>NC_065922.1:27278859-28478859 GCF_024586455.1 Bactrocera neohumeralis
GAGTTGTCATAGAGTTGTCGTATAGCCATAGACAATGTATTTGGAACAATTTCAAAATCTTAAATTAAGGTGTAGAATTGATTTTTGGTACATACACATTATGCAATCGATATCAGGTTGCGTAAAAATATGAACTTTACATATTTATGCTAACCAGCCGTTTTGATGTTATTGGAGTCGTCATAGAGTTGTCGTATAGCAATAGCGACAGTGTGTTTGGAACAATTTTACAATCTCAAATTAAGTGTAAAATTGATTTTTTGGTACATTTATATTATGCAATCGATATCAAGTTGCGTAAAAATATGAACTTTACATATTTATGCTAACTAGCCGTTTTGATGTTATTGGAGTTGTCATAGAGTTGTCGTATAGCCATAACGACAGTGTATTTGGACATTCACAATTATATTAAGGTGATATCAAGTTGCGTAAAATATGAACTTTAAAATATGAATTTATGCTAATTAGCCGTTTTGATGTTATTGGAGTTGTCATAGAGTTGTCGTATAGCCATAATTGACAGTGTATTTGGAACAATTTCACAATCTTAAATTAAGGTGTAGAATTGATTTTTTGGTACATACACATTATGCAATCGATATCAGGTTGCGTAAAAATATGAACTTTACATATTTATGCTAACTAGCCGTTTTGATGTTATTGAAGTTGTCATAGAGTTGTCGTATAGTCATAATGACAGTGTATTTGGAACAATTTACAATCTTAAATTAAGGTGTAGAATTGATTTTTTAGTACATACACATTAAGCAATCGATATCAAGATGCGTAAAAATATGAACTTTACATATTTATGCTAAATAGCCGTTTTGATGTTATTGGAGTAGTCATAGAGTTGTCCTATAGCAATAGCGACAGTGTATTTGGAACAATTTTACAATCTTAAATTAAGGTGTAGAATTGATTTTTTAGTACATATACATTAAGGAATCGACATCAAATTGCGGAAAAATATGAACTTTACATATTTATGCTAACTGGCCGGTTTGATGTTATTGGAGTTGTCATAGAGTTGTCGTATAGCCATAACGACAGTGTATTTGGAACAATTTTAAAATCTTATATTAAGGTGTAGAATTGATTTTTTGATACATACACATTAAGCAATCGATATCAAGTTGCGTAAAAATATGAACTTTACATATTTATGCTAATTAGCCGTTTTGATGTTATTGGAGTTGTCCATAGAGTTGTCGTATAGCCATAACGACAGTGTATTTGCAGCAGTTTTACACTCCTATATTAAGGTGTAGAATTGATTTTCTGGTACATACATATTATGCAATCGATATCAAGTTGCGTAAAAATATGAACTTTACATATTTATGCAAATTAGCCGTTTTGATGTTATTGGAGTTGTCATAGAGTTGTTCTATAGCAATAGCGACAGTGCATTTGGGACAACTTAACAATCCTTAATTAAGGTGTAGAATTGATTTTTTGGTACATACACATTATGCAATCGATATCAAGTTGCGTAAAAATATTAACTTTACATATTTATGCTAACTAGCCGTTTTGATGTTATTGGATCTTTCATAGAATTGTCGTAAAGCCATAACGACAGTGTATTTGGCGCAATTTGACAATCTTATATTAAGGTGTAGAATCGATTTTTTGATACATACACATTAAGCAATCGATATCAAGTTGCGTAAAAATATGAACTTTACATATTTATGCTAATTAGCCGTTTTGATGTTATTGGAGTTGTCATAGAGTTGTCGTATAGCAATAGCGACGGTGTATTTGGAACAATTTTACAATCTTAAATTAAGGTGTAGAATTGATTTTTTGGTACATACATATTATGCAATCGATATCAAGTTGCGTAAAAATATGAACTTCACATATTTATGCTAACTAGCCGTTTTGATGTTATTGGAGTTGTCATAGAGTTGTCCTATAGCAATAACGACAGTGTCTTTGGAGCAATTTTACAATCTTATATTAAGGTGTAGAATCGATTTTTTGATACATACATATTAAGCAATCGATATCAAGTTGCGTAAAAATATGAACTTTACATATTTATGCTAACTCTCCGTTTTGATGTTATTGGAGTTGTCATAGAGTTGTCCTATAGCAACAGCGACAGTGTATTTGGAACAATTTTACAAATTTAAATTAAGGTGTAGAATTGATTTTTTTGATACATACATTATTATGCAATCGATATCAAGTTGCGTAAAAATATGAACTTTACATATTTATGCTAATTAGCCGTTTTGATGTTATTGGAGTTGTCATAGAGTTGTCCTATAGCAATAGCGACAGTGTATTTGGAACAATTTTACAATCTTAAATTAAGGTGTAGAATTGATTTTTTGATACATACACATTATGCAATCGATATCAAGTTGCGTAAAAGTGTGCACTTTACATATTTATGCTAACTAGCCGTTTTGATGTTATTGGAGTTGTCATAGAGTTGTCGTATAGCCATAGCGACAAAGTATTTGGAGCAATTTCACAATCTTAATTTAAGGTGTAGAATTGAATTTTTTGATACATACACATTAAGCAATCGATATCAAGTTGCGTAAAAATATGAACTTTACATATTTATGCTAACTAGCCGTTTTGATGTTATTGGAGTTGTCATAGAGTTGTCCTATAGCAATAGCGACAGTGTATTTGGAACAATTTTACAATCTTAATTAAGGTGTAGAATTGATTTTTTTGATACATACACATTATTAGCAATCGATATCAAGTTGCGTAAAAATATGAACTTTACATATTTATGCTAATTAGCCGTTTTGATGTTATTGGTGTTTCCACAGAGTTGTCGTATAGCCATAACGACAGTGTATTTGGAACAATTTCACAATCTTAATATAAGGTGTAGAATCAATTTTTGATACATACACATTAAGCAATCGATATCAAGATGCGTAAAAATATGAACTTTACATATTTATGCAAATTAGCCGTTTTGATGTTATTGAGTTGTCATAGAGTTGTCGTATAGCAATAACGACAGTGTATTTGGAGCAATTTCACAATCTTAAATTAAGGTGTAGAATTGATTTTTTGGTACATACACATTATGCAATCGATATCAAGTTGCGTAAAAATATGAACTTTACATATTTATGCTAACTAGCCGTTTTGATGTTATTGGAGTTGTCATAGAGTTGTCCTATAGCAATAACGACAGTGTATTTGGAACGTTTTACAGTCTTAAGTTAAGGTGTAGAATCGATTTTTTTGATACATACACATTATGCAATCGATATCAAGTTGCGTAAAAATATGAACTTTACATATTTATGCTAACTAGCCGTTTTGATGTTATTGGAGTTGTCATAGAGTTTCCCTATAGCAATAGCGACAGTGTATTTTGAACAATTTACAATCTTAAATTAAGGTGTAAAATCGATTTTTTGATACATACACATTTAGCAATCGATATCAAGTTGCGTAAAAATATGAACTTTACATATTTATGCTATATAGTCGTTTTGATGTTATTGGAGTTGTCATAGAGTTGTCCTATAGCAATAGCGACAGTGTATTTGGAACAATTTAACAATCTTATATTAAGGTGTAGAATCGATTTTTAGTACATACACATTAAGCAATCGATATCAAGATGCGTAAAAATATGAACTTTACATATTTATGCAATTAGCCGTTTTGATGTTATTGAGTTGTCATAGAGTTGTCGTATAGCCATAACGACAGTGTATTTGGAACAATTTTACAATCTTAAATTAAGGTGTAGAATCGATTTTTTGATACATACATATTAAGCAATCGATATCAAGATGCGTAAAAATATGAACTTTACATATTTATGCTAACTACTCGTTTTGATATTATTGAGTTGTCATAGAGTTGTCCTATAGCAATAGCGACAGTGTATTTGGAACAATTTTACAATCTTAAATTAAGGTGTAAAACTGATTTTTTGATACATACACATTAAGCAATCGATATCAAGTTGCGTAAAAATATGAACTTTACATATTTATGCTAACTAGCCGTTTTGATGTTATTGGAGCTTTCATAGAGTTGTCGTATAGCAATAGCGACAGTGTATTTGGAACAATTTCACAATCTTAATTAAGGTGTAGAATCGATTTTTAGTACATACACATTAAGCAATCGATATCAAGATGCGTAAAAATATGAACTTTACATATTTATGCTAATTAGCCGTTTTGATGTTATTGGAGTTGTCATAGAGTTGTCCTATAGCAATAGCGACAGTGCGTTTGGAACAATTTCACAATCTTATATTAGGTGTAGAATTGATTTTTTGATACATACGCAGTAAGCAATCGATATCAAGTTGCGTAAAAATATGAACTTTACATATATGCTAACTAGCCGTTTTGATGTTATTTGAGTTGTCATAGAGTTGTCGTATAGATATAACAACAGTGTATTTGGAACAACTTTGCAAACTTAAATATAAGTGTAAAATTGATTTTTTGTACATACATATTATGCAATCGATATCAAGATGCGTAAAAATATGAACTTTACATATTTATGCAAACGCCGTTTTGATGTTATTGGAGTTGTCATAGAGTTGTCGTATAGCAATAGCGACAGTGTATTTGGAACAATTTTGACAATCTTAAATTAAGGTGTAGAATCGATTTTTGATACATACACATTAAGCAATCGATATCAAGTTGCGTAAAAATATGAACTTTACATATTTATGCTAATTAGCCGTTTTGATGTTATTGAGTTGTCATAGAGTTGTCGTATAGCCAAAGCGACAGTGTATTTAAAACAGTTTTACAATCCTAAATTAAGGTGAAGAACTGATTTTTTGATACATACACATTATGCAATCGATATCAAGTTGCGTAAAAATATGAACTTTACATATTTATGCTAACTAGCCGTTTTGACGTTAGTGGAGTTGTCATAGAGTTGTCGTATAGCAATAGCGACAGTGTATTTGGAACAATTTAACAATCCTAAATTAAGGTGTAGAATTGATTTTTTAGTACATACATATTATGCAATCGATATCAAGTGCGTAAAAATATGAACTTTACATATTTATGCAAATTAGCCGTTTTGATGTTATTGAGTTGTCATAGAGTTGTCCTATAGCAATAGCGACAGTGTATTTGGAACAATATAACAATCTTAAGTTACGGTGAAGAATCGATTTTTTGATACATACACATTAAGCAATCGATATCAAGATGCGTAAAAATGTGAACTTTACATATTTATGCTAACTAGCCGTTTTGATGTTATTGGAGTTGTCATAGAGTTGTCCTATAGCAATAGCTCCAGTGTATTTGGAACAATTTAACAATCTTAAATTAAGGTGTAGAATCGATTTTTGGTACATACACATTAAGCAATCGATATCAAGTTGCGTAAAAATATGAACTTTACATATTTATGCTAATTAGCCGTTTTGATGTTATTGAGTTGTCATAGAGTTGTCCTATAGCCATAGCGACAGTGTATTTTGGAGCAATTTCACAATCTTAAATTGAGGTGTAGAATCGATTTTTTATACATACACATTAAGCAATCGATATCAAGTTGCGTAAAAATATGAACTTTACATATTTATGCTAATTAGCCGTTTTGATGTTATTGGAGTTGTCATAGAGTAGTCCTATAGCAATAGCGACTCTGTATTTGGAACAATTTCACAATCTTAAATAAAGGTGTGGAATCTATTTTTTTGCACATACACATTAAGCAATCGATATCAAGTTGCGTAAAATATGAACTTTACATATTTATGCTAATTCGCCGTTTTGATGTTATTGGAGTTGTCATAGAGTTGTCGTATAGCAATAGCGACAGTGTATTTGGAACAATTTCACAATCTTATATTAAGGTGTAGAATCGATTTTTTGGTACATACACATTAAGCAATCGATATCAAGTTGCGTAAAAATATGAACTTTACATATTTATGCTAACTAGCCGTTTTGATGTTATTGTAGTTGTCATAGAGTTGTCGTATAGCAATAGCGACAGTGTATTTGGAACAATTTCACAATCTTATATTAAGGTGTAGAATCGATTTTTTGGTACATACACATTATGCAATCGATATCAAGTTGCGTAAAAATATGAACTTTACATATTTATGCTAACTAGCCGTTTTGATGTTATTGGAGTTGTCATAGAGTTGTCCTATAGCCATAACGACTGTGTATTTGGAACAATTTCACAATCTTATATTAAGGTCTAGAATCGATTTTTTGATACATACACATTAAGCAATCGATATCAAGTTGCGTAAAAATATGAACTTTACATATTTATGCTAATTAGCCGTTTTGATGTTATT
This sequence comes from Bactrocera neohumeralis, assembly GCF_024586455.1. Classification (NCBI taxonomy): domain Eukaryota; kingdom Metazoa; phylum Arthropoda; class Insecta; order Diptera; family Tephritidae; genus Bactrocera; species Bactrocera neohumeralis. Next base: position 27,285,173 of record NC_065922.1, read on the forward strand.
GGTGTTTCCATAGAGTTGTCGTATAGCCATAGCAACAGTGAATTTGGAACAATCTAACAATCCTAAACTAAGGTGTAGAATCGATTTTTTAGTACATACACATTAAGCAATCGATATCAAGTTGCGTAAAAATATGAACTTTACATATTTATGCTAACTAGCCGTTTTGATGTTATTGGAGTTGTCATAGAGTTGTCGTATAGCCATAGCGACAGTGTATTTGAATCAATTTTACAATCTTATATTAAGGTGTAGAATCGATTTTTTGATACATACACATTATGCAATCGATATCAAGTTGCGTAAAAATATGAACTTTACATATTTATGCAAATTAGCCGTTTTGATGTTATTGAGTTGTCATAGAGTTGTCCTATAGCAATAGCGACAATGTATTTGGAACAATTTAACAATCTTAAATTAAGGTGTAGAATTGATTTTTTGGTACATACACATTATGCAATCGATATCAGGTTGCGTAAAAATATGAACTTTACATATTTATGCTAACTAGCCGTTTTGATGTTATTGGAGTTGTCATAGAGTTGTCCTGTGGCAATAGCGACAGTGTATTTGAAACAATTTTACAATCTTAATTAAGGTGTAGAATTGATTTTTTTATACATACACATTAAGCAATCGATATCAAGATGCGTAAAAATATGAACTTTACATATTTATGCTAATTAGCCGTTTTGATGTTATTGGAGTTGTCATAGAGTTGTTCGTATAGCAATAGCGACAGTGTATTTGGAACAATTTTGCAATCTTAAAATAAGATGTAAAATTGATTTTTTGGTACATACATATTATGCAATCGATATCAAGTTGCGTAAAATATGAACTTTACATATTTATGCTAATTAGCCGTTTTGATGTTATTGGAGTTGTCATAGAGTTGTCGTATAGCCATAGCGACAGTGTATTTGGAACAATTTACAATCTTAAATTAAGGTGTAGAATTGATTTTTTGCTACATACACATTATGCAATCGATATCAAGATGCGTAAAAATATGAACTTTACATATTTATGCAAATTAGCCGTTTTGGTGTTATTGGAGTTGTCATAGAGTTGTCGTATAGCCATAATGACAGTGTATTTGGAACAATTTCACAATCTTAAATTAAGGTGTAGAATTGATTTTTTGGTACATACACATTATGCAATCGATATCAAGTTGCGTAAAAATATGAACTTTACATATTTATGCTAATTAGCCGTTTTGATGTTATTGAGTTGTCATAGAGTTGTCCTATAGCAATAGCGACAGTGTATTTGGGACATTTTAACAATCCTAAATTAAGATGTAGAATTGATTTTGTGGTAAATACACATTAAGCAATCGATATCAAGTTGCGTAAAAATATGAACTTTACATTTTTTTTAATTACCCGTTTTGATGTTATTGGAGTTGTCATAGAGTTGTCCTATAGCAATAGCGACAGTGTATTTGGAACAATTTAACAATCCTTAATTAAGGTGTAGAATCGATTTTTTGATACACACACATTAAGCAATCGATATCAAGATGCGTAAAAATATGAACTTTACATATTTATGCTAATTAGCCGTTTTGATGTTATTGGAGTTGTCATAGAGTTGTCCTATAGCAATAGCGACAGTGTATTTGGAACAATTTAACAATCTTAAATTAAGGTGTAGAATTGATTTTTTGATACATACATATTATGCAATCGATATCAAGATGCGTAAAAATATGAACTTTACATATTTATGCTAACTAGCCGTTTTGATGTTATTGGAGTTGTCATAGAGTTGTCGTATAGCCATAGCGACAGTGTATTTAGATCAATTTCACAATCTTATATTAAGGTGTAGAATCAATTTTTTGATACATACACATTAAGCAATCGATATCAAGTTGCGTAAAAACATGAACTTTACATATTTCTGTTAATTAGCCGTTTTGATGTTATTGGAGTTGTCATGGAGTTGTCGTATAGCCATAGCGACAGTGTATTTGGAACAATTTAACAATCTTAAATTAAGGTGTAGAATCGATTTTTTGATACATACACATTATTAAGCATCGATATCAAGTTGCGTAAAAATATGAACTTTACATATTTATGCTAATTAGCCGTTTTGATGTTATTGGAGTTGTCATAGAGTTGTCCTATAGCAATAGCGACATTGTATTTGGAACAATTTCACAATCTTAAATTAAGGTGTAGAATTGAATTTTTTGGTACACACACATTATGCAATCGATATTAAGTTGCGTAAAAATATGAACTTTATATATTTATGCAAATTAGCCGTTTTGATGTTATTGGAGTTGTCATAGAGTTGTCGTATAGCAATAGCGACAGTGTATTTGGAACAATTTAACAATCTTAAATTAAGATGTAAAATTGATTTTTTGGTACATACATATTATGCAATCGATATCAAGTTGCGTAAAAATATGAACTTTACATATTTATGCAAATTAGCCGTTTTGATGTTATTGGAGTTGTCATAGAGTTGTCGTATAGCAATAGCGACAGTGTATTTGGAACAATTTACAATCTTAAATTAAGGTGTAGAATTGATTTTTTGTACATACATATTATGCAATCGATATCAAGATGCGTAAAAATATGAACTTTACATATTTATGCTAACTAGCCGTTTTGATGTTATTGGAGTTGTCATAGAGTTGTCGTATAGCAATAGCGACAATGTATTTGGAACAATTAAACAATCCCAAATTAAGGTGCAGAATTGATTTTTTGGTACATACATATTATGCAATCGATATCAAGATGCGTAAAAATATGAACTTTACATATTTTGATTTATATTGATTTTAATTGGAGCTAGCAATAGCGACAATGTATTTGGAACAAATTAACTATACTCAATTAAGGTGTAGAATTGATTTTTGGTACATACACAATATGCAATCGATATCAAGTTGCGTAAAAATATGAACTTTACATATTTATGCAATTAGCCGTTTTGATGTTATTGAGTTGTCATAGAGTTGTTCTATAGCAATAGCGACAGTGTATTTGGAACAACTTTGAAATCTTAAATTAAGGTGTAAAGTTGATTTTTTGGTACATACATTATGCAATCGATATCAAGATGCGTAAAAATATGAACTTTACATATTTATGCAAATTAGCCGTTTTGATGTTATTGGAGTTGTCATAGAGTTGTCCTATAGCAATAGCGACAGTGTATTTGGAACAATTTAACAATCTTAAATTAAGGTGTAGAATTGATTTTTTGATACATACACATTAAGCAATCGATATCAAGTTGCGTAAAAATACGAACTTTACATATTTATGCTAATTAGCCGTTTTGATGTTATTGGGAGTTGTCATAGAGTTGTTCTATAGCAATAGCGACAGTGTATTTGGAACAACTTTGCAATCTTAAATTAAGGCGTAAAATTGATTTTTTGGTACATACATATTATGCAATCGATATCAAGATGCGTAAAAATATGAACTTTACATATTTAGGCAAATTAGCCGTTTTGATGTTATTGGAGTTGTCATAGAGTTGTCCTATAGCAATAGCGACAATGTATTTGGAACAATTTAACAATCCTAAATTAAGGTGTAGAATCGATTTTTTGATACATACATATTATGCAATCGATATCAAGATGCATAAAAATATGAACTTTACATATTTATGCAAACTAGCCGTTTTGATGTTATTGGAGTTGTCATAGAGTTGTCTATAGCAATAGCGACAGTGTATTTGGAACAATTTCACAATCTTAAATTAAGGTGTAAATCGATTTTTGATACATACATATTAAGCAATCGATATCAAGATGCGTAAAATATGAACGACGAGTCAAAATTTAATATTTTTGGTTCAGATGAATGAAACAGGCCTGGCGAAAACCAAATACTAGGCTCAAAGCAAAATCTTAAAGCTTCACAGTAAAGCATGGTGGAGGAAGCGTCATGGTTTGGGCCTTCGTATGTCCGCAGCTGGCGTTGAAATTCTTGATTTTTATTGAAGAACGATGAATAAGTCTGTATACCTGGACATAGAAAAACAATTTGCTCCAAAGCGCTGAAAAATTGAATACGATATAACTTCCGTTTTATCGGAATGACCCCAAAACACAAGTCGGCTGTTGTGCAGTCTTAGCTAATTTGGAAATGTCCACACTTAATGGCGCCGCCAGGCACAGAGTCCTGATATGAACGTGATTAGAATTTATGGGCGCTTTTAGATAAACATTAGAAACATCAAATATCTGTAAAGAGACAGCTGAAAATAGCACTTGTAGAAGAGTGGAACAAAATTCCTCAGAAAACCACTCAAAATTGGTAGATTCGATGTACAAAAGACTGAATGATGGGATTAAAGCCAAAGGCTACCACACACTAACATTAAATTTATGTTTAAATATATGTAAATAGTTATTTAAGTTTACATGAATCTTGCATAAATAAGCGACCTGAAATATAGCAGTATTTTTGTTTACCTTTTTAAGATAAAATATATTTTTGAAAATTGAATTCTATTTAAAATAAATAATTTACATATGAATAAAATGACATTTAATTTTATTTTATATAACATCCAATTTTGGTGTTAGGACTCTGTAAAGTTCAAAAAAAGCTCTGCATAAAATAAGCTGTAAGCCACTTGGTGTATGTATTAAAAGATTTACTTCCTTTTTAATATATTGGGGTTAGTTTATTTTAGTATCTCATTTTCACTGCTTATTCCTCTTAAATGCGTGCACGGATTTTTTTAAATTTACTTACTTATATAGCACGGATAGCCAATGAATTAAACTTTGGTTTAAATGTAAATTTATTATTAATTGTTAATTTGTTTTTTAGATACTTATAAGTAAGTAAGCAAAAACGCACAGTTTCACATTTGCCCAAACAATGGCCTTCTCTTTTGAAGTTTTTCTTGCACCTGCTTGCAAAAATTTAAAACAATTTAACGCACACTTATTCTTTGAAATATATTTAATTAATTAATGATAAATTATGAATTTTAATAATTTTATGTACAATTTAATAAATAAAACAGCTTTCAATTACGTGTACTGTATACTGTTCCTGAAAATGTAAGCAAAATTACAGGAATATGAACTGTCAAACGAAGAAAAATAAGCACAAAAGGAGAAGACAGTAATAACCCAACGAATCAAAATGGTAGGTCTTACTTACATTTAAGCACTTTACATAGGACTTCGTTTCGGATCGAAGGTTGAATGCATTAACAAAATACGCGATTTTTTTATTCCAAATTTCGTTATATGAACGAAATATGTATATTGCCCACTTTTCAGGGTCTTGTATAAATGGTTGTTAAGTTATCTTGTATTACTGATACATATACAATTTTTAATTTTTCAGTGCTTTTATTATTTAAATAAAGTGGATTTCCACTTTAATTCAATGAAATAATAAAAATACCAAACATAGAGTCACTCATGCAAAAATACATAAATTTTATAATAATTAGGAAAATTGTATGGAAAACTACGATTTTACACCATTTTCAGGGAGGCTGCCCTAGAGCCCCCGTGGTCCTAGGGGAGAAGGTGCGATTATTCAAAAGTCTCCATTCATTACCTCAAATGAGGGGGTAGCAAGCCTCAACCCCCTCCTCCCCCTTTTTGCAAAACCTTTCAAAATGGATACCTAAAGTAAACATTCCCCAATATACATATTTGTTATTGAAAGCTATTTTGCGAATTTTTTAATGAAAAAATTTCTAGTATGTATTTCAACTTAAAAACTATAATAAAAGCTAAATGAGACAAACATTACAAACTAAAAATCTGCGACGAAACTTTTTCTGAGAGAAATAAATTTTTAGTTGCATTTGCCTTTATGTTTCTAAATTTTTTTTTCTTTCAACAACCTTCGTTACCTGTTCGAAAAATATTACTGCGCTACCCGTGTTATATGAAAACGTCGTTGTTCTACTTTTTGTTGAGCTGGAATGTGAAATGTATCCATCCTGAAAATTAAGTTAATGTCGCAACACGCCTCGCAGCGATATTTTTCGTTTTTGTTGTGTACGTAAGTATGTTTGTATATTCGATAAAGTATCACTGTTTCGTAAAAAACTATCTTTCCTTTGACACACATACATACATATATAATTCCACATGCACAGCTTTTGTTATCTGTTGTCAGCATCGGTTGTACTCGGTTTCCCACGCGGCGCGCCCAACTCATTTTTGTACATTGAAGAGCCACCTCCTTCAGCTGCCTGCACACAAACACACTGTGGCCATACTACCACAACATTTTGCAGCAGCAACTTTAGTCGAGTGGAATCGCCTGCAATCGCCGCTAAAGTCGGAAGTCATGCTCACAATTTAAGCCGCTATGAATTATGAGACATTTACTTATTTATAACCAGATTATGTTGGCGAACAACTTCATTTTTTGTGTGTGCCGCCGTTCCTTTTATTTTTATCATTATTTTATACGTATGTGTTTGTTGCTCTTTCTCTGCTGAGCCACTGAAATCCCAACACCACTTTAAGGCTCGCCGTACTCAACTTGGCTCGCTGTTCGTTCTTCGCTGTCGTTAGTTTTTAGTTGTTTCTGACTCTTTTATTATTATTTCTCCAAGATTCCTTGTTTGTGATTGTTGTCGCGATTCTATTCCCTTCCACACGGTTATGCACACACACTGCCACATCGCTTTCCAGACTGGCTGAGCTTGCTCTTGGCTTAGTCGTGCTGGTGTTTGTTTGTGTGTTGTTAGCACTCAGATATCTCCAGCGATTTCATTGCAGACTTTTTTTCCACACTCATCGCTTGTGTTGCTGAAATGCTCGAAAAAGTGCGCTTTCAGTATTTACTTCCGAGCCGTTTTATTTTTGTTGTTGCCTTTGCCTTCATGTCTCTTTTTTACTTATTCGCTGCCACACAAACCTGCTGGCCACGATAAATTTCAACACTCGCCGAGTTGAAGAAGCAAAAATTTGCAGAGCCCTGGATAAAACAAAGCCAACACATGTGCAGGTATACTCAAATATATGTACATACATATGTATGTATGTGTTGACAAGAGTTATTTCTTGACAGAGTAGCAACTAATTTGTAGACTCGTCCAAAAGTAACGAATTTGTGATTAGTTCTGAAAGCTAATTTTAAAAGTAAATATATTTAAGTTGCTTCAACAAGTTTTTTTGGGCAAGAGACACAATAAAAAAGAAAGAAATATAACATTGGTTCCAGTGAGGCCTCCAAAAATACAAAAAATTTCATACCAACACTTGATACCGATTATGTTTATATGACAGCTTCATAGTGTGCCGCCGTTCCTTTTATTTTTATCATTATTTTATATGTACGTGTTTGTTGCTCTTTCTCTGCTGAGCCACTGAAATCAACACCAACATTTAAGTCCAAATAACTTGGCTCACGTTCTTCTCGTTGGTTTTTTGTTGGGACTTTCCATTATTATCTCCCACTTTACCTTGTTTGTGATTGTTGTCGAACACGCTTATTCACCCAACTGGCAAAAGTTTATAAAATACCAATTGCTAAAGCTTAGTTATTAAAACCAATGTTTTGTATGTGTGTTTACATCATATTTCCAGCGATTTCATTGCAATCTTTTTTACACATGATCGTTGTGTTGCATGCTTATTCTGCGCTTTCAACAGTATTTAAGCTGGGTTGCCTTTGCACTAAACTTTCTTTTTTTTACTTATTTCAGCTGCCACACAAACCTGCTGGCCACGATAAATTTCAACACTCGCCAAGTTGAAGAAGCAAAAATTTGCAGAGCCCTGGATAAAACAAAGCCAACACATGTGCAGGTATACTCAAATATATGTACATACATATGTATGTATGTGTTGACAAGAGTTATTTCTTGACAGAGTAGCAACTAATTTGTAGACTCGTCCAAAAGTAACGAATTTGTGATTAGTTCTGAAAGCTAATTTTAAAAGTAAATGTATTTAAGTTGCTTCAACAAGTTTTTTGGACAAGAGACACAACAAAAAAGAAAGCAATATAACTTCGGTTCCACTGAGGCCTCCAAAAATACAAAAGATTCCATACCAACACTTGATACCGATTGTTCAGTTTATATGACAGCTATATGCTAGGGCGGTCCACCTTTTTTGTACTTGTTATTCGCATCGAATACATGTTTAAAACCTCAACCCCCCTAAGTACCACAAAAACTGGGGTTTTTCGTGAAGCATTTAAGCGGGTCTCACTGTACACTAATTTGAACTAGTTTCTATTACTATCATAACGACCATCATCTGCTCATATGGAAATACATTCTTACACGATATATACATGTTCTCCTGTGTCCTTCAACGTTCTCCTTACCATAGCGCCCCACACACATTTGTATATAGTATGTTTGTTGTAATTTGCAGGAGAGCATACTGCATTAACTGGTTAGCCTAACCTGCTTTGCAGTGATTTAAGCTGGTTGACGTTTATCACTTTATCACATTCGGTTCAGGGAAATTCCAAATGGTAAGATAAAAAATATAATATTTTTTGGTCAGACGACGAGTGTGTGCTTATACCGGCATTAAATATTTTTCAATTAGTTTTGGAAAGGTTACTCAGAAGAGACATAAACTCGAGTTTCCTCCGGCTATGGATCCGGATCGGACAATTTTGGAAGCAGATTTAAGAAATATTTGGTAATTTTAATTTTAAAGTAGTAAGTAAGCATCAAGTCTAGCTAATTTGATTCTCTGAAACGGAATAATTTCGTTGCTGTTGTTATGGCGGCTAAAAAGATCTTTGCATTAACTTGAACGAATGTTTGACATAATAGTAGAGAAATACTGCGTTCGTTCTGAATATTATTCTCTGCATAGCTTACCACCTTGTTACATATTCGCTCTTCTTCTTCTTGTAGTTACTAGCAAAAGCGTGCTCTCGTTCTTTTAATTAGACTCTTCATAGGACCTTACAATTGTATACGTTTTCCTGTCATTTATAACAAAAGGCATGGTGCACGGTTAGGTAGTAGGTTTGATTCGTAATCGATAGATCTTCGCTTTTGTGTTACTTTTGTGTTACCCATAAACTCCTAAAAAGTGGATCACCAGGTCATCATAAATCGACAAAGTGTTTTCAGCTCACCACAAATTTTTTAAGGCGGTTATTGTCCATCCTAGCCACTTCGCTAGGTTCGCCAAAGGTGTGTCTGCCGAGATATTTTAATATCAGTCTGGCCAAAGCCGGGCAGTAAAAGAAAAATTGCGGAAATTATTCCACTTCGCCTTCCCCTATTCTGTTTTGGCCAGTAGCGTGCATCAGAATATTCAGACGCACTGCAGATACACCTGTTGAACAGTGTTCAGTTAAAATACCTACAATTGCTGCGAGATTGGCTTTGCTAAGAGCCAGTAGTTCGGTGTATGTAGCTTTTGCTGTTTATTCTTGTCCTTGCAGTCGCACAAGTTCTGGTTGATGACCACCGCTTGCCAAGCACACTGTAGGACCAGAGCGAAAGAAGACATCGGAAAACCGACTCTCCCTAGCAAGCTCACCGGCTTTTCAGTTTCTGGCGATTGCGATACTGAAAGCAATAGATAGTAAATGTTCGACTTAAACCAAGAGATCAGTTGCTAACAAAAGCAATTCTAAATTTCGATAGTGGTGAGTAAAAGCGACATTCGTCTTTAGACCAATTATATTGTTGTCATCGGCATATAGAAGAACTTGTTGATGTTCTCTACAGAATACAATATTTTCCATTTGAACTAAAACGAAGTACATCAACCTTTAATTCGATTCAGAAAATCAAGTACGGAGTATGAAAATGGCGTTGTGGATCAGTTTTTTTACATATGATCAATAATATGGAGTTTTTATAAAAAAAAATTATTCGTTTGTTATACATTTTCATTCATATGATTGTCGCTCGATTTACTATAGCTCTTTCTGTCAATACAATTTGCGAAAATAAATTTTCGACGTCTACATTCTTTCTGAATCGAAACTCTGTGTTGGCCAATTATACTTTTATATAACTACTACAAGGTGCGTTCCAAAGTAAACAGGACTTTTTGAATCTAGCGCTCCCTGGTGGCGCCATCTATATGTCGAGTGGAGCGTTAGAATCTGCTGTCTTTATCGATTGTCCAAAGAGAATTTCATGACATTTCATTAATTGGAAGTGAAGTTATTGCGTTTTAAGTGTTTGCATGTTTGTCTTATCGGTACGAAAATGCTTCGAACAAAGAGTCAACATTAAACTTTGTTTTAAAATTGGTAAAACTTTTACCGAAACGTTTCAATTGATGAAACAAGTTTATGGCGATGATTGCCTATCCCGTAGCAGAGTGCACGAGTGGTTTCAACGTTTTCAAAGTGGCCGTGAGGACGTAAATGACGAACAACATGTGGGCCAATCAAAATCCGTGATCACCGGAAATTCCATCGACACTGTGCGTGAATTCATCAAAAATCCGACGAAATCATCATTGAAATTCATGGAAATGAAATTGAACATCTCCAAAACATCTATTTATCGCATTTGAACCGAACGGGCTTACGAAAGGTGTGTGCACGGTTTGTTCCACACTAATTGAATGACGACCAAAAATTGCTCAGAATCCAACATTTGAAGGACGATTATTTGACCAAAAATCACATTTTAACCATTACCACTCCCCGTATTCACCTGATATTGCACCATGCGACTTCTTTCTTTTCGGAAAAATGCATTTTCCTATGAAAGGAAAGCGTTATGCAGAGCTTTTGGACCGCGCAAAAAGCTGTATTGAAACAGAAGGAGACTACTTTGAATAAAATAAATTGATTCTACCGAAAAAAACCATTTGTTCTGTTTTTTTTTAAGTCCTGTTTACTTTGAAACACGCCTTGTATATATAAGATTATATTAACCCATGAATTCGATTTTTTAGTTTTGGGCTGCCGTATATTCCCAAGCTAAACGAACCAGAATTATTTGCCGAAATTATCATTATAATCACACAAACTAAGTCTGTGAGTAAACCAATTTCAAAAGCAAAGTAAATATGCTAATCCGATAAAAAAATCAGAGAGAAATTGATAGCCAACAAAGTGAAATTAATACGAATTAAGCAAAAGCAAATATAAATAATTTAAATGTCAGAAAAGTAAATAGAGATTGACAATACAGCGAAGCCGAACAAAAATGTGTGAAAATCAGAATGTGATTGAATTAAATTCATCAGCATATTCAAGTAGAAATATAAATTTGTATGCATGTTTGGGCGGATTCGACTAGGCGGCAATTAAATCGTTAAAAAGCCAATCATTGTGATGGAGCAGCTGCTGCGATCCACGTTGAATTCATAACAAATTTCCATTTCACCTGCAATCGATTATGCTGCTCAGCCCAAAGCTCGGCGTTCATTAACATTTCGATGCACAATTGAGGCATAATTAAATTTTATGTCAACGAAAGATAAATTAATATTCAATACAAATTTTCGAATGCGTAATTGATGTTATATGTACTTGTTAAAATGTTTTACAATCCACAACGTTTAAAACTGCAAATGAAAAAATGGCGTGTTTTGAAAAGTGGTACATTGTAATGAATTCTTGACAACTTGATATGCGTGACTTTTATTGTGAGGTACAATTTCACTCTGAGACAAAATCCATGGATATGGGTATGGATACATCATCATCAATATCATCTCAAGCATTAAATTAAAGAAATTGCTCGGGCCGCCTTGTCAGATACCTCGTCCGGTATCAAATGTCTCGTTGAGGTCCGGCACAGAAGTGATCCCTTCCTTGGGTTCCAGTTTGCAAATCGTGTCGATCTTTGTTTTGTCGGTACTTTCCAGGAGCTGGCGAATCGTTAATAGCTGCTCAATGAATTTTTTCATTTGGCAGAAATTTCATTATGCAAGAAATTTGGCAGAAGTAATTATCCAAGGCATCGTCTTGTGCCATAAAATATGCACCTTTGAAGGATATTACAGCTGCGGTGTAACCAAAGTTAACGTTTTTTTTGTTGAAGAACCAATACCGGGCTAAAAAGATTCAGTTATCGTTGAGCTGAGCGATTCCCATTACACAGTAACGTGCCGGTCTTGATCATCACGGAAGAAGTACGGCCCAATGACACCGCCGGCCCGTAAACCGCACCAAACCGTCATTTTTTCATGAAGCAATGCTGACTCATGGAGTATGTGTGACCAATAATGCATATTTTGCTTATTGACGAAGCCATTCGGCCAGAAATAAGCCTCTTCGCCGAAGATGACTTTTCGATGAAAATCCGGATTATTTTCAAGTTGTTGCTCAGCGCAATACACGAACATACGACGATTCTGTTGATCAAGCGGCTTCAGATTTGCATCAAATTGTAAGGATGTAGGCCAAGATCTTTTCGCAAAATTCGCCACAACGACGTCACAGAGATGCCCAACGCTTGAAAACGACGTGTGGGAGACTGACTTGGATCTTCCTCCATTGAGGCAGCAATATTCTCGACAATACGGACACTTCTTTGTCTCACTGGCACGAGAACTTTTTGTACTGTGCCTGTGGATTCAAATTTTTCCACCAGACGCTCAATTGTTGATCTGATTATAACGACCATAAATTGGACGTAGGGCTCTTAAGCGACTCAGTTCGAGCCAAATTTTATCTTTAGTATTTTTCAAACAATAGTCGAAAAATTTGCTTTCGGTTCAAAATGAAAAAAAAAAAATTTTCTATATATAATCAACACATTATTTTCCCCATGCGAATCCATTAGCTCAAGTTTTCACTTCCAGAAGTTCCTATAATTTATATTAAATGTATGTACTTAACTCTTATTCACTGTTCATGCCACACGCACGATAGTCCCACCAGTCGACAGCCACTTTTAAGTCTATGCAGAGCATCTCCTGAGGCTGCCTATATTCGCCATCAACCACACATCGATGCATTCACTCACAGCTGCGGTTCGGTGAGTGTTGTTGCATATTCCTAAATACATATGCAACCATGTTTATTGGTTCATCCTTACACATACTACATACATATATGTATTTATGTGAAAGCTGTAGCTTCCATCTTTTATTGTTTGCCACAGCGCTGCTGAAGTGCGGTGAGGCGCGGGTACACGCTACGCTTGACTACGCTCATCACTTCACTTTTATGCCCTCCGTGCATCAGTCTCTGTCTTCCTTTCAATTCGTTCCCTTGTCACTCTGGCGCACTCGGGCACTAATCTGCGTTGTTGCTGTGGTTTCAATTACAATTTTCAATGATCGAATGCATTGCGGTTGCATGGCGAGTAGCGGAGCGAAGCATTAGGAAAACTATCTCCACTGTGTTGTTGAAAATTTTATGTGTTAACATATATATACACACCTGCTCAAAATAATAGTTACACAATACTTTTTCAAGTAAAGCTCATCAGTAATAAGTTTTATTTAAATTTTTAAGAAATACGAAAACGTATTAATATTTTTCAAATATTTACAAGCTAAATTAAATAAACTTTATTTAAAAAAATAGCAAAACAAAGAAATGTAGATCCAAAAACATTTCATAGCTAAAATAAACTTGCTCAAAAAAATAGGTACACTTTTAATAAGACAATTATTTTGGAAAAACAAATTATGATAAAACAGTTTCTTTGTATATTTAACATTACTTAGTTAATAGCCAGTGTATCCACCATTATTTTGGATTACTTTATTTATTCGTTTGGGCATACTACCGATTAAAGCCTGACAGGTTTCTTTAGGTATCTCATACCAAGTTTTTTGTATGCACTTCCATAATTGGTCTTTGTTAGAGAAAGATTGACTCGGCAAATTTTTTTTTAGTTCTCCCCATAGGTTTCTATTCGATTTAAGTCCGGGGATTGGCTTGGTCACTTCAAAACGTTAACATTATTGTCCTCAAAATATTTTTTAACCAGTTTGGAGGTATGTTTTGGGTCATTATCTTGCTGATATACCCAACGTAATGGTAAGTTTTCTTCAGCATAGGGTATCATGACATTTTCAAGTATTTCCTTGTACTCCAACGCTGTCATTTTGTTAGTTGTCGGGTATATAAGACCAACTCCATACCAAGAAAAACATCCCCACACCATGACATTTCCACCTCCGTGCTTCACAGTTTTTTTATGAATCGAACGTGAAACTCCTTTCCTTTCGGACGTCGCACATTTCTCTCACAATCGTTTCCAAACAAATTTACTTTCGTTTCGTCGCTCCATAAGATGTTTCTCCACTTTTTTGCTCTCTCAGGTCCTGACCAATCTGAATGATTTCTTGCAAAGTTTAACCCCATATCTAAATTTTTTGATCGCATTAATGGAACATTCCTGGCTAATTGTCCTGGTAGCTTTGTCTTTTGCAAACGTCTGCGAACTGTTTGAGCACTTACTACATTTCTAATTTCTGCTGCCATCACCTTCGACGACTTGAATGGGTCCTTTTTACAAATAGTTACAATGTGGCGATCAAGAACTGTACTCGTTTTTTGTGGTCTTCCACGAGTCTCTCAACAAGATTTTCGCTCTAAAGCATTTTTAACAAAATTAAGAGACCTTTCCATTAATTTCCCGAAGCGATTTTCCTTACCAGTATTAACACCACGAACAATGTCAGCCTGGAAATCCAACGCAGGATTGCTCTTGCCAACAGGTGCTACTTCGGACTGAGTAGGCAATTGAAAAGTAAAGTCCTCTCTCGACGAACAAAAACTAAACTCTATAAGTCCCTCATAATTCCCGTCCTGCTATATGGTGCAGAGGCTTGGGCGATGACAGCAACCGATGAGTCGACGTTACGAGTTTTCGAGAGAAAAATTCTGCGAAAGATTTATGGTCCTTTGCGCATTGGCCACGGCGAATACCGCATTCGATGGAACGATGAGCTGTACGAGATATATGACGACATTGACATAGTTCAGCGAATTAAAAGACAGCGGCTACGCTGGCTAGGTCATGTTGTCCGGATGGATGAAAACACTCCAGCTCTGAAAGTATTCGACGCAGTACCCGCCGGGGAAGCATGAAGAGGAAGACCTCCAAACTCCGTTGGAAGGACCAAGTGGAGAAGGACCTGGCTTCGCTTGGAATATCCAACTGGCCCAAGAAGCGAAAAGAAAAACGACTGGCGCGCTGTTGTTAACTCGGCTATAATCGCGTAAGCGGTGTCTACGCCAATTAAGAAGAAGATTTTCCTTGCTTTCTGAGGTTTGAAACCAACCGGGCTTCTTCAACAGTGCAATGTGCCTTCCGATCCATTTGATTAAAAAATAATTTAATTTATCTTCAGCATTTTGAGCTTTAATGAAAGAAAACTTACCAATCCAGATAAAAAAACTTGAAAACCTGGATAAAATTAACTTTGTTTTCACAAAAAGCTAAGTTCACTTATGTGTAACTATTATATTGAGCAAGTTTTTTTTCTGAGTATTCACGCAAAGCTGAAATACCCATTATCTCGGCTATTCACAAGCTTCATTCTCTTAGAAAGGGCAATGGCATATTATCTTAATTAAACTTACAGCATAACTTGTCTCAAAAAGCCCATAAAAAGTTTTTTAAACTATTGAGAGTACTAAGTTTTATAGTGTAACTATTATTTTGAGCAGGTGTGGTTTGTGTTACATGTAAATGTAGTTACATGTAAAAATATTTTTGTATTTTTATATATGCGCTACACAAAATGTGCATTTTAAAACTTGTCTGTACTTTTATATCCCTGCTCGTTGTGCTTTTATGTGTTCAAGTGTAATTTAGTGTAAGTGTAGTGGTGGCATGGCTGCTAGCTCGCAAGTGTGTGTATGTAATCCCCTTTCAATTTTCATTTGTTCACTTTGTTTTAAATGCCATTTCCCGATAATTGCTAAGGTCATCCGTTGCACTTGTGGCATTCTAAGTGCTTTCCAAAGTGAAAATATTTTAATTAAAACCATACGGAAGTTCAGAGAAATGGCTATAGGCTATTGGATCATGCACTTTTTCTTCTTTAGAGCACAGTCTTTACATATAATATAATGAGGGGTGAAGCTATAATCCTGTCAAAATTTGAAGCCACATTTTGGCATTAAGGCTTAGCGAAATACAGTGAAAGCCACTAAAAGCTCTAAACTGAAAAAAACGCACTAACTCTCATTCTTTCTAGTTGTTGTTCTTTTAGGGGCAGAAATTTGCCGAGTTGACAATCTTTGCCCGGATATAAAAACAGGGTGCGTTCTGTTTACGTAGACCCGACTGTCGTGGGAACGGAGTTCTTTCTAGTCTCTTTATTTGGCCAAAATACCTTTCAAGTTGACTCAAGGTTACTTATTATGATTACAAAGATTTTGATCGATCATATTGTATGACAGCTATACGCTATAGTTGTCCGATATCGGCGGTTCCGACAAATAAGCAATTTTGGAAAGAAGCCGTCGCATAAAAAACTACATACCTATCGATATCTCAACACTTTTGGCAGCTCTGGATGCTCAGAATTATCTTCAAAAGCAGAAATAACTAAACTACGAAGTGCATTCAAAGTAAATAGCACTTTTTGAATCGAGCGCCCCCTGGTAGCGACATCTATATGTCGACTGGTGCGTTAGAGTCTACTATCTTTATCAATTTTCCGGTGAGAATTTCATTTCATTTATTGGAAGTGAAGTTATTGCGTTTCAAATGTCAGTATGTTTGTGTTATCGGTGCAAAAATGTGCTTCGAACAAAGAGCCAACATTAGATTTTGTTTTAAAATTGGTAAAACTTTTACCGAAACGTTTCAATTGATGAAACAAGTTTATGGCGATGATTGCCTATCGTAGCAGAGTGCACGAGTGGTTTCAACGTTTTCAAAGTAGTCGTGAGAGCATAAATGACGATCAACATGTGGGCCAATCAAAATCCGTGATCACCGGAAACCCCATCGAAACTGTGCGTGAATTCATCAAAAATCAGCCGAAATCATTATTGAAATTCATGGAAATGAAATTGAGCATCTCCAAAACATCGATTTATCGTTTTTGGACCGAACATCTGGGCTTACGAAAGGTGTGTGCACGGTTTGTTCCGCACAAATTGACTTATGACCAAAATTGCTCAGAATCCATCATTCTATCGACGCTTTTGACATTCCCCGTATTCACCTGATATTGCACCGTGCGACTTCTTCTTTTTCGGAGAAATGCATTTGCCCATGAAAGGAAAGCGTTATGCAGACGTAGAGGCCATTCAAAAGGCTTGCACCGGCATACTGGCGGCCATACCGGCCAACGAGATAAAACACTCGTTCGACATGCTTTTAGACCGTGCAAAAAGCTGTATTAAAGCAGAAGGAGACTATTTTGAATAAAATAAATTGATTTTGCCGAAAAAAACTATTTGTTCTGTTTTTTGTTTTAAGTCCTGATTATTTTGGAATGTACCTTGTATGCTAAATTCTTAAATAAAATAATGACAATTTCTAATTTGGTTGGAATGACTGATGAAGATTTCGATATGAGAATAGAGTTGACAGCTTTTCAAATTTAATCTTTTTTACTGATTTTTAAAGTATAAATGAAATTTAAAAACAAGCGAAAGCATTAACGTAAAACGAATATTAAAATTTGTGGGTTGCCCCTTAGCTTACTATTTTTTTCAAAAACTATAATATTTTAATAAAATTATAACTAAATATTTCTAAGTTTCAAATATATGCGATAGAAATCGACTGAAAATCATGTATTATGGTAACAGGGTTGCCACCTTTTAAACACAAAATTAACTAAAGAAACAAAAAACGAATATCGAAAATCGTGGGTTGCTAGCTATCTTATTTTTTTCACTAAAACTATAAAAATACTAAAAAAATTGTGCCACATGTCCTATTTTTTTACTTAAATTATAATTTGATAGTGTTATTAATACTAAATGTTTCTAAATTTCAAATATGTGCGATAGAACTCGAGTGAGAATCTTGTACATATACTGGTAATAGGGTTGCCACCTGTTTAAAGAATTTAACTAAATATTATAATTTTTGGAAACTACTCAAATTTAGCTCGAAACAATGTTAAACTTTAAAATGTACATATTTTGTTTAGGGTTACCATGTAACTAAATTTTATAAAATGCTTATTTCAGCTCACTGAATTCTACTGAAAAGCATATGATATGTGTCTGATACACAGAATGCTACCTTAAAATAATAAAGAAAAAAAAAGCTTCAAGTTTTTAAGCGTTGCCACCTATTTCAAATATTTAACTAAAGATTATAATTCTTGGAAAACTATTAAAATTTAGTATGAAACAATGTTAAACTAGACACATATTTGTATATATTTTGTTTAGGGTTGCCACGTTTCTAAATTTTATACAGTGTTACAAAAAAATTATATAATTTTTACAGAATTTTTCTATCAGAAAAAATTCACTAACAAAAAAAAACTACAAAAGTTCACTCCAACTTACTAAAAACCTAAAAATTATCACACAAGCATATCACATGCCAGAATGCCATTGATCCACATAAAGCTCACTGTGAAGAATAATAGAAATTGTCAACGTAGCGGAAACCAAAATCAATGGAAAATACCACAAATGTATCAAGTAATAAAAATAGAAATGAAAATGAATGGCAAGCAGAAAAGGAAAGCGAATTGTAGCAGCAGCAACATTGTTGCATGACTGGTGCCACATGAATTCATGCCCCATGCATTTTATGCCCCACATGGACCATTTCACACGCACTGACGACTGGCATTGAAGGCAATTCACATGGCAATGTTCGGTCGGTCGGACAAAGTGACAGCTTGCCGCTAGTCAGTCACTCAGTCACTCACTAACACGACTACGAACAAATGCGCACACACACATAACTACATATTATACATACACCAACATTCACATAAAAAATTGCCAGCAGTAAAGTATTCGAGCAGAAGCGACATTCATTTCCCACTCAATTGTGTGTTGCATGCAACAAAGTAGTTATTGTAATTGTCTGGTTGCATATTAACAAACATTTTTCTATTTGAAACAATGTGCCACATTCTGCTGCCAGTCGCTCTGTCCTCCTGTCTGTAGGTAACCTAGTCTGGCACTAACTAGAGCAAAATACCCAAACACACACATGCACATGCGGGGGCAACAGTGCGCAAACTCTCGTTATAAATAGCAATATGCACACCAACAACACACAATTTGCTGGCTTTGTTGGCGGCACAACAGGGGAAGGACAGCAATTATTTCGAAAATTCACAAATGTTTGCAAAATCGATGAATGTTGCTCCCTGAGTTGCAAGTCCGAAGCAAAAAAAATGCTGTTGTTATTGTTGTTGTTGTTGTATGGCAGTTGCATTTTTTCCAAGCACAGCACAGAGGTAAAAAGATTTACATGTGTGTGTGTGTGCAAAATAGCTGTAATGTCTGGCACCCGCTCACGTCAAGCGACAAACGACTGCCGAAAGGCCTAAGTCAGCTTCCACGCCGAGGCAACCTGCCAAATTGCATGCTTTGCCAAATGGTCCAGCATTTCACTAATATTTCAGCATTTCTTTTTAGTTTAAATGTTATTGTTGTTGCTTTTGCAGTTTCACTCAGCTGCGATAAACAAGTGGTAGGCTTTTTCGACATAAAAGTGCTGTATTTTATTGGTTTGCCACTAGACAGGTTGTGAGTGTTCATGTGTGTGTGTGAGCGGAAAATTTGCCTACATTAAACGCTTACTCTGTGCTGGGCATGTGAGTGCCAAATCTACTTTGGAAAATATTTTTTATTTTGAACCTAAAGGCACACACACGTACACGCCTCTCTAATTGCTTACTCTACATACATGTTGGCCTACAGTTTGTTGTTCCTATAGCATGTGTGTGTGTTCCTGCCACTGCGTTTATTCACCTAAATTGCTGCCAGCGAAATGTTGTCCTAATTTCCGGTCATAAATAAAAGTGAGCTTTGTTTAAAGTGATTTTTTTGTATGATAATGGATTTTTTATGGAAAATACTGGCAGCTGTACTGTTTTTGAAATCCAAAATAGGCCGGAAAATTACGCCTGAAGCCACTAAGTTTGCTCTTTGCATAAATAAATAATTTTGCATTTTGATTTTTTGTTCAAATATAATAAACTGAAAGTAAGCTGAGTGCGTAGAGACTCAACAAATTTATCATTGCCTGCTTCATGATTTTAAACACACCCCTGCAATTCCCTGCAATTCGTTTATTTGTGGCAGCTAATCACGCCCTAAATTTCCAGACCGTACAAAGAATTATAAAGTGCTCTGGTTTCCTAAAAGATTTTGCAGCATACTTAGTTTGCCATCGCTTTAGCAGTTGGCAATTTTAAAATTAAAATTTTCCATTGATTTTCTACGGCCCACAACATATGAAAGATCTCCAAGCTAACATTTCAGCTTTTGACAGCTTGAGCTTATAGCCAAAAACGCGACAAACTGTTTCTGAGAAGCCGATCATTTGCTGCAATCCTAAAGACGAGCAAATGTGAAATAGAAACTCAAACCGAAGCTATAATGCCCTTTACAGGTGCATTTTTTAGCAACTATCTGTATAACACTTAATCTGAACTTTTATATATTTTTATCAACACATGACAACATGACAAGCTGAGTTGATTTCGCCTGTCCGACCGTCTGCCTGTATATATACGCATGAGTACCTCAGTTTTTATGATATTGCGCTGATATGTTGCACACGTCTTCTTCTCTCTAAGAAGTTGCTAATTTTTCAGAAAAGCCAATATCGTATGGCTTTTTTATTAGACAAGATATCTCCAAGAAGTGTGGGATGGATCATTTTCTAAGGAAATACTTAAGGGATTACATAGGGGTTTTCAATCAATTTTCTCTCATATAAAAAATTAAATGTTTTATTAGAATTTTTTATTGTTACAAAACACACAATATTAACAAAGAAATTTTGAAATTGCGACGCCATTTCCGGTGAACCCTCAGAAAAACGATGCACCCGCGAAGGCAAGATAACTCCTTACAGGATCATCTAAAGTGAAAAAAATTAGTGTTTTAGGTAAAACCTTAACGTAGAACTTGGACAAAGGAAAATAAACTGAAAATTCGATTTTTGGCAGACAGTTTTACAAAAACAAAAAATGAAAATTTCAGTGAAAACTTCGGAACATTTATTTTTCAAATAGTTACAGTCAAAGAAATCCTTTGTTGAAGTCTTTAAGAATTGTATCTCGAAGACCTGTCTGAAACTTCATGAAAACCGACTTTAAAAACACAGTTTCGAAAAAAACGTGTTTAAAAACGGCGCACTTAGCCTAGTAAGCCTCGAGCGCACAAGTTCTCAAAGCTCTATCGCCGCAACTATTACGCGGAACAACTTGAAAATTTAGGACAATATTCCAAAGGTTTTGAAGAACTTAATAAGAAAATAAAAAAGTTCAGTTTTTTTTTAGAAATAGAATTGTTTCTTGGTTTTGGATAAAAAAAATCCGCTAGACACCTTTTTTCTTCTTTCAATTGGCTACGGATCAAGGGAATCCAACATTATCGACAATAATTAACTTCCAATAATGCACGACTTTTTGACTTGCAAGTGAATGTAATCCCTAAATATTGAGTTCAGTAAGCGGACAGTATTTTTCTGAAACCAGGTCGGTAGCATTTTGACATTGAGCTGACGTAACATATGTTCCGAAGCCTGAAAGCCATAACCACCGTCACCGTCTTCTGTCTTATCAACCAGATGTAAAACAGGAACTGAATCTAAAAATGAAGCTTCACGCAATTACAAAGATTTTTCAGCAGAAGTTATCCCATAACCAGTTATAAACCAGATAAATCGTTATTTTTTGTAGACAATTGATTATTTTTACAGACAAGTTGTTGCACGTGGCCGAACTGAGGCCGATTTACTCTTACATAAATGAGTTTCTTTACATTAGTGGTCAGTCAAAGTATTAGAGATTTTCGAAGAATAATACAAAAGGCATCAAAACTAGGTTTCATTTGATTTCATTACGTTTCATGCAAAGTATAAAAGTTATATGAGCTTCGGAGCTTCTAAATAATTTCAGAGCAACTTCTGGTTAACTTATCTGTACGTAAGAGCTTCATTATCATCATTTGATAGGTGTTTTCTCTAAAATTCGTTATGCTATAATATTTATATTTATTTCACACATTACTTTAAAAATAATGCTTAATATATGCCTTGAAATCTGAATATGTAAAGTTTTTAATTTTACTAACAATTTTTCATTTTTCTTTTCAGGTATGTTAAACTTAATTAACGTTGCACTGTAAAAGATATTTTCAATAAAAATGGTTAATGAAATAGGAAAAGACTCGCACAAGTAAGTTTTCTTTACGTTGCCTTTATAAGCATAATATTTTCTGATAAGCTTAGTAAATACCTCTATTAAACATGTACTATATAATAGCGCGAGTGTAGCTGCTGTCCGGCAACTGAAAATCAAAATGTACTTTACGACTGAATATTTTCTAATTGTTGGAGGCAGTTGAGTCGTCTGTCACCATTTCGTATTATTATTATCGACTAATATTAAACCTTATCACAATAGATAGAAATGCAAAGGCAGTAAATTGCTCATGAGCAGTTTCCTACATTAGAAGTTTTAAATATAGTTTTTAAATGCAATCGCTTCTATGGGCTTTCATAAAATAAAATTTCTTTATAGTATTCAATACATGCAAAACTAGAACTAGAATAATCCGCTAGTTTTCCGCCGTAGGAGGGAGAATGATGTAGGCTAAATCTTTTTTAGAGTTATAATACGACTGACTTTCTCATAAAAACAATTTAGGGGTGAACAACGTTTGTATTACTCTCAAAAACTAAAGCTTTTAAACTATGTGACTATACTACTATGAGCAAAAATTAGTAAGACGGAATAGCCGGAGCGATCGTTTGAGTTTGCTGATTAGTCGGCAGTTACACGGATCAAATCTATTGGTGGAAAATTTTGCGAAAAACTCACGAAGAGTCAATGTAGTAAGCGACGGTGCATTACGTGGTTCAAAAACAAAGAGTTGTCGGCCCATAATTCCGGCCTCTTTTTAATAATAGCTTCGCGCAAACGGCACATAACACTCAAATAGCATTCCCTGTTGACAGTTTGGCCGATCGGAGGGAATTCGGTGCGCACCACAACTCGATAATTGAAAAAAACTGCCAACGTAACCTTGACTTTTGACCTGCTTTGACGCGGTTTTTTCGACTTCTGGTCACCTTTGTCACGATATTCGGCCGATTGGTCGACTTATTCGGGTAGTAAGCATAGATTCCAGGCTCATCGCTAATAATAATACGTTTTATGACACCCTGGTAGTTGGAAACCATTGCTTCACAAACGTTAGAGTTACGCTGTTTTTCGAAAAAAATGCAGTGATTTTTTAATCTATCGTGCTTTCACTTTTTTAGGCCCAATTCATTTTTCAAAATGATTTTTATTGATCCTATTGTTATGCCAGTAAGATCTCTGAATGTTAATCTTCGATTCCCAAGTACCAAGTCTTTTATTTTATTCACGTGTTGATCATCCACTGTTGTTGATGGCCGTCCTAGACGTGGTTCGTCGTCAATGCGTTCTCGACCATCTTTGAATAATTTGTCTTAATCAAAAACACTTCCTCGCTGCAATTATCACTGAAGGCTGAACGTTCTGGCACCAGATATTTGAGTCCGCACACAAAATTTGATGGAACTTCTTTGTTGAGTAATTTCACTCACCGTAAAAATGGCTGAATACACTTTATATACTTCCGAAAGACAAGCGTATACTAAACAGTAATGCATATTTTGCTATGACATTTGGCATAGATGTCACTGACCGTACCAATCTAGAAAAAAATTACTTCTACAAATGAGTACATAGATTAAAATGTCTTACTACTTTTTGCCTATAGTAGTGTATGCTCTATTTCCATAAGTATTTTAAGTTTTTTTTTTCGACTAACACTAAAAAGCTGTTCCTTCCACAAATTACATTTTATTTATATTTCTAATAAGACTTTGGATTAAATTGAACGTCAGCAACACCTCAGGAATATTTTGAGCAAGTTATTATATACATACTTGTTCTAAGTAAAGTCATGCAAATGATAATATTAAAGTGAGCGTCAGTATTTACATATATAATCCATTCAGAAGTGGCAGTGAACCATTGCAATAATTTCATTTGCAAACATAGGCATACATACAAAACATTTTCTGTACCTCTTGTGCATATACATATGTACATATGTATTTTTACGTTAAATGCTACAACAACAAGGTTGGCATACATATTTCCACATCAAAATGCCAGTCAGCGCGTTAAAGGTGAAAGTACTTCAATTGTTTGAATAAATGCATACCTTATACATATGTATACAACCACATCCATAGACAAACATATATGTATATGCGCACACGTGATGAGCTCTAAAGTAAATGCAAAATTGAAGGGAATAAAATAAATAGCGTAGTGTTGGTGTGTACATGCGTTGCGCCAGTGTTGGCAACCGCATTGGATTTAACAACAGAAGTGTGAATTTATGCGCTGCTGGGTGCATTTGTATACATGTGTGTGGGGTAAATATACATATGTATAAACATGCACGTATATTCATATGTACCATTATTTTATTTTAGAGAAATGGTTAGAGAACTCGTACGGGAGGTTTGAGACAGCATCTTGAACAGAAAAAAATATGAAATTTGTTCACAACAGAAAAATCCACTGACATAATAAAATAATTTGACTAGATTCGTACGAGGATGACATCGCATTTCCTTTCTATGGTATACATTTTCTTCTGGGTTCGATATCACCCAAAATTTGTCGTTGTAATTCGTATGTGGTCATATAATACTTAATTCGAATAAAACATTTTAAGTTATCTTCTTCGTAAAGGAAAATTTTGTACCAGATGGTGTAGACTCCGCTTACGCCGTTATAGCCGAGTTAACAACAGTACCCCAATTGTTGCTTTTTTCGCTGTTTGATGCCAATTCGAATTAAAAAGAGCAGCTAGGTCCATCTCCACCAGATCTTTCCAAGGGGGTGGAGGTTTTTCTCTCCCTCTGATAACATGACATCGATTTTTGAGTTTTGTCTTTGTTAGTCCGGGAGGAATATACGGATGAGCAAGAGTGATTATGAGTTGGATGTCAAGGCTTATATTGTGGTTGGTGTTGATGCTGGTTCCAAGATAAACGAAATTATGTACAACTTCAAAGTTATGTCTGTCAACAGTGACGTGCGAGCCAAGTCGCGAGAAGTCACAGGATAGGGACTCCCCTTGTCTGAAACCTTGCCTGGTATCGGACGGCTCGGAGAGGTCCTTCCCCATACAGACGGAGCTTTTGGTGTGGCTCAGCTTTAACCTACACAGCCGCATTACCAAATTCATATGTGGCTACATAGAGGCAATTCCTTTATTTTCACGGGTCGATTAGGTCCAATCAGTTTGTTGACGGTGAGCTTTAATGGCAGTATGCTCGCCTTATATGCGATTTTGAGGATGCTTATCCCACGGTAATTCGCGTAGATTGCTGGTTCTCCCTTTTTGTGGATTTGGCAGGTCACATTTAGGTTCCAATCTTCGGACATGCTTTTGCCTGACCGTATTCTACAAAGAAGCTGATGCATACTTCTTGCCAATTCTTTGCCATCGTATTTGAATAGTTCGGCCGGCAATCCGTTGGCCCTCGCCACTTTGATCTTCCTCAGACGGGAAACATATTCGAACCTCTTCATGGTCGGGCATTGGAACATCTGCTCCATCATCATCGACATGTGACTGAATCGGGTTCGTCATCTTCAAATGTTACACTTTCACTGCCGTTCAGCAGGTTGGAGAAGTGTTTCCTTCATAAATTCAGTATGCTCTGAACTTCAGCCACTAGATCCCCACTTTGGGTCCTACAAAAGTATGCTGCGGTCTTGTAATCTTCCGTAAGTCGTCGCATCTTCTCAAACATTACATTTGTCGGTCAGTTTCTCAAGCGTCATATGCGTCTCGCTTTCCTTTTGATCTCTCGGTATCTATCCCCTCCCGATCGTGTCGTGGTCGAAAGCATCATTGCGAGTTCAGTTGTCCGCTTTGTCTCCACTGCGACACGACAGTCCTCATCGTATCAGATGTTCTTTCGACCTTTACGAAAGCCAGTGGTTTCGCTTGCAGCCAGTGATTTCGCTTGCAGCTGTGCGTAGAGAGCTTGTAATGCCATCCCACAGTTTCCTTATACCGAGTTGCTGATGAATGCTCTCAGAGAGCGGTAGTGCAATTCGAGTAGAAAACCGTTTAGCTGTCGGTTGTGATAGTAGCTTTTCGACGTCGAACATTTCTTGTGTTTGTTGACGGGCGTGCTTTGATGTGCACAGGTGAGTGCGTATATTCGCTACAACAAAATGGTAGTCCGAGTCGATGCTAGGTCCTCAGAGCATTCACATATCATAGACATTGGATACATTCCGTCCATCTATCACAACTGGATCGATATGATTTCGAACTTTTCGATCCGGAGACTGCCAACTAGCTTGATGAAATGTCTTGTGGTGGAATTCAGCAATTTTAACATCGAGGCTTTCGGCTGTCTGTTCACCCTGACAGTAGTAACTCTTATACCCTGTGAGAAGATCCAGCAGAGAGCAGCATGTCGATAATTTTTGAGTTAAGTCTATTATGGTGTCAAATCTCATTTAGTCTAACTTTTAACAAGAGAGTATATGCCGAAACAATCACAACTTAACTTGCATTTATAATATTAAAGAATACATAAGCATATATTATTTGCAAAGTCAGCTTTGTTTACGTCAAATTAAAATGAGTAGAATAATAAATATTTTCAAGAAGAGCAGAGTGGAGAGTAATGCAACAGATCAAGGTGGGTCTGACGTATTTTTACTAAGTGTGTATCTTTGCAAAAAGTTATGAACGTCTAGCTAAATTTATGCATTACATAATTCTACACTCACACACACTCACCCGCACACACATGCAAATTAAAATTTATGTTTAAGAGTCTGCCATTCACAGCTGCGCGGCATTTGGCTTACAAAGTAGCCGAGAAGGCCGTAACCTCGTCAGCTGTATGCGGCGCACTTCACTTTCAACAAATGTATATATGTATTTGTGTATGCCACATAAATAAAAATATATGTATTTATATAAAGAGTGTGCAGCATTTCAGGATGTGTGAAAATTGCTGTAAATATGAGAAATTGTGAATATTAAAAAAAAAATGTTTCCACACAACAAAAAATAGAAATTGACTCAGTCGCAACAGCAAACAAATACTGAAGCGAAATGAATATGAAAATGTCAACGCCGCAGCTGTGGCAGTAGTGGCGTGGCAGCTGCAGCAGCGATTGCGGAAGAGCAGACAAAAACAAAAAACAAAATGTGTAAATAGAAGAGGCATTTTTCATTGAGTGTTGCCACACTAATATGTTGCATGCCATAAATATAATATAATATACAGTTAGGCACAAGTGTGCCTACATACCTACGAGATATTAACTTTTTTCCTGTGCAACGAGCAACACACATGGCAGCGCACTTGGCGTTTGAACAAGCAATTTTAAATGAATCTACATGCGTGTGTATGTGTGCTTGCGGATGTAAGTGTGTATATGTGTGCATAATGAATAACAGAAGTGCACAAAATGTAGTTGTTATTAAATTCCGTGTCGTGTCGTGTCGCTACAGTGCTGCAATCTCCTCTCCCTAACACCGATTTAAATGCGTTCACTGTGTGACAACGCGCCGCCATGGCGTATACGCAACATCAATGCACTGCCGATGCCGGCTGAATGAGCGGCTGCATGTTAGTATGTGTGTGTGCGTGCGTTTTGCTTGTCGCTCATGTGCACGGCTGCACGCCCGTCTGTGCAAAGTTCTGCTTGACAGGCTATTTTGAAATGCACTCAGCCATTCACAATTGCAATTTCAGTCACAAATACCGAAATGATAGGGATAAATAAATTCCAAAATAATAATAGCAATAACAATGGAAAAAGTCGAAAAGCAATAAAATTGCAAATAAATTAAAATAACAAGTGCATCCTGTAACAGAATAAAATGAGGCTAAAAATTCGAAATTGAAATGTGGTGACTACACTACAGTGCTGCACAAAAGTGGTGGGCACAACATGTCGCGCAACTGACATATTTACTTACAACAAATATTTTCGGTTACAAAAATAAACAGGCACTCATACAACACATGATATGCAGCAAAAAAATACTTTAAATAAGAAAATAAAAATCAAAAAGCCTTCAGCCAATGTTGGCCTCAAACATCGGTGGCAACATTTTGGCATTTCGTGTCGCACTGATTGCGCTGCATTGCAGACCAGACGGTGACAGTGTTCGCATGCAGCAAAAATTTACTGCAGACATTTTTTTTATATATTTATACCCTGAACAGCGTATATAAAGTTTGCCATGAAGGTTGTAGCACCCAAAAGGAAAGATCAGAGACCCTACAATGTATATATGTACCTATATTAGGTTGTATTTTTTCCAACTATTTTTTTTTCAATCCCTTTATGAAATTTGCTTGAAAATATCCTAGAAAAATTCCCTGAAAATTTGAGCTCTTAATATTAATATTAAGTAGTGGACAAAGGCATCTAAAGATTTTTCATTGAAAATACAAGAAAATAGTAATTTTTTATCTTTAAATTTCTATAGCTCAGAGACACTTTATGGCATCGCTTTGAATTTAGACACGTATTCCTCAGAATCGAACACTCTACGAAAGTGCCCATTGCGACAAAGTCGTAACTAGTACGAGCCTCTAAACCTGATTTTTCAATGAAATTTTTCGCGTTTTTTTTATATTTATCTCGAAAATGACAAGAGATATGACGCTCATTTGTCGGAACCGCCGACATCAAACCACTACATGTAGCTCCCATATACTTGTATACTGTACGACCGGAACCAAATGCTTATGAAAAGCTTTGTCATTTGACAAGATATCTGCATGAAATTTGGTATGCATTATTGCTTGAGGCGATCTCTGCAGAAATTGTTCAGATCGGACTACTATAACGTGAAGCTGTCACACAAACTGACCAATCAAAATTAAGATAACGATCTTATTATACTCTTTTATGCTATAAAAAATGCACCTGTGTAAGGTATAATAGCTTCGGTGCTGGCGAAGTTAACATTTTTATAGGTTTTTTTTTATATTTTAAATTTCTTATCTTATTTTACTGCAATTTTTATGAACTGTACTCGCCCCTTGTTGCCAGCTTGCACTCTGCAGAAAGAGAACACAACAATTTTTTAAATGTCGCATGGCAGTGCCTCTCAACTGGTGTGTGAATTGGTCAAGTGGTTGTCGGCTGCACACATACTTTTACATATGACAATGTTTGACTTTTCTTCGTAGTCAATTTTGTTAGCTTTATTGTTAATTTTCTTTGAATTTATTTTTTCCCAGTCGTTTGTACAAAAACAATTTCCTGTTACACACGCTCATTAGTTTTCTTTTAATTTGGAGGAAAGTGTTGTTTATTAAATAAGTAGTCGGAAAACATGTACTTTTACCATCGACGACTTCGAAAATGCAGTTTTTCCATTTTCAATTGTACAAGTAAAAATATGATATAAAAATTATTTTTATAAACTTGTATATATTGCAGCGATTGGCTTTTTTTTTAATTTTAACGTTTACTTATTTAAAAAAAACATGAATAATTATAGTATTTAAAGTTGGTCATCTAAAGCTATATTATTTTTAATTTCTTTTCTTTTTGAATTTGGAATTTTGTTCTGATGAGACCCTGTTCTGATGTGAGCCATATTCTATTAGAACCCTCTACATCCATCTGATGAAATGGTAGTCATGAGCAGCAAGATATGTGCTTTCAAGTGGCTAATGCAAAATAGAGCAAAATAAAGAAAATATACTACTACGATAAAGGCAAAAATGCATCTCGAGCCGCCAATAAAATTTGTGCAGTTTATGGACCCGATACAGTTTCCATTTCCACCGCACAACGATGGTTTCAACGTTTTCGTTCTGGTGTAGAGATGGTCGAAGATGCGCCACGCTCCGGAAGGCCTGTCGTCGAAAATTGCGATAAAATCGCTGAATTGGTCGAAAGAGACCGGCATAGTAGCAGCCGTAGCATTGGTCAAGAGCTGGGCATGAGTCATCAAAAATTCATTTCAATTTCAATAAAAAAAAAAATTCAATAAAAATACCGCAAGATTTTTTTGACAACCCATTATATTACAGCGATGTATTACAAAGATTTTCAAAACAAATATTTAAAAACTTTAATTGCTTATAAATTATTTTTTGTTTATTTATTTTTTATTATTTTTATATTTTTTTGTTGTTAAACAGTGCTCCACTGCCTGCTTTCATTGCAACGCCATGTAACAAAGTTTATCATACGCTCTGTATTACAGTTATTACATTCATTGTAATACGTTTACAGACGCCCTCTAATCTTGATGTTTCGCAAAGTTGTTAGCACTTTTCATAACTTTTTCCGCACCGAACCAAATTACAAATTGAAACTAAAAGTTAACAAGATAATTGCTACCATAAAGGCATTACATAGCCATTATATGTACACGCTTGTGTTGTCTGTGGCACGCATGTGCCTATGTGGATATGTGTGCATGCGTAAAAATATAAATGTAAACGAACCGGAAAATGTTGCAAAGAAACACATAACTCGAGAATTTGCATATTTTACGGACGCATAAATTCGACTGACCAACTCGATTCCAAGAAGAGCCAAAGAATTACACGAAGGAAGTTGTTAAATATTACAACAAAAAAAATAAAATGAAAATAAAAGCAGTCAGCGTATACACTAGCATACTTTTAGGCGCATAGGCAGCTATGTTTATGTGTTTGTGGATGCAAGTGTGTATGTGCGTTTGTCTGGTTGCGTGCTTGCAGCAAATTGCAAACTTTACGAAATATGTCAAAGTATTTTACAACTATGGCGAGAGTCTTTGTGACAACAACAACAAGTACAATAATAACAACCGGCAAAATGCAGCTGCACTTTGCTGCCATTACGTCAAAGCTATGGGTGGTTGGGAATTTCTTAAGAAAATTTTCAACAAACTTGGCAGTCAGGTGGAAGCGAATGCAGCAGCAACACGAGCAATTAGTATACACCATAGCAAGATGGCAGCAGCAATCTTTCTTTTGCTCTTTTCTTTCGAGACTTAAATTTTCGTGTAACTTTTGAAAAATTCCTTTAGAGCAGGCAAAGCACCAGAGAATTGCATTCCAAAAAATAATAAAAATATTACGAAAAGTAGAAAAAAATGAAATACAAAGCCAGACTGTTGCCAGGTGGCTGTTGAAAGTTTTGCATTGCCTGTCAGCTGTAGCCGCTCCATAATATATAAAGTTACCAGCTCCGTGTGCAACAAGAAATTTCGTCTAAAGGAGCTACACAACAGATTTTGCGGTTTGAACATTTAGTGGTTGCATGCGGTTAATAAATTGTACCATATAATTTATTTGGCAGAAAAAAATTGCAAGCTCTCTCTATAAAAAGTGAATTCAATTTCTTACTTCTTCTGATCTAATCTTCTTATTCTAACTCCCTTTTATGTTCTAAATGACCAGAGTGAGGTTGATATTTAGAAGCGAAGCATTCTAAGGATTATTTTAATTTGACCATTGAACTTTTTTATGACCTTTTCCATAAGTAAAGGGTATTTTTTAGAAGGTATAACATTTCACTTAGGAATAGCTGTCGAACTAAATGTCGAAGATGTGTTTAGTATTTGTCATAAAAATTCCGTACAATCACACATGAAAATATTACCCTGTAAACTTTTAGTCTGAACGGAAGCGAGAACAATTGGAAATCAACATTCGACTTGATATCCTTTATGAAGGCCTGTTGGAAAAAGTGGTTCAAAATGTTACTAAATTGGCTGGTTTTCGTAATAAGTCATAATAATAAAGCAAAAACAACTAGTATACAAAACATGTCCAGTTATTTCTCCACAAAAGACACCCTATATTTTCTTTAGTCTTTATTAGTTAGAAAAATAAATTCGCAAAAATATTTTATAGAAACGGCTTAAACTGCAGATTTTTTCTATTTTTATATTACATATAGCCAAGATTCACCGACTTAGCCTAATTTACCATTTATGATCCCTAACAGTGGAGGCTACTGTGAAACCAGTAGTAACCAGAGTAGCACTCTCAAAACGGGTTGGTATATCAATGAAATTCTTTATTCCTGTGAAAGTACATTTGATGGCATTATGTATGGAACTCGACTTCTTTTACATGAAGTCCAGATTCTGAACCCAACTTTCAATAGGTTTTAAGCATAAATCGGGCGATACTGCTGCAATTTCACGTTCGATATTCGTACGAAGTTCATCAATCGTCGCTAGCTTGTTGGCATAGTCCATAGACTTGACGTAGTCCCACCGAAAATAGTCTAACGGCGTCAAATCGCACGAATGAGGGGCCAATTGACTGGGCAGTTTTGTGAGATAACACGTTCACCAAACTTGGCTTTCAATAAATCGATTGTGACATTTGCTGCGTCGCTTGTGGTGTCGTCCTGTTGGGACCACATATTCTCCAAGTCCGTATCATCCAATTCGGGCCAAAAATATTCGGTTATCATTTGGCCGGAGATGAGCATCATCGCTGAAGATGATTTTTCGATGAAAATCCGGATCATCTTCAAGTTGCTGCTCAGTCCAATTCACGAACACACGATGATTCTGGTGGTCAAGCGGCTTCATTTGTTGTGTCAATTTGATCTTGTAAAGATGTAGGCCAAGATATTTTCTCTGTGAATTCGCCACAACGACGTCACAGAGATGCCCAACGCTAGAGAACGACGTGTGAGAGACTAATTTGGATCTTCCTCATTTGAGGCAGCAATATTCTCGACAGAAGGGACACTCCTTTCTCTCACTGACACGGGAACATTTCTGTACTGTGCTTGTGTTTAAAATTTTTCCACGAGACTAGACTAAATTGGACTAGCGCTCTTATAGTTGAGGCCACTGATAATAATAATTTCGAGTCGTTTCAAAAAATATCCTAAATATACCTAAAATATTCAATAAGATTACGAAACTATTTTATACGACAAAAACGTACCCAGAAATTGTAAACAAAACGCAAAATATATAACTATTCATCAATATTTATTTTGTGGCCTTCAAAATAATCCCCACCAGATGTAATACATTTACGCCAACGATTTGTCCAGTCTTCGAAACACTTTTCATATGCACTTTTTGAGATGGCCTTCAAGTCCTTCGGCGAATTTTGTTTTACCTCTTCGTTCGACTGAAAACGGTTTCCACGGAGTGACAATTTCAGTTTGGGGAAAAGAAAAAATCACGTGAAGCCAAATCTGGTGAATACGGTGGTTTATAGGTGGTATTCACTGCTTTTTGACTTTAAATTCAGTCACAATCGTGGCTCGATGCGATGGTGCATTATCATCGTGTAAAATCCATGAATGGTTCTTCCACCATTCCGGCCGTTTTCGACAGATGTTCTCAAGCAAACGCCTCAATACGGCCAAATAGAACTCCTTATTGACCCTCTATCCTTCCAAAAAAAATTCATGATGAACCAAACCACGAATTTCGAAAAAAAAATATGGGCATCACCTTGATTTTTGAGCGGCTTTGGCATGGTTTTTTTGGTTTCGTCCCGTGCTTTCCCTTCATTCCGTTCATTGTTGACTTGTTTGCATGTCGAACTAATAAACCCATGTTTCAGTGGCAGTTATAGTGCTCTCTATGAAAGTGGGATCGGAATTCGCATCATCAGGCATGTTCCAAGAGATTTGTTTATGAAACTATTTTTGAAAAAAAAAAAATCAGCTTTATCGAGACGAGTCGAGCAAGAATGCGTTTCATACCCAAAATATCCACCAAAATCATGCGATCGGATACGCGAGAGATGCCGAGACGATTTTCAAGCAGCATTCCTTCATTTTTTTAATATTTCATCAGTTGGAGAGGTTAACAGACGCGCTCATATTGGCATAGTAATTAAGAATAGTCCTACCAACTCAGCAAAATAAATTTTTTAAATATCATTTACGCAGGAAATTAAATTACAGTTTCCATGTACTTTTTTGTCACAGTATATATCAAAATATGCATTCTACTATCTAAATTTGTGAAAAGGATTCCAAAAGTATCATCAACATGCTGGAATCATCATTGAATGCCAGTGATTTACCGCTCAGTTCCCCACAGTATCTCATATCCCATTTGTAGCTCGGTCGTTAGGAAGCACAACTCTGAAAAGCGTGCAACCAAGGTAAAAAATTATATTAATTGCTAACGATTCAAACTACTTGGATGTGTGGGAAAAAAATTCTGTTTGAAAAATTTAGCAAATGTTGCCTACTTCAAGGCGCTCACGCTCGCTCGTTAGTCACATTACAAATGTTGAATATTTACTGCTTCGCTGGCACAATGCTATTGTGCTGATTGCACCTACGAATGAGACGGTACAAACGATGCTTTGCAAACATTTATGGCATTCTGCCACGGCAACGTAACAGCAACAACAATAAAATTTAAATAACGAGAAAAAGTTGAAATATATATGCATTTGTATTGAAATGTTGCATGCAACAGCGGCATAATTTATTTACAAGTTTTTGCATGCTGAACACATACACGCATACATATACATATCTACGCAGGAATATCCTCGCATACAGCACCTGGCGACTATGCTGCCCGTTAACCGTTTAACAGCAAAGTCACGCTGCCAGCAACTACGCAGTGGTAAGGGTGTAACTGTACAGCGGCATAGCCAGGCGACCACTGTGTCAAACGAGGCCCCACGGCAAATATGCGACAAGAAACTTTTTGCGTTCGCGTTGTGAATGCGTCGCCATTTTTACTGCTCAGCAAGAATTTTGAAACGCTTCTCTGCGGTTGTTAAACTTTTTTCGCGTGTTGGAGGGGCAGCTGAAGTGAACCGGTGGGTTATTCGGTTCATGTGTTGTACTTATACGACGACTTGCATATTTAAGCAGACCGTCTATCCATTTGGCGCGAGGTCTGTCATGACTCTTCAGCAAGAATAGTTTCGTACAAAGGTTTTAGTTCATAATTCGTTCGCCCAAAGAGTCACCAGCTTCATTTTCTTCTGTGTTCGCCGTGGCCAACGCGCAAAGGGCCACATATATTCCCTAGAACCCTTCTCTCAAAAGCTCGTAACGTCGACTCATCAGATGTTGTCATCGTCCTTGCCTCTGCACTATATAGCTGGAGGGGATGACAATTCACTTGTAGGGTTTGATCTTTGTTCGTCGAGAGAGGACTTTACTACTCAATTGCCTATTCAGTCCAAAGCACCACCCGTTGGCAGGAGTTATTCTCTGTTGGATTTCGAGGAGAAACCTCGATTGGTATCGAGGGGTCCTTGGAATGGTCATGGGAATTTGCTGAATAGCCAGAAGTTACGCGAAGGTAAATCAGGCGAATGCGGTAGTTGCGGCACGATTAGTTGAAAAAGTGGTGAAATTATTCCGAATAAGCAATGGAGTATGAGATAGTGCATTATCTCACTTCTTTGTTCAATAGATTCAGACATAGTAAAAGTCGAAGAATTCACTTTTAGAGCCTCACAAAACGATGCGTATCTCAAATACTAATGAATATTTTGACGTGAAATTTAGCAGAGATGTCATTAACAGTACTACCAACTTCTTCTTCTTAATTGGCGTAGACACCGCTTACGCGATTATAGCCGAGTTAACAACAGCGCGCCAGTCGTTTCTCCTTTTCGCTACGTGGCGCCAATTGGATATTCCAAGCGTAGCCAGGTCCTTCTCCACTTGGTCCTTCCAACGGAGTGGAGGTCTTCCTCTTCCTCTGCTTCCCCCGGCGGGTACAGCGTCGAATACTTTCAGAGCTGGAGTGTTTTCGTCCATCCGGACAACATGACCTAGCCAGCGTAGCCGCTGTCTTTTAATTCGCTTAACTAAGTCAATGTCGTCGTATATCTCGTACAGCTCATCGTTCCATCGAATGCGATATTCGCCGTGGCCAACGCGCAAAGGACCATAAATCTTTCGCAGAACTTTTCTCTCGAAAACTCGCAACGTCGACTCATCAGTTGTTGACATCGTCCAAGCCTCTGCACCATATAGCAGGACGGGAATTATGAGCGACTTATAGAGTTTGGCTTTTGTTCGTCGAGAGAGGACTTTACTTTTCAATTGCCTACTCAGTCCGAAGTAGCAACTGTTGGCAAGAGCAATCCTGCGTTGGATTTCCAGGCTGACATTATTAGTGGTGTTAATGCTGGTTCCTAAATAGACGAAACTATCTACAACTTCAAAGTTATGACTGTCAACAGTGACGTGAGTGCCAAGTCGCGAGTGCGACGACTGTTTGTTTGATGACAGGAGATATTTCGTCTTGCCCTCGTTCACTGCCAGACCCATTTGTTTTGCTTCCTTGTCTAGTCTGGAGAATGCAGAACTAACGGCGCGGGTGTTAAGGCCGATGATATCAATATCATCAGCATACGCCAACAGCTGTACACTCTTATAAAAGATGGTACCTTCTCTATTAAGTTCTCCAGCTCGAACTATTTTCTCCAGAAGCAGGTTGAAAAAGTCACACGATAGGGAGTCGCCTTGTCTGAAACCTCGTTTTGTATCGAACGGCTCGGAGAGGTCCTTCCCGATTCTGACGGAGCTCTTCGTGTTGCTCAACGTCAGTTTACACAGCCGTATTAGTTTTGCGGGGATACCAAATTCAGACATCGCGGCATAGAGGCAGTTCCTTTTCGTGCTGTCGAAAGCAGCTTTGAAATCGACGAAGAGGTGGTGTGTGTCGATTCTCCTTTCACGGGTCTTTTCCAAGATTTGGCGCATGGTGACTATCTGGTCGGTTGTTGATTTTCCAGGTCTAAAGCCACACTGATAAGGTCCAATCAGTTTGTTGACGGTGGGCTTTAATCTTTCACACAATACGCTCGATAGAACCTTATATGCGATGTTGAGGAGGCTAATCCCACGGTAGTTGGCGCAGATTGTGGGGTCTCCTTTTTTATGGATTGGGCATAGCACACTTAAATTCCAATCGTTGGGCATGCTTTCGTCCGACCATATTTTACAAAGAAGCTGATGCATGCTCCTTATCAGTTCTTCGCCGCTGTGTTTGAATAGCTCGGCCGGCAATCCGTCGGCCCCTGCCGCTTTGTTGTTCTTCAGGCGGGCAATTGCTATTCGAACTTCTGCATGGTCGGGTAATGGTACGTCTGCTCCATCGTCATCGATTGGGGAATCGGGTTCTCCTTCTCCTGGTGTTGTGCGTTCACTGCCATTCAGCAGGCTGGAGAAGTGTTCCCTCCATAATTTAAGTATACTCTGGGCATCAGTGACTAGATCACCTTTGGGGGTTCTACAAGAGTATGCTCCGGTCTTGAAACCTTCTGTAAGCCGCCGCATTTTTTCGTAGAATTTTCGAGCATTACCCCTGTCGGCCAGCTTATCAAGTTCTTCATACTCACGCATTTCGGCCTCTTTCTTTTTCTGTCTGCAGATGCGTCTCGCTTCCCTCTTCAATTCTCGGTATCTATCCCATCCCGCACGTGTAGTGGTCGATCGTAACGTTGCGAGGTAGGCAGCCTTTTTTTTTCTCCGCTGCGGCGCGGCACTCCTCGTCGTACCAGTTGTTCTTTTGCACTTTCCGAAAACCAATAGTTTCGGATGCAGCTGTACGTAAGGAGTTTGAAATGCCGTCCCACAGTTCCCTTATACCGAGTTGTTGATGAGTGCTCTCAGAGAGCAGGAGTGCAAGCCGAGTAGAAAAACGTTCGGCAGTCTGTTGTGATTGCAGCTTTTCGACGTCGAACCTTCCTTGTGTTTGTTGGCGTGCGTTTTTTGCGCCTCTGTGCAGCAATCTTGGCTGCAACAAGATAGTGGTCCGAGTCGATGTTAGGACCTCGGAGCGCACGCACATCTAAAACACTGGAGACGTGTCTTCCGTCTATCACAACATGATCGATCTGGTTGGTAGTTTTTCGATCCGGAGACAGCCAGGTAGCTTGATGAATTTTTTTGTGCTGGAATCTAGTACTACAGATAACCATATTTCGGGCCCCGGCGAAGTCGATCAGCCTCAACCCATTTGGGGATGTTTCCTCGTGGAGGCTGAATTTACCGACCGTAGTGCCAAATATACCTTCTTTGCCCACCCTGGCGTTAAAGTCGCCAAGCACGATTTTGACATCGTGGCGGGGGCATCTCTCATAAGTGCGTTCCAAGCACTCATAAAAGGCATCTTTGGTCACATCGTCCTTCTCATCCGTCGGAGCGTGGGCGCAGATCAGCGATATGTTGAAGAACCTCGCTTTGATGCGGATTGTGGCTAGACGTTCATTCACCGGAGTGAATGATAGTACTCGGCGACGGAGTCTCTCTCCCACCACGAATCCCACACCAAACTTGCGCTCCTTTATATGGCCACTGTAGTAAATGTCACAAGGACCTACTCGTATCTGTCCTTGTCCCGTCCATCGCATTTCTTGGACGGCGGTGATGTCAGCCTTTATTTTCACGAGGACATCAACCAGCTGGGCAGCGGCACCTTCCCAATTAAGGGACCGGACATTCCAGGTGCATGCCCTGATATCGTTGTCCTTATTTCGTTTGCCATGGTCGTCATCAAAAGAGGGGTTTCTCATCCGAGGCTGTTTGTCGCTTTTCATTGGGATAGGCTTTTTACGTGGCGGGTCCCAAACCAAGCGCACAACCCTATGCAGGGGATGTTTCGCCTTCTCACTTTAGCTCACCTTCGAACGGATGTTCTTAGGCTACCCAGAGGATACTTGGTCAAAGACCGGAAGTCGTGAGCTGCTTGAGTCATATGTAAAAGAATCGTTTCTGGCCACTCCCAAGTGAATGGCGATCAGAGAACTTTCCTCACTTGCGTGAACTTCTACACATGACCCCATCCTCCAACTTACAGAAAAAAAATTACCGATTCGAAAAACACCCGAAGTATAAATTAAAAATTCACCTTTCAATTTGATCACAGTAGTACGAGTATATAAGTATTGAAGTATATAAGTATTGAAGAAAACAACCACGAAGAGATTTCACTCACGGAAGCTGCGTTATGACAGTTGGTTTTGAAAGACATGAAAGATATCGCGGAGCTGTAAAGGAAATACAAAAAGAAGCTACAAACGCTGAGATGACACCATGTTTTTCCCATGAATTGACCAAATTGCTTTGATTGGAAAGATATCTGAAATATTCAGAGAAGTTACAACATTTTTCCAAGTTTCAAGACCGAAACGTAACTCTGATTTTGCTCTATTCTTGGGCAGAAAAATTGTGCAGTTTTGTGGGAAAAGGTGGGTACAAAGACATGATGCTGTTCATCAATTCACAGTCACCCTTCCAGAAATCGTTCAAGTACTGACAAAAATAAGCGAATGAAAGAATAGAACGACTGCAGTAAAAGCGTCGAATTTAGTCACAGTACTGTGCAACTTCGAATTTATTATTGGAATTTTTTGTCTTAGTGATGTTTTGTCACTGACGCAGCCACTTAATGTGATTCGGCAGAACGAATCAATCGACCTTGCGAAAGCATCAAACGTCATAACAACATTGGTTGCAACACTGAACACGCGAAGAATGAATGCTGATCATCACTTTAATGAAATTTTTTCAAATGCTCCACAGATGGTTGAAAATTAGATGTGGAAGTGGAAACACCCGGAGCATGTGGTCGTCAGAGTCATCGAAACAATCACCCATCTCAAAGCTGTGAAGACTTTTACAGGGTTTCTGCATACATTCCACTCATTGACACAGTCATGCAAGATTTAAAAACGCGGTTTTCCGATGAAGTTCTTGAAAGTTTCAATTTGAGTCAGCTGTTACCAAAATTTAACCCAAATTTGGAAGAAAAGGATTTAACTTCACTCATTGAATGACTAATTAGACGTTTTGGGAAAATCTTGACCGGAAACAAAGAACTGCAAAAAATGAAGCTCAAAGCAAAAGTAGCGCTTTTTCAACAACCGTGGAAAATGAAAATGACCACGAGAATACAAATGCTTTTTGCCTTAGAAAGCCTCAGCACTTCCGATAATGATATATATCCGTCGATTCATATTCTCCTTCACTTACTCTGCATTTTGTCAGCCACAAATGCTAGCGCCGAACAATCCTTTTCTGCTTTGCGCCGAATCAGCACATGGCTCAGAACAACGATGCTCCAGAAAAGATTGAACGGCTTAGGACTCCTCAGCATAAACTACGAAATTGCTGTGGAACCAGAATAAATAATAGAAAGATTTAGTAAAATGAGCAAACACCGTATTGATTTTATGCTGTAAATTAAATGTTGAAACATGAAAAAAAAATTATAGTTTAAAGTTAAACATTTCTTAAATCAATTACAAAATTATAAAGTTCTCCTCCCCAAAACTCTACTCTGGATCCGCCCCTGCACAGCTGTATTAGTTTTGCAGGGACAGCAGGGAGTGTTTATTGACTTTCGCTAGTGTTTTCGCTTAAAATTACTTTCATCTTTTAGTATTGCCTTATTGTAGTATACGGGGTTCGTCTGTGCTCCGGATTCGTGTGACTGGATTCGGTAGGTGTTCATAGCTAACGAACGAGCGGCTAGTCAGTTGTTTCAGAGCACCTGGAAAGTCAGAACAAACATTTTTGCGCGACATTTTTCTGCAGCGTTCGTTAGAGCGTACGCGATTAAATTATCTGTAAAACTCGGTAAATCTGCGACAGAGACGTTTGATATGTTCAAGCAGGCGTACCCAAATGTTTCTTTAGCAAGAAGTGGGGTGTTTTCGGGTCACCAGACCTTTTTGGAGTGTCGGGAAAAGGTCACTAATGAAGACCGAGAGAATGAGCAAATCCAAAGATGAGACGATGCTCATTGTCTTTTTTGACACCAAAGGCATCGTCCACTATGAATTTGTTCCTCCTGTATAAACTGTCAATGCCAAGTTTTACGTGGAAGTCCTCAAAAGACTCAAACGAAGGAATGTCGATCGGGTCCGACAAGACATCGCAGCCCATTGGAAGTTGCACCACGCCAACGCCCCGGCTCACACCGCCTTTCTTGTGAACAGCTATCTAACCAAGGCCGGCATCCCAACGTTTCCGCAATTTTTATACTCTCGCAACAATGTTGCTAAGGAGAGTATTATAGTTTTGTTCACATAACGGTTGTTTGTAAGTCCTAAAACTAAAAGAGTCAGATATAGGGTTATATATACCAAAGTGAACAGGGTGACGAGTAGAGTCGAAATCCGGATGTCTGTCCGTCTGTCCGTCTGTCCGTCCGTCCGTCCGTGCAAGCTGTAACTTGAGTAAAAATTGAGATATCATGATGAAACTTGGTACACGTATTCCTTGGCTCCATAAGAAGGTAAAGTTCGAAGATGGGCAAAATCGGCCCACTGCCACGCCCACAAAATGGCGGAAACCGAAAACCTATAAAGTGTCATAACTAAGCCATAAATAAAGATATTAAAGTGAAATTTGGCACAAAGGATCGCATTAGTGGGGCATATTTGGACGCAATTGGTTTGGAAAAGTGGGCGTGGCCCCGCCCCCTACTAAGTTTTTTGTACATATCTCGGAAACTACTATAGCTATGTCAACCAAAGTCTACAGAGTCGTTTTCTTCAGGCATTTCCATATACAGTTCAAAAATGGAAGAAATCGGATAATAACCACGCCCACCTCCCATACAAAGGTTATGTTCAAAATCACTAAAAGTGCGTTAACCGACTAACAAAAAACGTCAGAAACACTAAATTTTACGGTAGAAGTGGCAGAAGGAAGCTGCACCCAGGCTTTTTTTAAAAATTGAAAATGGGCGTGGCCTCGCCCACTTATGGACCAAAAACCATATCTCAGGAACTACTAGACCGATTTCAATGAAATTCGGTATATAATATTTTCTTAACACCCTGATGACTTGTACGAAATATGGGTGAAATCGGTTCACAACCACGCCTTCTTCCAATATAAAGCTATTTTGAATTCCATCTGATGCCTTCTCTGTATAATATACGAGTATATACATACATTAGGAACCAATGATGATAGCGGAATAAAACTTTACAAAAATACGGTATTTGAAAAATATGTAAATGACGTATAACGAAATCTCGATTATCACTTTATCATGCGAGAGTATAAAATGTTCGGTGACACCCGAACTTAGCCCTTCCTTACTTGTTTTTAAATCGACTCAAGCCTATTACTTTTCGGACAAACTCTGTATGGGTTAATTGCCATTACTTCTAATCTTAGCTTTCGATTTTTTGTGAGCGTCCATCCGCACTCCGAAGTGCGAAGTGTATTTTTAGCAGCCAATTATGCTTGCCAATGTGCTCGCATATGTTTAGTTTCTTATTTATTATGTTAATGGCCAGACATAAATTTTGAGCCAACAATCAGCGTTCTTGATAAATACATAAAACGTGACTTTACTTCTTGATTTGGGCTTCGCTTTGACAAAGGATATGTTTGCTGTGTGGTCGGGCTTGTACTTGACAGCATAAGTTATTTTGAAATAAATGTTGTTAATATTGTTTAAGAACGTTGCTGAAGATTTGCTGCAATATAGTTACATATCAGGCCATATTCTCGCACTTAATCGATATGTTGGTATCAGTAAACTCTGTTTGGTTAGGAGAGGTTAATCATTGATTATCTCTAGAAAACAGTAGATCTATCTTTCGGCTACAGTCGTTGATGCTTAAGACGGAAGTTATCATCCACTATCACCTTACTATATAATTGGATAATAACCACGCCCACTTCTCATTTAACAAAATTTTAAATTCCATTTGGCTCTTTCAA
Organism: Bactrocera neohumeralis; assembly: GCF_024586455.1. Lineage (NCBI taxonomy): Eukaryota > Metazoa > Arthropoda > Insecta > Diptera > Tephritidae > Bactrocera > Bactrocera neohumeralis. Next base: position 27,327,954 of record NC_065922.1, read on the forward strand.
TGCAAATCAAACATCAATGATGTTATGAGAATAAACCTTCGGATCGTCGGGGACCCAGACAACAAATACATAGATCTCATATGGCTATAAATATAGCCAATTTTTACCGAACATATCGGGTTTTGTGACGACAGTATGCTGTTGTGCCAATAATGAGTAAAATTGGATCAATACTACCCTTAGCCAGCATATATCTAATAAAAAGGTTTTCGAACTTCTAGTCGACCCCTAGGGTATTGCTGTTTAAAAGGACTCATGATTATCTAAGAAAATAGGAAGCTCACCTCAGAATAAAATATGTTCATATAAAATAAACAAAATTTAGTAATAGAATCAGTCAACCCATCCTCCCTAAAATCAAACCAATGCGCCAAATCAAGATTATACTTTAGATCAGAATCCCAACGGCCAGCATTCCAGTCCTTTAAAATAAGGCATGAAAATAATATGAAACGAAAGGTTATAAATAATAATTATGAATGATATGTAGGGTGAACCATTTTAAATTTTATAGGAACTATTTATTGTCATTCGAAATAACATTTTTGGTATTTACAAAGTATGACAATTAAGTAATGAGACTGATTCCATAAAAACCGTATATTTGAAAATTATTCTACAACTCTGCCATTCCCTTCAAAGTAGTCCCCTTGAGCAGCTATACAGCGATTCCAGCGCGTTTTCCATGCTTCGTAACATCGGGATGTCCGCGAGTACTCTCGTCACGGGCGCCTGGATGTCCGTAATCGACTCAAAATAGGTTCCTTTGACCACCGATTTTGTTTTAGGAAACAAAAAAAAGCTGTTGCAACACGGTGATCCCTTTAGAGGCCAAATACTGGGACACGTTGAGAGCGGTGTGGCACGACGCGTTGTTGTGATGAAGGATCCAGTTACGAGCGATGTCTGGGCGCACCCCGTTGACTCGTTTTCGCAATCTTTCGAGTACTTGGCAATAGTAGACTTGATTCACAGTTTTCCCCGGTGGAACGAATTCTTTGTGGACGATTCCACGGCTATCAAGAAAGGCAATAATCATCGTTTTCAACTTCGACTTGCTCATGCGAGCTTTTTTCGGGCGGGGGCGCGCGGAGACAACCATTGTGAGCTAGGGCACGACTAAGAGTACTATCACCAAACACTCTTACAATTTTAGCGTACGTTTCCGAAGCTGTTTCGACCAATCTGGCGCAAAATTTTATCGCGACGTGTTGCTCGTGATTTCGTTTTTCCATTTTCGTGATTAGCACACACGTCTACTCAACTTGACGCAGCAGGCGAACTAAACTTGCTAGAGCTCAATGGAGAGGGGAGGGATGCCGGAAAAAGAGAAAGGGAATTTCAAGGTCACAGGCCTACCACAAGCGCGGCAATAAAATCAGTCTCATTACTTAATTGTCAAACCTCGTATTTCTTGAAGAATATCTCTCGTAACTGGTGAATGATAGGATGTTCTGCTCCAAGGTTTGAATCGAAGTGGGATTGTCCGCATGTACTTTAGTCTTTACATATCTCAACAGGAAAAATCTTGGTGGCCAATCGACCGGCCCAAAATGTGAAATTATCCGCCCACCGAAGTGTTCTCTCAATAAATTGATAGCTGCGACGTGTAGGAAGTGGCTACGTGTTGTTGAAACCAAATGTTGCCGAGAAAACGAGCTTCAATTTTAGGCATCAAATAATCTGTTTTCGTGGCGCGATAACGGTCAGAATTGACGGTTACGTTCTCACCAGCATCAATTTTTGAAGATATATTTACCTATGATTACACCGTTGGTATTTCTGAATAAATTGAAAGCTCTTCAATCTCTTCAGGTTGTTTTTCGTCCCAAATGCGGCAATTTTGCTTGTTTACATACCCACTGAGAGAAAAATGGTTCTCATCGCTGACCAAAATTTTGCTCGAAAACGTCGGATCTTCTTGAAGCTTTTCAATCATCACATCACAGCTTGACACGACTGACGCGAGAACTGTCAAAAAACGGCCATTAAAAAAAGTACCTGTACTTGGATCACCCGTTACATCTCTACTACCGTATGGTATGCATATGTATAGACATTTGCTCTAAATAATATATTAAATTAGTTTTCAATATACAAAGCTATAACGTTTCATTCGATTGCATTCGAAAAAAATTCAATTTTTTCTGAATTTATTTGGAAGAATAAATGAAACACTTAACAAATAAATCAGCCTTTTTTGCAATTCCGATTATATAGATGCATTTGTTCAACCGCAGACTTTTAAATTGAATTAGTAATTATTTTTGTAGCGAACACAGAAGCTTGTGTTGTGAAACCTCAAAATATTTAAAAGCAACTTTTCAATAAAAATGTTTACAAAAACTTAATCAAAAATGAACAAAAACTTAAAATAAATATAAAAAAGAGCAGCATTCTAGTAGACGCAAAAAAGGTGTTGCTCTAAAATTAGTTTCTGAACATTTAAACAGAAAATGACAAAAAACGCAGTTTCTAGCAAAAGCTTACCATTTCAGAATAAAAAATCCCACACACATATCAAATCATTAAACACCTGTACAATAAAGTCACTATTAATAGCCCCCTCACCCGTAAATAACCCTCATCCAGCCAGAGGAGCATAAACGAAAATACTCGTATCGACAAATTACTTTCGCTCACCTTTCGCCAGCTGGGCATGATTGATGCCGTTATAATAACCGTTAAAACGCTTGTACGCTGTGGTGACAGCAACCACAAATTAGAAACATTTTTAAAATGCAATTAATTTCAAAAAAATCGCACGGAGATTTACAACCAATAATGGGGGGATTATTGTTTGATGGCACCGCACACACACACACTCGTGTATGCATAGCGCCCGTCACACGAAGCCCGAGGAGAGCTTATCAAGCAACGAGGCAAGCATGCCATTGATTTTAGTCAATCAACCGCAACGCCAAGGCCGCTTAATACCACTTTGGGCTTAATGGATTAGTGTGACAAGGTGTGGCAAGGCTGACTGACAGTGCAACTGCGAAAAATGCTGAACAAAAGACCAGCAAAAAAGCAATGCTTCAAAATGAAATTTTGACAGATTTACTGCTTGTTAACACCGCTGTGATAAGCGTTAATGTGTTGAGAGCGCACACACACATTTTAATAAATGGCATATATACTCCTATTTACTTTAAAAGGAAAATGTTATATTTGATTAGTATTAAAGATAATATCAAATTAAACGAAGTATGGCTTATGGTAAAAATAAATAACCGAGTACTTTTGGTGAACGTTTTCTCATATCTGTAAAATATCAGAATATTCAAATAGTGCAATAGAATCTCATATTTACATAGTGTCGCAACGATATAATACCTCAATTACTTCGAAATTCGTTATTCCAAAATTTTCCACATGAACTTAGAGGCATCAAAACGCTCCAATTATGGTAAATTTCAAACGTCGGTTGACAAAATATTTACCAATTAATGTGAGTAAAATCAAAAGAGATCAGCGCTTCAAACAAAAAATAAAATTACTTTCTCAAAATGGCGACCACTTTAAGCCCTCAGACTAACTACTAATAGTGTCTACACTTAACTCAGCAATTTCTGTGGCAATACTTACAAGGGGATGCAAAGTGTTAAGCTTGATTCGAGAAGTAGATTTGTGCACAAAAGGGTGAACTGTGAGTGACCACAAATGATCTCGAGATTTCAATAAACTTATAACCTCAATATATTTACAAGTTTTCTTAATTTTTTCTCTTATAAGACATACTTTCTTCGGAAATCAATATACACAATACTTTAAAGCTGCGAACATTTCCAAACTGTTGAAACTCTTCTTCTTGTAGCCTTTCCACTTTTATTGATTTGATGACACCATGGAAGATACTTGTATATGGCATTTCAATCAAAGTATTGTTTATAACCTAGCGCCACGATCTTTGATCGTTTCATCCAATTCGAGAGTTTGTTTACGGGAAATTTAATAAGACATGAGATATACATAGATATGTATGTACATCTGATCAAATTTGACCCCGACTGTCAAAAAACTATATTTTCATATATATCAAAACAAATCTTTATTACTTCCTTTAAAATAAACTAATTTGTGCCAAAATGTGCATGCCATGGCTTAATCCAATTTTTCATACACGTGGTACCAGAAAACACAATCATTTTATTATTCAGTATAATCTCCCTGAACATCAATACAATATCGTTGGAGCAAAGTCCTCCAATATGTGGATTCCATCCCTGAAGTGAGAATCCAAAAGATCTGCAAAATACGCTTCAACAGCCGTTTTGACCTCTTCATTTGATGAAAAATGCTTTTTTGAGTTTTGGAAACAAATGGAAATCGCTGGAGGTCAAATCTGATGAATACGGTGGATGCTCCAACAACTCGAACATTAATTCATCGATTTTAGCCATTGTCAAAATGCTCTTGTGACACGGTGCATTGTCCTAATGAAAAAAAATGTTTTTTTCTGCAAATTGGGTTTTTTTCAAGAATTCTTTCCTTCAACTGGTTCAAAAGGTGGCAATAATATTCAGTATTAATTCGTTTACCAATTTACAAGTAATCCACAAACGAAAATTGCTCCTCTCGCATCCCAAAACACTGTTGCCATAACCTTCTTGGCAAGAAACTCATTTCGAAGCCGTACAACCAGGTTCACACCACTCTTTTGTTTTGTTCGACGCACAAAATCCATTCATTTGTCCTTTTTAAAAGCTCCGAATGTTGCTGAGAAAGTCGCAATCGAAAGTGTTTTTGTGTAAAAACAGTTCCCTGGAAATTTTAGCCCTTAATATTAACATTAAAAATTGGACCAAGGCCTGTAAAAATTTTGAATAGAAAATACACTACAACCGGGAGTTTTTATCTTTAAATTCCTACAGATCAGAGGTATTTTATGGCATCGCTTTGACTTTAGACGCATATTTCTCAGAATTGTTCACTCTACAAAAGTGCCCAGTGCAACAAAGTCGTAACTCACACCGGCGAGGTAGTACGAGCCTCTAAACCCAATTTTTCCAAGAATTTCGCATTTTTTTGTATATATGAAAAAATGTACATGAAAAATGCAGGAAATTCCTTGTACTTGTACATTTTTTCTATAGCTCCTGTCATTTACTAGATATATACAAAAAAATGCGAAATTCTTGGAAAAATTGGGTTTAGAGGCTAGTACTACCTCGCCGGTGTGAGTTACGACTTTGTTGCACTGGGCACTTTTGTAGAGTGAACAATTCTAAGAAATATGCGTCTAAAGTCAAAGCGATGCCATAAAATACCTCTGATCTGTAGGAATTTAAAGATAAAAACTCACGATTGTAGTGTATTTTCTATGGAAAATTTTTACAGGCCTTGATCCAGTTTTTAATGTTAATATTAAGGGCTAAAATTTCCAGGGAATTTTTTTAGGGTATTTCCAAGGAAATTTCGTAACGGGACTGAAAAAAATTAATAGTTAAAAAAAAACACCCTAATATACATATATAAGTCACCTCACCTCATAAGTCATCACGAACTACTCTTGGCTTTTAGAAACTGAGTTACCATATTTACCCATTAACTCGATATTTCTAATATCCTGTTGCCAATTCCATTTGCGACACCAACTAATAAATACGCATAGGAATGTACCGTTACACATGTGAGCACATAAATTGATAGGCAATGACACTGCATTTATGTTCTTACCTCCACTGGGGAGCTGGTTACTGGCAGATTTGCATGTCAAAATGTACAGTCCATTACGATTTCATTTAGCCGAGGACAAGATGTAATGTGAACTCTCCCAGCTGCAACGTGCAGATATTAGTTTTCTAATGAAAATGCAAATGAAATGTTTTTCGTTTTTTTTTCTTTATTTTCCAACCAAATAGGAATGGCAGTGTTGCACATATACTGGTTTTGCCCAGGTGATTAGTTATTCAGTTTAACCGAAGCCAAATGGAAATGTTGTGTGCATACATACGGAAAATTTTGGAAGGAAATGCCATTTTTTCTAGTTTGTTTACATTTTCGAACATTATGCTTGCATTTGCTACACTTTGCAAAACTAGAGAACGGGTTAAAACAGGTGGTGTTGATACTTAAGGCTCAGAAATAAGGTTTCTGGGGTATGGCATAGTGGAATAGAAACAGTTAACGAAATTTATAGCTTGAAACTGGAAAGAAAGATTTCAAATATGATGGTAGCAGTTCCATATATGGTTTCATAAGGCCATCATCATGATATTGCTCCGGAGATTTCGGACTCAGTCCAAGGCAATCCAGATCTGCCCCAGGAGGTCATAACTGCTGTCGAATCACCCCTGTAACTCTTTTGTCTTCAAATTGCTTTATAAGTGCTTTGAGAGTGATTTATATTTAGCTAACTCAAATTAGAGCATGCCTTGCTCTAGAGTTTCCACATTCACTTGGGTTTTTAGCATCGTTACAAAGATAAGGATTTGCCATTAGTTATTTATTATAATTGGGGTCGTATGTCAGCAATAATACGCTGAATATTCTGTTTCAAAACATCAATAGTCTGGGGCTTATCTGGGTAGACAAGCGATAGAACATTTTTTGAAGAAATATGAACCAATGATTCCCTCTTCCCATAGAGCACAACAGACAGTGACTTCTTGAGGACAAAACGGCATCTGAAGCATGGCTTGAAAGTTATCATCATCAAAGTTATCAGTATCAAATGCGACAGTTTGCTTATTTATCATGCGCTTTCAACCAAAACTAGCCTTCATCGCTGAGCAAAACTTTCTTGCAAAGTAAGTCTGTTCAATATGAAAAAGTTAAACACGCTGTCGAAAAGACCAACTCCAAAAAAATTGTGTCTCATTGAAAACCACACGTCTAAAAAGACACCCGTAGTTAGAAATGTAATGCTTTTTAGGCTATTTGGTATCACCAAAACTTCTGTTATTTCATCACTTGAGCATGTAAAGCCATGTACTTGATAGAACCGAGACGTTTCCGACGGATATGTATAATAGTTTAAAATGGTTGCAAATATTCCGATTCTAACTCATATATGAGCAAGCTTTGGAAATATCCTTAGTTTTCAGCGAATATTAGCTAGCATGGTATTTTTTGATTATGTACTTATGTATATGTTATAGAGTCATTTGATGCTAATGGAAACTGGGCCTGATTTTAGTCATCTAAGGCGAATTTCTCCAAATGTATGATTGCAATACAAAAACGACTGTCTTCTATCAAGAAAACGCTGAGGTTGCAACTTTGTTGTTCAAACAACAGCGGCTCTTTGGAAATATACAATTTTCAGTCACCTTACCAAAATACGTATAGTATATGAAAATGCTTACGGCAACTCTCTAAACGGAGTCTTTATTTGTACCATTAAATTTTCCTTCATGGTCCATCCCAAAGTATACAATATTACTTAGGCCAAGCACATAGCGAAGCATAGAACGCGACAACAACGAAAAGGAAGAGAGTAGTGATAATGTTTGCAAGAAGAAATATATGTTTTAGTTAAATCATATAATATATTAAACATAAAAAACTAGGAGTTTAGCCAAGGCCTACAAACCTAGATATTATTGCTTCTCGAGGTGCTGCTTTTAATACTTCTATAAGAACTATGAAATACTATACGAGTATACTTAAAATGTCCATCAAATTACTAAAAAAATTGTAGATATGCAAATAATATATTATGGAAGTGGGCAGAGTTCCTACTAACGCGTTTCGTAAGACTACATCTACATACCTACATTATATCTGTATCCAGATCCATGCTCATTGCATTAATTTTGCGATTTCGTAAATGGAAGTTTGAGTCAATCATCGACTATTCCTACGACAACTGCTCTGACGCTCCACATTTACTGACAGACAATCGATCAGTTAGCTATAGCTATTAGCCCTGTCATTTTCGAAACACATTTATGCAGTATGGCAAGAGCGCGATGCATGAAGACAATCAGTGAGCCAATCACTGGAATGTCAATAGCGTACATTTAGATGAAAGCAAAGTGAAGAAAGATGATGTGGACAGTGGTGGGATTCTGAGTCCACCGGGATGTATACGTTGATGTTTTGGGCTGCCAAAATCATTATGACAGCGTATTTTGTGTCTGCTGTGCTGACGATTTGGCATTTTTTCATTTGTTTATTGTCGCTTAGCTTCAGCCAACTCACAGACAGTTCGTAATGACTTAATTACCAGTTGTCAACAAGCGAATTCCCAATACGACGCTTCTAAGGCAATATGAGGAAATGATTTCAGAAAGAAATAAAACACATTTTTGGTTTGGGCGTGTGCTGAGTAGAACATGTGGGCGGTAGTCGCCAACTGAGCACATAATTGTCAGCCTCATCATAGTAATCACAATTGTCATCAGCAAAGACATCAGAAAAGGATATGAAAATGAGAGCGCTTCTTGCTTGCTGTCTGCAAAATTGTACTTATTTACTCACTCCCTTCCACTTTCACTTAGCTTCCAGGATGTGCAGCTGCCAGTTAGGTAACCCAAGGCGTTTGTTTCCATATGCTCAAACCCACACATTTAACCAGAAAAACGCTCCAGCTCTAACCACAACAGCTACACCAATTATGTGCCTTAAAATACTTCTAAAGCAACATGGCGCTATATCACAATGAAAACAACAACAATTTTGAGTAACCAGAACCATAATTGCACGCCAAGTTAAGTGCCTGCTTAGTAGTTACTCAGTGTACTTATTCATGCTTTAAGCAGTACTTGATGAAGTACAGCAACAAAGTTGTTAAGCTGTCCGAAAACATTGACAATTGTTTGCCAAGCTAAAAAAGGGGCAACAAAAACAGATGTCCGAACGCCCAACCACCAACTGCCCAGGAGAGTAACAAAGTAAACAAGTTGAATTAGTTAAGTGGCGCTCATCAAAGCCGCCGACAAGGAATGAGTGATAAAGAAAAGCGCCTTCTGTTGACTCGCAACTACGCTTTCTTGCCTAGTAAACAAAATGAACGCTAGGCAATTAGGTACACAAGTAGCAGCTGTTGTCAGTGTACCTTTGGGGAGACTGTGAGAGTTGTAATGCTTGTATGTAGGATATTTGCTTCCGTAAATGTGTGCCGAGTTATGACAGATGCCGGTATTTTTATTGTTTTTTTAGTTTATTAGCTTACTTCTGTAATAGAAGAGTCCAAAAAGCTTTTGATTGAACTTTAAAAGTAGTTTTTTTTTAGTAGTTTTGTTCATCTAACCGTAGTCGGTAACAACAGCAATAGAGATAAAGAAACATATATCGAAACATTCGGAATATCAACAAAATCTTATTTTTTATCTCTCCGTCCGTTCAACTGATAATCCTTTTGTGGCAGTTGCTTTTCAAAAGCTATCTCAAAAAAAAGATATCTCAAAACACGGATATATTTAATGTAGCACAATTCTTTATTAGGATTAAGGCCATTTGGCCAAAACTAGAAATTTTTCGATCATCAAATATTACTACTTCCTAGATCTAATATAGACTTTAGGTATGACACTATCTTGCTTTATGGGAAATTTTATATTTCCAAAAATAGTTAACCTATTTTAACCAAATTTTTTAGAAAATGTGTTCACAATCATGCTCAATTCAAAGTTAGTGGCGAATATTTTTGGCCTGAATTAAATGATATGGACTTGGAAAATAAGTGGTTCCGAAATGACGGCGCTACACAGCGAATGTCACAATCGATTTATTGAAAACCAAGTTTGGTGAACGTGTTGTCTCACGAAATGGCCGTCGGTCGTGCATTTTGACGGCGTGAGACTATCTCCTGTTGGGCTACGTCAAGTCTATGGTCGATTGATGAACTTCGTAAGTGAAATTGCAGCAGTATCGGCCGATTTATGCTTGAAAACCGTCGAAAATTGTCTTCAGCGTCTGGACTTCTGTGTCGAATGTGCTTTCACACCACGAGGGGCTATCTTCTTTGTCAACAGATTTCCTGTCTTTGGATTACTATCGTTCAATATATACTATATATTAACAAAAGAGAAAAAGATCTCCTCTGTCGCTTGACTGAACGACGGAACTCTCGGTGAAACCGCAAGTCTGACGTCCTCGACGTCGCTGGCATGCAGCTCACATTCCTGATCCGACAGTCTATAAGCGTAGCGAGCTATGATCCTTGCTGACATGTGCCCGCCCGACTTCAGTTTCCTTGCTGCCGTCACATACTTCATACCGGGACTTCTAACATTTCCTCAGGTCTCGAAGATTTCATGGATCTCGCAGAGATTATTTTGCTGATGCTGTCAATTCCGTCACGCGCGTTAGCATTAACTACATTTCCATTCAATGACTTTTTACAACTGGCTGGCCATTTCTTGCTAGACGCTTTCAAAGCCTAATCAGATTGGTTCCAACACCCTTTTTCACGTCCTTTAACATTTTTAATGCTATTATTCATGCTTGTCGGGTCCTCACTCAGAGTTGCTACTCTCTCTCCAAAGGTAGTCGCTTTAAGGTATGAAGGCTATCTCTGTTAAGAGATAACATACCGCCTTTTCTTGCAATGCTTTTATAAGTGACCAGCCCAAACAGGGAATCCTTTCAACATACACCAATTTACTACTTGCTTTGAGGCCTGCTAGAATTTTAACTGGACAGAGACTGTTTTGGTATTAGTCCGCTAACCATTTCTTCAGGATGTGAGCCACATAATCAGGTGACGGAATACCTCGATCAAATGATCCAAAAACTTCAGGCCTAGCAAAATATATCCCCAGTCAAACTTTTGGGAATTTTTACAGGCCGCGAAGACCTTAGGTCATTTAGCATTACAAATAACATGATGGAATCATGGTTTAACCTGAATCCTGTTGCCATATTCAACCTTTTCGGAAAAGAATTTTCCGGTTATCTCGAAATATTTTATGCGAACAAACTTAAGTTTAAAATTACAAACATTACTAGGGAAAAAGGTCTCGATTTTGACCACAATATATGTATAATAATACATACACATAGGCGAATATTTTGAATAAATTTTTTATGAAATTGGCAACCCTAGTTTTTTTGTTATAAAATCAAAACATTTCGAAGAAAATATGACTCCCACGATTGTTTCAAATGAATATATGCCTCACTTTTTTATTTTTAGTCAGGTGGCAACTCTATTAAAACTTATATAGAATATTAAAACTTGACTTTACAAGATGGCATACGAAGAAGTGTATAAAAAATACAAAGATTTTTCGATTTCTTTAAATTAAAACATGTGGCAACACTTTTTTCTAAATTTTTCTGCAAAGCTTTTAAATAAGTTTTTCTATGCAAATTCAATATAAATACATTTTTTCACGTATGAGGACTAAGCACTTATAACGCGCCAAGCTCTTTCATTGACAAATATATAAATATTTTTACTTATTATTTTTGATAGCATAATTCTCGGCGTCGCTGTGCTAAATAAGCTGTAAAGGGTGCATGTATTTGTCACAGCCACAGTTGTGCGCTGCCAAATTGAGGCGAATGAATTGGCAAACGCATCGCAACGCAGACTACATTCATGGTGGCAGCGCTACACCATCAAATTAACCGTAGGTCACTCATACGCCCTGTGGAGCGCATTTGAAGCAGCCGAAAACAAACAAAATGCCAGAAATTTTACTGAAATTGGCAAATACGCGCTACTATTGCTGTTGTTTTTGTACCAAAATACACTTGTATTGTTATTTTACGCTGAGTTGTCAGCACAATTGACTTGACAAGCCCCCTCCCAACCCCCTATCCATTTACCCATTTCATTACACGCCACAAATGACGGCGCTGAGAAGCTGGAAGCCGGTGTTGAAACATTTAGCCAGCGCAAAATAATACAAAATATTGCTTGTTATGGTGGTGTTGTTGTTGCTGGGTTTTGGCCGCGCGCTTTTTCGTTACCACAACAACTGCGGCAATTCACACGTATTTGCCATTAGCGTGACTGGCAATTTTTCGATATCGTTTCGCGTGGCAGCAGTTGATTTTGTTACTTCACCGCTATTGTTGTTGTTATATTTATAATTGTTGTTGCTGTTGTATTTGTGGCATTTAACGAAAATCATTATGACACAAAACAAGCCCGACCGACACACAAATATTTACACAAAAACGCGCGTTTACATGACAGGCTGCGCTGCCTGCGTGTGTGTTGGTGGGTGCGTTTATGCATGTGTTAGTTAAACGAGTGATTAATTATGAAATATATGTATGCCCACCCGTAGAATTGTTTCGAATTACGTAGTTAATTCGCGACGTGGCACTTCGAACGATTTCATTGCAATCGCAACCCTTTCGCTCCACCTGATGCCTGCTTGCTGGCATGTGTATGTATTCGAGTTGTTGTTATTTTTGCTCGTTCATGTTTCTTATTTTATTAATACCATGCTCTGTTCAGGTGGCTATGTGTGTGTTTAGGAACATTTTGCGGCTTTTAAAATGATGACAACTATATTTTCTTGCTCGACTGGGTATTAAAGGGTGCCTGTGTAAGTGTGTGTGTTTACAAAATGTGTTTGTGTGGCAGTGCTTTATATATGTATGCGTCTGCCTCTTCTATAAGTTTGAGTATATTTACCTTTGTGTTGGCTGAGTTGAGCACACATGCATGTAATTAAATGTTTTGCCAAATTATTGCCGTCAAGTAAAAACACTTTCCGTGGAATTTCGCACACTTTTGCAATTATGCGCTTAAAGTTCGCCTCGTGCGCGTTTTGCGTTAATTAAGACGCTTAATTAGCTGGCACAATTACTTGACAGAAGTTTGCTATTCAGCATAAACTCGAAATGAATTGAAATTTGGCTAGAAGTCAGTAATATTTGGTGGAGTTGAGTGTTTAAGAAAACAAAGCCTTAGATGACTACACATCTTAGCTATTACTTTCACAGAATAAGAGTACCAAATTATAATTCACAAAAAATTTTAGAAAATCCACAACGTACTTTCCATAAAGATGTGGTAAGCAAGTTTGCTTAAATTTTATTGTTTCCAATTGAATCAAGGCTTCGGAATCATTTGAAATGTTGCAAAAGTGTTTTATGGCAATCGTCAATCGTCGTTGGAACAGTGCTGAAAATCGTTCTGTTGGTATCAGAGATATAGTAGAGAATTTCAAAATCTCTTTGGGACCGATCGAACACCTTTTGGTTAATGTTTTGGGTATGAAGAGTGCTATTGAAGACAAGTACTAAAATAGCTGAATACTTTTGCAAACACGTAGTGGAATAGAGATCGCCAACGAGGTACTTGGCAATGTGGTTGAAGACCCTACATTCATTTAACTCCAAAAGTAAATAACTAAAATTTATTGAAGGCACGGAACGTTACCCCAGGAGATGTTTATAACAAGTGTATGAAAAAATGCGTTAAGCATTTTCATGCTTGCATTAACTCTTTATTCAACATAGTTCCGTTTTAAGAGTGATACACTTATTATAGCGACTCTCCAACTTTTTGATACCATTTCTATGGTATAGTTTGTCTTTGCTTCAAAACAGACCTTAGTTCCGACAATCTGGCTTTCATTTGAATAAAATTTAAATATTCTTTTGAGATCTGAGAATAAGAAATATTCATTGGGGGCCGGATCTGGAGAATACGGTGGATGCGGAAGCAATTCGAAGTCCAATTCAAGGATTTTGCAAACGTTTTCTCTGACCTGTGACACTGTGAATTGTCATGATGAAACAACACTTTCTTGTTTTCAAATGCGTCCGTTTTACGGCAATTTCGTCCTTCAAACGGTCCAATGTTGCTATGAAATAATCGCTGTCGATAGCCTTTTCAAGATAATGAATAGAAATTATTCCATGCGCATACCAAAGTACAAATGCCAAAACCTTGCTAGCCGACTATTACTTTTTTCCATGCTTTGGAATGAGTTAATCATATATGTACATAGTCCACTCGGATGACTGTCGATAGGACTTCGGAGTGAAATAATGGAGCCATGTTTCATCTATTGTCACTTATGGATGCAAAAACTTGGGTTTATTGCGCTTGAACAACTCCAAACACTGCTCCAAATCTTCAACTCGTCGTTGTTTTCGATCAAAAGTGAGCTCGCGCGGCAACCATTTTGCACAGAGCTTTCTCATAACCAAATATTCGTGAATTATATGATGTAAACATTCAGTTAATATTTCTAGAATGCCTTCTATTTCGAACAACTTCACTTTACGGCCATTCAGAATTGTTTTGGACACTTTTTGGATATTTTTTCATCGGTAACTTCTTTGGGCGTCCACTGCGTTCACCTTCTTTGATGCTCATTTCAGCACGTTTTACCTTAGCATACCAATTTTTGAAGGTTGATTTTCCTGAGGCAGCATACAGAAACTCGTCATCAAGCCAAATTTTTGCGTCAACTATATTTTTCCCCTTCATAAAGCACTATTTTGTCAACACGCGAAATTCCATGCTTCCTCACAATAAAAAATATTACTTCCCTCAAAAGGACATAATCCATAAACAGCTGTTGGCGCTTCACATTTATACACAGGCTGTGTGAAGGTTAGAGCTGACTAAAAATAATATGGATTAATTTCCAGTATTGCCATCTATCTGTCATATAGCTTTACATTGTGAATTTTATGGCTTTAATACGCTTAAAACTTTTAAATTTAAGCCTGATGTGCGCAATTCTCCTATAATGTAATATTCTCTACGAGTAAATATGTATATATGTATAAATAAGTAGTGCTTTTTTCTCACATAGCCAAAGTAATTAAAATAGTAAAACTATTAAACATGTATGCCAATTGTGCAATAAATCACAACAAAGTAAATAAAAAATTACGTACAATTAATTTCATTTTCGTTTAATAGTTTTTTTTTTATTTGTTGCCCACACATGAACTTTTTTCGAACATTTCTTTTTCTAGCTAAATAACTGTATATACTAATACATAAAAAGTTTTTGTGAAATGTTTAGAATTTAAATTATTTAGTTCACCATAAATCATGTCAAATTCCTAAAAGCAAAATTATTTCGGCAAAAATTGCTTTAAATAAAAATATTCAGATTTGGTGACTAAATTGAAAAGTATACAATGAAAGAGATATGATTTTAACAGTAAAATAAAAAATAGAAAGTTTTTCTATGAATTGCAGTAAAAAGTAATAACAAAAGCAATGATATGAATAATAATGTGCAACAATTAAACAAATACAATACTAACAAAGGGCGCATTTAAGTACAAACATATCTGATTCTCTATATTTCATTAAAATGCTCGTATATCTGCGCCTGTCAATTAAATGGTAATGAAAATTGAAATAATTAAATGATTATTGCACTTGCAGCTGAAAACTGAATTAAAACAACAGTGTCAATAATAATATATTAATTATAACATTTTTTTATTCAATGATACAAATTAAAATAAAGTATAATGAAAGTTTTTGATAATACAGAGTGGCGCAAAAGTCAGAAGATGATCAGAAGATGCTATAATTTCTGCAATTGACCTCTAATGTCAGTTTTGTTTTGACATTTCTGTAGTAAACACATGCAAAATTCACGTAAATAAACAATGGTACACTACACTGCGTGCCACAATCGAAATGCTGCAGGATGCATTTCCCGGGCGCTTAATCTCCCGTTTTGGCGCTTTGCACTGGCCAGCAAGATCGCCTGATTTGACCGCTCAAGACTTCTTTTTGTGGGTCTTTTTGAAGTCAACAAGCCTCAGACTCTTGCAGCTCTTAAAGACAATATCCGTCTAGAATGTGAGGACCTATCGCCTGGAAGTTCTGGGCAAAGTGATGGAAAATGCCATAAAAATGGCTCAAATGACAATCAACTGTGGCGGCGGCCATTTACATGATATTCTCGACTTGATGTAAACAAATTTAAAAGACCAAATAAAAATAATCCACAAGCCGAATCAAAGTTTTTCATTTTTAAAAAAGTTTTTCATTTTCCAAAAAAACATCGGAAGGTAATTCTTGCGCCACCTGTTACAATCCTGAAAGATTTTGAGCTCAAAAATAGGTAGCACAAAATCCCGTATTTCAGTGCCGCAAGCAATCTAAAATATGCTTTGTTTCGCTAACCAGATAAAATCTCTTTATCTCTTTTATACTTTTGACATTATATAAAAATATTAAAGAACTATCGAGAGATACACAAACTTGAAACGTTCACTTAATTTAAAGGTGCTTCTTTCTAAACTATCATGCCTAAGTAACATACAACTGATTTCAAAGTAAAAATGAACATAATATGCATTTAAATATATTAAACTCTTCTTAAACCTTCCTAGGTATTAATACTCGAATACATACTTGTACACAAGTAATGAATATACCAAAAGTCTCTTTAGAGACAATGTGTGTCAATAGTTGGCAGAAAATTAAATTAAGACTCCAAATATGATATGTTCAAAATTATTAGAAACCAGCATAAGAGCAGTGATGTTAGTGATATAGGGGTTAGAACAAGTTAAATGGTGCTACTAGAGTTAAATCCACATGGTTTTTAGCTTTAACTTTCAAGAGGCGCGTATCTGATCACTAATTTGTGAATTATATCATTTTGAGTAAAGCAACTTTCGTTATTGCGAAAAAAGGTAAAAGGAATTTTGCGCGTTGATAAGACTTTTGAGAGGAAAAAATACAGTAGAAGCAAAAACTTGTCTTGGTGACGAGTTGCGGACACTGCCTCAGAAATATCAACAATCATGGGTTAATATGCCAGGTTTAGACCTGGTAAAATGAGCACCGAAGTGAACGCCCAAAAGAAGTTGTTATAAATGAAAAAATCAAAAAATAATGTTGAATACACGTGAAGTGAAGTTGTTTGAGATAGCAGGCACTCCAAAGATATCAACTGAACGTGTACATATCATTCACGATTATTTGGGTATAAGAAGGCTCTGTAAAAAATGAGTGCCGCGATCACTACAACGACGAGTTGAAGCATTTACTCTGAAGTGCTATCGACAGTCATCCGAATGGACTGCACACAATGAACACGCTTCAAAGAGTAGAAAAGCGCAACTGTCAGTTATCAAGGTTTTGGCGTCTGTATTTTGGAATGCGCAACGTAAAATTATTCCATGCGCATCCCAATATACAGACGCCAAAACCTACTACCTAACTACCTAGAAAAAGGAAGAACTAGCAATTGAAACTATGACATAGCATTATTGGGCCGTTTGAAAGACGAAATCTTCAAAAAACAAACGCATTTGAAGAAAAACAACAAGGACAAAGACAATGAACCGTGTCACAAGACAAAGAAAAGGATGGCAAAAATCATGAATAAGGATTCGAGTTGTTTCCGCATTCTCCAGATTTGGCTCCCCAGCGACTATTTCCTGTTTTC
Organism: Bactrocera neohumeralis; assembly: GCF_024586455.1. Classification (NCBI taxonomy): domain Eukaryota; kingdom Metazoa; phylum Arthropoda; class Insecta; order Diptera; family Tephritidae; genus Bactrocera; species Bactrocera neohumeralis. Next base: position 27,345,251 of record NC_065922.1, read on the forward strand.
AAATCTCAAAAGAATCCGCGGTGGAATGCAATTATCGTCGAAAGAAGAGGTGAACTCCGAAAGTTAGGACTATTTTCAAGCAAAAGACTAATCGTGCTATAAAATTGGTATCGCAAAGTTGGAGGATCGCTATAGTCAGTATATCACCCTTGAAGGGAACTATGTTGAATAACAAAACGAATTTTGCCAAAAAAAAATTGTTTTACAATGGTAGGCCGGGAACTTTTCAATTAATCTATTAGTTACACTTTCTTGAATCTCCCTAAATATTTTTTTGGTTTTCTTAATTCCTTTTATCATTTCTCACTTTACCTCTGTAGAATACGTTCATTTACCCACTGCAGACAAATACATTGATTATTAAGAATAACAAATTTAAATTGCACCTTATCAAAATTAATTACTAAATTGTCAGGACTTTCCTTTATATAATTTTTTGTAATTCATTCATTAATAATCTTTATTGATAATAATTTTCTATTAAAGAAATAAAAAAAAAATTGTTTTTAAGTAATAATCTAGGTAACGCTGAACTTTTCAGAAATTTATTAGTTACACTTTACTTGAATCTCCCTAAATATTTTTATGGTTTTCTTAATTCCTTTTTATATTTCTCAAAAGTTTTAACCAAATAATACTCATTATTAAAAACTATATTGTCAGGACTTGCCTTTATATAATTTTGTGAAATACTCATTCATTAATTCTCCTATTGATAATAATTTTCTATTAAATAACCAAGTAATTGTTTAGAAAAAGCTATTTCTAATAAACATTTTTCTTATATTTTCAGTACTCTTCATAAATTGTGCAAATATTTCCTGACCTCTGCATGCAAAAAAGTATACTACAATATATATGTAAATATCTAAGTAAGTAGAAAACTACTTTATACTTGAATAATATCTTTCTTATAATTCATCAAAAGTTTTAGGGCCATAAGAGCACTTTAAGTGTAAACACTCACGCTCGTAAAACAAAAACTCTAAAAACCAAACTGAATAAATGCATTAAAACTATTAAAAAAGCAACTATATAAAAAAATATAAATAAAAGCGTAAAGTAGGTGCAAGAGAAAATGTGAAAGCGCACTCCGAAGGGAAAAAGAAAAAAATTAACATCGTGTGGAATGAGCAAAGACCCAAATTGAGCTGAAACGGAAAAGTACTTCCTAAGTGATTACCGCATGAATGGTCGAATTTAAGTATATTGCCACTAAATCTTATAAAAAAATTATATATATATATATATATTCATATATGTATATACATATATATATACATTATATGCATGTATTGAGGCTACAGAGCATATTGACTGCCCTCACGAGTTATGGATGAGCAGACGGCTTTACTGAGTTACAAGCTTACGCGAGTTGAGTGTTTGAAGATACTTCTTTGCTTCTAACAAATTTTACAAGTTTTCCACTTAATCTGCTTCGAACTTTTTCTCTGTTTTGTACATTTTGTGATTCTTTGTGGCGGGCAATATATTTGTTTATATATATTTTTCATATTTTTATGCAATAGACTTACCAAGCACCTTACAGTCGCACTGCTACTGAGTACATACTCACTTTGCTTAGCGCATTACAGCTTTAGTTCAGATACATCTTTCTCAGCTGCAACTCGGGTCAGTGGAATCTCAGTCGATCAAATAACAAAATGTTTCTACTTTTTGGTACTCAAACTTATGAGTTTAGTGTTTTGTTGGTTTGTACCGGAAATATATGTGTGTTGGCACATACTTAGCAGCTTCAGAGCCTTTTCGTTTTTATAGCCTGAAGGGAGTGTAATTACTTTGCCATGAAGTTTGAAGGTCGTCAGCATATACACGAACTAGTCTCTCAGTTTTTGAGATATCGACCTTAAAATTTTTACACGTTCTTTTCTATTAAAAAAAAGCTAGTAACTTTTCGAAACCGCCGATATCGAACTACTACAGCATATAGCTGTCATACAAACTGATCGATTAAACCGAAGTCCTTGTATGGAAAACTTTTTTATTTGAAAATATATCTTTACGAAATTTGGCACAGACTGTTCCTCAATTCAACGCTTTAATGTCGAAGGAAATTATTCAAATCGGTTCACTATAGCATATAGCTGCTATACAAACTGGCCGATCAAAATCATTTTAAATAACTTGTTATACCCTTTTATGACATAAAAATGCACCTGTGTAGGGTGTTATAGCTCCGCTGCAGCCGCAGTTACCGTTTTTTCTGGTTTCTTGTTTCTTTTGCCTCGCTGCTACTCAGCTAAACCAATTGATGACTGGCTTTGAAGTTTTACAGCTTAATGCCATTAAACGTTAAAAAATTAATGCCAATCTGCAGCTGGATGGTGCGCATAATAACCACTTATTGGTGCGCACAATTACGTGCACAGAAACAAACACACACAAATGCTTCAGCAAGCGCGCCTTCAATCACTCATTGAGTCACGCGGCTAAGTCAAGGCGCTTTGGAAATTTTATACGTCACACTTAATAGGTGTTTGAACGTCAACGGTTTTTTCATGCTTTATCACTATACAAACACATGCACACAATACATGCATATTTCACTTAGTAAAGCGGCGAACGAGCGTCTCACACACCATGGCGTATACGTAACCTCATATATGCGCAATGAGTACAGAGAAGGCGTCGTGCATAACAAGCAGCAGCTAAACGTTGTCAGTGCACACTCACACACACATACATATGCATAATTTACAATAACATCACTTAGCTTTAGTAACACACACACGGTCACTCATATGCATATGTGTGTGTGTGTGCCTTTGTTTGCGACTTGTCGTTGAAAGCTTGACAAACACTTGCCTGTGCTTTTCCGCTCGCATATCGTTTGACGATTGGCATTGACTTGTATCGGGCTGAATTGCACCACATTAAAGTGTTGAGCTGCACAATGTGTGCTCGTGTCGAGTTCTGCTCCGGTTGGTATGGCCCTGCAGCGTTGGTAACTTTCCGCTTTTCGCTTTCATTTCGCTTCACATTTTGGTGCCTTTTTCTTAATTCTTTTTTCACTTCAAGAAATTTTATAATCCGTTGAACGTTGAGTGAGTGATGGCGCGCACGAGATGGAGTAGCGTAATATAGCGCTTACGCTTTTAATATAGTTTCAATTTTTTTTTTAGTAAAAAAATTTTGTAATCAAGCAAATGGAGTTATTACTGTTATCCACTTTGATGGCGCTGAAGTTTTAACCCGAGCAAGAAATTAATCTCTTTTAAATGGCGTAATATTATCATTAAGAGTTCTTGTATTTGTGTGGTTTTTATGGGAAAAGTTTTTATTAGTCACATTTTTATTTCTAAGTAATAATATTTTTTTCAATAATTTTAATGTATTTTTAAAACAAAGGAATAAAGGTGCTTTCCAAAGTAAACAGGACTTTAAAAAAAGCAGAACAAATGGGTTTTTCGACAAAATCAATTTATTTTATTCAAAATAGTCTCCATCTGCTACAATACAGCTTTTTGTACGGTCCAAAAGCATGTCGAACGAGTGTTTTAGCTCGTTGGCCAGTATGGCTTTTTGAATGGCCTCTAAGTCTGCATAACGCTTTCCTATTGTGGGCAAATGCCATTTTCCGAAAAGGAGGAAGTCGCTCGGTGCCATATCAGGTGAATGCGGGGAGTGGTTAATGGTTTAAATGTGATTTTTGCTCAAATAATCGGTCACGAGCCTCGATCGATGAGAGTAATTTTTGGTCGTCATGCAATTAGTGCGGAACAAACCGTGCACACACCTTTCGTAAGCCCAAACGTTCGATCAAAATCCGAAGAATCGATGTTTTAGAGAATGTTCAATTCCATTTCCATGAATTTCAATGATGATTTCGGCTGATTTTTGATGAATTCTCGCACAGTTTCGATGGAATTTCCGGTGATCAAGGATTTTGATTGGCCCACATGTTGATCGTCTTTTATGTCCTCACGACGACTTTGAAAACGTTGAAACCACTCGTACACTCTGCTACGGGATAGGCAATCATCGCCATAAACTTGTTTCATCAATTGAAATGCCTCGGTAAGAGTTTTGCCAATATTAAAACAAAATTTAATGTTAGCCCTTTGTTCGAAGCTCATTTTCGCACCGATACCACAAACATACTGACAGTGAAAACGCAATAACTTCACTTCCAATCAATGAAATTTCATAAAATTCTCACTGGATCGATAAAGATAGCAGATTCTTACCGACCAGACGACATGTCGACATGACATGAGATGTCGCCACCAGGGTGCGCTAGATTCAAAAAGTGCTGTTTAATTTTACACCCACCTTGTATTGTGGTGGTTTGTTGCGGTTACCTAATTTTAGCATCAATTTATCGCAAACCCAGTTTAAGGTACCATAAACATATTTGAGGAAAGGGTTAAGCCACTTCAATCCAATATTTTTAAGAAATAAAAAAATAAAAATTTTAGTTAAACTATAATTAAGGGACCTAAAAGTACTACCCAATTTATGGAATAATGAACAAAAATTTTTTCTTTAAAATCTGTTCTACTGGGAAAACATTCGAGTCAGGCTTCAAAAAGTATTTTTTAAAAACTTTTAAAACTGCCCCATTGTCACCCGTTTTGTAGTAAAATATTAATATAGAAAATTTTTAAAATGTGAAAAATTAAAAACTTTGCTTACATGCTGAATGAATTGTTAAATTCAAGCCTGTTTTGAGGGCTCTAGGCTGCCCTTACCGCTCAAAATAGCCAACGACATTTGTTTTTGGTTCTGATTTTTCCATTTTGTATCGAAAAAATATCTGAAATTTACGAAAAAACTGCTCTCTGTAACGTTAGGAATCGATTTCGAGTTATTTTGCTATCAGCGATCGTCTGATACTCAGCATTTCTGGCTCACTTCTGCCGAAATGCGCTTATTCAAGAACCTCTCTCTCGGTTTCCGTTAAATATAAATTATAAATTTCTGTTTCTGTTGTGTTGCTTTTGAGATATCAACATTGGAATTTTGCGCACGTTCTTTTCGTCCAGGAAGCTGCTCGTTTTTCGGAACAGCCGATATCGAAACACTAAAGCGTATTGCTGCCATACAAAGCGAAAGATCAGAATCAAGAGATTGTATTGAAAATGTTTTCATATGGCGAGATATCTTCAAGAAATTAGGCGTGTATCATTATCTAAGGAAATAATGCGATATACGAAAAAAATGTTTAGATTGGACAGCTATACCACATACATACATATGTAGCTGCTATAAGGAATGAAAGATCAAACTCAAATTTTTGTACGAATTTTCATTTTATTTTTGAAAGGATTTATAACTTCAGTGAAGCTGAAATTAGCAAGTAATCGTATGGTGCCATATTCGGACTATAAGCTGGAGGCATAAGAGTCTTCAAATCAAAAACACAATTATTTTCCTGATATCCAAAACCTGGCCGCTTCAAGGCAAATTTCTTCCCTCAGACAATTGCCGTCGAGAATTATAGTCTACACAAAGTCCTGTTTTACTGAATGAAAATCTCCCGTCCGTTTCCATAGTAATTCTGATGGACTACTGGATGACTCAATGACCAAATACCCGGATATCGGTACAGTCTTCTAATTGATGTAAAAAAAGGGTGAAATACTTACACCAAATTTGTTTTATCAAAATGAACTCAGTGATTAAATATATCAAATTAGGAATAACAGTTAGTCAAAATGTTGCACGAGGAAAGATATTGCTTTATTGGCACTTGTTTAAAATTTCCGAAGATAGTATAGAAAAGTTGAATATTGCAATTTTTGATACAGTTTTTAATATAGAGCAGATTTTATCAAAGCTTAAATTTTTCTGGAGAGCGTAACATTTTTGTACTAATAGTCTAAATTGATATCCATCGCCGATACGCCACGCTTCAACCACAACCGGTTTATCATGGAAAAGTTTTGTGTTAATAGTATAAATTTCTTAGGTATCCATCAAGTTCCAAATTATGATGTTAGTACCAAGTATGTAAGTTTACCTCTGCAATCACCTGGATAAATCTTCGGATAATTTTTGAAATTATAGTGATGAACAGCGCGAATGGTTTCAGGATATGATCGTTATGGAAGAATGATACCAATGATAATGGGATCGTCACATAATGGCAGTTTACTGTTAGTGCGTAATAAAGGTTGTTGGTTAGTTATTACGGCGTGGTGTTTTTATTTCTGCACGTTTTTTTCCTCATTCCGATGATTGTTGATCTGTTTACATGTCGCACTCGTAAACCTTTGTCTCATCGGCAGTTATAATGCTCGCAATGAATGTGGGATTGGAATTCGCACGATCAAGCATGTTCAAAAAGACCTCTTTGCGGTCCTCGTTTTTAAAAAAAATCAGCTTTCTCAGGACGAGTCGAGCAAGAACGCGTTTCATACCCAAAATACTCACCAAAATCTTTCGAACGGACTCGCGGTAGATGTCGAGCTTTCTTACCAACTCTGTAACATTTGCTTGACCATTGTCAAGTATTTTTCTCTCAACTGTATTCGAAAGCTTTCTATCACTCGTAGGATTGTGTTTTTGATAAAACTGCATCTTCGTTAGCCTTTTCCAACATTTGCAATGATTCCAAATTCTTTGTTCGCTACTCAACATGTCAGCTATCAGCTCTCATCTGTAGTTGTCATGTTAGCAAAAACCGTTTATAATTATCATTGCATCTACATTTTACTATCTCGGGAAATAGTAAATTTGTTATATAAAATAAGACTCCACTGTCGTTATCCAGATTGTTGGTACAAATTGGTTTAAAGTTAGATTTTCATCTTTCGAAATATGTTTATAGTATTTATTTTGAGTAGAAATATTAAAATAATTTATAACAAAATGTCCAGTTATGCGCCACAAAAACCGCAAACTGGTTGCTTCTACATTTCCACACTCGTACGCAGCCAATATTTCAGAGCTTGCCACTAGCGCTGAAGGCAACCAAAATCTGTGTATTTGAGTATATACTTGTATGTATATATATGTTTGTGTAAACATGTGCTTTGGTGCAATTAGTGCATGAGCTCTCAGCTGTTGCATATACAACACACACACACACACATTTATGAAAATACATTTCCCAAAAAATTTTGTGCATTTCAAATATTCATGGCCACAAAAACCACACGCACACACACATACATACACAAATACAAACACAAGATGTGAATAAAAAACTAAGGCTAAATGCTAAGCAAAATATTTCGTTAAAAGCGCACATTAGTTTGTGGTTTTGGAAATTAGCAGCGACCACGCTGACACTCCGAGCAGCGAGCGAGTCTCCTCAACAGCCAAAAAGCATGAAAATATGCACACATACACAGACAAGCTGGCACTGCTGCATAGTTAATATTTGCCACAAGCATTTCTCCCCAAATTATAACTGTTTTTTGCTACTTAGCGGCAGAAAACCGCAAATACTTATACAAATTTGAATAAACGAGCGCTTAGCCTTGTGCCCATGTGTGTGTGTGTGTGTTTGAGAGTCTGACAGTTAATGAGCGCGGCAAAGGGAGACAAATTGCTGTGCAAATGCACACTACTACCTATATATACATACATATACAAACATACTCGCATTCGGAGCGTGTGCATTGAAGTAAAAAATTGTGGGAGCTTTCAAAGTGTGGCCGAAGAAATCTCGCTCAGTCGCAGGATGTGGAAAGAATTTTGAATTAAGTTAAAATAAAAGAAGCGAAATGAAAAATGTGCAACACTGCATTAAATTACACACGCACACAATCGCACTCGCATATTCACACATTCATGAATTCATAAATTCCCGCATTTTAAGTAATAATGCCACGGGGCGTATACGCAACACGAATATTTCAAGCGCCACCGCCGCCGCAACCAGCAAAGGCTTGCGAAATAAAAACTGGCGCATTTCAAGGCAATCAGCTGGGTTTCACATGGCGCGCGCGCATATACTCAAAGCATAGCGCGAAAGCACTCAATCCACACACAGTCATTTAATATAAAAGTGGATTTATGTGCGAGCGGAAAATTAATACGAAAAATGAATGTACGAAAATACACCGAAATGCATGAAATTTACGAGTTTAATGTGGATTAAATTAAATAAAAAACGAAATAAAAGGTTAAAAAAACTTTGAGAAAATATTACTTAAGTTCCGCTTATTGGTAAAAGCTTGTGTGTCGAGCCTCTGTGCGAGTACTTTGCTCATTATGAGGACAATTTATTGCTTGTCACTTAATTTCAGACAAATAATTTCTTTAATAATAGTATAACTGGAAAGGAGAAGATAGTTTATGGTACTAAAATTGCAGAATTGAGAACTGATCTTAAAACATACCAAAAATGTCACTTATATTTCCAACATTGTTGCGATAGTATAAAAATCCGAAAATACACAAATGCATGGAAATTTACGAGAAGATGATATTTATTAATAAAAAGCTTAAATTTTACCATATATCAGTAACTGCTCATTATGAGGACAGTTTATTGCATTCTGATATATTGAAACATAATACCTAAGGAAAGTGCTACACTGATCTTAAAGCATACCAAAAAATGTTGTTGTCAAACGAATTTGCATTCTGATATTTAAAACATATATGCCGCCATTGTCAACGATATACTGAATGGTAGCAGCCATTAATGCCAACAGGAGAGAATGCAAACTTTAAACTAATTTTAGACAGCAGGCTTTCATGGAAAGTAAGCTTAGACCCTAAGGTAAAGAAAACAGCCACAGCACCAGTTTGTAAAAAGTAGTGGGACCCAAATGGGCGCTACCATTTCGTGTAACTATTTGGCTCTCCCCGGTAGTAGTTAGACCGATTCTAACATTTTTTTTACGGGTGCGGGGGTAAAAATGCTTTCCGCATCGTCAGTGCTATCGTGACAGCAACGATATGTCCCACTTGCAGGTCACTAAAAACCCCCTTCCAAAGAACCGTTGCTAACCCTGGAATTACATTTGCATTACTTCAGGGGGGCGTTCCATTTTTCTCATTGAAAAATTTACATCTGCGTACCTGCAACCAGGTCCCGCTTTTTTGCTGCGTAGCAAAACTGTTCCTATTTTCTGGATAATTCTCATTTTGCTTCACTATCTAGTATGACGCTGATTGTCCCGAGTTTATTGGGCCAATCGGGTATTCTACGGCGGTGCGTTCACGTTGCCATCGCACACATTCAAAGAATGTGCTATCAGCGTCGTTGTATAAGTATGACAACTCTTCGCATTTATATGCTCGCAACAAAGTTGCTAAGGAGAGTATTATAGTTTTGTTCACATAACGGTTGTTTGTAAGTCCTAAAACTAAAAGAGTCAGATATAGGGTTATATATACCAAAGTGATCAGGGTGACGAGTAGAGTTGAAATCCGGATGTCTGTCTGTCCGTCCGTCCGTCCGTCCGTGCAAGCTGTAACTTGAGTAAAAATTGAGATATCATGATGAAACTTGTTGCACGTATTTCTTGGCTCCATAAGAAGGTTAAGTTCGAAGAGGGGCAAAATCGGCCCCCTGCCACGCCCACAAAATGGCGAAAACCGAAAACCTATAAAGTGTCATAACTAAGCCATAAATAAAGATATTAAAGTGAAATTTGGCACAAAGGATCGCATTAGGGAGGGGCATATTTGGACGCAATTTTTTGGAAAAGTGGGCGTGGCCCCGCCCTACTAAGTTTTTGTACATATCTCGAAACTACTATAGCTATGTCAATTCTATACTAGTCGTTTCCTTCAGGCATTTCCATATACAGTTCAAAAATGGAAGAATAATAATAATATAATAACCACGCCCACCTCCCATACAAAGATTATGTTGAAAATCACTAAAAGTGCGTTAACCGACAAACAAAAAGCGTCAGAAACGCTCAATTTTACGGAAGAAATGGCAGAAGGAAGTTGCACCCAGTCTTTTTTTTTTTAAATTGAAAATGGGCGTGGCGTCGCCCACTTATGGACCAAAAACCTTATCTCAGGAACTACCAGACCGATTTCAATTAAATTCGGTATATGATATTTTCTTAACACCCTGATGACGTGTACGAAATATGGGTGAAATCGGTTCACAACCACGCCTTCTTCCAATATAACGCTATTTTGAATTCCATCTGATGACTTCTCTGTATAATATACACATTACGAACCAATGATGATAGCGGAATAAAACTTTACACAAATACGGTATTTGAAAAAAATGTAAATGACGGATAATGAAATCTCGATTATCACTTTATCATGCGAGAGTATAAAATTTTCGGTGACACCCGAACTTAGCCCTTCCTTACTTGTTCTGTTATGTGGAGGTACTTTTTTAATTGTCCGTGTCCAGATAACAGCTGGGTTGTGTAAAAGTCGACTTCTCCAAATTTACAGCTTGTCCCTAAGTTAAGGTCTTTTATTAGTCTGAAGGTTCATATGCCAAGACTCTTATTCTCCCATTTTTGTAAACATTTTTTATTGTACCTTTTATTTTTTGTTTTATAGCGCTCCTGTTATTTGCGGATGTTTTCTTTGTCTCCCACAGCTTTTTCCTTTCCTATGCCAGAAGGTCAATTTGGAAATTACCGCTTATAACTAATATTGCATTGCCTGATGCTGTTCGCTAGGCTGATGCAAGTCCGAGAGTTGTGCGCGGCACTCTGGCCACTACCTTACGCCGGTTTTCCTTTTTTAACACATCTGCCCAGACTTTGGTTCCGTATAATAGAAGGCTGATAGTCATCGACATCAGGAGCTTTCTCTCTTCTTGGCTGGGGTCCCCTGTGTTGGCCATTAGTTTGCTTAGTTGGGCGGTGGGGATGTATACCCAGACGGTTAGTCTGAAGCCAGTCTTACGTCTAGGTAGTTTACTGCTTTTTGCGTCCTAATAATATCCGTTGTCGTTTGCATACCCATGAAATGTGGGTTATATGCTCATTTGTTAGCAGTAGTGGCTCTATTTTTTCCGTGGCGACCTGGAAGTTGTGTGAGTCGAGTCTTGCTTGGGTCCGTATCCTGACCTGATTAAGCTTTCTTCGCTTTTCTTCTGTGTTTCGTGCTGTAATTACTGCTGTAATGTCGTCCGCGTAGTCAATTATGTAAGATTCGTATGACCGATTATAACAAACGATATAATTTAATGGTGGCTAATGATGAAAAAGAAATACGCGGTAAGGCGCATGAAAAGCATACAAAGACCAGCTAGTGTAGGCATCATTGAAGCTCTTACAACAACGGCAAGCAAGTTACTAAACGTTATTTTACATATACTGTCCAAATACTTCTTCTATAAGCAACTGCCAGCGATCACTGCTTTTAGACTGGGGGAATCCTCTCTATTAGCATCCCAAATATTTTTGGTGTCGAGAAAACTGAAATAAGTTTATGATTCCTGATGCTAATGACACACTGAAACTAACAATGGGTTAAGAACCCCTTTTTCCTGCAGAGTGTCAACGGTTTTTTTTAAGCTTAATATAGACTTGGTATCTTATTCTAATACTTCATACAATCCCTTCAAATATAAAGCACCTCGATATTTAGGACGAGTTCCAGATAACGCATCACAGATCCAGAGTTATTTTGATAGGAGTGCTGCTTCATTTGCTTACATTGGATATATTGGTAGTTTCCGAATACTTGGAGTAATCTTCTCGTATATCTCTTTTTCCCAAGTAATGAATGAAGTATAGTATAACGTCATAAACTTTTAAAATAATAGCAACTTTGGGGCGTTCAAACCACTGATAAAGGATGTAACCACTTGAAATATTACTCATACGCCGTGTACTGCAATAAAATACGTATATAAGGGTGTCTCAAATAAAGCAGCCAACTGGTTGCAATAAACAGTAGAAATGAAAGTGAAAACTGGTGGCCAGTAAAAAATATTGAATCAAATTTTAATCATTTGCTAATTTAATTTAATTTATATGTATTTCATGCCCTATCTAAAACAATTACTCTGTGATTCAAACTTTTTATAAAAAAAATTAGTTAACTCCAATATCTGGTTGATTTTTCATAATTGCCTAATTTTAGTTTGTTCAAGAAATAATTGGGAAACTGAATAGAAACTAGCATAGTCGACTTTCAGTCTTTTGATCTGCCCACAAATCGAACTTTAGCAGGCAAAAAATGGCCAAAATTTGTATAAGGTTGTCAACACTTTTTTATAAAAATGGCATTAAATTTAAAATTAACACAATTTTGGACACACTGCATTTAACTCTAATCTTGCGTTAGTTTCGGGACAATTTTTAATTTCATGACTGTCTCAATGTACAATTTTCTCTTCAATGTTTAATTTTAAGGATTATTTTTTTTTTTTAATTTTGAATAGAAAAAAAAGTTTGCCGCAAGGAGTACGTTTTTTACATTCTTATTGAGTTTATCTTTGACTTATGATATATAACATATGTATAGCTACATATATGTATTTCTTACAATATACTTATCTCTTTTCAAAAAATACTGAACGTACTAACCAGCAAGATTTTGGTTTACCTAACTGCTTAATAAACTTGTAGTTTTGTTTTTGTTTTGGACCACTTCGATAACTACAACTCTCACCCTCTTCATTGTTGCTGGTGTAATAAATAATATTGTTGTGGATTTTGCTTGATTTCTATCATAAAATATAGCGCTGCCCACACCAGCCACCTTGAAAAGCAGCGAATTATGCTAAACCGAGACTTTTGCGGGTGCTTAATTTGTATTGTATGTAAGTATATGTGTTAAGTAAAGATTACAAAATTATTCTTGTTTTCGTATAAATATATCATGTAAATTTCCGCCACTTTGTTTTTGTTTTTGTGCTTAATTGTTGTTGTTGTTGGTTTTGTGTTTATTTTCGCATTAGTTCTAGTTGAATTATGACATCACATTAAATATCGCAAAGCACTCGAAATTTCAACGGTACTCTCGCACACCAAACCTCCTCTCCCACCATTACCCCACCGCGCCACTGTTTATATTCTCACATATAATTTCCTTCCGTTTCGTTGAGTTATGTGCGCGCGTGTCCTTGCCATTTATTCATTTGATCTATAACCGAAAAACAAGAAATAAAAGGCAAACACACACACACATATCAATACATTTTACGCACACATAAAATCCTCTCTTACATAAGAGTACGCATTTTCGGCGCTTTTCCCGCCACACCCCTCTCCAACTGGCAATAAATAAAGTTAGATTTCACGCCTGTTTGTCTAGTTGTTGTTGGTTATCTGAGTATGTGTGTATGTATATTTGGGATATAGGAGTGTGTGTGTAAAATTTGGCATTTAGGTGTGTGTGTTTGTGTGCTCATGTTTGCTGTCATGGCGTATCTGCGCATGTTCTTGTTGTCAGCAGCGTTGGCAATTTGTTGAAGGGGTTTTCAAGGTCCCCACAACCAATGCTCTGGCATCTGCGTACATTGGCCTTTACAAATACCATCACTGATGTATTCCCGTTTGTCTTCATGACGTTGGATCCCCCTTGCCACCGTGCAGTTGTGCCGCTGATTGGTATATTTACCAGCTGCTCGAAAATCGTTAACTGTCAAGTATTCCGCAGATATGCTGAATATATACGTATGTCCACATATATGTATGTGTGTTTGAATATATATTTGTGTGTTTCGCATTCACATCAAGCTCGAATTACTTGTCGGAAGTTTGCTTTGGAGCGTTAACATCGAAAGCAAGATAAACGCCAATATTTTCAGCGAAGCATGACACTCCAGAACTTTCAGCGCTAATGCTGCTGTGTCGATGAGCATGTGTATGCGTGTAATGACTGAATCTTTATCAGTACATATGCACACAATTTTTGGGTTAAATTTATTTATTTTGCACTTAATTACGCACATGTGTGGAATGCCTGGCTATAACTACATATAAAACATAATAAAAGGTTTGAAATGCTTGTATGAAAATATATATTTTTTATGAACATTCTTGAGAATTTCTCATTAACCTCAAACATTTACTATGATTTCTAAAATTATAAAAAATATGGACAAAGTGTGGAAAAGATGCAAGAAACTTGAATATTTTCTAAACTGAACCCTTTAAGAATTTTTCGTACTACGATCAAACTTTTGTATCGAAATACATAGTCTGCAGTAACATCAATTTCTGTATAGTGAGCATTTTTTAAATATTCAGAACCGCAAAATGTTTTTAGAAAACCCCGCGACTACTAGACTATATGGAGGATGAAAAAAAACTTCAAAAAAATTTCATCGTTTTCATTGCGCGACATTGAATGGGTCTTATTCACTACTTCAAATTACATAATAATATTACATATTTTCAGCATTTTCTGGTTCTACGATCAAATATGAACAAGTTTTAACCAATACTAAAATTTTCTTTCACTCATGTTCCATTTTATTTCGTGTTTCATTCATGCCTCTGTAAATTTCCAAAAATGTTGTTACGTTATTTTGCATTTCAGGTGACGGAGGATGAGAAAAAAATAATTTTCATCGTTTTCATCGAAAATAGTTTTCAATTTTGCGTTTTGGCTGTTTAAATTTTTAATCATGCAAAACATGGTCTTTTATGAGCTCGAACAAAAACCTTAAAAGTCTGCCAATAATACATTTGTGTCTACCCAACAATAATTTTGCATACCAAAAATATTCTTGAGAATCATTCTCCAAAGTGTGCGCTGTTACGCTCAATTCCAATTTTTAATCATTTGTGGACCATTTTGATGTTTCCTTCCTTAACTTCCACATACTAAGAAGCGCTGAATATTTCATCATTTCAACTATTTGAAAAAAAAATGTCGACAAATTTTCACTGAAATTTTTTAAAAAGTCTGCCAATAATACAATTTTCAGTTTTGTTTTTTTGTTTAAATTTTTTAACTAAAACATGGTTAAATACATTTCACTTTTTCAGCAATTTTCTTTAAAATGATTTTTGTAGGATTCTTCTAAGTTCTAAGTAAACAAGAAATAACATTTTGGAGTCGAAAAATATTTAATTCATTCAAAATAATAATAATAAAAGAATTATTTACATAATGAATTTGAGATATTTAGTTTATCGACATCTATGCACACTTTACTTTGTGTTGGATCTGATGGCGTTCTATTGCGATGGAGTTTTAATCACTTTTCAAGCTTATTTAAAACTTTCGTCAACTAAATTCTATTAAATTTTTAACGACTAGGGCAGCTTATAGTCGGGATAATATCGATTTTTGTTTATTTCGAAGAATTAAATGTTAATATTCATCTTACAGGTATACTAAGTTTGCCATGAAAAAGACCTAGAATGAAACGTCTGAGACCCTATATGTAAGTATAAATGCTCAGAACAGTGAGCTGAGTCGATTTAGCCATGCATGTCTGTCTATTCGTCTGCATAAGTGCAAAATAGTCCCTCATTTCTTGAAAACAAATCGATTTTTGCACACTTCCCAAAAACTGTTCATTTGCCGGAACTGCTGCTGTCGAACCACTATAGCATATAGCTGTCATACAAATTGATTGATTAAACTCAAGCCCACGTATTGAAAACTATTTTATTTGACAAGAAGATATCTTCTTCCCTAAATTTTAAATGTAAATAATCCGAAATGTAATGCTACACTCTCCGAACAAATTGTTCAAAGCGGATCACTGTAGCATATAGTTAATACAGTTGTCGTACAAACTGATCTATCAAATTCTAGTCGCTGTATGGAATTTTTAAATTTATTAGGTATCTTCAAAAAAATTGTAATGGATTACTTTCCAAGGTAACGGTACAATTACTGAACATAATATATTATTCAGATCAGGCCACTAGAGCAGCTGCCATACAAACTTTGATGGGTCGATCAAAATCAAGTAACTAGAAATGCATCTGTGAATGGTGTTGTACCTTCGGTGCCAGCGAAATTAACGATTTTTCTTATGTATTTATGTATATTCTAAAATACAAATAAATATTTTGGCTCAACGCGTATTCGTTATATGAAGAGATTATTTTTATTATAGACAGAAGTGTTTAGAAAATATTTTTTATAACTTTTAATTTTTTTATGAAAATTTTATTTTTATTGATATTTAGTTCTCTTTAAAACAACTGCGGGATAAAGCTTCATTTTAAAATTTTTTATTGAAATTTATGGCAAGAGTTCGGAACTAAATAAAAAAAAATCGCAACTAATGCAAAAATAATTCGGAAAAAGTGGTTTCTAAGCACATCGTAACTAACTGCAACTAAATTTCCATGCAAAATTAGTTCAAAACTAAATGATTTACAACTGTGATTAATATTCACGCATATGTGTAGTTGTATGTGTCTACATACATAGATGTATGGGATGTAAAAAATTAAAGTTAATACTCGAAGCTGCGCCGCAATGCCGAGCTGAGAGCGTAAATTAAGTGCAATGTAAATAAGACAACAATAAAAAATTCACCAACTTTTCTACTCCTGCTGAGTTACACTGTGGCAACCGCGCAGCGCACAGCGACATATGCATGCAACACAGGAAATACACACATATACATATGTTATAAATCCACCAACACGCACAGACACATGCGCTTGTGTTCGTGTGCGCGCAACTTTTCTCGGCTTTTCTCTCATCTCATTCATTTTCATAAGTGGCCAGACCGCACCTGGTGAGCGCCGATCTGACGGAGCGCGTCGAGTGGGTGCGCAAGGAGTGCGCGAAGTGGAATGCCGCTTGAATAGTTAGTTGCATGAGCCACCAATACTCGCTGTGAAGCAAAGTGGTGAAGTGGTGGTGTGGCGGGGTGTCTCGAGTGAATTAGAGGTCGGCGCAAAGTTAAATGGTTGCATGCGGTTTAAATTGCTACAAGCGCTTTAAAATGCTCTTAATATTTGCCGCGTTGACTGGGGAATTACAAGCAAGCCACTATCCTGTCATCTCTACAGCTGCGGTCACATTCACCATACCGGTCCCCCGCCCCCTACATTTGAATTTATGATGTTGGTGCTGCAGTGGATCCGAGTTTCCGTGTTTCATTTGCAAGGCAATTCCGAAGTTGATCCTGCGTCGATGTGGTTGATAGAATTAGAGAAAGCCAACGCTGAGCTACTCTGCGCGCTCCTCGCCGTCTTTGGTGTTTACTCTATTTTGTTTTGACTTGGGAGTGGCGCGTGGCGAGTGTACACCTGCTCTCGGCGGACACACACAGCGCTCAGGCAAGTTTTATGATGTGGATTTCCGTTACTCTGGCGTGTTAATGCGGCTTATTATTATTTTTTAGCTTTATTGGAAATTTATTCCGTTTTCTGCAAAGCGAGATTAACGCATGTGCACACAACAGCAATGAGCAATTTCTATGCAAATGATGTGCTGTAATTCCAATATGTAGTTGTGAAACAAGCCAATAAATCTAATTAAATATAAATTTTCTACATTAGGGTGAGGCAACTTTATGATTAGATACTTGCTCAGAAAATTTATCGAACAAACTTTATAGTAGCAATTATTGGCAAAATTTTCTCATTAGTTTTTCAAAATCGAAAAATGTGGTTTCAGAAAAAAAAATAGTTGTTCAAAATTTTTCGAAAATACCTCACAGTTTCTTAAAATTTGGCGGGTTTGGAGAATCCAAGTGTCACCTAAAGTACATCAAAATTTTCAGCTGTACTCATTGCTTACTTTGTCTGCAGCAGCCACCAAGCTTAGACGTGGTTTCATGAGCTTGGCAATTTTTATTACTTGTTAAACCTGTACAGACTTCATTGATTTCTTATTATTTTAGCCTAACTCCATTCTAACCGAGTTTTCGGTTTCTGACTGATATGTATATACGATATAAAATCAATCGAAGGGATGGAACTTCAACAAGAAAAAACGTTAACTGCTGCACCGAAGCTAATATACCCTTCACAGGTGCATTTCTTTTAGTAACTATGTGTACTGTTTGTATGGAAGATATATGCTATAGTAATCCGATCTGAACAATTTTCTTCGGAGATTACATTGTTGCCTTAGAAAATAATCTTTACCAAATTTCGTGAATATATCTTGTCAAATGTGAAAGTTTTCCATACAAGAACTTGATTCCGATCGTTCAGTATCGTAATCCGATCTGAACAATTTTTTCGGAGATTACATTGTTGCCTTAGAAAATAATCTATACCAAATTTTGTGAATATATCTTGTCAAATGTGAAAGTTGTCCATACAAGAACTTGATTCCGATCGTTCAGTTTGTATGGCAGCTATATGCTATAATGGTCCGATATCGGTCGTTCCGACAAATGAGCAGCTTCTTGAAGAGAAAATTATGTTTGCAAAATTTCAAAACGATATCTTAAAAACTGAAGGACTAGTTCGTATATATACAGACAGACAGACGGATGGCTAAATCGACTCAGCTCAATATACTGATCATTTATATATATAATTTATAGGGTCTCCGACGCTTCCTTCCGGGTGTTACAAACTTCGTGACAAACTTAATATACCCTGTTCAGGGCATAAAAATGGGATATACAAGGACCGAAGATGTGGAGTAATTTAACCAAATTCAAATTAATGTTTCAAAACTGCTTTGAATTCTTTTTTTTTTCTCTGTCTTCTCACAGTACTAATTTCTTTAAATTTCTACTAATTTCATTTATTTTTACATATTTGTATTGGTAAATATGAATATAAATAAATTTTAATTACACAATTAATTTCAAAATAGTAAAATATTATTTTATCACATATCTGAATTGCCCTGTGCTGAAACTTAAATGCAGCCATGTGCTTTTGTTTACATTCGTAGTGGGAAAGCAAAGTGCAATAAGAAGGCATTAAATGAAATTGGCTATTAATTATTAAAAATGTAATATTGCATTAATTTTACTAGTTTTTAGGTGTTAAGTGAATTTGAAATTAATTCCTATAATTAATAAGCAAGTGTTAGTGAATCGCGCGAGTGCAATAAAGTTTGTAGCAATTCCGTGCGTGCGGGCGCAACTTTTTTAATTTTAGTAATTCGTCAAACGGAACGAAGAAATGTTAAAAAGTGAATTGGAGTGTAACAAAAAGAGAAATTCAGAGAAATTGAATGTAAAAAATTTAGTTATATTAAGAAAAACTAGTTTTTAGTTGTTACAATTTGTCGAAATTTAACTGCAAAAGAATGCAAGGAAATGATCATGTTCGTGTGTGTTGAAGGTGAGAAGGTGAGACATAGAAATTTATTCATTGTAATTGCTTTTATGGATGTATAGTGCCATTAAGATAGTTTGGTTGTTTCATTTTTTAGATTAAGCGATTCTAATTAAGAATTTTTGTAAAATGTGACTTTGAAATAACACAGTAACGAATTTATATAATATTTTTCTTTCGAAGTTTGATTTCGAGCGTATTTTTTATTCACTTGTAGGCAGGGTGCTTCAAGTATTAAACAAGTACCTACATACATACGTAGAATTACAACTACTTCTTCATAAAAACATATATTAGAACAACTAGATTTTCTTAGAAAAGGAACTTTTTTCCCTTGTAAAATAAATTTATAAATATTTTAAGTATATTAATTTGAAATTTACCCCAAAACAGCTATCTACTTGGAGGGCTTAAATACATATAGCTAGTTCCTTTGAAAATAGTTTATATATACAGAAATTCGTGTTATATTCTTCTGAATATGAAATATCTGTATGTAATTAACTAACACAGAACTTTGTTAAAATAGAGTTGAACAGAAAATAATATGCGACACTGAAAAATACCCAATGGCTGCGTTGTGTGAGGAATGAGGTTACGCTATAATTTTGTATGAGCGGGTTTGGAAAATTTTTTCTTCCATTTTGCGTGATTTCCATATAAAATGTAAAACACGTATTACTCACTTATATGGGTTTACATTTATTTCCTGCAAATTTTAAATAACTTTATTTTTTTCATTTCTAACATGTTAATGTGAGTTTTTCAATCGTATGTCTATAAAAAAAAATAAAGGCAAGAAAGATTAATTTCACGACAGATTTCTTTTTAATTTAAAAATTCAAAATGTCTTAAAAATATGTAAAACATATTTGTATTAAACAAATTTATTGATACCACAATTTTTTATAGAATTCCAAAACTAAGCCAAAAATATGGACACCAACAATTTTTTTGATATCCGTCCGGTAAGGGTTCCTAGTTTTCCTTGTATAGTGCGATCATCATAAATTATAAACTAAACAAAACATACAAGAATGCAAAGTCGATAAGAATCTC
Organism: Bactrocera neohumeralis; assembly: GCF_024586455.1. Classification (NCBI taxonomy): domain Eukaryota; kingdom Metazoa; phylum Arthropoda; class Insecta; order Diptera; family Tephritidae; genus Bactrocera; species Bactrocera neohumeralis. The sequence goes on from NC_065922.1 coordinate 27,365,401, forward strand.
GCTTGGACAGCAGAGAATGTCAATCCTATGCCCTACTTCTAAATTTCGACCCACAAACATCGCCTTGAACCAGTCCCAAATTCGTTGAGATGACTTACGAGGTGTGTTCAAAAAGTATCGCGGAAGTTTTGCTGACAGTTTTCTTCGATTGCAGGGGCGTGGTGCATCATGAGTTCTTGCCACAAGGAAGAACGGTCAATAAGGAATATTACCTGCAAGTTATGCGCAATTTGCGCGAAGCAATCCGGCCAGAAACGCCCGGATTTGTGGAAGAACAAAAATTGGCTTTTGCACCACGATAACGCCCCTGCTCACACATCGTTGCTTGTGCGCGACTTTTTGGCCAAAAACAACACAGTAATGATGCCGCAGCCACCGCATTCCCCAGATCTGGCCCCCTGTGACTTTTTCTTGTTCCCTAAACTGAAGAGGCCCATGAAAGGACGACGTTACGCTTCTCTTGACGAGATAAAGACAGCATCGAAGGAGGAGCTGAAGAAGATGAAAAAAAAATGATTTTTTGAAGTGCTTCGAAGATTGGAAAAACCGTTGGCACAAGTGTATAATATCTCATGGGGATTACTTTGAAGGGGACAAAATAGATATTCATGAATAAATAAATAATTTTTGAAAAAACACAAAATTCGCGATACTTTTTGAACACACCTTGTATACCAATTCTGGCCAATTCGGCTAGTTTGTCAACAGTGTAGCTACTGAGACGATTCAACCTTAGTCTAGCGAAAGCTGGGCAGGGTAAAAGGAAATATCTTGATATCTTCTCCTTGCTCAACTCCATACAACTTTGAAAGTTTGCTTCAAGCATAATTCTTAACTTCAACGCAGTAATATAATTAGGTTAGTATCTATTTAGAACTCCTACAATAGCGGGAAGATGAGCCTTGCTAAAAGCAATTCAATAGACCTCTAACGTTCCACTCTGATCCAAGAGGTTTTCGCAACAGCACAAGTACTCTTGAAACGCTTGTTACCCTACTGGTCCCCAGCCGGCTGGAATATCGGCATGTGTTCATCAATCAGTACCAACAGTACAGTTCCAAACAGTTTCTTAATATTACATCAAGTCTTCCTAGGCTTTTTAAAAATGTTTAAATGTCAAGTGGGTTGTTTTGATGAATGCAAACTTCTACTATTAGTATTTTGATGTGGCTTTGTACCTATACAAACAAATTAAATCCAAATCCTTTATTGTAAACTCTATAATTCAACAACACCCAACTTAATATCTCGCTTAAAACTAAGTTTTTAACTATGTGTGAGAGAGAGAAACTACCAGCGACTGTTTTCCCGAGAATTATCATTAAATAACTTATTTTTTCCTATTCAATTGTCCTAAATTACAGCACTCATTCAGTGCCGTCCCTCCCGAGCACTTAGTCGTCAAAAGCATAACTTTTTCACTGTCATCCTCCGGCGCACTAAATAAGTATAAACTAGATGTATGGTGTGCCACGCTTTCTCAAGTCACTTCCATTTCAATGCACTGCCATAACGAAGTTGCTGTCACTGCGCTACTGCCACTGCCACCGCCACTGCAAGTGCAACAGCGACAACGCCAACAACAATAACAGTGAAATTGCTGGCAACGCCGATAGACATTTGTCTTTGTGCGCCCACAAGAAAGACGGAAAAGGAAAAACTAAAAATAAAAATAAAAAATAAATAATAAAATGTGGAAGAAAGCAAGATATGAGGAAATATAGTAAATTTGAGAGGCAGTGAAATGAAAGATGGCGCACCGACTCGCCGCCAAAAACCGGACGAGTAGCGAGTGTAAGAAATGTGGCAGCGAAAGTTGTTGCAGCGGCGAGCGGGTCACGGGACGGTTGCGGGTGTGCATAGGCGTCTAAAAATTGCTGGCAATAAAAGTGCAATGCTTGCAAAAATATGATGGCGCACCAAAGTGGTTAGGAAAATAAAGAAAACTTTGATATATGTGCTTAAATATATAAAGTGGGAAAGTGCACGAAAATAAAATTTAGGTTAGAAGAGTGAAACAGTTGCTGATAACTGGCGCAAACAAAAAATTTGGAGAAAAAATTAAGCAACAGCATTTGATAGCGCAAATGACAGTAAAAATGTGCAAGTAAAAAGTGATGAAACACAAAAAATGTATAAAAATACTTTACATGCAATGCAGTAAATGAAGTGCAAGCACAAAAATCACCATCTAGGTTCTTTGTTCCGCACATTGTTCAAAGATTATTTGTGTTTTCGCTCACCTTGCAGGCAGCGAGGTACAAGTGACAAATGTCTAAATTCAATTTGGAGGTGGTGCAATTTCGAGAAGCTCAGTCATAACTGGAGATGAGCGTCATTGGAGAGAGTCTGCCGTTGGCACTCTTTTCATAGAGGCAACATTACAAAAAAAAATTACTTTGAAAAGGGGTTCAAGGCCTCACTGGACATCAAGTGATTGGGAGGACTTCATCCATAAGGAGTCTCTTCATACAAGTAGGAGCATAATGGCTTGGAAACGTCATATGGAATTGGAGTTGGTATATTGGGACCACGTATTAAACTGTCAGTGCCTATGGTGTGGTATGGTTTCAAGCATTTTTTAAGACGATGTGTTTGCCATTAGCAGATGTGCATAAATTATTCTCGAAAAAATCTATCATGGGAACGAGTTGTCAGCAAAAGCGAATGGGAAGACTCCATTGTAGGATAGTCAAGCGGCACTAGAGGCAATCGTGTACATTGAAATGAAATCAACATTGGTACTGTAGTGCATAAAGATGCTTAACAAGGTTGCCACTGAACGCAATACCTTACCAGCATCGACCTAAATCATATCCTGACGAAAGAAGCTGCTGCAATCAGTCCGATAAGACCAGAACCGTTCTTCGCTGTGGGCCTCTACAATTTACGAGAGGAATTTCTGAAAAGGGGAAGGAACAGTAGAAAACGCCACAGGCAATTAGTGTCTGGACTTCCATAGGCTATATCTGGGAGAGTTCGATAAAAACGGTTGAAGAAACTAATCGCTCTTCTCAGAAACAAATGAAGGCAGCTTGTCCCATTTTATATAGTTCACTGCAGGCTATGGTGTCATCTGCACATATTTAAGGCGCTTTTGCACGGATTTGTTAACTTCTTTGATTTTGGATAAAACGAAGTGTTGCAATAACTGGAGAGGGCATAATAGTTCTTAGGTTGCATTGCATTCCTCAAATTCCAATATATTAGAATGTAGTTAATTAATGGTTAACTAAAGATATATTTTGGGCCGGCCGAGATATCAGACCGTTAGATTTTTTCCTGGGGGGATAAAAGTCTAAAGTCTATGCGGACGATCTCATTTCAATTCAAGCATTGGAACAAAACTTCACGCGTATCATTCGCCAGTTACCAGTCGAAATGCTCGAACGAGTCATCGAATATGGCACTCAACGGATGGATAATATAAGACTTAGCCGCAGCCAACATTTGAAAGACATAACCTTCAAAAAATAAACGCCAAAGAATGTTATTTTGAATGATAATAAACATTCACCATTAAACTTTAAGTCTCTGTACTTTTTCTTCCAAAAGAGTAGGAACCCTCGAAATGGATCATCCTTTATTTATATGTAATATAGCCGTAAACCAGTGACAATATTAAGTAATATAACAAAAATTAGTTTATTTTACACCTATCATAGGCAGTTAAGCTGCTCGGAATTTTATAGCACCCAAACGGAAACGGTGGAGACCCCACAAAATATGTATATAATTGATCAGTTTATTTAGTCATGTCTTCTGTATGTCTATATATAATATAATATATGCGCACTTGTTCCTCAATTTTGAGATACCGAAATGAAATTATACACACGTTCCTTTCTCCCGAAAAAGCAGCTCATTTGGAACCACCGATATCGAACTACTATAGCATATAGCTGTCATACAAACTTATCGAACAAAAGGGAGATCCTGTGAGGAAAACTTAAACTAAAAACTGTAATAAGTTGCGGTGCAGATAAAGTTAACGTCTTGATTTTTAACATTATATAATATGTATAGCTGGATCTCACATCTTATCTCCTCAATTGCTGTGACTGGCTGCACATTGCTCTCATACAAATTTTTTCTTCACCTGACATCAATGAATCTCTATTATATACTAATCTAAATGTATATGCAATGTGAAGAAAATTATTGGCTTTACATTGAATAACTTCAAATCAGCGTTTTGAAATCTTGAAAAAAAGTCTCCTTCAGAGAGGACAAAATGGAGTTGAGAAGATTTTAGTCTTTGTGGTTTTAAAATTAACCTCCAACAAAAAAAAACGTTAACTTCGGCTGCACCGAAGCTGATATACCCTTCACAGGTGCACTTCTTTTCGTAACTATGTGCTCAGTTCATATGGCAGCTATATGCTATAGTAAGCTAATCTGATAAATTTCTTCGGAGATGACATTGTTGCCTTAGAAAATAATCTATACCAAATTTCGTGAATATATCTTGTCAAATGCAAAAGTTTTCCATACAAGAACTTTTTTCCGATCGTTCAGTTTGTATGGCAGCTATATGCTATATAAGCCGATCTGAACAATTTCTTCGTATATTACATTATTATCTTAGAAAAAAACCTGTGCGAACTTTTGTGAAGATAGGGTCTCCGACGCTTCCTTCTGGGTGTTACAAACTTCGTGACAAACTTAATATATCCTGTTCAGGGTATAAAAAGCATAGATGCGTCTTCAAAAATTGATATTATTTACATTATCATGTTTTACCAATATTTTTTGCGTCTATATGAAAAGAAATTTTTGGCTTATCTCGAATTTTAAAAAGTAGGTGCGAGATTAGAGTTTCTAAATTGTGTAGCATTAAACATAATTCTTTCCTTATTTGGGGACAAAATCGAATTATGACACACACATAAGAAGACAGGGGCCGCATAAAAGCAGGAGTAACGACCTTATTTTCCCACTGATACGATTCAATCAAGACTCTTTTGTATATTCTAAAGGAAATGCAAATATTGCAAACATCAGCTGTATTCATTAACTTGAGAAGTAACAACAAACTAAATTTTATGAGATTGCCCAAAAATAATTCCTCATAGATAAACTTTATTTGACATATCGTCGTTGTATACAGCGTACAATTACTCCTTCGTAAACTGACATTTTGTCCCAGTTCTTTAGTGCTTAGCTTGCAGCATTTTCACGCCAAATTGTCACAAATGTTCTTACTTTCACTGGTTTGAGGTTGTTGTAAATGTTGTTGCTGTTAAAGCCAGCCGCCAAGTCATTGCCGTTTACTTTGTGCTTTGAATGGATCAACGATTGCCAGTCTGGCGATTGCATTCACATTTATCTAGATTTGCGCGGCTTATGCATTGGGGGAGTTCTTTGTACAGTGTAGTGTTGCCACTTTGATGGAAAATGTATTTATTTTTTTCACAATTTCTAGATTTTTTATGAATAGCTTTCAAGACAATTAAGCATAAACTTCTTAATATTCCTTTTATTTTTAATTAGCGATAACCATTACTCTAACTTGTATCTTAATTTTGCCCTTACCAAATTCACCATATCAGCTAGAGCCATCAAATCATTGCCTACATTTTGGCGCCAAGCTAAAAAATTAAATCGCCTTGACCCGTACTAAAAAAGATATTATTATTATTAACAAAAATGATATTTTTTTGTAATTGTTGTAATCTCAAAAATATTGCACCCTCCTTTGCTAAGCGCCTATTTAGGTTTACTGCATTCATTGCTAATATTTCTTTTGTGCTCTTAATATTCTGTCATTTTATTTGCTTTTTACCGTCCATACAAATTGTCCACCTAGACGACAAGACATAACGGTGTCGTCTTTATGCTGCGCCAAAGTAGGTCAACGATAAAAATCTTCAAGTGCATTTGGCTATGTTGGCGTAAACTTTTGTGCTATTTTTTGTTGCTGTAATTCGAAGTATCTTTCTTCTTTTAACATTCACCGTTGTTTGCTTGAACTGCTGAAAAATTATATAATTTGTCGGTATTAGTGCCAGCACAGGGTTGCAGTTGTACTTATTTAAGTATATGAATGGGAGACGCGGAGCTTGATGGATTCAGGGACAATTCGTATTGAAATCAGTCTGACACATCATTCAGCTTATTAGTGGGGGCTTGCTATAACTTCAAAACGTGTAGTAATGCATTGGAAATTTGGGTGAAGATATTCTGGCAGCTAGTGGGCTCTCATTGAGAGAAAAAACAATTTGGTTGATGGGAAAGAGTAAGAAAATGTTTTAGAACCAGGCTGAGCTCAAAACTCATAACCGTCTGATTTGGTGATAAAATTATCACAGCACTGACATTTTTATTAAACTAACCAAAATGTTGTGCGAAAAGAAGAGCCGGAGCTATATTGCAAAAGCTGAGCAAGACTTTCCGTTTTTTTGGATCCGGAATCGTCAATTTTCACAAAAATTAAATATTTCTTCGAAGACAAGTGGTAATCAGTCGGTGCTAATTCTCGACTATACGGTGTATGCATAAGAACCAAACAAGAGAAATGAATATATAGACCAGATCAATGTCAACATTTATTCGAGATGATCTCCGTAGAAAAGCCTAACATCGCTCAACTGGTCATGCGGCTTCTTCGGTGGCACTCGTCCATGAAAATATTATTTTTACAGATGACACAAGTTTCACCGATTTTCAAGGAAAACGATAGAATCTACGCAAAGACTTCTAAACACGCAAAAACTGTCATTCCAAGGGTTCAACGAAGCATTGCACATTTTCACTTCTGTGGAAAAACAGTGTTAAAACTGGGGCGAAAGTGTACCAGGAGGATGTTTAAGAAGGCGTGGTAAAGCAGTTCAGCAATGGATTCGATTCATAGCATGTGATTTTCGAGTAAGATTCTGCTCCACCACACAAAGCAAAAACCACCCCACAGTAGCATAAAACCAATATTCCTGGTTGACCGTCTGCATGTGCAGATTTGAAACCATTGTAATGCAGATTGTGCCCAGAACTGCGTGCTGCTGATCAATGGCCGAATCGATTGAGCGTTTTCATGTAATCAAATAATCACTCTTATTAAATGTCGGAGCATTAAAATCACAAAATTTTTAGGTACATTGGAAGAATTTTCGCTTTCCATGCTTGGGTAAGGGGAGTTTTTTCGGGATTCACGGCTTCTGATAGCCTCTAAACGTATTTTTCTAGAACGTGCTAAAAATGTTGGATTGTACTTATAACTGGTGAATGTGGTGGTGAATTTACTTGTCTGGAGGCATTATACATATAGAAGTCAGTATCGAGCAGCATGCGCCGTGTGGTCTACATCGTTATCTTCTTGGAAAATCCAATGCTTTTCAAGGCCCAAATTAACCAAGTCGCATTCAAATAGAATTTCATTATGTTTTTATAAACATAGCAGTTCATAGCACCCTTTAAAGAAACCAAACGTCCACCTCAGATAAAGCCATGGTATCCCAAAGCATACCGTAATCGTCTCCATGTTTGTAGGTACAATATTCTTCATACCAAGCGCATTATTTGGTTTTGTCCAAACTCAAGTCCATCATTTCCAAAAATAGTATTCTTCTTACTTGCGTCATCGAAAAACACGAGTTTCAAAAAATTCATACCACCTCCATTTAAAACGTTTAATATACTTATTTTCCAAGCCATTCCAGATGTAATAAACAAGTTCGTTCAGGATAAATCGTTTAAGCACCCCTGAATGAAACCAAAACCTACTCGACCGATATCGACCAAATTTGGTTTATAATGTTACCTTAACATTTCTATGCATCAATTCGGATTAAAACCACGCCTACTTCTGCTATATTTATAGATTTTTAGTTCCATCTGAATCTTTCAACTTCCAGTATACCAATAAAGAACCATGCTATGTATTCAAATAAAATTTTTCACAAACAGAGCGTTTAAGGTGTTTCAACATGCTCCGAAAAATTTTTGAAATCGGACTATATCTTTACAAGAACCCAGCCTCCTAATACGTGAACATCATTGCGTATGGCTGAAATATCGGTCAAACCCTGAGATGCATTATTGAAAATCCGGGGAAAATGTTTCTTTGATTATAATATAATGTTGTGACGAAAATGGGTTGAGTCGGATCAATTCTTTCCTTCGCCTCCATATATCTAATATAAAAGTTTTCAAACTTCCAGTTGACTTTATATCACATATATCGGTTAATGTGCTAATTTAAAATAAAGTTTTGCCAACCCTTATGTATATCGCCGGTTTTCATCCTTGCAAGTCGAAAGAGTAGAGGGGTCTTCCTTACTTGTTTAATTTTATATTTTAATATTGAAAATTTAATTTTTTTATTTGAATGAAGTAGGCAATCGTGAGAAAATTTAATTCTGGAACATTTTTTTTAATTCTGAGTCATGTTTTTGGGATTCAACATTTTTTTCTATTTTTCAATCCATTTATTGAGATTAAAGTTATTTAACTCAAATGTTTATTCATTTTTGTTTACCCTTAGCCGGATATATTAAGGTTGCCATGATTTTTACAACACTCAGAAAGAAACGTCGGAGAGCCTATAAAATATACATCTAAATGATCAGCTTGATTGATTCGGTTATTAATTTTCGAAAATTATTATGTTTTTTTTTCTGAAGTATAAGCAAATAGAAAAAGAAATAAATTTTCCTATAACTCGGTTTATTGAAGCAAATTAAATTGACAGAATTCCACTACTGAGCGCAAGACATGTATGTTTGCGTTTGCACACTTATGTATATGCAAATATACATTTGTATATTATAAACAAACACACTGACACATGCAATCACATAAAATTGTGAATAAAACTCATTTTTCACGCCCGCAAATGAGCTTTAAGCGCGCGCATTGTGAATTTTAATTATTCGCTCTTTCCAAGCTGCAGCCGACAGATGCCAGTGATATATACACACACACACTTGCATATAGAATGTAAATGTCATTAAGTGCATATTCATTACGCACAAACTCAACTGTGCCTGCAAATCCGTTCACTTTGTTATCTGCGCAATTTAAATGAATCGTAATTTTAATGTGTGTAACATTTTCGAGGCATCATTCATCTGCTGTCGGCTTTTGCGCTTCCATTCACAAATGAGCCGCAATAAATACTACATGCATTCAAGCACAATGTATTTTTATAAATATACATACATACTATATATGCCAATATCGCTGTGCTTGTATTTATGCATGTGTGCTCATCTGTTTACAAATAAATCACTTAACATCGGTGCATATGCATGTATGCATGTATGTATGTATATGTGTATGAAATTGTTGATTTATAGCTGTGTTTGTGTGTGTTTATGTGGAGAATCTCAGCCAGATTCTGACAAAAGATTACACCGGAAACTGCAAATTGCAATTGGAATGCACTTTTGCATGCAGCGATAAGCCATTCAAGGCCACGTACTCCTACCGAGTGGCATTAATGCGCCGGCCATTTGCAGTTCGGTGAAAATTTTAATTTATGTTCTCATATTTAACAACCACGGACGAAGTGGCAGCGCTGCAGTTGATAAAATAACGTTCGTTGCATTGAGTTTCATTAAAGGCTGTAGCTTTGGATCACGCCTTAAGAATAGGGAGTTTAATTGGTTTTTGAAAACTTGGTGAAGTCAACCTCCGTGAAGCTTTGAATCATGCTTTAAGTATAAAGAGTTTCACTGGTGTCTAGAAAACTTGGTGTAAAGATACACTGAGTGACAAATTTGGCAGTGTCTTCCCAAACTGTTCATCTGTGTGTCTCTCAACAAGCACTTGGGATATATTAGGGTGTTCGTTGAAATAAAAAAACTCCAACGTTATTAAGGTCTTTATTTGCATTTTAAACCGTGTCTAAATCATTTTACTTTTCCCACATATTTAGCATGGTATTTCTTGATCTTTTGGTATACGTTATTATATCCATAGAAAACGAATCTGAAACTTTGAAAATAATAATATTCAAGTTCAAAATTTTCCTATCTATAAAAAGGTCTGATTAGTTTATACCATAAAAATAATCCATTAAAAGTTATACCCAGTTTAATTGTGTATCAAAAGTACTGTTTTCATATGGTACACCATGTCGTATGAGCAACACGGAATGCATAATGCACTTGTATGAATGCTCATGTCACTTGATGTATGACTTAAACTACGTATAAATTTTAAAGGAATGTTGTTATGGAAAAAATTATTGAAACCTTTTCTGTAGAGCGGGAAATTTTTAATTAGAATATCACTCTATTTAACTTTCGGATTTGCTTGCTTAATGCAAAATATTTAATAATCTATGCTGAAGGTCAACGGCAACGAAGTGATGCTGTGACGTCTACTTCAGTGAACATTTTGTTGACCAACCAGAGTTCTTCCAAAAAAATATAGAAATTATTTTAAATATTGCTTATCCCGACTGAAGTGAAAAACTTTCGGCAGAACTTTTTGACTTGGCGATCATGGCTTTTGAACATAATCAGCTTCAAAATGTAACTGGGTATCCCGCGACCGAAATATTCGGAATTCAAAGGCGGAAGGCGAAAATATAAATACAGAAAAGTTTACGGGCAGTTCTTCTATTTTGTATTCTCCTCTTTATATAATTTTGTAGAAATCCTTGAAAACCCAGCTTCACTATTCAATTACGGTACTTTATTGTAGCTGTTGTAAATCTTAGACATAGCTATGCAATAAATATAATTTTATGGCTTCAAAGAGCTTCAAGTGTATCCAAACCTTCCTAAAGTAGAAAAAATGGCATAAATATGAGTAAAAATAACATTTCGAGCAACGGAAAGTTTACCTATTTATTTCCAAAAAGTACGATGACCGACTTAAATGAGATTTAGACCGTTTGCTGATCATATTTTCCATATATATATATCCATATTATTCGCGAATAAAACAGTACAACAGTACGTTAGGCACAAACCAAAAAAATTGTTGGACGAAAGTTTACCGCATATTACAGAACCGCAGACTTTCTAACAACGCATAAATGCAATTCATCGAACTTTTTCTCCAAAAAAAAAATATTTATTGTACAAGATTTTGAAAACCTTGTATAGATATATGTTTCTAACTCACCAATAAGGATAATTATTTAATATAAAATTTGTATTTAATTCTTATCGGTCATAGCCTTAGCATTAATTTAATCGAGCATATCCATGCGTACAGCAATAAAAGAAACCGCAACAAAAAACATTATTTACTAAGTGGTATTAAATAAAAAATATAAATCAATTGAACTCGCCACACTTCAGTGCATGTTTTGTAAGCGTTTATACGCATGCAAAACGTTTAAAGTGTGATGTAATAAAAAGTGAATGACCAACATTATATTTATACTGTATTTGAACAAGTTCCAGTAGCATTTCAGTTTTATGTACGTGTCAAAATGCAACTAAAAATTTACTATATTAGTAGAAAAACAAGAAAAACATTAACTTCGGCTGCACCGAAGCTTTAACGCCGTTCAGAGATGCATTTTGTATAGCAAAAAGGGTAGAAAAAGATTTTTTTCTTATTTTCTTCAGCCAGTTTGTGTGGCTTCTTTATGCTATAGTGAACCGATCTGAATAATATATTGGGAGATTGTAATTTGAGGCAAATTTCATGCATATCTTGACAAGTAAAATAGTTTTTCATACAAGGACTTGAGTTTGCTCGGTTAGTTTGTATGGTAGCTATACGATGTATAAAGATAGTCGCAATCGGGTTTTCGAAAAAATAAATATATTATTGGTGATTTTACATCGATATCTCAATAACTGAGGTACAGACATATATACGGACATGGCTAAATTGACTCAGCGGGTCACGTTAATACTGTATAGAACTATTTTATAAATAAAGTCTCTAGGGTTTTCTCTGGGTGTTACAAACTTCGTAGCAAACTTAAGAGTTAAAAATTGAAAATCTCACTTTTGGGATCATATCAACTTGTCTAAGAAACCCATTTGAGCTTATTTACTATTTTACTTCTATGTATACAATTTAAGCTGTTCCTTATATTTAAAAAGAAAATAACTGTCGATGTCAGTCTAAAATTAGTTAGCAGAGCGGCAGAGCTTTATATCTTCGATTTCACGTTGAAAAATGGGAGCATTTAGCACTTAAGAGATTGCTACAGATACTGACGAAGAGAAGCTGAGAGTTGCGAATCGTTTGCCTGTAGCTTTAGCCACTGCCCAGGGACCGTCACCGCTCTGCTTCTCAGTTCTACCCATGAAGGTTTAGTTATAAATTAAGCGATTTATAAATTTGTTTGAGATCCAGATTATTCACTTGTAAAGAACTAAGCATAGGTTTCGTATGAATATATTTATTTTTTACAGCTAGTTTAACAGTTTTACTTTTACACCTCTAAAAACACCCATTAGTATTTTAGGCATTAATAATCGAAACCATGATCCCTCTGCTGAACACTTTAAACTTCTACCATCTCACTCAAAATTTATATGTAATATTTTATACTGTAGTGCAACTATTGTGAAGCCGAGACTGTAAAAATCGTTCATTTAATTTTTCATCCAACACTTTTCCATACCCTACCGACCATCAGATGGCCATGCGAGCGCCATCAGTTATCGCACCAGCGATGATTAATTGCAGCGCAAATTAAAATTGTAAATTGTTGTGCGTGTCGGGCGTTTCATCGTGTCTCTAACCCCTAGCCTCTCCACTCGTCCTTTTACGACCACAAATGATATGGTCCTTACCTCCAGAAGATGGGTAATTGTTATCCTTCAGCAGGCAGCAGCAGAAGCAGTGACAGGAAGTGCGTGGCACGCAAGTTAATTGCTGTAACTGTGTGCGTTTATATATGTGCCATGCGCCCGCGTGTCGCGCGTTACTGTGGTGTTATCACGCGATTATGTCTTCTCTATGTTTGTGACGTTTGAGTGGTATTGCAATCGGATTACGCTTGCGCCACGCTTTCACCATTATTTCACGAAATTTCACCGAGCTCATAATTTGAAACACGTTCGTGATTTGCAAAATATGTATAAGCATATATACAGGCGATTGGAACGATGTTTTCAATATCAATATTTTTAATCAAAATATGAATCAATGTTATACTCTTAATTTGAAGACTCGGAATAAAACCAATCCAATTAGATTATGCATATTATATTTTCGTTTCTGGAAAAAAGTTTTAAACCACTTTTTAACAGAGTCACCAAAAATGAAATCGTACATATCTTCTTATTGAATATATTATTCTTCAGAAAATCTCTCCACATACAACACGAAAAGTTTTTCAATTTAGGTTCACAAATCGCCATTGACGGCTACGTTCTCACTGGCATCATTTTTGAATAAATATGGATTGATGATTCTAACGGCCACCAACCACATAAAACCATTGTTTTTTCTGAATGAAATAGCAGCTCTTGAATACCTTCAGATTGCTTTTCGTCCTAAATGCGGAAATTTTGCTTGTTTACGTACCGATTAAGCTAGGAATGGGCATCATCGTTAAACACAATTTGCTGAAACTTTTCTGGAACTCAAGGTATTCCTTCTCAAGTAGAAAAATTGTCAAAATTTAACCAAAACTTTTCACGCCCTGTTTGTCGAATATGTGGAGCTCAGTGCCTATGGTTGTTGTTTTACCTACAATATAGGTCAATCTGTGAGATGCAGTAAGTAGTATTGAAAGAATATTCAAATGAAAATAATTTGCCCTTGCGCTTAAAATTGATAAATTGTGTCAATATTTCCTGAGCTATTATAAACCATTTAATACTTCCTGTGGGCTTTTTAATATAAAGGGGTCAATATTTAAAAGTCTTTTCGCAGGAGTTAATTGATCAACTAACAGTGCTTTGCTCGATTAAAGCGCTAATTTAGATCGGTTTGCCATTCAAACTAAAAATTTTATTTTACTACGTTAATGCTTAATCGAGTGAAAAATGAGTTGAGGCTGGAATGCAACTGGTGGGGGTTGTTGTCCAGCCTATAAATTAGGTTGTGTCCTTTGATAATATCGCAATCGGCAGATGATTTTAATCATTCGAAAAAAATGAAGAACACAAGCCATAGAGGTGCCATTGGCAAAAGGTGGGGTCTCTCGCCGAAATTGGTCCTCTGGCTCTACGACATAATATTAAACTAAGGCAGAAATAAATATTATCTGAGGGTGATTACTTTGAAGCTTTAAAGGGGACAAAATTATTATAAAGGTGCTTTCCAAAGTAAATAGAACTTAAAAAAACCAAAACAAATGTTTTTTTTTCGGCAAGATAATCTTATTTTATTCAAGATAGTATTTTGCACAGTCCAAAAGCTTTTTGCTCGGTCCAAAAGCATTTCGAACAAGTATTTTAGCTCGTTTTCAATGGACGGTATGGCCGCCAGTAATACTTTCCTTTCATAGGAAAATGCATTTTTCCGAAAAGGAAGAAGTCGCACGGTGCCATATTAGGTGAATACGGGGAGTGGTTAATGGTTAAAATCTGATTTTTGGCCAAATAATCGTCCTTTAATGATGTCCTTCGAATGTCGGATTTTGATTGCAATTTGATTGGTCGTCAGTCCTTTGTCACGACCATTTTGTAAACCGTTGAACACACTTTCGTAGCCCAAATGTCTGGTTAAAATGCGATAAATCGCCATAAACTTTTTTCATCAATTGAAACGTTTCGGTAAAAGTTTTTCCAATTTTAAAACAAAATTTAATGTTGGCTCTTTGTTCGCAGCTCATTTTCGCACCGATAACACAAACATACTGACACTTAAAATGCAATAACTTCACTACCAATTAATGAAATGTCATGCATTCTCACTGAACAATCAATAAATATAGCAAATTCCAACTTAAAGATGTCACCACCAGGGGGCGCTAGATTCAAAAAGTCCTGTTTACTTTGGAACGCACCTTGTTTTCATGAATAAATAAAAAATTTCTTAAGAAATATAAAATTCGCGATGTATTCTGAACAAATCAGATATTTCTCATATAAGTCAACTGGCTTGAACCCATTATTAAAAATTGAGATATAAAATGAAATGTAGTAATGAAACTACTTAAGTGAATATATGACCAATAATATTAGTTAACAAGATATGGAACATGATTGCGATTTATTCACGATTTCGTCTAATAATTAATGTTTAATTCTTTCGTAACATTCCTTAGAATAAATTGCTAACAACTAAAAGTATTTACCCGCCTTTGATAATTGTGAGAGTATAAAATGCTGGGTTACACCCGAAGCATTTCCATACCTGCTATACTATAAAAAAATTTAGACCCCAATTATCCCATTAAGATAGCAAAATCGTTTATTTTCTTCTTTATCGAGCATATGACATCAATTGATGGTCTTATTTCATTTTTCATTGCAGATTGAAGCCGTGAAAGCAACAGCAACAATCGCAAAGAGGTTTATCTGAAATTGCAACAACAAATTAAACGCAAACTGCCAACGAGAATAAATTGCGAATTTCTTTAATTAATTAAACAAGCGTAAAACCGCAAAAATGCTGACATAAAAACAAAATAATAACAGTAACAGCGAAGAAACTAAGCATAAGCGAAATTGCAAGAAATAATATATACCTAGATATATAACTAAGTAGAAGAAAATAATCTGTTAAGATAATTAGTTGAATCTATGTGAATATAAATGTGTGTGTATGTATGTGTAACTGTGCTGCCACTTAATCCTCCGGAGAACTTAAGAATGCCACAACAGCAACTGCAACCAACACTGCAAGCAAATAATTATATAAACTAGCAACAATAACAATAATAACAACACCATTAAATAGTTGAATAGAGAAGACATATAAACAATCGTCCACTCCTTGACAGCGCCAGGGGTACGAGGGAGCAAATAAATGACAGATTGACAAAAAGGTAATACCGTTACAAAGAAATTACTGTTATATCAACATTTCCCACGCACACACACATCCTTAAAAGCCAATAATTTCACATACAAATGCATAAATCCGCGCATGCAACAACAACAACTACAACAGCAACATATGTGCGAGCAATAGCAACAACAACAACAATAAACATTGCAAAAATAGCAAGCGGAGTTAAAGTGTTAAGCAGCCTACGCTCACCGCCAATAGCCACACACAATTCGGTGGCAACACCGCGCAAGTGGCATATAGGACAACACATACTTGCAACATTGCAACATACACGCGGCAAACAAAGTCGCAAGCGTAGCAAACGAAACAAGCCCCGGCAGCATAGCAAAAGCTTTTGCGGCAAGAGCAACAACAAAAACAAAAACAACAACATCAGCAACAGCAGAAGCCTCAAACGCCACCCGAGCAACAACAGACACATTTGCTGCCGCAGATAACAATCCGGCAGACAACGGGCCAGCCGACAGCCGACAACAACAACAAAGGCCGAAGAAGTTTGAATTGAAGCAGCCATCAACTGCAAGCCGGTGGCAACAGCACAACGAACGTTGCAGATACAACAGTAGCAACAGCAACGCCAATTACGACTGCCAACGACCGCAACAACGGCAACAATAACAACAAGGAAACAGGACCACGTAAAGTTGCACCGATAACAACAACAACAAATAGCAACAAACGTACGGACGGGCAGTGCGTAACAAGTGCAAAAACAATAGTTAATGCAACAGCAGCAACAACAACATTGCTAATAGTGTAGCACGCAAACAACTTCCGTATTGTTGTTGGCTAGGTCAGCAAGTGCCTGCCTGCCGCACAGAACACTCTACCCTTTGCTTGTTGCAACAACAGCTCACTCATCTGTGCCTTGCGTAAGGCGGCACAAAGGCGCAGTGGCAGCAACAGTGCGCTGCCGAGAAGTAGCCATAGCCATACACGTAGCCGTAAGAGCCATATCAGCAGCAGCAGCAGCAGCGGGCGTTGCAAAGTGGGCCGCAATCACGAAGCCGCAACAGCAGCAGCACAAGGAGCACCCAGGCAGCCACAAAGCGCAGAGGGAAATGAGATGAAGTGGTTTCAAGTGGCGTTGGATATGTTCCTTGTGCTTTCATTTATAACAAGTAAGTGCCCGTAGCCATAGTTAGACGATTTAAACTTAGTGATGTATCTTTGTGTGTGTGTGCGTGCGAGTTTAAGTGTGTGAGCTTGCTGCAGTAAGCAAACATTGTTTCAACTGAGCTGGAGAATCTGATTTGAGGTTGCAGCTGTCATGTTGTCGGCCAGCTGTTTCTAATTGAAGGACAAATTCGGTAATGTCCATTGGCCTGAAAGTATGCTACAGCATTTTGTGTTGAAAATTGTGTTGAAACCGGCCACTAAGATGAAGTATGTCCAGTTAGTGATAGATGTGCATAAAAGGAGAGATAAATTGCATATTATACTGGAGGAACTTTCAGACTTCTTAATTTGGAACTTTTTCCATTCATATGTTCATCGAAATTTTTTTCAGGCCTTAAGCCGTCATAATACTATTCCCCACAGCTGAAAAGGGTGTAAAAGATCTTTTCTTGATTTTGATGGGTCAGTTTATATGGCAGCCATATGCTGCAGTGATCCGATATAAACAATATCTTCGTAAATTGTAGCGATGCATGAAAAAAATCTATTCCAAAATTCAGGATGATGCCTTGTTCGGTAAGTCACTTTTTGTGGCAGCTATAGGCCATAGCATAATTTCTTGGAAAATTCTAACGATGCCTTAGATTATTATCCATGCCAAACTTTGGGAAGACATTTCATCAAACAATATACTTTGTTGGGTTTCCGACGTTACCCTTTGGATGTTTCAAACATCTTAGAACGGTATTTCTGTTTATCGTTGTATAAAGTAGTTTCATTAAAAATATTTTCCATCATGCAATACAAAAAGAGTTCTGGCGAAGTAAGTTCTGCGATGGTCCTATGAGTTCCCAGCCAATACTAACGGGGTGAATTTGAATACTTATGCCGCTTGCAACCGAGTATTGTTATTGTGAATGGCCTAACATGTGAAACTTTTCCTTAATTTTTGTTTCTATTCGGATCATTTATTGTCTTCAGAGAGTATTATAGATCTTGCATATCTTCGGTAGCCCTGATGTAAGACTTCCTTCGAACTGTGTCGTTCTAGGTATTTTCAAAGAAGCACAAGGCCAACCATCGTTCTGCAGTCCTGCAGAGACCGTGTGAGACAAGCATTTCTAGTGACTTCCGTATATCTTGTACCGGTTCGGTAGCCAGTCTTTTGTGGTCTGGAACCTAGTATTTTGGCAGTTGCTTTCTGCAGCCACTAAATCTACTACCTGTCTGCTTCTATAGACCATTCTCTGACCTAATTCGATGTCAGATCATTGCCTCAATTTCCGCTTGGCTATCGATATATATTTTGATGTCCATGTTTTTTTGTTTGTGCGTGGTTAACTACAGCTGCAGCTTTCTTACCAAAGGCTTCCACCTTGAAGATCACTTCATCTGCCATTTTTCGCCCGTCCGCTTTGATGTTGCATGTTCAGCGGCCACATATTTGAATGTGGTCTACTTTCTTCACCGACCTCTTGCTTATCGAGTTAAGCACGAAGGTTCCTGAGGAAAATGCACCTAACGCCACCAATCTTGCAACTGATTTCGATACAAATCTTTCTAATTCAAGGTCGATTAGTGGTCGGCTGAGCTAGGCAAGCGTTACAGTGGTTCTAAACGGTTGTGGCATACAGAGAACAATGAGTTTTTGTATTAATTTCACGGTTTTCTATTAGAGATTTTGCAGTCCACGGTCCACCACACCAAAGAAACGTAAAGCAAGATTGGCTTGACTACCGCTGTGTAACACCAAGGCGTGAAGACAGGTGATGGGCCTATTGTAGACTCTATTATTTTTCTTACGTCTTGGAATCTCAATCAACAGCAACAACAATATCTGCGTTGAAATCCAACGCAGAATCACTCTGGCAAAGAGGTGCTACTTTCGACTGAGTAGGCAATTTTTTGCGCATTGACAACGGCGGTCCCCTCACGATCCAAGGCATGTCAGTTTCTCCGTCTGTCTGTATATACCCGAACTAGTCGCTCAGTTTTTGAGATATCGTTCTTTAATCTTACACAAGTCCTTTTCTTTCCTAGACGCTGTCCATTTATAGGAGCCGTCGATATTGGAACAGGACAGGATATAGCTGTCATACAAATTAAAACGAGTCCTTGTATAGAAAGCTGTTTTTATATGTCGAAATATCTTTACAAAATTTTGTAAGGATTATTTTCCAAAGCAACAGTATTATCCTAGAACTAGTTCAGATCGAAATCCAATTCTTTTATGGTGTTTTGCATTTCGAAGGATATTATTGCTCCGGAGAAACCGAAGTTAATATTTATTTTGCTTTTTGTTTTCTTAGTCACGGTATTATTCATGTGGAACTACAGCAGATGCTACCGAACGTTTCAAAACTAATGTAAAGTAATTTTAATTTATTAGTCCACTTTAAGAAGATAAAAAAATGAAGATCATCTCCCCACCATTGCAGCACAAGCAATTCTCCACAGCCGCCCCTCAAAGTTTCAACCGATTTATAAAGTAGCACTTGAACAGTGCACAAGGCAGCATTTACTGCTTAATAAAAATTAGTGCCCCATGTGCTTTCCAACTCACTACACTTTTATAGTTTCACTGTCACTTTTCACACATCTTTCCTCTTCACATACAATATTTCACCCTCATTTCACTTTGCTCCGCTAATTATTGCTCTAAATAATTTCTGCTACATTTTGCACAGCTACTTGTCCCGCATGAGTCACCCACATACACGCTGCTGCCGTTTAATTAGCAATTTCCACTTAAGAGTCAAAAGTGTGGCCACAACATTTACACAGCGCGCACCGGGGCGTATGAGTAACATTGTAAGAGTTGTGCGCACACTTACCCACAATATTTGCTGGCAACCAGTTTTATGACAGCAATACGTAGGGAAAGCAACGAGTTGATTTCTTTCTTTGCACTTTTATTTTTCTTCTTCCCCTGCCAATTCATTGCTGCACAATTTTAATTGAGTAAATGAGGTGAAAACTAAAATGACATAAAGAGTGTTAACTAAGCGAGGAGTAAAGTGCTCACGCTCTTAAAGTACTTAGTGAGATTAAATTAAAAATACACAGGTGTCGATGGCTAACAAGCGATTTGTTTGGAATTTTGATTATTGAAAGAATTTTAATTGCTTTTGTGGTGTGACGATATGTTTTTGTTTAATACTCTAAGAGGAGAGGCCTTGCTCTCACGGGACTAATTTAATTTATTTCTAAGAAGGAAGCAGACAATTAAATTAATGCAGAAAGACTTCAACAGACCGCAATAGTTATGTAGCGACTTCCACAGCAAACGCCACCAATTCTGGCAGTGTTGCATTTCCATTTTATGCTTCTGATTAGCCTCAAACGATTTTACGGCGCTGCTCTTACCCTACAATTGCTTTGTTGTACCCCCAAACGAGGTATATTAAGTTTGCTACGAAGTTTGGGACCTTATGAAATATATATATAGTATATAATATATAGTATAGTATATAAATCAGCATATTTAACCCTGGCCGTGTGTCTATGAGTCTGTCTGTCTAAAATATAGTTCTGAAATCTTGCACACATCATTTTCTACTCAAGAGGCTGCTTATTTGCCGGTACCGCCGATAATGGACCACTATAGCATATAGCTGCCATACAAATTGAACAATAAAACTCAATGCCTTATATGAAGAACTTTTTTATTAGACAAAGGACCTTCAAGAAATTCATCACAGAATATTATCTAAAGCACCGTTACAATCTGCGAACATATTGTTTAGATCGGACTAATATTACATATAGCTGCCTTACAAACTGCTCGATCAAAATTAGGTTCTTGTATGACAACTTATTTAGTTGTGTTGTGAAGGGTGTAATAGCTTCGTTACAGCCAAAGTTCATTGTTGAATTTCGAATTTCCTGCATTGATTAGCCTCAACTCCCCTCCAATCGCTTTGTTTTAATTAGTTTATTTGTGCGGCAGGTAATAAAATGCGCGTTGTCATGAGACGCCACTTAAAATTCAAGTCAGCCAAACATTCAATAAAACTCAATGTAAACATGAGAAGTGTGCGTACAGTGCATGCTAAAAGTAAATTACAGTTTGCGTACGCCAGCTGTGCTTAGTCAAATGATCGAGTTTAATCTTGTGTTCATTTCTATTGCCTACACACGCAACAAAAGTAGCACACAAAAGCATAGCAACAACAAAGAAAACTACTTCGCCTAGTCTGGTGTGCTACTTTGTTGTTGTTTAAGGCATACATTTGCTACTTTATTGTCACAGCATAATTTCGCTTTCCTTTCAATATATTTCTAAGGCAAACAAAGAGATGCACACACACATAAATAAAATGGCGAGCACAGAGAGGCTGTGGGTTGCCAGGCATTAACTACAAACGCGCATAAATATATTTAGAGCTTTATTCGTAGCTTCTTGTTCAAACCCTTCGTATGACTGCTGAAGAACGGTCGTTAGACAGAAATCGTGTACCTTTTCACATTGCCAATACAATTGTTAGCGATTTGTTGTTGTAATTGTTTCATTTTTTTGCCGCATTTTGTAAAGGTTGTTGTTTCACATCCTTAATCGCTTTTGATTATTTTTTCTGGTCTGGTCTTGCGAGCGTATGTCTATTTACATCTCTGAAAATGCGCAAAGGCGTGTTTATAAATAATCGGAAATTCTTAACGCTTTCACCTACTCAGTTACACTGTGCAATATTATTGTAGTGATTGTAGAGAAATAATTAAAACGTAAAAAGTTTCAATTTCTGGGGTACTTACACAAAAGTCATAGTCTGTATCAATAATATAGAATTTGATGCGAGATAATTACCTACTTCACTTATTTCCGGAAAATAGCTGCCACCGGATTTACTAATTCATAGAGGGGCACACTTCAAAATTTCAAAAACTCATGTTAAACATATTTCGTTAGTATTTCTTAAAAAAAAAGAAAAATACATACTAAAATTTTAAAAAATACTTTAAATATTTTTTGAGTTACACGTTACAAACTGTAAGCTCGGTTCAATAAACGCACTCATCTTTACTCATGTTTTTCTCAAAGCTGCATTTTTCAAATTGGTTTAAGTTATTCTTCGAAAAATCCCATCCCTTGAAATTTGCAATTTATTTTGTGAAAGTTTTCTGTACATGACTCTACAGTTTTTTGATTATGTGAAAAATGTTATTTGGACAAGCCAAAAAGTGATTAATTTTTCGTTAAATGTCGCTTTTTTCAAAGTCTTCTGGCCTATAGTCATAGTAAAACATATTTTTTTTTAGCAAAATTCGTTTTTATTTAGTCAACATAGTTCCCTTGAAGGGTAATACACTGGTTATAGCGACCATCAAACTTTTCGATATCATTTTTGTGTCACGATAAGGATAAATAGGCCTCCTTTTTGGCGATCACCTCTTCATTCGATAAAAATTTCTTCACAGCGAGCATTCTTTTGTAATCTGAGCACAGGCATTCGTCACTGGGAGCGGATCTGGAGAACACGGTGGATACAAACGTAATTTGAAGCCCACTTCATGGAATTTTCATCCATCAAACGGTTCAATACCACTATATAATGGTCGCTGTTGATGGTTCTTCCTTTTTCGAGGTAGCCAATAAAACTATTCTATTCACATCCCAAAATTCAGACTCCAAACGCTTGTCAACCAACAATTGCGTTTTTCCTCACTTTGGAGCAGGTTCAACGGGTGCAGTTCATTCGGATGACTATCGATTGGATTTCGAAATGAAAGTAGAGCCGTGCTTCATATATTATCACATATCGACGCAAAAACTCTGGTTAATTTCGCTTGGACATCTTCAAACACTGCTCCGAATCATTAATTCGTCATTATTTTTGGTCAAAGGTGAGCTCGCTTAACAACCGCTTTGCGCAGAGTTTTCCCATACCCAAATATTTGTGAATGATACAATGTACACGTTTATTTTTTATCTTCAAAATGCTTGCTATCTCGAGCAACTTCAATTCAAGGTCATTCAAAATTTTTTTTTTTTCGTCAATAACAAAATCTGTTCGGGGTCCACTTCGCTCACTGTCTTCGGTGATCATTTCCCCGTATCTAAACTTGGCATACCAATCCTAAAGTGGTTGATTCTTCTGAAATAGTGTTCGAAAATTAGTTATATCAAGCCAATCTTTTGTTTCACCTGTATTCTTTCCTCTCAAAAGGCAATATTTATCAACACGCGAAATTCTTTTTTAATCCTTTTTTTTACAATAACAAAAGTTGCTTCACTCAAAATGATAAAATTCACAAACTAAAGCTCCGATAGCTGTCAACTTTATACACGCGTCTTAAGAAGCTTAGGGCTAATTAAAAATCATACGGATTTAATTCTAGTAAAGCTATCTATGTGTCAGGCCACGGAAATTTCACTTGACCTGTTATATCCCTAAAATTTCAAAACATTTCCTGTGAAATTTAAATTAAATTTTTTATTGGATGTCCCTCATAAGATTACACATTGGAGTCCATAAAGGTAATTTAATTTTCACAGTCGAATAGAAAGCCGTTGTTAAATATTTACACTATTATCTTTGGGTAATCATAACACTTTCAGTAATTTTGAATAATTCTAATAAATGCGAGCATGAAGTGAAAAAATTAATTACATTTTTCTGTAAAATTACACTAAATTTTAAGCTTTAATCCGGAAAAAACAAATATATTCTTTGGGAAGTCAGACGAAACCAATTAGACGAAGGAGTTGCCTAGATGAAAGGCCTTTTCGCTTTTAATTAAGAAGTATATTTCGTGTTATGTCTTCTCATGATTATTTTTGTAAAAATTTCAAGCCATTTGGTGAGGCTTTCACGCTTTTTGATTTAAAAATAAATACGTTTGCAGCATTATCAGAAATCGTAGAAGTCTGCAGTGTTCGATATCATCTAACGCATTCCAGCTTACAATTCTCCAGTGTGCTTAAGAATAGGTTTCCCGAAAATTTTGCGATATTCTTTGAAATCTTAGTATTTCATATAATTTCTCCTCACCTTAACTGGTCTAAGTGTATTAAGTTTTTACAGATAGTCTCGCAAATCTTTCAGGAAACACATGAACTTTAATACTTCTCTGGAATCTATATTCTGGGTCCATCAAAATTCTTCAAAGTTAACATCATTTATTTCTTCAGACAACAACTTTTTGCAGGAACTAGACATATTACTTATACGATCACATTACCGATTTAAAAGTCGGAAAGTGTATTTTTATGTGAATATGTTCCCTCTTTTAATATTAACAAATAATAATTTCTTCTAGAAATTAGACCTTTAGCCTTCTAATAAGAGATAGCAATATTTAAGAAACAGTTCCTCAATTTTCTTCGAAAGCTAACTATAATCAAAGGATTTGAATCTGCCACTGTTAGCTCGTATATTACAAAAAATTTTCTGTAATGCTTAACTAGCACAACATAGACATTTTAGAATATAGATACTTGGTCTCGAAATTTTTTTCTATGCGCGACCTACATCCCCACGTTCATATGTAATATACATAAATTACAGCAACAAAAGGCTGTCCATATAAAAAGCGTACGAAATTGTTCATTTCAATTCCTTTGTCGCTATTTGCCTTCTTCTCATCATAGTCCACTTTCTCCGCAACCATTACAAATTTATAGAAAAACAATGCAAAGCACGTGAGTCCCCTAACCCGCACCCTCGGGAAATAAACGTGCATGTGTCGCACATTGCCAACATAAAAGACACGAAGTTGGTTAAAGCCACAGCTGGCTTCATCAGAGCGCATTGTAAGCATTCTTGCTTTATACCCTGAACAGGAGGGTATATAAGTTTGCCACGAAGTTTGTAACACCTAGAAAGAAACGTTGGTGATCCTAGAAATATGTATGTACTTGTATATAAATTATCAGCGTGATGAGTTGATTCGATTTAGCTATGTTTGTATATCGTTTTATCTATATATACGTCTGTATATAGTCAATCAGTTTATGTGATTTGGATATGATATTTTGCACACGACCTCTTATACTCACGAATCTGCTCATTTATCGAAACCACCGATATTGGTCGACTATGGCAAATAGTTGTCATACAAGCTGAACGATCTAAGTCAAGGGCTTGTATGATTTTTCTTTATTTTTGACAAGATATTTTCCCGACATTTGAGTTAGCTTATAATTATAATATAATTTCTGAAAAAATTCAGATCGAATTTAGCATGTATCTGTCATACAAATTTTTCGATCAAAATTAAGTTCATCTATGTAAACTTTATTTGTGAAGGGTAACACAACTTCGAAGCAGTCGAAGTTTAAGTTTTTTTTTTTTTCTTAAGTCAAAACTTCTCTTGGGCCTTTCACGCACACATACCAGCACAGTGCTGCGACATCAGCATTATAATCTTGTATTGGCATCTTTTTGGGTCAATCACACGTATTTTTATTTGTCTCTCTATCACACTCTTTCTTCCGCTTTCGTTCTTTTTCTTTTGTCTATTTCCTGCTTCATTGGGTGTACAGCTGTAAGTAAGTTTCTAAGCCTCGGGCAGACATTAGCCGCACAATCTTCAGTTGGAGGGCTTTTGCTTACATTTTACCACATGGAATTGTTAATGTATTTATATATATGTATATATATATATATATACAGTATGTCGAGATAATATACAAGTGTGATTGTGTGCGCATAAAACGCATTGCAGATTAGCTTACATTATAGACATTTTTCTATTCTTTACGCTTTTGTTCTTATTGCTTAATGCTAGCACACTGCTTGGCTAGCTTATCTACAGCCACGCCAAGCCCAAGTGCTTACCGCACACACGCATATACGTACATGTTAATTTTGGTCATTGCTTGTTCGCTACAAATTTCCTTCGAAGCTGTGAAGCAGATAAGCGCCTTTTCTGCCGTGGACCAAATGCAGCGGTGCTGGTCCTGCGGATAAGTAATGCGTTAGATTATTGTGTGATTCCATTTTCTATGTTGTTGCACGCACTTACACGCACACACTTACGAACACACATACGCGTGAACTCGAGCATCTTATTCAACAGTGATTTTCCATTTCCCAAATCGCTATTTTCTCTTTTATTTTCACTTTGTTTCGTCTTCGATTAAATGGAAATTCAACGCAAATCTGCAGGCTCCGACGACCCCCCCGTCGTATACCCACTCGGAGCCTGGATAATGGCTGCTTGGTGGTTTTAAATCACCACATTAAATTTTCTATTTTTCTATTGTTGTTGTGTGTGTACTCATTTAAGTCATTTGTTTGTATATTTTCTTTCCAAGTTATTTAGTTTAAAATTATAAATGATGCGATGCGAAGAAATGAACCACAGACGTTGTTGAATTTTGAGTATTTATTTGTCTGGACCAAGACAAGAAGCTATTGTTATATGCTCACTTTTCGACCGAAATCTTGGTAATTACTACTTTGAAATACGCACGATTCTATTTAGTTAAGTACTGTGAATAGAATATGAAGTGGTATTTTCGAATACCCGGTTTTTATAAATTGTTGTCTAACACCATTAGCTTTCTATTGGTTCTTAGTTGACACTGTAAGCATCTGTGCAGAGTAGGCAAATCCATTCTTCATCTGGCCTCCAATAGAATACTGTCAGAGTCAGAAACATATGGGCAAAAAGTAGTAAGACTTTTATTATAAACCATGAAAACCCATTCTGTACCAAATGTCACATCAAAATTATCACTGGTGTTTAATATACTCTTAGCATTCGGTAATTTTTACGATGAGCGAAGTTCCATTAAATTTTGTGTGCGGTATTAAATTTCAAGTGCCGAAACGTTCAAAATGTTGGCGAGGTCTTCGCTGATAATTGCTTGTCGCGAGCAAGTTTTTTTATTGGTACAAATTATTCAAAGAGGATCGAGAACGCGTTGACGACCAATCATCAACATCAACTGATGATCAACAGGTCAATAAATTAAATATATTGGTACTTGAGAATCGACGATTAAGAGTTAGGGAGCTTACTGGCATCGTTGGAATATCGAAAGGATCAATGAAAACCATTTTGAAAGGTAATTTGAGCCTAAGAATAGTGAAAGCACGATTGGTTCCAAAATCACTAAATTTTTTTGAAAAATAGCGTCGAATAATGCTTTCCGGCTAACAGAATGTCATGAAACGAAGAGACTTGACTTATTACTGGCGATGAGTCTTGGATCTGTGCTTACGACTCTGAAAAAGACGATCAATCGGCCGAATATCGCGGCAAAGATGAGGTAAAATTGATAAAGCCGCGTCAAAGCAGGTCTAAAATCATGGTTATGTTGACAGTTTTCTTCAATTAGTGAGGTGTGGTGCAAATTCCTTCCAACCGGTCAAACTGTCAACAAGAAATACTATGAGTGTTACGCGTCGTTTGTGCGAAGTTATTCGTAAAAGTAGGCCGGAATTATGGCCCGATAACTCTTGGGTTTTGCACCACGACAATACACCGTCGCAAACTGCATTGATTCTTCGTAAGTTTTTCACCAAATTTTCAATCAATATCGTGCCACAACCAGCGCAGAAACCGTTTTGATTTAGTTGGAGACAACAAACAAAGGGATTACTTTTTGCTCATACTACATTATACATTTTTCAATAAGAGCGTTTTTTTTAATAAAACAAAAACGGTTTTAGTATGGAACTCGATTTCTTTTGCATGGCCACCAGGGGTAAGCTTGCAGAAGTTCAGACGCTGATCCTTATTTTCGACGGTTTTCAAGCATAACTCGCCCGATACTGTTACAAATTCACGTTCGATATTCGTACGAAGTTCATCAATCGTCGCTAGCTTGTTGGCATTGTCCATAGACTTGACGTAGTCCCACAGAAAATAGTCTAACGGCGTCACATCGCACGACCGAAACGGCTAATTGACTGAGCCATTTCGTGAGATAACACGTTCACCAAACTTGGTTTTCAATAAATCGATTGTGACATTCGCTCTGTAGCTTGTGGCTCCGTCCTGTTGGAACCACTTGTTTTCTGTATCAACCAATTCGGGCCAAAAATATTAGGTTATCATTGGCCGGTAGCGATTCCCATTCACAATAACGTGCCTGTCTTGATCATCACGCAAAAAGTACAGCCCAATTGTACCGGGATGCAATGCTGACTGATGGAGTATGCGTGGATTGTTGTCTGACCTTATTGATCATATTTTACTTATTGACGAAATCATTCAGCCAGAAATGAGTCTCAGCGCTGAAGATGATTTTGCGATGAAAATCCCGATCATTTTCAAGTTGTTGCTCAGCCCAATTCACGAACATGCGACAATTCTGGTGGTCCATCGGCTTCAGTTCTTGTGTCAATTTGATCTTGTAAGGATTTAGGCCAAGATCTTTTCGCAAAATTCGCCACAACGACATCACAGAGATGCCCAACTTGAGAACGACATGTGAGAGACTGATTTGGGTCTTCCTCAATTGATGTGCTAGCGGCAGCAATATTCTTGACTCTACGGGCACTTCTTTGTCTCACTGGCACGGTAACATTTAGTACTGTGCCTGTGGATTCAAATTTTTCCACTAGACTCTCAATTGTTGATCTAACGGGCCGATTATAACATAATTGGACGTAGCGCTCTTAAAGTTGAGATCACTGACTTCGAATTTCGGTTGGAAATTTTAATAATTTATTGTTGGTTTGCATATCTTTCAATGATGAAATGGCAAACCTTACTGAAGAGAAATGTCAAAAGAGCGGGAAAAACATGGCGTCGTTCGCGTCCCTATCGTTTTTCTTGCTCTCACTGCTATATGTTGTCCCATAGCATTCATTATTTATCCAGCCGTTGCTCTGTTAATCTTTAATCAACCACGTATTTTCTACCTCTTTTA
This sequence comes from Bactrocera neohumeralis, assembly GCF_024586455.1. Taxonomy (NCBI): domain Eukaryota; kingdom Metazoa; phylum Arthropoda; class Insecta; order Diptera; family Tephritidae; genus Bactrocera; species Bactrocera neohumeralis. The sequence continues at coordinate 27,394,229 of NC_065922.1, forward strand.
AATTTTGAGCTGTTAATTTTTTAGTCCCTTCAGTACAACTTCTCCACCGCATATAATAAATCTACTTCAGTTTTATGTTTTTTATTTTTTATTCCCTGCAATAAATTCCTGTTCAATTCCCACTAGCTCTGATTTCATTATAACCTTTTATAGTTTTTATCTTGCGTTATCTCTCGTCTAATCTCAGTTTACGCTGTCTCGACGCTTGTCGTAGCTTAATTCCAATTTGGCTTTTAACTTCTGTTTCGCACGCACGTTCAACGCCTTTGATTTATTGTGCATGTGGCAGATGTCAAGAAAGGATGACTTTTTTATGCAATCGCCACAATTTCCGTCTCAATTTCACAGCTTCAGCAAAAGCTACACGCTTTCAATACCGGTAAACAGTTATGCATACACATCTGTATCCACGAATGTTACCATATTTTCTTCCGTTCTTCCTTCTCGCCTCTCTTTCACGCTTTCTTCTCATTTCACACTTTGCATATTTCATGGAGACAATTCACACGCCACCGCCACTCGCCCACACGAACAGCGGCGCCAATATCACCTTCACCTACCGCACCCAATGTGCCACAACATAAATCTCACAATATGTATACACATACATCCATACAAAGGTATGTCTGTGTGCAAGTACGAAAGCAAACAAATTTGTAAAGATTTTTAGTCTGCGCGTGCCAATGCTCGCAACCTTCGTCATAAATAAGAATAAACGTGAAAAATGTTGGTAGCAAAAAAAATCACAGGAAGGAAAGAATCAAAAAACACAAACAGCAACAACAACAGCAAACCCGCACAAAGCAAAGTAGTTAAAGCAAAGGTGATCGCTTTGACCGGGCCATCTTGACTAAGAATGTGAAAGCGTAAGCGCCAATTCTCCCGAGGCAATTTTTTCCGCTTCCGTTTTTTCAGATTTTATCTAGACTAATTTTCGTCTTATCTTCTAAGGAGATATAAAAGTGGAATTAAATACAACAATGCACACGAATCGCTAATAAAATTTGGTTTTTGAGGGCTAAGTAGTAAGCTGAGGTGCCAAAGTTGCTGCTCATTACGCAGGCTTCGATTTTAAGGAGCTCTCCGGAGCTTAAAGTTCATTTGTTATCGAAATTTGCTTGGGATCAGAAATGTTGTTCGAAGTCAAAACTTTCAAACTGAGATTTTAATTAAAATAATTTTGGATATGTCTTATTTCCCACAAAACATATTCTTTTAACCGTGAAGATGTATATAAACTGTGACAAAAAAGTACCCGTGAATTGTAAATAAAACGCAATTCCGCCCGTTTTTTCCACGGATGTTCTCCTTATTGACCGCCTGTCCCTCCGAAACAAATTCACACCAAACTACAAATATAAAAAAACCAATGAGTGTCACCTTGATTTCTGAGCGGCTTTGGCGAGGTTTGGTCTCGTTTTTATTCCTCCATTGCGTAATTGTTGACTTGGTTGCAAGTCAAACTCATAAACCCATGTTTCAACGGCAGCTATAATGCTCTTCATGAATGTGGGATCCCGAATTCGCACAATCAAGCATGTCTAAAGAGGAATTTTTACGGTATTCTTTTTGAAAAAAAGCCAGCTTTATCGGAACGAATCGAGCAAGAACTCGTGTCATACCCAAAATAACCAATCAATAAATCATTCAAGCGGATTCGCGAGAGATCTCGTGCTGCCTTACCATTTCTCTAACACTTGCCTGAGGATTTTCAGCACCTTTTATTAGTTGACAAGGTCAAAGGCATGTATTCAACGATCTCTCGACCGTCTTTGAAGGCTTTGAACCACTCGTAGGCTTTTGTTTTCAATTAAACTGAATCACCGTAAGACTTTTCCAACATTCGCAACGATTCCGCACACGAAATTTTCATAAATTCTTCATTACATAAAGTATTGAAGCATAATTTTATTCTTTCATAAGCCCCAGCTGGAATTCCCTTTACTATTCCGATTTACCATTACCTACATGGGTCCTAGACTACTTTGCACTTTTCGAAAAAACCTCTGACATTACGATAAGAAAACAAAGAAAATATGAGAAAGCGATAATAAAATGTATAGAATGTGAAATAAATTAGGCAGACTGAAATAAATATTTCGCATTTGGATAGAATAGACTAAAAAATTGGTTTGATATTTGACTTGTTGTCTATTGTGATCTTTACTCTTCACGGTAGCTCATCAAGTTCGATCACTTTTGCTTCTGATAGTGCCTTAAACAGAAACACAATGCGATCCAATGACTTTACTTCTTTTTCTTGTAATCATTTCACAATCGATATGTTCTTGGAGGGTTCCAGAAGGAACAGCTTTCTCTCGACTCTACAATCGTTTTGTGCGGATGACATATGAGTCCAGAAAGACTTTTGTATGTTGCTGCTAGATCTCTTCTATTTAAAATAATTGAAAGTGATGCTGGCAAATAGTTTGAAGCCATTGCTAATACTAGTAGAGAATATTATGTAGTTCAAAAACCCTCAGGAATATAGTGGACTGTTCAAAACTTGGCTCCAACCATCAGATCTTAAACTAGTCATGCATAAATAGGATTATCTGCTGAAACTTGCAGCGGTGAGACATACTACAAGTTTTAAAGAACAGTAAACATTACGTTTCTACCTAGATTCTAATTAAGTGATGAGCATTTGTGGGCTGTACTCGAGATCCACAGCTCCGCATTAATTGCATCCCACTAGCGACTAATTCTCTCAAAAATAAAGAGGACTTTTCCATCATACTTTCAGTTTCGAAAGGAGAGATAGAGTTTTGTCATCGACGGAGCAAAAATTTCGTTCTATCTCAGATTAAAATCAAGTCTAGTTGTTCTTAGTTCGTTCTCGTATATTCACAATTCACAGCTCCAAACTAATGTCCTCGCGCTGGCTACTAATTGCAGTTACTATGACTACACAAACCTTCTATCCAAAACCAAACTCAAAGTGAAGTTTTGCCAATCCTCTTCATCACGCATTTCATTTCATTCCATTTCGTTTCATTTCACTCGCAAAGCGAAACACTTTCGCCACATGCCAAGTATCCACTCACCGCCTAATTTAACAAAGTGTTCGCCACTCAAGCAAAACTTTTTCAAATCATACTCCAAGCAAAGCAAATATGGCAACAAAGTATGCACTCATACATATTCAAGTATTTTAATAAGAGCGAAGCATGCAACAACAACAACAGCAGCAACGGTAGCAAATAAATGCAGGAATTCGAAATTATAGAAATTTCTAGAGAATAACTACTCGAAAGTGGTGAAAGAAAACTGTGCAGCAATGAAAACATTGCCACTCAAAAATTACACAAGGAAAAGGGAAAGGAAGAAGAGCATAATTTTGATTGCAACAAATTTTTCACCTGAATGCAATCAAGAAAAGCGTTGCCGAGTGCACTTGCCGAGATGAGAGAATTGGGTGAGCTTGCAAAGTGGCGAAATCTAAAGGAATTATGAAAAGTTTTCTTTCCGCTGAAACGGAATGTGAAGGAAGGAGAAGCGCAGTAGAAGACGCTGCACGGGAAAGTAATGTGGCAAGGTGAAGTTTCTTATAATGCCAATGTAACTGCATTACTGTTGGTATACGGCTGTGTGCGCCCCTGTGTGTACGTGTGTGAGATTTCCTTAAGGTGATCTCCAAAGTAGCTATAAATGATGGCGCGGCGCGCTTGAACTTTCTGCCACTTGGCATTGGCTGCCGGGGCAAAAAAAAGGTACGCACTTGATTTACTGCATTTACAGCGCGCAGTCAGGCATTCAAGGTTAAGTTGCGCGCTGGCAATCGCTTTGTGTGCGGCCTTTCGATTTTTGGCCCAAATTACTTTTGTAGCTTGCGAAAATTAAAAGAAATTGGAGCCAAGTAAAACCGCACATAAATTCTTGTAATTTCAAATATATTTTTCAATTAATATAAAAGCTGCAATTACGAAGATGTATGTGTGTATATTCATCGGTGTCGGCAGTTCAAGGCAAAAATGGATAGTAAATCCATTAAAATTGAAAAAGGTTGCGCTCGAAAGATTACTTTCTTCGAAAAATTTAAAGTCGTCTGGTCAAAATTGATTTTATAATACAAATCTTTATTGTCGTCTTCAAAATATACTACTTTGGAGGCACTGCAACATTGGTAACGCCTTATTTAATTTTCCATACATTAGTTATAACCCTCTGCCGGGATGGCCAAAAGTGCCATATCATATTTTCGCTTTCGGCTTATTTTGAATTCTATGGATTTCGACGCCATATTGCACCACATTACCCAGTACAAACTCGTTTGATGAATGTTGATCCTCGGCCATTTTCTCATTGATCTAGTCGAATCATATTGAAACAATTCAACAAAATGTGTTCAGTTGATCTATAAAGATGTTGAGATCCTCAGTTTTCACCTTCTGATTCGGCAAAGGCGTGTAATCTATCAAAATATTTAAATCTCAGTCCTTTCTCTTTATAGCTTTGGCAAAGAGCGTCTGACAGAATATTTGGCCTCACTACGTGAAAACCAATTGAACAGTGTCCAGAAAAATCTTGTATAATTGTGAGAGATATAACTTTACTATTGATTATTACATTAAGGTGGTCGGATGAATCCCAAACTTCGTTTGATTCGGCAAAGGCGTGTCTATCAAAATATTTAAATCTCAGTCCTTGCTCTTTATAGCTTTGGCAAAGAGCGTTGACAGAATATTTGGCACTACGTGAAAACCAATGGATAGTGTCCACAAGTGCTGATTGTTGGCAAGTGTCTGCTGAGCTCACGCAAGCAGACCCACTCGACTCCAATCGGATGAAAGTGAGGAAAAGCCTCTCTCCCTAGCAAGTTCAACGGCCTTGCAGTTTCAAACGATTCCGCTGGCTTCTGACTGAAGACTTCACCACCTACTCTTCCCCTTAACTTCGATCCATCTTTGAAAAAGCAATACTGTTAGACGATGTTCAAGTACTGTTTCTTTAACCTTTTCGAAGACTTCTCGACCTCAACTGCATGCTTTGTGCCACTCATATACCTTGTTCGTATTAAAATAGACTCAATTTTGTTTGCCTGCCAGTGTAAATGGTTCAGATCAAATTTGATCAGATCTTTCTCGACTTAGAAATTCATATCATTTGAAAAATTCAAACTGGGGAATGGTTTTCTGAGACAAGTATACTTTTTTGTCGATTCCCATTATCTCGGTCAACACTAGGCGCTATAAAGACGTGGTAAACACTATGCCACAATCAACATTTTTTACATCAAGTTTCGCTATCATGTTATTAACTCTTTCAGCAATCGATCCTTGTACCTGAAAACTCCCATTTTACGTTGTTAGGCATTATCGAAGATGCCAAGAATACCTTATTTTATATAAACAGTCCGGTAATGCCTTCGACTACGAAAGCATATATCTAGCCCTTCGGAAATGACCTTGGCTTTTTATGTTTTCACTTGGTTCAATAAGTTTGTGGGTTGCTAGTTGGTATGCCTCTATAACCAGATATATTAGAGCTTTCAATGGATTGAAAGACCAAAATATAACTGTCTTCGATTCGGTAAGCTTACTTTCCAGCGAATCGAACATATTAGGTTGTCAAAAAAGTCTTGCGGTATTTTCGCTAGTTGGCGCTGAAAGCGCTTAGTTCTAGTTTTATTTGTCGCATCGGGTCATGCTATACGTTTTTGGAAAGTTCATTTCACGCGCTAAAACGTGTTTGATTGATTGTCGTTTCTTTTAAGTTGTTCGTGAGTTATAGCATCGCAAACATGGAGCAAAATAAAGAGAAAATACGGCATATTTTACAGTACTACTACGATAAAGACAAAAATGCATCTCAAGCCGCCAATAAAATTTGTGCAGTTTATGGACCCGATACAGTTTCCATTTCCACCGCACAACGATGGTTTCAACGTTTTCGTTCTGGTGTAGAGGTGGTCGAAGATGCGCCACGCTCCGGAAGGCCTGTCGTCGAAAATTGCGATAAAATCGCTGAATTGGTCGAAAGGGACCGGCATAGTAGCAGCCGTAGCATCGGCCAAGAGCTGGGCATGAGTCATCAAAAATTCATTTCGATTTCAATAAAAAAAAAAAAATAAATAAAAATGCCGCAAGACTTTTTTGACAACCCATTATTATACCAGATGTTACCAACATAAAATTGGCAGCCATTCCTATAGTTTTCTAAGGACAATTTCAATAATGCCGTCAATGGCCAACTATAAAGAACTTACTATATTCTTTATTCAGTTCATAAGCTTCATAGAGAACTTACTTTCGGTTCGAGATTGCTTTGACCATGCTAACTTTGCTTAGCGATTTCAGAATAGAACCTGTAGTGCCGGTAGTCAAACTATCAGCTAAGGAACGATTGGACAACGACATGAGGGATGAAGTTTCTGATTACTGAGACGACTGGTGGTAAAAAATGTGGTAATAACAAAGAAGTCACGAAACTTTATCTCCCTCAAAGTGCTCATTATTCATCAAAACTGGTCAACTATTGACACAGATTATGAGACAGATAACATACAAAAGCAGGAATGTAGATGCGAACTAAATAGAAAACCGCCATACTAGAAAGCCTACCAGTTAAACTTTTGGTCAGATTAGTTCGACGTATGTCCCATTATTCCGCAGAGCTGTCACGAATTTATCAAGAAGACTTGTAAGATCTCTAACATAATCCAAGGGTGGCAACCAATATTCAGAATTGCTCACACTGCGTAATTTCCTGCCACAAAATTAGCCCTCTTAAATGCACACACCCTCACTGCAAATGCGGCATGTTAAAATGCGTGCGTATTGCGGTTAACATTTATTTATTGCAACCGTTTTTCCAACTTCCGAGTGTCCTAGCAATACTCGAATGCACTCCATCACACATAGCCACTCATCCAACTTCATGCTTTGCTCTCGTGCTGTATCCTTGGATGCACTCGCCTGCTGTACGCCTGTCCTTGTATTAAAACTTGGATCATTTTTCAAATTGTTAGCACAACAAAAGTTCATTGCCGCACGACTGCCTTTGAAAGCTCACCAAAACGCATTGCAACGGTTACGAGCGACAACAACACTCACAATGAAGTAACGGGGCAAGTAAATCAGTGGCCTTTGTCCAACAGCAAAGTGCACTTGGATAGCACATATTTTGTGGCGCGCAGTAAGGATAAATGATGTGTGAGAAGGAGAGGAAATGGTTGACATACATATGTATATATATGTATATGTATGAAAATATGCTTTTTTCAGTTAAAAGATTCACTCAGGGGAGAGCTGGTAAAAAAAAAATTATATTTTTCCCGAACATATTTGCAATTTCCGGCGTTTATAGTTTCTCTGCAGATTTCGTTAAGAGTTTTCATTTTTTTTTTGTTTTTTTTTTTTTGATTCAAGAATGTAGTGAAAGGGAGACACAAAATGCAACCCTTCTACACATTAAGTAACTGAAAACCGCAATTCAACTGCGCAAGTTAAACGACGAAGTTTAACTCTCCGTTTTCTTAATCTTAGACAGCTTTTGCTTCGTCTTTTATTTTATGTATCCGCCAATATTTTTGTTCGCCTTAAATTGTTTTCCTCAAGCAGCAAAAAATATATGTGCCCTAACTTTTAATTGAGTTAAGAAAATTTGTCTCTTCGTGAATTTATCACCTCGTGCATCCTTTTGTTGGCATTTTCTTCTGCGAGAGCACAATATTGTAGACGTTACTTCGTTGCTGCAGTCAGCTGCAGCAGCCAAATGCGAAGTTGATAGAAAGTTGCCACCCTTTGCGTTGCTTACTTGGTATTTGGGTCAACTTTCTATTTTGACCAGCAACTTTTAATAGCCTCAAAAAGTAATTTAACTCTAATGTGCCAACACATACATAAATATTGGGATATATTTGTACAGTTTTGAAAATGTTTGAGTGCGTGAAAACACAAACTGTTAAATGACATCCGCAAAGTTGGAAAAGTTAAAAATGGTTCACCACAGTTAAGAGCACCAAAAACTCCACATCCACCAGAAACTAATACTTATGGTTGTTTAAGGGACCGAATTTCGGTTTCATAATAAGTTGCATGGTTAATTATAACATCTGATCAAATTTTATCCAAAATACTGCATTTAAATTGTTCCAAAAGTGTTTTGGCGAGTCTACTATAATTGAGGGAAACAAAGTGTTCAGTCCACTTCTGCCGCTGGCAATAACATCGCATAAGTTAAAGAAATGGTGCTTGAAAATCGTTGCGTTGGCATCAGTGAGATATTTAGAAATCTTAGTTTTTCTTATATTTAGATCGACTCAACAGATTATGGTTAATATTTTGGTATGAAGAATGTCAATGCTAGACTCGAACCAAAAGGTCTGCATTTTTTTGCAAAAAAGACGTGAAGGAGACGTCGCAAAAGAGATGCTTGAAGGAGCTAAGGAGCCTACATTCATGAAACGCATTATTACTGATGACGAGACGTGGACTTATGAATATGACGTCGGAATTGTCCAACTATATAGCGAATGCCACCCCAAAAAATGAGCCGAAACCAAAAATAACCAAAATGCCCTTAAGGCACTGGAAACAAACCCAGTCGAGGTTCATAGCAAGTTTGTGGAAAACCGGATTGGACTAAATAACGTTGAAATGTTGTTTTTAGCTACTTCATTACCATACTCGTTTGGGTTCCTTGTCATAGCGGAATCACTGGAAACTTCAAATCCGGTGAGCTGGCAGTAGGGGCACCCACACGCCACTCACATGGGAGTGGGAAAAGGTGGGATTTCCGTTGTCATCTTGCACTTCAGCACCGGACCTATAAACCTCGCATACGCTTACCAGACGTTGGTCGACGCCCGGCTTCTGTGAAACTGTGAGGTCATTCTGCTTCAAAGTAAAACGACAGATATCTCCTAAACAACTTATTCTTAGCAATATTAATATAGCACCAATCGTAGGAGTTCTTACTAGACATTGTACGATATGCAGGCAATTTATCCTCCTTTATCTAGCCTTTGTAAGACTGAGCCTGAGACATCTCGATAGTCATACCCTCGGCGAATCAGCAGGCATAGTCGAAACTAACATTGATCGTCTCAGCGAATTTGTGATCGACTCAAAGCGCTTTGTCGATTTATGTGGGCTTTATGACAAATGTTTACAAAATTTCTAGAAACCACAACGGGTCAGCTTCAGAAGATAACCAAATTAGAGTCTCCTTTTTAGGATCGACCATTTAACCTCACTTAACCTAGTTTTTAGTTAGTCAAATTTGATATACTATAGTAAGCGTCCAAGAACGCACGGATTGACTATGGCTATACAAGTATTTCCTTCGAGATGCTCGTGTTTTCATTACTAACTGGAAGCCTATTCAAAGTAAAAAGACGTTCTTTTATATTGCGTATAAATCATTTACCATCGATCATTTTGTGACCAGATATCATTATTGAACATAGGGAGTTAGAAATTATTGAAGAAGAATCCCACCTGAACTTATCGGATCGACTGTTTATATTTGTGTTAGAGGCACTCCTTGGCCGGATATTAATCGTGATTATTCCAATTTCGCAGAACTAACCTGTGATAGGGCTGACTGAGAAAACATCATACATCCAGGTAGAAATATAACGATTTGAAAGAAGTTACTATTTTGTTCAACCATCAAAAAGTACGTCAATTGATAGTCTCTAATGCCATGCAAGTCCTTCGAGATCAGAACCCGTTGTGTGGGAGATAAGGACATGTTTTCGAAAATTATTCAATGTTCGGACTTTCCAAGTTGTATTTACTCATGTGTACTATATATTCTCTTAACATGATATCCTGATTCAAATCAGCTGCAGTAGCCTCTTAGAGATACCCCGCTCTTTGCCAGTTCTTCAATTTGCAATTTATTTTACTGAACACAAGAGTATTGACTGAAATAATTTTATATAATGTATTAAAGCACGATAGCATTCTCGATATTCTTTCCGGTACAGGTTGATGGAAAAAAAGAGGAAGACACTTTATGTAAGAAATGACTACTATACTCAGATAACAATTTATTTTGAACTAATCATTACTATTTTTATTTAAAATACCTCTACTGGAATGTCTTAAGGAATGAACTTCAGCCGAAAGAAGTTACTGAACTTCGAATTTCTTATAGTTTTGGCTCCATAGTTTCAGAAAACTAGACTTTTCACAACCGCAGCCAAATTTGCTGCGGTCAATTTAGTTTTTAAGCTGAATTTAATCTAGAAACAGTTTATTCCAAGCGACATTTAGCGCTGCTCTGGACAGCTTTTTAAAGAGATAATCATGTCGTGAAAGAAATTTTCATAATTTCCACCAAACTCTCACCTCATCAGCTGCTACAAAAGTTACGCCCTAAGTATTAGTTTACTATCATAAAGCCATCAACTCACAGCTTGCCCCAACGCTTTCACAAATACTAAACAAAATAATAGCATTTGCGAAACGTTTATATAAATTCAGACAAATATTGTTACTTCTATTTTTAATAAAGCAAAATCTATTTTCTTACTTATTTTCCCAAACAAAGCTTGATTGAACTGATTGTGTGTGTGAAAGCATTTCGAACTTGCCAACAAAATCCGTAAAGCCATCGAAAATCTTTTGCGAAATTTTCACGCCAATCGCTGGCGATATTATTTACGTTTTCGTCTCTCTTCGCAATTTATTTCGTTTCCTATTTTCTCCCTTTAGTATTGCGTCTATTTCTTTTTCTCTGCAATTTAGAATAAACTGCCATTTGTTCGATTGCAACTATGAGCGAGCTTTGTGCTTTGCAAGTTGCTTTTATTATTATTTGTTTACTTTACTTTGGTGTTGATGATGCTTTATTTTGCTGCATTTGCTAAGCGTTGTTCAAAAGAGTTAGCTGGGTGGATGCAATTTCAACAATTTTGTCAACTTGTCAATTGACTTTCTGCAGAATCAATAGTGAATCATTGAAATACATTATACAAGAATGGAAATTAGCACTTTAGTAATTATCTTTGGAAGGGATTTGCGTAATTTAAGCGAATTATTATAATTCCTTTTTTTTGGACTGTTCTAGAAGAGAAGTCTTCTTAATGAATGTCTGGGAATCGGAATATTATAGAAAACAACAAAGGTTGCTATGTGGGATCGATGGTATTTCGATGTCTTTCGAAAAGCCTTTTTATACTAGTCACATAAGACATTGATTATCATATAATCAAACTTGACCCGGACTGGCAAAAACCCAGCGAAGCCAGTCTTATTCTTTTGATATCTTCCCACCTTATACCAGTCACATAACACATTTATGATTATATGATCAAATTTGACCCGGACTGCTAAAAAACCAGCGGAGCCAATCAAACTAGCAGCAGATGTACTTCTCCGAGCTTCAGCTTCTTTTAGGGAGGCAGGCACTCCGAAATCAGAGCTGCTAAACAGACTTTGAGCTTGCAGGCAGTGAGGATTGCATGGCCTCACTAAGAGTTGCATCACTTTACTTCCATATTAAGCTTGTTTGGCTACCTAGCCAAAGCAGAATCATCGGAAATAAAAGCCGATGAGCTTGAGAAAAAAAAATACCCAACAACCAGCTCTTTGTGGTTACAAGAACTTTCTGACCTAAAGTGGAACGTAAAAGTACCCTTGAACTGATCAGATATATTGGGAACCTCTGCTATTTCTCTGATCCCAATGCGACGATTTTCAAGTACTGCTCCTTTAAATTTGTTCCTATTATTTGACTAAATAAATCAAATATCTCCCTTCCGCTTTTTTGCTCTTTATTCAATGCTTTATAAAAAGTGTTATAGTGATCGGATTTAGTTCAAATATGCGCCGTTTCGTTTGATAATCTGTTTCCATCTAGACGGCAACTTTATAATACCCCCCTCGTAGAAGCCCCCCTCATTATTTGCGAAGAACTCGGACAGCCACTTTTCACAAGCCTCTTTTGAGTTGAACTTTCACCAACAAGGGCGTTCGCCATGCGATAAAACCTCTCATCTGAGCTCCCGTAGCTTCTGACGAGTCAATAGCGAAGTGTGTGGTCTGGCGTTGTCCTGGTGGAACACTACACCCTTCCTGTTGGCCAATTCTGGACGCTTCTGGACACTTCTGGTCGATCGTCTGCTTCAAGCGGTCCAGTTGTACGCAGTAGACGGTAGATTTAAGCGTCTGACCATATGCGAGCAGCTCATAGTGGATGATTCCCTTCCAATCCCAACAAACACACAACAAAACCTTCCTGGCCATCAACCCCGGCATGACCACTCTTTGGGACGATTCACCGGCATTGCAATTCTCAATTTCAGTATAGGAATAATCATTGAAGTATACAAGAGTTTGATTAATTAGACTTAGTGGCAAATAGTAATAGTTAAGTGTATCATTTCGTTCGCTTAGTTCAGATATTTCCAATTCTCAACAGGCTTAATAAATTAGATCATTTTATTTATGGATCTCCTTTTATACTATGAACAAGGAAGAAAGTGGTAAAGTTCGTCAGCACAACTTCTTTAAGTTATGAAACTGTAATGTTCTTCTAACATAATACCAAAATAGAGTATAACGCAGTTTAGGAAAAACCCAATCGCGTTTCAAAGGAATTTTTTACACAAATTCGTGAATTTGAAGTCAAAACCTTGTCATCCCGATTTCATTAAATTTATTGGAGGTGCGTTTGCAAACCACTCAAAATTTATAACCCTCTATTCTCGTTCAATTTTATTTGTATTCTTCTGTGGACCCCTACCAGCGCAACACTGCCTCCCGGCGACCTTGATGCATTTTACCGCCAAATCTATGCGCCAAGCAAGTAAATGAGTTTTGCTGCCTATCTGCCGAAAAGCGCACTAAATTTGCAAGTGAAATTTCAAAACCGACGCCATTTCGTTTGCACGAATTACTGCGTATGTGTGCGTGCGACATTTAAAGTTTTAGTGTGGCTTAGCGTGGCCCAGAACGCGTGACTCTAGCTAAGTGTAAATATATATGAATATTTGTATGTGTATTTGCAATAGAGTTAGCAGCGCATATCTCGCTCAATGTCAGCGAGATAAACGGCGGATGATGGGAGTGGCCGCGCAGCGGGTCAATAGCGTCGCGCTGCAACTAACAAACGACCGACCGAACGCCTGCGAGTGGAAGAAGTGAAAGTTTATGTCAGCAAGGCGCATAAACGCATAACTACACATACGCATATAGACATACATGCATACTTACATACATACATATAGAGGGTATAATTTAGAGTGAAGTGCAATTGTCTGTAATTCTGTGCGCGTGGCGCGGCATGAGCTGCCTGCGCCGCGCCGTGCACCGCCGCACATTGGCCCTGAATTACGAGCGCTGGGTGCAATCGTCGGCGCGTCGTCGTCGTCGTTGTCGACAACAATGGCAAAGAATTAGGTCGCCATGACAACACACACGAAGCGTGGCTTTTCACTGCGTCTCTGTGTCTGTGTATATGGCGTGTCTGTGTGTGGTGTGCGCGTGACATGACGGCCCATAAAATCAGTAGCGCCAATTTGCTGCCACAAGCAGCTGCATAAAACAAACGCATTTCATGGCGCACAACAACAACAGCCACAACAAAGCCTCACTGGAATAACAACTGCAAATTCAATCGCAATGAAATGAAAGTAAATACACCGCGTGACTGCGTGACTGCCAAAGGCAAGGCTCTCAGGCCGGCTGCCTGCCTGCCTGGCTTAGTGCTCAACTCAGCTGTGCCTGATTGGGTGTGGCAGTCGAATGCTGTCCTCCGACATTTGTCCTCAGTGCTGGCGCTGCATTATCTCTCTCATTCTCTCTCCTTCTCGCTCTCTTTCGCTTTCTTCTTCACTTGCCATTTTTCATTGACCTTTCGCTTCATCGCACTAACTGCATTAGCAAGGCAAATAGTTTTAGGCAATAAAATTACCACCACCTCCGTCCTGTCGCCGCTAAGCCACTCTCGCTGCTCGGCTCCACTTTGCATTATTCGCTTACTTCGGCTGCTGCATACAAAGTGCGATGCTGGCAATGAAATTTCTACAAAAGTAATTCGTTGAAAATGAAAAGTGGAATGTGGAATGTGGAAAAGCGAAAGTTTTGCAAATTTCAAAGTGCCTACGAAGTGTAAATGAGTATTTGCGACCTTTGCCAAAGTTGCCACGACTGCATCATTGTAAATGGCGGATGTGACATTGAAGGCACTTGGGCGACTGCGTGCGGCTTATTTATGTTCGTGTGTGTGTGTGCGCGCAGCTGCTTCTATTTGGTTGCGCTAAGTGAATGGGGAATCAGCATGGCTTGGCACGAGTGTGACACAGTGGCAACGCTAATGTGTGGGAGCATTAGAAATACATTTGCGCTTTAACGCCAATCTACTGAATAGTCGCACTACTAGCCAGCAAAGGTGCTTTGAGCTTTATTCAATTCAATTCAATTTTGGCTGGTGAAGTGGATTTGGTGAAGTCAAAAGTAGAATTTAATAAAATTTTTGTAATATTCATTTATGTCTGATTAAAAAAGTATAAAACAATACATTTTTTCGTAGAAATCAATACCATTTGAACATTCTTATTCATCATTGATCCTTAAGATTTCCAATGTGGTACTCATTCCTATTTCGATATGCTATACATACCTTTAAAAATCTCAAACGAAAATTTTATCTCGATATCTAAATAGATTTTGAGTTTCGTGTCTTCTAAAGAGGAACCGCTCAGTTCAATCAGCCACACCAAACGCGTTTTTCTCGAAACAACATTTTTCAAATCCGATCACATTGGTTTTGGGCACAATCTTCCAAAGTTTGCAACTTCTCCCTTTTAGGTTTGTTTTCTGTCGGTTATATAAGTCTAACGGGTTTGCGTGTGCCTTTCGAGATCGCTAAAACACTATTATGCTGTTGAATTCTAAATATACTATATGGTTATTTATGGAGATTGAAGTTCGATATTTCGAGGTTCTCCCATTCGTTCAGGATGTACTAGATGAATATCTTCTGTTAACACTCATTAAATGCCTTCCTCCATACAGTTTCAATAATTTTCTTTCGACAAGCTATATAACCTGCCCGCATGTGACCTCATTGAGGAGTGTTTAGTCAGAACACCTACCATAGCGGTGTCACGAACCTTGATACGAGCAAATTGTTGGAGTTGAAGAGTCTCACAGCGTATGTTTCGGTTGTTGATCAACGCTAAGCGCTCAGGTAAGGGTGCCCTTTCTAGCGAGCTTATAAACTTTGGAGTTTCCAGGGCTTCTTCTGTGACCTGGCACCCAAATAAGTCAAATCACGTAGTAGCTTAGTTTTCCAGTTATCTTCTTTCTGATAATAGTTAAGTATTTAGGTTTAGATGATTCGTTTCACACTAATTATCTCGTATATTATTCTAAATATGGACAGATATTTACATAGAACTTTAGATCTCGTATATAAAAAGAGGTTACCAAGGTTCAAATATGGCCGACGAACTAGCAGAACCATGCATTGCAGTGGGGCCCTAACCATAAAGGAGTTGCTTCGCACGGAGGAAAGAATGTGGAGAGAACTGGCAGCAGACAACAGGAATGTGCCACGCCAAAGCTACTATTGGGAGGTTACAACCTGGTAAGGTTTAGAGACCAAATCTGTCTCCTTTGTCACACTCTATACTGGGCACTGTAGGCTGAAAAAACTACAGCATTGTGCCTCTTGTATAAACTGACTCAAGAAAATGCAGGCTCAATGCCCTTGATCCATCTACGTGGGCAGGGATCACATTGTTAGAAAATTTTAGACCAAAGGTCGCAGTGTAAAACAAATTTTCTATGATGTAATTTCTATCGTTATATTATGTTTTTTTTATTTCAGTTCAGGGTCAACAGTGCCTAAAACCCAGAAATCAACTACACTACAATCAACTACTCAAGAAAATGCATATCATTGTTAGAAAATTTTATACAAATTTTTATAATTTCCACATTTTTCTGGAGATTACCTAACTTATCATCTTAATTTCACATGTTCATCACACAATAATCATTGCAAAACAAATCCAACCATTTATTCCATAAATACAACCTTTAGCCGCAATAATCCCCTACCAATCCATGCTTACGCAATAAATGAATGCTCACTTGTGTCCTTGATTCATTACATTGTTTTCATGTTGGCGAAGGTCCCTTCTGATTTAGACCACCGTTTAGAAAGTGTTTTTTTGCTCTTTCTTTTTCACCTCCTTCACATCAACTGGCAGCCAACAAGCGCTCACATGAATATATTTTTTCGCATTTTCAATGCGTTTGATTAATGATATTGGTTTTGAGTACAAAAATGAACGAAATTCTGCGTATATTTGCTATTGCCAAGCAGCCGTGCTCCCCTACATTTTCGGCACAAACTTGCGGTTGTATGCGTGTAACGCGGGTTATATTTCACTTTTCAAATGCAAATTTCAAGGTTTTTTTGGTTGGTTACATTTTGGCAACTATTCATATTCAAATTTTTCAAAATTACATACTAAAAGTATAGAAAAACTGTTATTCTTGTGAAAACATTTGCTAATCCTATTTTTGACAAGTATGGCGTTCTTTTTTGAGGCTCTTTTCAATATTTCACTCGTTGTTTATAAAAGAATTAATAGCAACGGAGTTTGATATTTTATTGGAAATTATTTTGAATTTTTCTGAAAATTTCTCTTGTGTTTATTATTTTTAAACATGTGTGTAAATATGTTAGCTTATGCAGTTATGTAAAGTATGTGCAAACATCAATTTTGGTACGATTTAGTATTTGACAGTCAATTTCAACAAGTAAAATTATTCGATATAGACAGAAAAAGGCAGTAATCACTTTATCATAAAACTATTACAGTGTGTAGAATTAATAGCAACGGGAGTTTGATATTTTATTACCAGGAAATTATTTTCAGAATTTTTATTTTGAAAATTCTCGATTTTCGAATGGAAATTCTCCATGGTGTTCATTCGCATTAAATCCTGCGGAACACATGCATTGAAGTTATTTATAACTTTTGAACATTTTTTGGCACTTAAAGTTCTTTAAATAGTTATTTAATAAAACCATTTTTATTTTTACTATACACTTCTTTACCATTAAATTTAAAAAATTAAATTACCCTTGTGATCAATAAAAAATTATGAAATCTTGATTGGTAAGAATGAGTTAGCTCAAGAAGCACCAGCTCAAGAAGCTCCAAAAGTGTCGGCTGCTTTTTCGAATTTTTAAAAATATTACAAATATATTTTTTGAAGTTTTTTTGCTTTATGTATTGTAGAGATACTTAAAGAATACTCATGCCATATTTCAAGTAAATCGACTTATTAGAGCTCGAGATACTGAGGCGACCGCATTAAAAAGTAGTTTCGAGAAAACGCGTTTTAAGTTTCGTCCACAGCTTAAACTGACTATAACTTCGGAAATAATTTGGATTTTAAATATATTTTAGGGAGATATTTTTAAATATATATCGATTTGATAGCCGAATATCGATTTATAGAAAAAATTGCGAATTGGCCTTTTAGAACTATGTGGATCTTTGGCATCAAAATTGCCGGAATGAAATCGACAAACCGAAATTGGGTGTGATTGGTTGTTACAGTATCAGGACCATAAAGATTACACCGGTCAACAAAAAAAATATTTTTTTGGGGTTTCTGTTCTCATGCTTGAATTCTGATTCTAGACATTGAAAAACACTTAAATATTAATCTTTAGTTCTTTAAGTTTGCTTTGGGCTGATCTACAACGATAAGTATATTTGGGGTTTAATACGAGAGAGCTCATATGAGCATAAAAGAAATACAAAAAATATTCACTTTTAGTCAGTAATTTCTTGTTATTTTACATTTATATATTATTGTTTATCACACATCTTGAATAAAAACGACTCTTGTAACTAAAACAAACTTTTCTAATTATAATCTATAATGAAATTGTAGAAAAAATATAAAAATCATCGAAAAATTGCTCTAATTTCTACGAAAGCAAACTTTAACCGGAACAAAAATGTTTTCCTTATTTTTGTCATAGGAAAAACTAAAATTTCATATGTAGATGTCAGACCCAAAAATCGTGTTGACCGGGTGTTATTCATGTTGTTTTTCTCGAAGAAAAACTGTAAATTATGGTGTACTCAAACAATACTGAGTCCAGCAATCTCAAAACTGTCTAGAAATTTCTATACATACCTCTAAGCAAACTGTCCAAGGAACGATTTAGTTGCAAAACTAGTAATACGTTGTTAGGAAATCCAAGCCCTTGTAGCGATCCTGTCATATCTTGTCCACACAATTAACTGGAATTTCCTAAGTAGCAATCGGATATAGGTAAGAATTATACTATATCCATATGCAAATACCACAAGTTCTAGCAGTAAACTTATTATTTTCATTACTAGTTAAATGATCTACTATAGCTTATTTTTTTCATTTTTAAAATAATTCCATAATTCTAAAATCGTACCTTGGTAAATGGGTCGATTCTAATTAGAGCATACATATGACCACGTTGAAATATTCCATAGAAACCGATTGACTTGCCGACAGTAGCACTCCGAGTTTGCTCCAGTTTCCACTTGGCAAATATTCTGAACAAATTTTTAAAAATCAAAAATCAATTAAAAAACTATTTCATATATAGACTATAATTGGTGGATGTTATAGAGTATATGTATGTATTTATACCATAAACAATCACGGTGACAAGCTGAATAGGTTGTTTAGGGTCTAAGCATAGATCCGTCTCATTTATAATGTATATACATCGAGCACACTTCAGCTTTTTCCTCACTTTTTCAAGTATCCAGCTGAATTTTCGATTGCTTTTTCATCATCTTTAATTGTTAATCGACGGTTTTTAACACCAAGTCTTTGATCATTTGTTTGAACGCTCTTCGATATTTTAAACATTTTTTTTTCGACATAGCATCATAAAGGCTTCCCTACCAAACGTATCCGTATCCGTTGATTCCGTAAACAAAATCAAAAACAAATTTCAATCGAAAAAACTTATTTGGAAAACGACACGTATTTTTTTTTGACAAGA
This sequence comes from Bactrocera neohumeralis, assembly GCF_024586455.1. Taxonomy (NCBI): domain Eukaryota; kingdom Metazoa; phylum Arthropoda; class Insecta; order Diptera; family Tephritidae; genus Bactrocera; species Bactrocera neohumeralis. Next base: position 27,413,213 of record NC_065922.1, read on the forward strand.
TATATACTGACAACTACCAACCTAAAAAAAAAATAAAAATCCTTCGACGCGCGCAGTTTAAATTCAAATATCACCTTATTTTTTGGGCACAGTAGTATGCGAGTTAGCTCCTCACTTTTTTAAGTATCCAGCTGAATTTTCTTTCTTTTTTCTTTTTAAGAAGCTGATTATTTGTTATACCCGCCGATATTGAACCATTATAGCATAAAAAAGGAACTAATTTTACGTTCGGAGTCAAATAATCCAAAAATTATTACGAAACACCATATGAATGCTACCTTTTGTAAAATATTTATTTGAAATAACATTTTTTCATAAAATTGAGAAAAACTTTAATTTTTTTAGTATTTAGTTGACAAACCTTTATTTTCAATAACAGGCTTCAGTCTTTAAGGCATACTGCTTAAACAACTCTTTATAATTATTTTTAAATCAGGATCATTTAGGCGCACATCCGTTATGTTATCTTTGATTGCGACTACTGTGGATAAGGTTTGTTTCGTCGAAAAAAGACCTTTTTTCGTGAATTTTTTTAGAAAAAATTATTGCTGTAGGTTTATTTTACCTATTATTATATGAAAGTACAACATTTGAAGGATACTTAAAAAAGTTTTATCGAAAAATAGCGAGGAATAACGGATTTATCGTCGATCTCTGCAGGCACCTCGAAAAAAAGTTTTTGTGCGGTGACAAGCCTACAGCATCACTGGGTCATCTGAAACCAAAAAATTAAAATGCTTTCTTTAGTTTATTAGTTTATCATTCAATTGACGTCGAGCGTTTTTTTAATTTTTCAATTTTTCAATTTTTGGTACCATTTTCAAACCAAAATGACGATTTCGGACGAAAAAATCGTCCTATTTGTTATTGTAAAATTCTAAGAAATTAAAATTTTGGGAAAAACTCGACGTCAGTCGAGAGCTATATATATGTAGAATATTTGTACAAAATTTCAAAACGATCGATGCAGTAGTTTTTTCTGTAGGCTGGTCACCGACTTTAAAAATGACATATTTGGGAAAATCGATTCAAACTTTTGTACACTCAGCGCAGGTAGTTAAAGATACCGTTATTCAACCTGCTGTAACTTCGTTAGTTTTTCTCCGAATGACCTAAAACTTTAACACAATATTCTTGAGATGTTGATGGTTCAGAAAAAAAATAAAAAAAAAATGGAAAAAAAAGTTGTCAAACCTTACCCTTAAGGAAAAAATCATGTAAAACAGCATGTTAACTTTGAATAGGGGACTTTCGGGGGTTGTTCATAACTTTTTATGTTTACCTCGTTTCTATCCAAATTTGTATAGTTCTGATGGAACTTAACCCATATACTTAGTAATTTTTCATTCGTTGGTCAATTTTGATTTCCTTGCTGGACGGCGGTATTTTAGGTTATTTTCTGAAAAAATGCCGCACTACTTTACGTCAAATGCGCTCAGTCATTTTCCCATTTTAGGCAGCATTTTGGCGCATACTTGTGCCATTTTTGAACGTGTGCACAATTTTCGCTGCTCGAGTGACAGTAGCTGCACCCACTCCATTTTTTTCCTATTTTTCTATAGGATGCACATTTTTCTTTTTAAAGTGCAACAATTGCACTTCGGATTTCGTTTGAAATGTTCGATTTTTTGCCTATTACCTAAAAAGTATATTTTTAGAGGTTATATTATAAAGCTTCAGAAAACTTCAAAAAGATATTTACCTAACAAATAAAACTCAGGAGTCTATGAAATAATAGTTAAACACTAAAGAAAAAAATTGATTTCTTCCACTGCCATACAATTTATCTCTGATGAGCTAGAAATCACAAATGCTAACCCCAATTGAAGTATTTGCCAGGCTTGTAATGGGTTGGCGGGATGCTGTACCTGTTTCGAAATAATTTAACTAATATGTTCGCATTTTTCTTACTGCCTGAATCTGCCGAAAATGGCGCCACTTTACTCTAGTTTTAGTACTTATACTTAAACATACATACATCCACATATTTGTAATTTTCCACTCAAAAACCAATTTTCGAGACTTATCCGCCACTTGTTTTGTACCAAATGGGGCAAAGGCACAGAAAAGCTTTCGAAATTACACGCAAAACATACACACATATGAAAAATCGGAAACAAAAACAAATAATTTTACAGTTGCCTAAACCGACACATAATCATCAGCCACATCATTTGCATCAGCTACAACATCATCATCACCTTTATCACCTTCAGCATTATTGCCGCACCGGAACGAAGACTGGATGACTGGATGGTTGGCTAGATGGGTGCCACAAGCGGCTGCAGCGTCATGCATATTCAAGCGAAGCAACCATTTGCCACCAGCAGGCACATAAGCATACTTAGCATACCTTATGAGCTGAGCGGCAGCAGCAACAACAACAGCCAGAGCAACCAAAGGCAGTCATCCAGTCAGCCATGCAAGCAGTCAGGCGGGTAGTCGGCCATCAAGAGCGCACTAAGCGCCGCGCAGTAGCAGATAAAACGAGTTAACTAGTAACTACCCTACTATGTGAACCCTTCCCGTAAAGCACCACGCCTACATATACTTATATAAAATATATGTTCACATATATACAGGATAATATATAGAGATGTGTGTGTGAGATTAATTCCAGTGCTCAGCCATTGGCATTTCCACTACCTGCTTAGAGTCTCTCATATATGTATTTATGTGTGTGTGTGCATAAGAATTTAATGCGCCTTCCAGCCTTCTTTGGCTCAATTCCTCTTCATGGCTGCCCACTTAAGTAATGCGCATGTGAAACGTGCCTACCGACCAAGGTGAACCATCATAAACTTGCTTGCATAAATTCTGAATTTGCATACACATTTTACCTGGTTAGTAAGTTGCACAACAACAACACTTACAACATACTCGTTGTATCTGCTCCCTTATAAATGAAGCCTGCTTTCCGATCTGACCCAGTATGTCGCACAAATACGGTTAAGTGTCGCCACATTTTTTCGGCTTACAACAGCAACAATTTTAACACAATACATTTTCTGAAATGGCACTTAAATCTCATTATGGCTGGGAAAATGTACGAAATCCAAGGAAGGCAGTAAAGTGAGATTTCAAGCATTTAATTGGTGTTCATGCACATTTTTGGCCATTTCGGGGGAAATTCAGGCTCTTTGTGACGGAGCGTATTTTATGAGGTATTTGGTTGGTTAGATTCTACTTGCTTCCATACATGGCAAGGGCATGTAAGCTTTGCAGTTCTGTTTGAAAGATTATTGAGAAGCAAAATAGTAGTGTAGGAAGTACAAAGTCTCTAACATATTCAAGCATAGCTTCTCTCATTAGCTTAACACCTCATTGGCTCCCAAACGCTAACAGACTGTAAATGAATTACTTTAGCTCATCCAAATATTTTATATTCGACTTCCCAAAGGAATATATCGAGACTGATTGAGCCGGTTTTCTTAGTCTAGAGCTAATGGCTGTACAAGGGTTCCACGCAGACAGTACTACAACTACAATTATTTGGCGGGTTCTTTAGTTTTTCCTATCGGGTTTTCCAGTAAGAGTGATATAATTTCTTTTCCAAAAAAAAACACTCTAATTGTTAAGGGAATTCAAATATTTTTTTATTTAATGTGAAGTACAATTGCTGAAGAACTGTCACATTTGAAGAAAAATAAAGTCTGTTTCACCAAGTCAATGCACCGTGTCACAAGTCGGTGAAAACGATGGCAATAATCCATTAATTGAGCAACGCGTAGCTTCCGCATTCACCGTATTCTCTAGATTTGGTGCCTAGAGACTATTTCCTGTTCTCAGATCTCAAAAGAACGCTCACCGAGAAGACATTTTCATCAAATAAAGAAGTGGTCGCTGAAACTAAGGCCTATTTTGAAACCAAAGGACAAAGGTCATACCACAAAAATGGTATCGAAAAGTTGAAGGGTCATTATAATCAGTGTATCAATCACCCTTGAAGGGAACTGTGTTGAGTAAAAAGAACGAATTTTGTCAAAAACTATGTTTTACTGTGTCTTTTGACTTTATTTAAATGAATGGATTCCAGAAAATAATCTAAAAAATTAATTAAAAAAGAGCATCGCATTACTTTCGTCTTTTTGTCTCCAAATTTGTTTATCCTTAGTTCAAACAGTAACTTCCATGCTGAATACTTATGCTTGAATATTTATTCATAGCCACAACCACTATTCTGCACACACATCAGTAAATTCAACAAACCTCTCTCGGCTGCTCAGCATTCCCTCTACACCGACTCAGCGCCGCACTTGGCGTATTATTAGGTGCCTACTTGAGTATGGATAAAATTTGCATAAATTTATTTATAGGTCAATCGAGACTTGGCACTCGAGCGACAACATTACGAGTGGCTCGTCCGACAAGCGTGCGTCACTAATACATGCAAAGGTGTTGTCTAAGCGGATAATGCGACGCGGCTTATGCAATTGTGTGAGTGTGTTGATGTAGATAGCTTAATTCTTGAGCTAATGTCGGGGCTAGTTCACTATGTGTCTAACAAACTAATTTAGATCTGGAGTTAAATTTTGACCTTGAAATTATTTTGAATAGAAAATAGGTTAATATTCAGAAGGATACCTAATATATCAGGTAGTGCTGACTGAATGTAAGGCAGTGAAGGTGAATAAATATCTGCTGCTTTTTTGAGTAAAGTGCAAAATTTGAGAATTTCTTTAACTGTAGTTATGGACTTGATTTGGTATACACAATAATACAAATTTTACCACTAAACCCTGACAGAGATTATTTGAAGGTATTGAACCTAGGGGGATGTGATGTGCTAGATTATGTCCTTCGGTCAGTTCTTCCCTTATCGATAGCGGTGATGGTTTTTCAAGCTCAATAGGCATAAGCTGGTGATATTGAACGTTCTCCTAGCCATTTTTCGTTGCTTTCAGCACTGTTTCAATATAGCTTGAAGACTTTAATCGATCTTCAACTGTTTTTATAAGTATTCGTATGTATGTGCTCGTTAGAAACTGAACTTTACTGTATTTTAAAGAGACTTTAAATAGTTTGAGTTAATTTCTAACGAAGCGTCAGCAGCGCTTTTGTGTCAAATAATACCGATAAGGCTCTTTCGAGCTTTTTTATGGTAGATGTGCAGCTCTCGAAAATATTATATCAAATTGAAGAGACTGACATTTTCAAATATGTATTTTAATTTTTGAGCCAACATTTAAACCTTGAATAAGATGACTTTCAGTGAATAATTTTTAATGAATTTTTCAGTTTTGAAAGCAGAAAAAGTCTCAATGAACGAAATCTGGCGAATATGCTGGCTGTGCAATGATTTTTATTACGTGTTTGGTCAAAAGTTTAGTCACAATGATGCAAGAACGTAACGGAGCATTACAGTGGAGGATTTGCCATGTATTCACTGTCCATAAAACTTGTCGTTTACTCGTTTACGAAGCATTGCTTCAAGTAGACGACAAAAACGACCAATTTATGAAAAAAAATATATTGATTCGGTTTGCGTGCGCAGTTTATCTTAACCAGTCCGAGTCAGATTTGATCACCTGGTATTTCTCTACCTGAATGCCTATTAGCTGAATAACCTCTTTCCTTTTTTGCTATTATTACCACCTTTCCTTACAATTTTACTTCTTTATTAATATCATATTATTTGTATCTAAAAGTATTCAGAATCTGCCACGCCGATAAAATTTTACCTGGCCTTCAGAATATATTAAATATAGATAACATACCTTTGCCGACTGCTTCTCAAAGTTATATAAATCGACAGCGCTTTTAGACCGGTCTGGAAATTTGTGATTCCTTTTAAGATTTTTAGCATATCTTTAGGCGTTTATGTATTATTTCGTTGGAGAGTTAAGTTCAGTGTACTTCTTAAACGGGTTATCGAATTAAAATTTTAAGAGTATGACTACTCACCTACAACTCATAATTTTCTAGAACAACAAGCTCTGTGGAAAACGTAACCACCAACCCATGATATTGGGATTTCATGGGTTGCTTGGGACATTCTCCACACAGTTTGTGATATAATTTAAGTTGCACCTAAGGATTACTGGTCTAAAGTTCTTTCCTTCACTTACGCCAATAATTTAAGGTATTCTACACATGAATATTTTCTGTTTTGCTCCACTGATAGTTTTAGTTGCACGAAGCGTTAATTCAACCGCCCAACCAATCGACCAGCGACGCGGGTATAACCAAATTTTATTATATTTGCCAGCCGGGAAGCTTGCATAATGCCAAGCACAGCGCGACAGCAACACATGCAACATGAAGTGTGACCACAATGCATACTAATGAGTTACCGTTTGCTCAATTTGGCGGCCAATTGTCAATGCGAATATACTTGCAACACGCGAATACTTGCCATTGTTTTCGATGTATGTCTGCAGTTGGTGGCGCTTGCTTTTCTAGGTCACACGCTTGCAACCGAATTCATTGATGTACAACTCCAAACATAGCTATATATGTATATCTATGTATTTGTATGCAAATCTGTCCATTATTTATGCCTCTGCAAACATTTCAAGCCCAATATTGACACAGTTAGATACTTGCAACAAAGCTGAAAATTAAATAATGCCTTCCAGAATCGCACGCAGACATAAATAATTGTGGGCACACGCACACTTACATACTTACGAAATATGTTTGCAACACATTTTCCAATAACTTGCAACCATTTCGCCGCGTGTTTTAGCAAACAGTTGCATAATGCGCCACAATTGATCACACACGCCCTCCAAGCCACATGCAAACATGCAGGGAGAGGTGTGCTTGTGTTTGTGTGCTTATGTGCGACATTTGCCCATAACTTTATGTTTCGCTGATTTGTGAGCGTTCGAATGTAGGCCCGGCATTAATTGCGGCTTACATGTTGTAGCTGCTGTAATTTTTCGGCCAACGCAAACACGCGCGCTTGCCTTTTCCGTTCCGTGGTGGCATTTTATTGTTATTGTTACTTATTATTAGCAAATTTAATTGTTAGATTTTAGTTCATTTTAAACTAGATTTTGATGTAATCGTGGTTCTTCGCTTCATAGAATCTCATATTAACTATTGAACTTTCTTAGCGCTTCCATTGCCGGAAGGGCCTTATTTTTCCTTTATCGCATGTAGAACATTCATTCTTTAAACATAACTAAAAAACCAACAAATTCTTATGAACAATAATATAATATTTAAAGATCAACTCCATATATGAGAACCGTTGAAGTGATATGGTAGACTTTTTATCTTGAAATATGGCTTTGTTACTAATTACATTGGCCATATTATTGAGAAAGTTTCTATATTGGGTTTTAAGGATTTGCATGACTTCATATTTCAATATTTCTCGTATTCCCAAGTTACAACTAAACTAGACTATCACAAATAAAGTGCGAGTCGAGACATTCATGAACGGAATACTTGTGTCTTCGCAAAAATGTATAAATAGGTTTATTTTCTTGGTAGACGCCCCTAGCAGTTAATGTCAAACCTCATGTTATTTTTACAAAAATTTCTCAAAACTCAAAAAAATCTTCGAATATTCCTTTTAGGAGAATATAAGATTTTCCAACCTCTTGTCAGTGGTAGAATTCCTATTCTGGTCACAATAACAAGGACGATTATACTAAGTAATATAGATACATAGTATGTTAAGTAAGTTAGTCGGTTTCAATCGCTGACTTTAATTTGTCAAGCAATAGATAGTAGCGAATGGAACATCCCACTGTAAAAACTGACTGACAGTATTTTTGGAAGAAAAAGCTTCATTAAGCGCCAAAAAATTTGTTAGTGATCACTTGAATTTTCTGTAATGATTTTCTTTCGATAAATTTTTACCATCTTGAAAGTAATTTCATAAAGCCGCTAAAATAAAATCCACTTCCCTGTTTGTAAACATTTTTACAAGGCGAGTTTTTCGTCAATAAAATATTCGTCATAGACAGGAGCAGGTACAAATCAGTAGGTGGTGCCAGGTTCGGACTATAAGATTGATGTTTAAAGCGTCCTAACCAAGCCTCTTGAGTTTCCATCGGGTCACTATCCTTGCATGTGGCCTGGATAGTTCTCCTATTGACCAAAGCTGGCCACTTCTGGGAGATCGCTTTCTTTAGACAGTATATTTGCTGACAGTACAGGCCTGAATTAAGAGTAGGAGAAAAGCTCATAGTAGATGATTATCTGCCAATAAAGCCAAACACATACCTTTCTGACCGACAATCTTGGCTTTGATTTCGTCAAATTGGCTTACGCTTGATCACCAGTAACACTTCGCTTCGATTCGTAAATGTTTAACCCATACCTGTAGAGATATATTTTGCATCCAGCTTTATTTTTATTTTGCAATATTTAGCTTTTATGCCATGTAACTTAACCCAAACGCAATTATAAATCACGATATACAGATCATAAACGACTTATATTGGAAAAGTAATGATAAACAACAGGATTATCTTTCATTAGGATCGAGTACATATTTTCATAAATTCTGATCGATGGACACATTTTTTCTGAAGATATTCCACATAGGATTTAATGCATATTAAGTTTGTGTTTCAACCCTTAAAATGCTCTCGTTTCTTTTGTTATTAATTTTTGTACTTTTTTGGTTTAACAGTCAGCCGAAGTTTCTCAACTCCTACACTAGTTCTATCAAACACACCAATTTCTTTGTCTTCACTTCACTGTCGGTTTTTGTGTGTTTCGATGGAGAGTGACATCGAGATACATATTCTCAAATGAAATATGTGTAATTTTCCTAATTAAGTATCTATAGTTCTGGTAGGAGCTGAGACCCAGTCTCCACAGATCTAAATGTCTATATCTCTTGAAAAGGAAAATAGTTATTGTCCACAGAGCAAAAATTAATTATTTTGCAGCAATCATTGAACGAATAACCATATTATATAATATATTTTATATAGAAAAAAAACTCGTTATTAAATAAAAATCCTTAAAACTTATATTTCTTATTTACTAAAGATCTGTTGACTTTTGCCATTTGCTCATCTCTATTCACTTCATTTTATACCTCCTATCTTGCTTTTCTACTTTCACACCATCACCACTTCCTAATTAATTGATTAATACTTAACCACTCAAATATCTTCAGATAACGATAAACACCAACGCACACATATACAATAAGCACACATAAACGCGCACGCAAGAACAGATATACACTTCTTTGTGTGCATAAAACTATTTGCAGATTTATGCCGCAGCCTCAAGCATCTCACACTAATTTATTGCTGCTGCTTCTTGATTGCTTCCTGCTGTCCCGGCTCGACCCCCCAAAAGCCTTGTTGTACTTAATTAAAATGGCCCCATCTATCGATCTATCATTAGTAATTAGTTGAACTTTTCCTTGACTTCTATTGTTGTCTACGTGGCCGGTGAGGAGCTGGCTTGTTGTTCTATGTACTTATCTTCGTATGCTTAGCCGGAGCGCAGGAATTGTTGTCCGTGTACTTGAAGTATTGCGCAAACACAGTGTTGTTGTTGCTGTTTGCTCTTTCCAAGGCTTGGAAGTTTACTTTGTTTTAATAGTTAAAATAGTAGTTAATTCTCTTTACCAAAGAAAGTGAGGGACTTGATAAGAAATTTTAATATTTTACCTCCGCATTTCGAAATTGTTACAGAGTAATTACTCTATATTATTATATAGTAGCGAATTCTTATCCTTATAAGCTAAGTATGCAATGATTATGAGTCACTAGATCTCCCTTTGAATTCACAAATTCTAATTCAAATAATTCGCCCCAATCGAAAAATTCAGCCGAAATAATCGAAACAACCTTCTAAAACTGCAACACACCAAAACTTTCCTCTATCCACTCTTCACCGATCTTTAGATAATAGTGTGTTTCGAATGATTTAAAGCGTGAGGTGAATAGTCCCTAAGAGCTATCAGATTATTGGAAATCCTACTCAGCGTATCAAATTTCAAAAACATATAAGACTTTTTAATTGTTTTTATACTCGTATGCATGTCTTTCTGAAGCACATAAAGTGCATTCGGCGATTTTGCGATGAGTGAAATTTTTTCAACAAAGAAGTTCAATTAAAATAAAATTTTTGATTCGTACAAATTATTCAAAGAGAATCGAAAACGCGTTGACTACTAACCACGTCTACGACGGCCATCAACATCAACTGATGGCGATTAACAGACAGAGATCTTACCGGCATCTTTGGAATATCGGAAGGATCAATGAAAATCAAAGAAAAAGATAATTTGAAAGCACGATTGATTCGAAAATGTGTCTGTGAAATAATGCTTTCCGACTACCATGACCTCATGATACATACTATTACAGACGATTAGTCTTGGATCTAGCTTACGACTCGGAAACAGGCGATAAATCGGTCGAATATCGTGGCCTGTTTTAGCCTCGTGTGACTTCTAGCTATTCAGAACGACTACTCAAACGAGCGCTCTGGGGGAATCGTTTTGAGTCAATTGAAGACACAAGTGTATCGGGGCCAAGGGGAATTACTTTGAGGGGACGACATTGATTCGAAGATTTTTTATTATGAACAAAGTCTTACTATATTTTGCTCATAGTGTATTATCAGATGTATCTTTAAAAGCATTCACTACTCTTCAGCGCGATTAGTAATTCAGTGTTTTACACTTAGTCAATCGCACCTAACAATAAATATCCTCAATAGTAACCAAAGAGGTATCCATATTATATATACATAAGTACATACATACATATATGTGTACATATATTCCCCCTTTGCATTTTCTTGCAATCATCGCTGGGGAAATTTGCATTCAGAGTCATCTCAAGACCATGCAAATGAGATTTCAATCTTTAAAAAGCGTTCAACATATTTTCGCTTTGCAACATACGGAAACTTTCCTACTGCACTAAGAAATGTAAGCTTATAGTACACACATATTCTGCTATAGACATTTATACGAGGGTAAGCAAAAAAAAATCAGTTAAAGAATTTATGGAAGGTACAATTTTTTACTTAATTCACAAATGGTCGGATAGCATTCATAAATTCACATATACTTACATCACAAATCATATAGAATAGAATATTTAAATCGCGGATTCTTGTCGATCATAATTTTAAAAAAATTTAAAAGTTGTATGCAAGGTTAATACTACAGAAAAAGACGAAAACAAAATTGATGAAAACCAAATTGCATTAAAAAGAGAATAACTTGAGACGAGCTTTCCAAAAGATACTAGTGATTTTTTCACAAAAAGATCGCTAAAATTTTTTGGATTTATCGACGGACTTTTTCAATATTAAACCGATATATTGTGCAGAAAATAAAGAGCAGACAGATGAATATTTTCATTTACATTTCAAAATTCAATTACATGTACAAATTTTCGAATCGAAAAAATAATCTCTTGAAATCATTTTTTTAGGAAATTTTTTAGTATTTGCAAGTATCCGCAATCTGAAAAATTGTATCCGAAACGGTTCAGAAGTGATAGTATTTGTAATGAAAGCACATTTTCAATGTGTTATTTATACGGGAAACTTAGAGTGCTCACCCACACCTTTTGAAAGCTACACTAAAAATTCTGCCTCGCAGCAAATCTGACCCTAATGCATTACGTCTGGTAGTTGCAAAAATATCCCTTCTGTTATTTTCTATCTGAGACAGCGCTCAAATCTACTGTCAAATGGCGAATGGCATATGGCAAATGCTGTGACAAATCGACAGTCAATTCGCTGCGTTATGGGAAATATAGTGTTTAGGGGGTGTATTTGGATGTATTTACGGGTGTTTGTGTGGCGAAGTGCTTATCAGCATGTGTGTAAATATTTGCTTATGCAGATTTTAGCAATTTTATTTGCTCAGATATCATTTACTGTTTTTTATAGCATTTCTACTGTAAAGGTTCGAAATAGTCGACTAGTTGAAAATGCGCTGTTGCCAATTTTCATATATTAACTTTAATTTGAGTAATTCTGAATTCTACATTTTTAATACAACTGCTAAATTTCATTGGTTGTTTGTTAATATTTTATTATATAGTTGCCCCATTTGCAACAAACTATACTTTAGCTAATTTTGTAAAAACAAATGAGATGTTGAAAATAATATTTCATACATTGAGATATTTTTTTTTTCAAATTATTAAAATTTAACAACTTATTTCTATACAAAAATTTAAACAAATTTGGTATGAGATTTTAAAAATCGAAAATGTTTCTGACTGTTTTACCACTTTGTCGGTTTTTAGATCCGTTTTGTATACCAACAGATAGTAGGACAGATATTTAAAGAATATTGATTGTTTCGAGAAGAGTATGTTGAAAATGTCGTTGTGAGTACTCTAAAACAAATATAACTTTAAAAATAATTTTAATTTTGCTAATTCGTTTCAAGGAGATATTTGTAAACATATAAATTATCGACTTATAAGAAGATTAAGATTATTGTTTTAATTCCTAGCCAATAATACCCCCTTTAAATTTACTTTTGGCATGGACAATGACTCTTCCAGCCGTCGGACCCTTTTCGTTCCCAAAGTTTTTTTCTTTTCAGATAAGGTTAAGTTAATTTGGTAGACCAATGAGGCACGCATAGACCAATTTTGGTCCTTTGCCATACCAGATAAAATTCAGTACCTAGGACCATGAGGAGTAGTCATCCTTTAGGATCCCTGCGCTTGACGCGAATTTTAATAGACACTGAGCCCTGACAATCGATACCTTCTCCAGTGTATCATACCTTAGGGACCCCAGAAGCTTACAGTGTAGTCTTATCAATGCGCGACAATTGAACAAGAGATGATCCATTGTTTCCTTGGTGCCTTGCTCTAGACATTTCCTGCAGTCTTCTCGATCTGATAGTACTTGTATTCCTATCATGTTCCTACAGTCTCTTCTATCGAGTGCGAATAGGAAATTTGTGTACTTCCGTTCTACCGTTTTTCAGATAACTTTTACAGTTTTTCACCCAGGTAGCTCGTTCCATCGGGTTTTGATTTTCCTTATCATGCTTCTGTCGTGATCGTCGAAAAGACAAAATGCATGTGTTTACAGATACCATACACCATTCTTGGCAATCTCGTTCACTATTTCACTGTCTTCCATGCCTTTTTGGCCCGGCATCCAGTAGAAGTGAAGTTGCCTGCTTCTGGCAACACTTTCAACTGCTACGAGTACCCAAGGCACTTCTAGCCGATATGCGATGAAAGATTACTGCCTTGATTGCTGCTTGGCTGTCTACGGAGATATTGCCTCTGGAATTGCCTGCAGGTGCACTAGAGGCCAGCTCTCACCTCTAGCTGGAATTGTCTGAGGTCTTTAGCTTGAAATATATACAGTGGTTCGGCAACTTAAAAGGTTGCCTTATGCCAAACTCTGGACCAACTCCATCATCCAAGGTATATTCAACTCTTGCCTGAAATTTTACAGAGTGGTGTTTCTTTTCTCCTAAAAGTCGCTCTAGTGACGATAAATCCGCACTTATTTTCGCTTTAGTCTACTGTTACCAGCTGCTTTCGAATTGAAAATTTTCGGAAAAAAATAGTCTACAATTTCGGTAAACAGTTAAAAATGGAAAATTGCTATGGAAACTTCGTGGCTGTTGCTAGCATTTTCAGTCTTCGCTCTTTAGACCAAATCCATGCTCCTTTCAGAGCTTGTTCTTTTGATCATCGATCAGGAGGTCAGCTTCATTTACACATATTTCATTAATAGTGTTTATGTTAACTAAAAGTTGATATTCGTTGACGTCTGTTGGCTTCAGAATTAAGTGATTTCAATGTTTCTGGTTTACAAGTGGCATCAGGGCAAATAGCCTTCCACCCGAGAAACTCTCCGAGTTCACGGAAATCGGTTAAAACCTTTCTTTCCCTCGTCCTTTCTTTTCTTATTGTTCGTTCGAAAAAGTTCTCTACTCAGAGCCGCTAAGCAACTCCTCGAAGTTAGTCATCTTTTACGATCCCAAGGTTGTATGAGTTACGAGGCTAAGACGAGGGTTGATGCACGTTCGTAGGAGGCAGTGCGTTCAGTGCCGACTAGCGCAAAGGAGTCCTCAACCGACAACCATCATTCAAGCGTAATGATAACGGTAGGAGAATATACTCAGAAGCTAAACTCATTTATATCAACAAGTTCAGTAAATGCAAGTAACTACGATTTGTCTGCATCTGCATTATCACTTAATAAAAACTGAAAGCTGCAAATTTATCTTCGATTTTTCGGAACTGTGAACCTGCCACATTAAACCCCTGCAACAACAACATAAAACTCTACATAATATGTCTCCTGCATTGAAGCTTCACTATTCAAGTTCCTTTCCTCGCTTAACAGCCAGTGCCACAGCCAAAGTTATTGTAACTAACATGCACTTACTATCTACGTGTCGCTTGTGGCAAGAAAGCTGCTCTCTGCTACACATCCAGCGTGCACAAAGTAAGCTGTTGTTCTTTTACAAATTGCCACAAGCGCACGTCGTTCATGTAGATGTCAGTGAAACACTTGTTCGTGCTTTTGTACTATCGTGTGGCATTAACACACACACACAGAGTTAGACTCAAGCTGGCTTTGGCAATTACCGTAATAAACAGAAGTGGCAAGTAACTAGCCAAGCGGTCGAGCGACTAGCCAACAGCACGCGACGTAAATGAAATTAACTCGTGTACACAAGCGCGGAGCAGGCAATACTTAACGAATCACGCCCACCGCATTTACAGTTAACCTGAATAAGTGCTGCTACTAGACACCAATGCATTGACACACATACTCACACAGACACTGTTGGAGGGACTTAACGGTGAAGGCAGTTGTTGTTACAAATCCCTTTGAATTTCGGTGCAACAATCTTCTCTCCCGACTCCTGCTTGCAACATTGCGTTTTGTGGCATGCAAATTTATCTCATTCACTCGCCAGCAATTTGCGCGTCCACGCTTACATTGCAGCGTCTGCTTATTATATTTCTTTCGTGATTATATTTCTTCTGCTTCTTAATTCTGTGCAGCTTGTCGAGCTTTGCTGTTCCTTAATTTTTTCTCGCATTGTGTTCCGTGTTTCGCTTGCTTGCAACATGCAACCTCGCCTCGAAATGCCATTGCAGCTGAGCGTATGTATGTCAAGTGAGAAGTGAAGAATGAAAAATGATTTTCCCTGCAGACTTTTCAGCCAACAGTTTTAGTTCTCCAACAACAGCAACAATAAAACAGAGAAAACTTCAGCATTTTCCATTTTTTCCACATTTTGTTTCGTGCTTCTTCTTACAAGCTAGTTTTACACGCGCTTATTATTACTACTGTTCTTGTTCTTGCTGTTGTTGTCGCAACTATTGCATTGTTCCTCAACTCAACGCTTAAGTGTTGCATTTGTGGCAAAGGCTAAGGCTCAGGTCATGTCACTGTGAGGCAAGAATTGAGTGCACCGTGACACCGAAGTGTCAAAGTTGCTTGCAGCGCTTCGGCCAACAATAAAAACATTAACAACAATAACAACAACAATGCGAACAATAACAATTGCCGCTTTCATAGAAAAAGTTTGCTGTCTCGTTTAACGAATGCCTGCAGCAGCAAGCAAGTTTTGTATATGCTGAATGTTGCGACGTGCAACACGCAACCCTCGACATGTCGCCTTCGCCAAGTTACACAATAAATGATGTGCCGTCATTGCGTTTCCGCACCCAACCGCTGCTGCAGCTCCCCTCAGCTTGCAAATTTTTCACAGCACATTTTTCTTTACAACTTCTACCTCGACTACTCCGCCCCTTCACCGGCTTTAGTTGGCTGTTCGCTCGGTAAAGAGGCTTGACATAAAGAAGCTAGCAAATCTACTTTAATGCTTACGCTCGCTCGCCCCTGTGGATGCCGCCGCGTGCCCTGATGACAATTTACAATTTTACAAATTCTTGTCATTCAAATGACAGCCGCAAATACAGTTGAAGATGGTTAAGTCTTGTGGTAGAGTGAGATAGATAGATGGTGCAAGAAAATTTATGGCATGAAAAACCTGAAAAAATGGAGACTGAAACCAAGGCAAATTGGTTAAGGAGCTTTCCAAAAGAATAGAGTTCCACAATGAGGGTTTCGAGGCAATCGTTGAACCTTTAAAGTTTTACGGATGGGATGCAACCATGTTAAGTGAAACTGTCGGTATTTTTGAAACTTGGATTCTAAGAGTGAAGCAATGGTATAGTGAAGGAGAGGGGGGGTTGTGGACAATTCCTCCCAGCGCCAGAGTTCTGAGGAGTACCCGATTAGGTTAAATGGTCGGTCCTAAAAAAGATCTCATTTAGAAAATTGGGAATTATAGTCAGTTCGGCTATGTGTTCTGGTTCGCCGAAGGTAAGATTGCCGAGATGTTTCAGTCACCGTCTTGCAAAGGCAGAACAATGGAGAAGACAGCACCTAAACGAGTCTGATGATGAAATAGCTTGATACTATTTTTAAAAAGCAGTGGTATAGTGAACGAGATTTGGGATTGTCCACGATGACAATTACTCGCGGACCCGGAGTTCTGAGGAGGAGTTAGATTTAGGTCAAGTTAGGTTGAAAGGTCCATACTAACAGGGATCTCATTTGGAAAACTTATAACGTCAATCAATTTGTTTTCTGGTTCGTTGAAGGTAATACTGACGAGATGTTTCAGCCTCAGTCTTGCAAAGCCTGGATAATGAAAAAAAAATGTGTTTCCACCTCACCTAAGCAAGTTTGATGATGAAGTAACTTGATGCTATTTGCTCATTGACTAGCTTCAAGCGGATAGTTAGCCCTGGCTAGGACTTTTCTAATTATTAATCGATCATTAAATACCTTAGAAGCATCCAAATATTTTCAACCCTTCTTACTACTACAAAATATATTTAACTATATAAAAATGTAATAAATTGTCACTAAAAGAAGAACAAAATCCAGGAACGAAGATTAATTGCTTACAATATATGTATATCGTAAACCGTTATTTAGAAAAGTGTTTAAGAATCCCAAAATGCCAAAACAACCCTTTTCATTCTTTCTCTGCCGGGTTAGACTAACTTAAAGCTGCTGCCATTGCATGACACAATGTCTCAAAAATGCAAATTATGCGCGCACATTTTTGACATCGTGACCAACTTTTAAGTGCGACGTCAGTGCGGCCATATTGTTATGCTGCGGTGTGGCACTCGAGCTCGTTCGCTCACTCTTTCGTTGCTTTCGTTGTGTAGCAAGCTGCTCCGTCACTTTCTCTTCGCGCTCACTTCTTACTGTCAAGTGCATTTCACTCCAGCTCTGGGCAGCCCACATTTCAGACATTCAAATTTCACTTAATTTTTCATAAGTTTATAATCGCGTTAGTGTCAAAAGGAAAAGGCACTTGTTTTAAAAAGCATACAAATTTATGACACAAGTGTTGGAGAATTAAAAGCAAGGCCGTTGAATAGCGAAAAGATATGCGCTGGTGAGAAAACTTTGCGGTGTTTTCTTTGGAGAGAGTGAAAGCAATAGCTGAGTCTAAGTCATAAAACAAAGTAAATTATATAGAAAGGAAATGTACTTTATTGACTTTCTTAACTAAACAGAGATTTTCGAGAATTCTTTTGGTCTACTGATCAGATAATACATATATCAGGAAAATTTGTGTGTGCTTTCCAATAAGCTTTACTATCAAAATTTTCCTTGTTTTGACAACCCGAACTCATTGTAAATAATACAGATTTTTCAGGCGTGGATTAAGTAACACTTTCTTAGGAAACTCAAATATAGGGTATAGAATTTCTTAGAGGGATATCTGCCAAAAGCAATACTGAAAGGTTACATAACACAGCCTTTGAAATTATCACTTTACCAAACATATCAACAACAGATATATTTTGTGGTCATATACATATGTGGCATGTCCATTATCTACGCCTACAAACCAATTATGGCTGAGAAGACAGACAAAAATGTTAGTATATATACTTCAGACTTTTCTCAAAAAATTTATGGAAAATTAGACGGATAACGGATTCAAACATTTAAACTATCCTACTGTAGGCAGTGATATATCGGAATTTCACAACCCCTTATCGCAAAGTTAGAAATTTTGTATGTTATACATACTAAGACTTCGTTCATAATTTTAAAATTCTTAATTTATTCCTTAAAAATATATGTCATCCTCCCCACCCGTTGGCCCCAATGTAAATGGGGTTTCACGGAAAATTTAAATCTAAAATCTTACTATTTTTTGCCCTCCGTGGTACATACTACAAATGTTCTGACATATGAGCGCTATTGGTGTTATTTACAGTAACTTAAAATATTCATCTCGACCAAAAATTTTTTTTACAACTTTGGACGTGAATTAATTTAGTTCTTGGCAACGAAGCTTCATCAAGTACCAGAGTATCAATGGTATCGTGAATTCAATCGAGGTCGTAGATAATATTAAGACAAATTTTGTGAAAGTTCTTCAAAATCAGGTGATGTTCTGGCAAATATTGTTGTTATGCGCAAACCGATATAGCAAGATTGTCATTTGACCTATCGCTTGATTAAGACAACTTTAATAATTTGTGGGACCAGTATACTTCTTTTTATTCCCAAACTATACTTCCAAGTATTTTAAAACAATACTTTACTATCGCTTTCAAAATAGGTTCCTAGCTAATAGAAAAACGTCAAGCTTTAATTCAATTTCAGATACACTTTCTACAAGCCTTTGGTGGAATGATGAATTTTAGTTTTTTCAATTTCGTTTCATTTTTGAAGCACCTTCCGATAAACCTTTGGACAATTTTGACATAATATTCATTGGCCTATAACCACAGCTATGTTTTTAAGCATCCCTTTTGCAATCCGATCTCAGATCCGTCATTACGAGTCTAGCATTGCTACCATTCATACCTAAAACATTAACCAAATGTGTTCAGTAATTTTATAAGAGCTGTTAAAATCCTTTGCCATCTCTCTGATGTCTACGTGACGATTTTCTAGCACTGTTTCTTTAAGGGGGTATTCTGGTCTAGAAGCATGAATTTCAGGTAATTTTTAAAGTGTCGTAAAAAAAAGGCAATTACTATTTTTACTATCCATTTTTTTATTAGTTATTTGTTAATTTTATAAGAGTACAGAAAAAAAATTAAAAACTAAAAAAAGTAAAAAATTTCAAAAATTATGAGCTGACGAAGTGGGGGTCTCTAAAAATGTTCACGTGACCATACCCATGGTTGAAATCCTAGTTATCTGAAACCAAAAAACAAGATTATTAATCTAGAATAATGACGCAATGGCCGGAACTACGGAAAAGTGGGAAAAATTTTTTTTCACAAAATGGCGACTGCCTGAAAAAAAAGTTTTTTTTGATCACTTTTTCTGACTATTTCGAATTTTTTAAAAGTAATAAAAATAAAAATTTTGGGATGGAGCTAGTTTCCAACCATAGACAAACCTATAAAGAAGACTCTATAAAAATTTCAAGTAAATCGGTAAAGTAGAACCTGAGAAATCGTGGGTATCGTTCCGAAAAAGTCAGTTTTGAGAAAAACGCGTTTAAAGTTTCGCGTAATGTCTTTTGTTCGATTAGTTCTGGCCGAACCAGTTTGGATGCCGAGTCAGAAAAATGCCTATATCTCCGAAAATAATTTGAATTTTGAAAAATCCTCTTGTACACATATTCTTGAATAGTTAAACTTTGAAAATATAAAAAAAAATCGATTTTTTTAATTTTCTAGACCAGAATACCCCCTTAACCTTTTCGATGTTATCGTATTAGCAAAGGATGGACGAGTCTCATGAGAAAAGTTTTCACTGAAATTACGACCTTGACTGTATACTTTTTTTCATACGTCTTAAAGTTGACTCCATAAAGCATAAACAAACAGCTGTCAAGCACACACTAGTTGATATATAGTATGGAGACCAAACTTCACACAAAAATAATAAAAGTACCAATGTAGACAAAAATAAATGCAGGATTCAGTTTGCGGTCGCAGTTTAAATGGATTAGTACGGATAATTTTTGATCAGATCGTATGCTAGTGTATACAGGTATACAATCAATTCTAAAGGATCTTGAAAGCATTGAAACTAATTTTAGATTCATCCAAAGAATTTTAAAGGGTAATCAATTTCAAGGTTCGCTACTTTTTTAAAGAAAAAAAAAATACAGAAACTTTAAAATGTGTGGAAAAATCTTTCTTATCATTCGAAGGAACATTCTTTGGCATTTATCTTTTGAAAACTATCTCTTTCAAATATTGGCTAGGGCTATGTCTCAGATGATCCATCCATTGAGTCCAATTTTCGATGAATCATTCGAGCATTCCACAAATTTTCAGTTCGTTACTCTTTGCTCTTTGAGCACAATTTACAGTTGGATATTTAATAAAGTAAAACTAATTTCACTAAAACCATGAGTTTTTTCATTGAACTTCCATACAAAAGTTTTCAAACAGTGTGGTAATGGGCAAAAGTTGATCGATCTTATGGTTCGATACGAAGCCTTTTATCATCCCTTGCCGAAACTAACCCCCCAAAACAAACAAGCACGTGCCATTGCAGGATATTTTTATATGCTAAATAATTGTACATATACATATATCTACATATACATACCATAAAATGTACACAACTTCAACCATCTCCAGTTTTTGTACGCTTTATTGGCTTACTCGACGCTCCGTTGTCCTTCAAGTGACATATGTTCAACTTCATTCATTGCTTATTGGCACCGTTACACGAAATGTGCAAATACAAAAACAAATGCAAATACAAAACTAAATATTTCCACTTTTACGATTATTTTATTCCATTTATGTCTGTCAAAATCTGTCCGTCTGTCTGTTAGGAATGTGTCAATATGTTTATAGTCTTTGCTGCTGTGTTATGCTTTTCTATTTGATTATTTTTAGAGACACTTAGCTTTGTTTTGTTTTGTTTCACTCTGCTGATAACTGTACCGACTTTTGTCGATTTCGCATTCACTTGTTTCCGTAAATGGTTTTGGGGTTTTTATGGGCAAGCAGGAAACCACAATAGCCACATAGTTAGCAACACGAAATGTTTATGGCGTTCGGCTGTGTATAGGCTCTTGTATACATATGTATGAACATGAAAATGTCTCTTGTGAATTCAATTGTGTACGAAATATTTTGTACTAAAATGTATGTACTAGATACCTATGGGCATAGATGGTGTATTTTATTACGAAAAGGTAACAAAAATCGGTCGAATAAATCTGTGATTTGGGAACTAGAGCTAATCTGTTAGTTTTATACCAATTGAGATTATTGCTGGTGTTGCTTTAGCGGCATACAATATTCGCTGTATTGTTTTTGGAAATGCTACTGAGACGACAGTGTTCGGGTGTTTAGAAACCATATGCATTCCGATTACTGCTAGTCGGGTCTACAGCTGTCGTTAAAAAATTTACCGACGATTAAAAAAAAAAACAAAAAAATTTTAACTAGTATTTTCCTACAGGGAATGTACGCAGAATTTGCATGGACGATCTATATTCAAATGGTAGTATTTGTGGAATTTGTTTAATAATATAAATACATACGGTATATACTGAAAGAGGTGTGTGAAAATAAGTGTGTGGGCCTTAAACTTATTGTTATCACTCGGATAAGCTTTTAGTAGCGGAGTAAAGACAGTTCGCTGACCTTTTTATGGAATAGTTGAACGTATTTAAAGAAGTTTTCGAATACAAACAAACCAAATGGCTGAAACGTTTAACATTTTGTGGAAATAAAGCGTGCAAACCAAATCGATGAAATCTGTTTTCCCAGATTGGCGCAATCTTTTTTATTCTTGTGTGCCAATTGTTCTCTTAGGACGCGAAACCTTTTTCTGATGGTTTATTCGTTGTGATGTCCATAACCTCTAGGTACTTGTCTGAAATCTCATTTGGTATCAAAAGACTCGCAGAGGTTCTTTCCGATTCTGGCGGACCTTTTTGTGTTGCTCAACCACGGTTTGCACAGCCGTATGAGCTTTGCGGGGATACCAAATTCAGACATCGCGGCATAAAGGCAGCTCCTTTTCGTGCTGTCAAAAGCAGCTTTGAAATCGACGAAGGGGTGGTGTGTGTCGATTTTCCTTTCACGGGTCTTTTCCAAGGTCCAATCAGTTTGTTGACGGTGGGCTTTAATCTTTCACACAATACGCTCGATAGAACCTTATATGCGATGTTGAGGAGGCTAATCCCACGGTAGTTGGCGCAGATTGTGGGGTCTCCTTTTTTATGGATTGGGCATGGCACACTTAAATTCCAATGGTTGGCCCTGCTTTCGTCCGACCATATTTTACAGAGAAGCTGATGCACGCTCCTTATCAGTTCTTCACCGCACTGTTTGAATAGCTCGGCCGGCAACCTTCGGCCCCCGCCGCTTTGTTGTTCTTCAGACGGGGGATTGCTATTCGATCTTCTTCATGGTCGGGCAATGGTCTGCTTCATCGTCATCGATTGGAGAATCGGATTCGCCTTCTCCTGGCGTTATGCTCTCACTGCCATTCAGCAGGTTGGAGAATTGTTCCCTCCATAATTTTAGAAAGCTTTGGGTATCGATCACTAGATCACCTTTGGGGGTTCTACAAGGGTATGCTCCGGTCTTGAACCCTACTGTTAGCCGCCGCATTTTTTCGTAGAATTTTCGAGCATTACCTCTGTCGGCCAGCTTGTCAAGCTCTTCATACTCACGCATTTCGGCCTCTTTCTTTTTCTGTCCGCAAATGCGTCTCGCTTCCCTCTTCAACTCTCGGTATCTATCCAATTCCGCACATGTTGTGGTCGATCGTAACGTTCCAAGGTAGGCTGTCTGTTTTCTCTCCGCTGCGACTCGGCACTCCTCGTCGTACCAGCTGTTCTTTTGCTTACGTAAGGAGCTTGAAATACCGTCCCACAGTTTTCTTATACCGATTTTTTGCCGAGTGCTCTCAGAGAGCAGAGAGCAGGAGGGCAAGTCATGTAGAAATTCGTTCAGCTATCTGTTGTTTCGCTTTCCATGGTCGTCATCACAAAGGGGGCCTATCATCCGAGGCTGTTTTTGACTGTTCATTAGGGGCGTTTTTTCCGTGGCGGGTCCCAAACCCAGTATGTATTGTGCGCTATACATTTCTCTAGCGACTATGTGACCAAACTTTCAATATAAAAAAAAACTTGGCTCGATGAAGGAATTCGTCAGAATCGAATGGATTTAGAGACCGAAAATGCATGGATTTTTTACTACAATAATGTCCCGTCCCATAATGGCATGATTGATTTGGCTACCTGTACCTTTTCGGTTTTCAAAACTGAAAACTCCACTTCGGGGAACGCAACGTGAGTCCATCCGAGGCTTATAACAAGTACATATAAAATTTGACTAGGCATTAACACATTTTGTGAAGGCAATACTAAAGATTTGTAATAAAAAAATAAATATCAATTTTTTGCTTCGTTAAAAAACTGTAACTGTTAGCTGTATATTGTAATAGCCATAAAACTTAATAGGTTTTTCATATTGGTAAAAATTCCTTACGCTGAGGCAGCAAGAAAATTCCAAAAAGCATATACGGTAGTACCTATATGGAACATAAGTTCACACACACAAATGTGGTACGTGAGCAAGCACAGTCAACTGGCACTATAAAGCTACAAGCATATTCGTACATATTTACATACAACCACTTACGAGATTGCACTCAGGACGCACTCGTCAAGTGTCAAATGCGTCACATCCGCTTCCGACTGCATTTCAATCGTTGACGCCGCCAGACGGAAGGGTGCAATTGGCTATGCAGCTTAAAAATGGCTGCTTTCATGTGCAACAACAGTGATTGACAATGCAGTGATGTGGCAAGGGAAGAGCAATAAAGCCATTTTGGGTGAAATATGAAAGTGGAAACTTAAAAGTAGCTTTGTAGAAAGGAAGGAAATAAGCAAACTGCTATCGTCTGCAAATTATAGCTTTTCATTAAAACTGGTGAATGAAGTATGCGTATAACCTACATAAATGTTAAATATAATAATAAAATCATAACTTTTAATTTGAACTTCATTCATAATAACCACAAATGACTTGCAAACCAAATCAGCTGCTTATTGCCTGCGGAAATATGCCTATAACATCAGTCTTCCAGCAATTATCCGGCTAATTGACTATTCATGTAACGCTGGCATGCCATTAAACTTCGCCAACCTCAGCCTGGCACCTGCCTTTGCCGGAAGTCTCCATCGCTTTGGCAGTGCCGGAGGCGATGGTTTTCAGTACACGAGCAGTCAAACAAACCAGCCTACATACATACCCCTGGCGACTTGACTGCATAGCTGACTAAATATCGGAAATTAAGCGGTTATTGTTAGGGCCAAGCAGAAACTGATAACCTGCAGCCACTAACTGGCAGCGGAAGTTAGCAAAACAAAGTACTGTGAAACAGCTCCAAGCAACTGCCGCCGGCGTTTTGAAATGCTTCCAAAGTCAAAGCTATACAGGAAAAGTGTTTATTGACAGAAAAAATGGTCCGATGAAGTATTCATACCACCTTAAAGTATGAGAACTGCTTACATTACCAGGTTACAATCGGAACGGAAATTGTTTTTATCGAAAGAAAAGGCCGAAACTTGTGAGTGCGAAGAATTGACGAAAATGTCTAACAATGCGTATCAAACAATAATACCAGGAGATGGAGGTGGTGACAAATTAAAAAGGAGACCATGACTTCAGAACAAAGGTTAAAGACTTGAAAGTTATAACTCCGCGCTACTTTACAAGGTTTTTTTCTCTTGTTGGTTGGATATTTTAGGCCAAATCGCCCACGTGTACGGAAACAAAAAGGGAGGACACTTTCCAAATTATTTGTGCTATACCTAAAAAACTACTCAAAACATTCACCGTAATTACCAAAAAAAGTATTAAATAACCTTTTTTAGTACTTCAATGTTGGAATTTCATTGTGCTTTTTCATTCAATAGAGAAAACACGAAATTGAAGTGTCTATGCTAATTTATGTTGCTAAAAATTACATGTGTAACTGTCAGAATTATTATGTCAAACACTTTTTGATCGCTTGTTCTTGCTTTAGATGATTTGTTTTTTTATTATTTTTTTTTTAAACCTGTATCTTTTTATAATTTAATTTTTTAAAGAATTTTTTATTATTTTTTAAATTTTTTATTTTATTTTGTGTTAGTTTTTTCTATACTATTTTATTTAACCTTAATTTTTTATTTCATATTGTTCTTTCATTTTTTAATAAATATGTAGATTTTATTATAATATTTAGTAAACAAGTCACTGACCGAAAAAATTTAATAATTTCAGTTTTTTAACTACGCTTGTCCCCCTGCAGACAATAACCAGCTTTGCATTTTTTTTGTAAAATTCCCGTTTTTTTACCAATACTCATTTAAAATGTTATTAAAAAACTAAAAACAGTTTATGTAAAACTTGACGAACAAGCAAGTTTTTATTATTAAAAAAATATTTAAATTCTCTTATTAAAATATTACAAAACTTCTTTGAATTCCATTTGGTCTTTTTGTCTTCACATAATGGCACGGTAGCAATTTCTCTTAATTTCAACTAACTTTATTTATTTTTATATATTTGTATTGGTAAATATGAATATAAATAAATTCTAATTTCACAATTCATTTTAAAATAGTAAAATATTATTTTATCACATATCTGAATTGCCCTGTGCTGAAGCTTAAATGCAGCCATGTGCTTTTGTTTACAATCGTAGTGGCAAAGCGAAGTGCAATAAGAAGGCATTAAATGAAATTGGCTATTAATTATTAAAAGTGTAATATTGCAATAATTTTACTAGTTTTTAAGTGTTAAGTGAGTTTGAAATTAATTTCTATAATTTATGAGCAAGTGTTAGTGAATCTCGCGTGCGCAATAATAGAAAATAGTTTTTAGCAATGTGCCGAGTGTCCGAGTTTGCGGTCGCGACTTTTGTTAATGTAATTCGCCAATCGGGACAGGAAAATATGCAAAAATGAGTCGGAGTGTAACTAAAAGTGAAATGTAATGTAAAAAGTGTCAATTGTAGTAAGAATAAGTAGTTTTCAGTTGTTACAATTTGTGAAAACTTGCCTGGAAAGGAATGCAAGGAAACGATCATGTTCGTGCTTGTTGAAGGTGAGTCGACATAGAAGTGTATTCATTATATTTGCATTTACAAATGATAGGACCGTTAGGATAGTTTAGTTGTTTCTATTTTTAACTTGGCGGTTCTACTGAAGCCTTTTTGTAAAATTTCACTTTGAAATAACAAAGTACCGAATTTATATAATATGTTTCATTCGAAGTTTGATTTCGAGCGTATTTTTGATTCACTTGTAGGCAGGTTGCTTCAATTGTTAAACAAGTACCTACATATGTACATATATGCATATTATATATAAGTATATAAAGATATTTATACATAATTGCACATATGTATGTACTTCTTCCTAAAATTATATATTAGAAAAAGTACTTATTCGTCCTGTAAAATAAATTCATAAATATTTTAAATATATTATTTGGAAATGTAAGCAAAAACTCTTCCAGTTATTTACTTTGACGTCTTACGTGTATGTACATACATATATAAGTAGTTAGTTGTCCAAAAAATAGTTTCTATATACGGAAATTCGTGCTATACTCTTCTGAATATGAACTTAATAACTAACACAGAACTTTGTTAGAATAGAGTTGAACAGAAAATGATAGGCGACACTGAAAAATGAAATGTGAGGAATGAGGATAAAATATAATTTTGTTTGAGAGGGTTTAGAACATCTTTCCTTCCATTTTGGCAAATTTTCCTGTAAAATATAAAAAACGCATTACTTATATGGGATAACATTTATTTATTTAAGTTTGCTTTTTTCATTATAAAATTTTAATTTGACCATGTCTGTCCTAACTGCATGTCTACATAAAATAATAAAGGCTAAAAATATTGATTTCATGACATATTTCTTTTTAATTAAAATAAAATATATAAAAAAATCATTAAAAAATTAACGATACCACTATTTACTATAGAATTTCAATATGTAAAACTCACAAGCTACCTAATCTGTACGTATGTACATACATATATTCTAAATTATAAACTGTGACAAAAACTCCACAATTATCTATTTCTGAAATCAAATCAATACGCGTTTCCACATCGTTAGCAAGACGTTAATCGAGGACATATGTATGTATGTATGGTCCTGCAACCCAGCGCACACAACTTGGCCTCTGTTATTAGCTCTTTTCAGTTATATGCATATGTATGTATGTATGACGAGTTTCCTGCATATACTGGTACTCTATATACCATACATACACATATATCCTTATACATACTTACATTCAAATATCTTGCCTATGCTTTTTAAATTATAAAACACACACGCATTTTTAAAAATATATATGGCTGAGAATTTTCACTACTGTGTATGTTGCAATTTCTTTTTTATTCCATTTCCTACACGCGCAATATGCCGCTAAAAGTTTTCTCTTGCATAAAACAGCTATGCAAATCGTAAAAAATATAGAAAACGCGTCGTACAATTTATGCATCGTAAAATTTACTTTAATTTATAGCGCAGCATGATGACTGCTAAGTAGCTGGAAAGACATGCGAATACATATGTACTCGCTTTTGAGTGCCTGAAAAAGTGTGTAGTTTTCGCGCCATGCTGCGTTTTTTGCTGGCAAATTGAATTTCGTAAATTTTACACATTTGATGGGAAAATCGGAAAAAGAATTTGTCAGTTTTTGTTAATGTTTGCGCATTCACATAAATTTTTCAGATTTTCTTCTGTTTACGGATTGATCGAAAATATTCATATTACATAAGAGTTCAATATCATTAAAATTTTCAAACTTAAATTTTATGCATTTGTACGGAGGAGACCCTCAGTGATATTTTTTCTACGCGCCAGTGGTTTTTAATAAATAAAATTAATATACATATATTTTTTTGTATTATTCCATAAAATGATATTTTTTTGAAGCTAGAAGCGATCAAACTGAGTATTGGTATACAAACTTTCTATGTTCAATCAATATTTGTATAGGGTGTCCTCATTTTCTGTCGGTGTGCAAACTTTGAATAGCTGAGATATTCTGTTAAATTCAGTTCGATTTTGTTCATTAGTTAGCAAGAATTTAGAAATTTTTCATTTAAATTGTTCAATGAAACCAGTTCAAAGAGCAAATTAGCCGCATGTGGGAAGCAGAAAATTGATTAAAGATTCTTGTATTACCATAAATTTACTGCTTTAAGGGGTAGCTTAAAGTTTCATGGTAAAAAAATGACTTTTTGCGAATTTATTTCTTAAATATGTATTGAGTAATTTTATTCGAACCTTTTGTACATTATTGAGCACACTTTTGACAATATAGCCAACGAGATAAAAATATACCCTTTGCCAAAACTGGATTGAATCAGGTAAATACTTCCTCTTAGGAGGCCCCATGTGTCAAGTCTATAAATTTTCGAACTTCCAGTTGATTTTGTACCACTTATATTGGCCAATGTGGGAGTTATTTTAATGTAATTCTGAGAGCTATTTTTTTATACCAGTGTATTGTTTTGCCCCAAAATGGTTAAAATGGGAAAAAAGCCACTCATAACTAATATTGAGGAGTTTGAAACATTTTGGATTCCCTTGACCAATTATCCGATCTTTAGGAAGACATCCAAAACAGAAATGACTTTCGGTGAGAAAGATTTTTATACTTAATATTATTTCAACCCAAAAACCAAAAGAAGTTATTATTGCGATAGATGAGCCTAGCTAATGATCGTCTGGCTAGCCAAACTTTTGTTCTTGGACAAAATTGGGAAGTCGCAAAAAATTGTTTTAGAAAAAATTTCACTTTATAGTGGCTTAAAACATAGCATTTATCATCAAAAATCTTATTCTTTCGATCGTTACCTGAAAAATACATATATATTTAAAAGGTTCGTGTGAAGTGTTTATGTTGATTGGTCTGAACGTTGAAATATTTTATTAGAATTTTTCATTATTACAAACATACATTATGAACAAAGAAATTCTAAAATTTTTCCTATTTCCGTCGACCCCTCGGAAAAAAGATGCTTTGGCTTTGGCTTCCAAGTCTTTAAGAATTGTATTTCAAAGATCTGTGTAAAATTTCATAAAGATTGGTTAAGTAACTCTCGAGAAATCTTGCCAAGCGACTACAAAACACAGTTTCGACAAAAACTGCGTTTAAATATCTCTGAAACTCTCAGATCAACTTGAAATTTTAGAATAATATTCTAGAGCTGTTGTCGAATTTAATACGACAATAAAAAATTCGATTTTTTAAACTCGAAAACCCATGTAATCCCCTTAAATGTAAATAACATTTTCGAATATTAGGTAATATATCGAAATGAAACCAATAATGCATGCAAGTAAGTGTATTAAAATATCACTTAGAAACTCGTTTCTCATTAAATTTTGCATATTTTTTGTATTAAAGCGAAATTTTCTAAAGTATCAGTGAGTCTCTTATTTTTCTGTCCACTGTTCTAACTTTTAAAGTTACATAACTCATACATTTATTTTCTACGACTCAACATCAAATACTATTTAAGTTAAACAATTCCAGTGGTTAATGCATACTCTGTTTATAAATTCATTATACACTCAATCCCCCATTTGAGCTACAAGATTAAACTAAAGCACGCTACTTTATTTGAAATGCCTCGGTTATATGGGAGTATGTAATATTATAAAAGCCACTAACAAAGGCTCGCATAACTTTAACAACAACTAAGCGCTCAGCAGCCCTTTCCAAACTCTTTACTGTTATTGTTTTCTTTTGTTGTTATTTTTGTTGCCTTGTGATCACATAAAGTATATGCCGTTTAACGCAGTGAACTCACATAAATACTTGCACTTGCACAACAACCGAAGAAATATGCAACCTGAAAGCAGACACACACACACTTGCACATGCCTATACTCACACACTTTTACCTCGCCTTTTGTGTGTGTGTGTGACAGTGGTTCAAAGGCAGTCAGCTATTCAATGCTGTTCGTAATGCGGCCGCTGAGTGTCAAGGATATTCGCAGCACCGAATAACACTAAGTTGCAGCAATATTTCCCACATATTGTTGTTAGTGTTACTGTATATTGACAACGGTAGCTTCTTTACGACGCCACACTCCTTGAAAGTCTGCCCACAAAAGACATACTAACTAAAATGAGCATGTGTGTGAGCATGCTTACCTAAATATATGTGCGTTACGTATACGCCATGGCTTCATTTCGGGTTTTCTGTGAGCCTGTATTCTATATACTGCATAGTTTCAACTGTTTAGATTGTCTTTGCTGGCGCGTTGAGACGTTGGCGACACTGTGAAAATTTATTGCATTGTTTTGTTACACAAGCAGCCAGAATAAATATGTTTGTGCGTATGTGCGTGTGTGTATTTTTGTATGCAATCATGTGTGTCTTGCGTGCTTTTCGCACCTTGTCAGCACAAAAGTAAGAAAAAAAACCGGAAGCATTGCATTATTGTTGCTGCTGCTGCCACACACGTGCATGTATGTACATATGTTTGTTTGCGTATGTATGTATGTATATAATCATAACAAACACCTTGGCATTAAAGTCAAAAACCAAGCAAACGAGCTGGAATGTCACCGCGTTGACAGCAAATTCGTAGTTACCAAAAGTGAATTATGTAGCATAGTGTAAGTAGCAGCCAACCTAGATCCCAGCATCAACGAAATAAGTAAATATAGCTATTGGGTTGTTAGCTTATAGCGTTTATGATGTATAACCTTAACTGAGACTGTGCTGACAGAGAAAATGAGTGAGATTATTGATGTGTTTTTGAAATTGTAAACTGCCCGGACGGAACTTCAAATGCATTAAACTTTTTCTAGGAGATAAATATAAAAATAACGATGATAAAAAAGATCAAGAGAGGCGTCAAGATTAAGATAACGGTTGAGACAAAGATAAATATAAGGATAACGATTAAGAAAAGAATTAGATAAAGATAGTGATTAGTAATAATAGTAAGAAATTATAATGGATAAAGATAGAAAAGAATGAAGGTTATGTTTAAAGTTAAAATTAAGGGTAAGGTTAAGGTTAAGGCAATCTTCCTTATCCTTAATCATAACATTAATATTAATCTTAATCTCAATCTTAATCTTAACCTTTACCTTAAACTTAATCTTAAACTTAAACTTAAACTTAAACTTAATCTTAAACTTAAACTTAAACTTAAACTTAAACTTAAACTTAAACTTAAACTTAAACTTAAACTTAAACTTAAACTTAAACTTAAACTTAAACTTTTAAACTTAAACTTAAACTTAAACTTAAACTTAAACTTAAACTTAAACTTAAACTTAAACTTAAACTTAAACTTAAACTTAAACTTAAACTTAAACTTAAACTTAAACTTAAACTTAAACTTAAACTTAAACTTAAACTTAAACTTAAACTTAAACTTAAACTTAAACTTAAACTTAAACTTAAACTTAAACTTAAACTTAAACTTAAACTTAAACTTAAACTTAAACTTAAACTTAAACTTAAACTTAAACTTAAACTTAAACTTAAACTTAAACTTAAACTTAAACTTAAACTTAAACTTAAACTTAAACTTAAGCTTAAACTTAAACTTAACCTTAAGATAACATAAGATAAAAGTGATAGTGAAGTGGTTAATTGTAATTTTATTGCAATGGTAACTGTATTGGTAATGGTAATGATAATAATATTCATAATGATACACGAAAGTAAAGCAGAATAGCCCGCGGTCAAATAAATGTTTTCCTGCTTCCAAGACTGCCGGTTCCTATTGTCAATACTTTCTGAAAACCATAACCAAACCTTTTAAAATAATTCCTGTTCCATCTATCGTCATACTGTTAGCTTTGCAAAAATATCATTCTTAGTACGAGAAACCATATTACATTTACCTTTAACACTTTTTATGCAACGATAAAAGCTTCCTGGCTAACAAAAACTTTGCTGACCACACAAAAGTTAGCGCTACACTCATTTAATTGTGAGTTTGCTAGGCGGCACATCACCGCAAAAAAAATTAAGGCATTAACAGCTTAGTAACGCTTTACAGCAGCGGTAAAATCACCAACGCCTACACCCATAAGCTCATAGATACACACGCATAAATAAATGAAAACATTTTAATCTATGTTCTCAGCCATTCGCTCGTCGGTTTGTGTGAATATCGCTTTTTAGTACGCGCCTGGGTGCGTTTATGTTGATGTCTCCCCAGTGCACCTTGAAAATTAACTGCCACAACGTTATGTATACACAAACAGCAGTCGACAGCAGTAAATGTCCATTTACTCGAATCCATGTGTATATATATATGTGTGTACATGTAAGCTACATGCTTATGCTGCCGTAATGTCTTGGCTCGAATGAGTGCTTTGTTAATTGTAGGATTATTTAATTTTCATGTAAAATGTACAAAATTGCCTTTCATGTTGTAAATTCACTTTGACGTTGCGTAACAGAAGTGGCGGATGAAAAATTGAGAAAATTTTGTTTGTGCTTAATTTGATGAAGCTGCTTTCTTGTTGTACATAGATTATATTCAAATTTTTGTGCTTTCCACTGGGAGTAGAAAATTTGTAATATAACATTTTTCCTAAGTGTCAAAGGAGCTCTAAAATTGATGTGTTGTCGGAAATAAAATTCCTTTTTAATGGCACAAAGTGTGGCATTGTTAAGCGGCTAGAGTAGTTGAGTGCGTTGAACTCCAGTTCGTCAGAACAAGGGCGAAAAATATTTAATGTTGTAGAAAAAATTGTTTGCTTTCTATCGCAGTTCTGTGTAAAAATCTGGGAGGTAAATGTTAAAATGAAAACAAACCCCTTACAAAATTTAAATGTGTCTTTAAAATTTAACAAGTACCCAATATTTGTTCATAAACAAGAAGAACATTACCGTAACTTACTGAACTTTTGATCAGTGATTATAAGATTATGAGAAACTTTTTTCTAAGTTTGTTGTCACATCTCTCGACATATACACAAAGTCTACCGACAAGAACAACCTGATGTTAAAATATTCAAATAAAACACTCAAATTTAGTAAAAATGGGATCTGTTTTCTTTTGTTAAGCAGATAATTTTAGGCCATTTATGATGTGAACAAAATGTCGGCCAAATGGCCACCACAGTTCCGTTTTTATATTTCCGCCTGTTTATTAAATTTTCGATGACTCGGTGCAGTTTTTTTTTGGCTGGAATGTCGACTACAGTGCGCTGAATGTTGCTTTCGAACCCTTTGAGAGTTTCTCATTGAATGAAAATCAATGAAAATAATCTAACATAGAGGCGTTAAGTCTCATGATGTTAGCGGCCATTTGGCTAGGCCATTTCTCGAAATTGACCAGTAGCCAAACTTTGTACGCAATGTGTCCATGTTTAGACACGAAACATGACGGGGTGCACCGCAAATGGGAAATAGAGATCATCTGCGATAAATTATTGGAGGTGCAATTGCATTGTCTGAACTACACGAGGATTTGGCCTCACCCTCGTCTGAGAAGATGATTTTTCATATTACAGTAGCCACCCGAGTAAGTGACTTTGCCTTAAAATCTCGAAAAAATCCAAGCGTTGTTCCAAAGTCAAACAATACGCGATGAAATGACAAACTTTCCGCAACACACTGACAAAATTTTACACAAATTCGTAAACACACATGGTCGACAAGAGCTGTTCAAATCACATCATATCTATTGCTAGATATCTGACAGGTGTGCTCTATTCTGAAGAACTCTACATACCTTGAAATAAAAGTTCATTGGTTTCCTCTCTTATCAACATTTTAGTTTCTGAGAATTGTGAATCAAAAGTGTCACATTGTTTCCCAACTTGACGTGAATAAAATAAATGTTTATCATATAACTTCATCTCTGATAACATGACATTACACATGTTGGTTATGCATAATCATACGTACAAATATATATGGAGAATTATTTTTTAATTACTTATGTAAATTAAAAGTGGTACATTGTTCGTAAATGACATCCAATTTACTTTTCGTCGCTTGTACAAAGCGACCCGGTAGGAAATTTATTGATGTTTAATGGCCATTCCGATCCTATTTCATTTCCTTACATACTTTCATATAAAATATGATCATGAAAGGAAAATTTAGAATAACTTACTTAAGAAACTTGAAAACCATAGTATTTATCTCACAATAGCCGAACCTGGTCTGCTGGATAACTCAGAGTAATACAATATGGCCTTTAGTATTAAAACTCATAACTTCGGAGTTTTTTCAACGACAAAGTCTCAAAACACCAAAAATGTATAGAAAGAAGATAACCAACTTTCAAAAATGGTAAATATGTTATATCAAAGAAAGCCGGATTCAAATACGGATTGTTTTTTGTTGCCTACCCGAGTGCTATGGGATCTTAAATCATATCTATAAGACCCACTGCTGAAGTAGAAAAATAGGAGAACTTCCTCATTTATCGCATAGGTTTCCGAAAGAGAGAAAGAATACTATTTTTTGCACACTTAAGAGATGATTGAGTTAATAGAATTAATAGAATATCTATTATATGTGATTTCTATACAGCATAGTACTTCCAGCGATATCGCTGAAATTGTTAATGCCAAAAAGTTCTGGAATCCATTTTGAAATTCCTTTGAATGAACTTATAACTGCTATTAATATAATAATGTATTTGTATATATTGTATATTGAAAGAAAAAAAAATAAAAATATCCTTTATCGCATGTTCTCTATCTCTCCCAGAACTTGTTTACCCAGGTATGGATCAAATATGAACAGCGTCGTTTTATAGTATCTCTATTGACAAAACTTCACTGTTTGTAACTCGATCTGTCCATGGGATTTTTAGGATTCTTCTAATAAGCCATAGCTCGAAGGACTCTAGCTTGTTCATATCTGTGATTTTTAGAGTCCAAGTTTCCATCGCATAGAAAAGCACTGACCAAACATAACATTTTAAAAAACGTATTTTGGTTGTGATGTTGAGGTCATGGCTACATAATAAGTTTTTGTATTTGAGAAAAGTCGTTCGCGCAAATTCGATTCGACATTTTATTTCTTTTGAACAATCCCAATTTTCATTGATCTGACAACCAAGGTACTTGAAATTTTTAACTCTTCAACAAACAAATGTAACTAAGGCGGCTAATATCCGTTCCAGCCAACTCGCCAGATTCGACGAAAGTATTGCAACCGAGATGCTTATGCCTTAGTCCGGCGAAAGCTAGACAGGAAAGCAGAAAGTTTCTTGATGTTTCCACCTCTTCTTCCTCATGGCAACTTTGATAAGTTTCATCCTCCATTGTCTTTTGCCAGTATCCAGTTTGGACGCCGCAGTTCAGTGGATGTTTCTGGGTCATAAGACCTTCGCATTTCTACAAGTTCTAGTTGCTGATCAACGTTTACTGAACTCGTGTAAAGCCCATAGTACCAGCGTTCGAACGCACAAAGACAGAGGAACTCCTGCTTGTTCTCATCCTGGTGGAATTTAAGTATGGATGTCGATTCTGCTGAGGCCAAGCAGCCAAGCAAGCTTAATATGAAAGTGGTTTGAAGATAGTCAGGATGGTAAAGATTATTCGGCTACTTTTTTCACATTATTATCCCATTTTCTTAAAACACCTTTTCTATAAACGCTATGTTCGGCGAGACCAACAAATTATTTTCACAACGCATAATTTATTACAATTTTATCTAGTTTGCAATAAACTACGAAGCATGCTTCTGCCTATTGTTTTCAGGTTTCCACTTATCGAGAACTAAATACATTATACTACCATATGACTTGGTTCAAAAGATTAACCAGATTGTCTCAAAAAACTGCTACTAATAGGTTTCAAATAAGTTTTAGTTGCGCAAATTTCCTACAGGGTATTTTAGTCATAATCAAAACTCTTTATCTCCAACATGCTTCATCAGTAAGCGATATGCTTAACAATTTCCATGCAATCTCGGCTCATAGTAGTAACTATAAAGCCAAATCGTCCTTCGTGCGTTTGCCTTGCTTATCCTTATGGCAACTGCATAGCTCATTTCCTTCTCACATGAAAATCCACATTATGAGCTGGTTGCCAGAGCTGCGGCAGCGACAGCACATACAAAAGCAATATATTTATTGTGGTGAAATTGCATAAGCATCTCTTTCGGAAGCTGGATTTCAGTAGGTACGACTATGTAGCGGCGTATGATGCGGCACAGCAATCAGGACCAAGGTAAATACGGTCATCAACGACATTGTTGCGAACAGCCGCATTCAACACGATGCCACAACGGCACGACGGCAATTGTTATTGTGCTGATATTGCCATTTCCTTGTGGTAATGCAAGCAGTTAAAAAGCAAATGTCAGACAGTTTATGGCATGATGAAGGAAATCAAAGTCGTTACTGGTCCAACTAATCTCTGGCCGTTAACTCGTTTTGTGAGCCAAATACAAATGAGGCCAATGAAGTGAAAACACGCTAACCAAACTGGCTGGGTAGAGCCGAAGATATAAAGAAGACAGTATTATAAAAGCGCAGTAATGACTACGGTGGGGAGTAATTATGTGTAATTGTGTGTGTTTTCTATAAGACGAGCGTATATAAATTGTGAGATTTTTGTAGAAAGAGTGCAGAGAAGTAAAAATGAATGCAAAGGAGTACTTTGGATAAATATTTTAGCTATTATATACTAATATACTAGGAGTAATTAATTGATTGATAATATAAAAATATTTGAAAGTACAAAGTTCAAATTTTTAAATAACAAGAAAAAACGTTAGATTTGGCTGCATCGAAATTATGTTAAGCTTCACTGACTCACATTTTCTTACAAGAACTTGAATTTGATCGGCCATTTTGTATGGATGATATATGCTATAGTGATCCTATTTGAAGAGTTTCTATGGAAATTGTATCATTATCCTAGACAATAATTCATGCCATATTAAAAAGCTTCCCATACAAGCATTCGATTCTAATCATACAGTTTATATGGCAGCTATAAGCTATAGTGATCCGATCTGATCATTTTTTTTTTTGAGATTACACCATTGCCTTAGACAATAATCTAAGCCAAATTTTTTGAAAATATACCGTCAAATGAAGAAGCTTTCATACAAGAGCTTGATTTTAATTGTTCAGTTTGTATGACAGCTACATGTAATAGTAGTCTGATAGGAACAATTTCTTCGGAAATCTCATTATTGTCTAAGATATTAATCCATTCCAAATTTCGTAAAGATATCTCTTCAAATAAAAAGTTTTTCGTACTAGCATATGACTCCGATCGTTCAGTTTGCATGACAGCTTATGCCAATATCGACAATTTAGATGGACTTATAATGACTATACTTATATATATAAGTATATTTTTCTGTCTCTAACGCTTTCTTGTAAGTGTTAAAATCTTCGAGGCAAACTTAATATACTCTTGGGTATAAAAACACACACATACACTTTCTATTACGATTTTAAATATATGGGCTTATAATGATATACTTGTATATTCTGTCGATATTTGCTCACATACATATATGTACACCACCTTCGGCCCGCATATTTGTAGACAATTAATTGTATAGTCATCAATATACTGCAAATATAGCTAACTGTGTATCCAAATGTATTGGTATTGGCTATGAATTGCAATGGTAATTGTATTTGTATTTGCTTTTGCGCTATTTGCGGACATCGTTAGTCAACACAAATGGCCGCATAATCGGCAAATTCCACGTGAAAAATTTCACACGCGGTCAGCTTTAACATTAAGCCAAAATATCAATCGCGAGTGTCGGTGTATGTGTGTTACACTAAGCTCGGGAACCTTATTTTTTATTAAATATTTAATTTTTTTTATTTAAATGAAATAATATAATAATTTATAATATAGTCTATTGAAGTTATTCCTGTTTTTTTCACTCCTACATGTATACAACATTTAAAAAATGGTATACTGAAGGTGATATTCTAATCTACAAATTTCAAAATTTCAAAAAATATTTAACAGATTTCGTTAGTTTAAATATTCAAAAAGGCTATTCTAAAATGATGTTTCCTAATTCAAATTATTTTCAAAGTTAACTCGACCGGTTTGCGTGGACCAAAAAACGTTGGATGCGGACGTCACGATATCTAAAAATCTAATTAGTTGATTTAATCGAAATTTGGCCTGTTTATTCTTAACATATCACTTTTTCATATAATTCAACAAAATTTCTAATTTTATGACTTGCAATATTTAAAAAAAGAATAAGAAAATAAAAAAAGTTAATAAAAATGTATCTAAATTTTTGGTAGCAGCCATTTTATGAAATTGTTTTATTAGTTATATTGATTCATACTACAAGTATAATGACATTTATAGTAATCCTTAATCGGTCGTTTTGTTTCCTTGAACGCACGTGTAAAAATTGTAACGACGAAATTCGAAATTCATGCTGGTAGTTTAGAATATCCTCTTAAAGCTGTGAAATTATATTTACTATATATCTTAAAAATTCTATCATTTCTACTGCATATAATAATTAAATTAGTAAAATAATTGTCTGAGAAAATATGTATTCATCGTATGCTTCCCTAATACCTTCTGTGAGGCTTCCTAAAAGGCTTTAAATTGGTAGTATTTTCCGTTTTAATTATATATGTCATCTCTATTTTAAAACAGGCCTATGATTTTTAAAAATATTTTCACTTTGGTAACCATTTTGTTTTATTTCTACCACTTTGCTCCATGTTTCTCAAGAGTTCATGATTAGCGCACACATCTCGAGACCTGATCCTTCATCCAAAGTAAAGAAAAGTATATCTAAATATTATGCCCAAATTTGAAATGTGTCGATCCTTATGAATTAACATAATTTGAAACGAATAATTATAAAAAAATATTCAACTTTTGTTTACGCCTAAAATCACGTTTTTCCGTAATAGGGATGATGTTTAGTTCATACTTTTTTGTAATGATCTTTTTTACAGTTTCAGTTTATAACTATCAGAACATAAAGAAAGGGAAGAAAATTATTTCTTCTCTCAATTGTGTTACCATATAAATGACGCGGCCAACAATTCTCAGTCAGATTTCTATGAAATAAAGTACACCAAGAACAATTAACAAACTCAATTTTTCTATGTCAATCGGAACTGGGGTAGAAACATCGTTTTAATGTAGGATTATCCGATTTTTACTTATCTTATACTTCAAAGTTGAGATTATTCCTATAATTTATATCGGAAATCCGTCATTTCATAACATAATTGTACTACCACCCTCCATATATAAATAAGTGCTCTATCATGTAGTCCTTTACGAAGCTGCAACAAAGCCAGCAAAGGCCGACTTGACCCACTATGCAAAAATTTGACACGCACTGATCAATACAAGTCAATACTTAATAAAATTCCTATACCTTTTATGTATAAGCAGCGGCTGGGATAGTCTTCGCTATCCACAGAGAATTATCGTTTTTTTCAGTTTCCACTTCATCAGTAATGATGCATTTGGATGAATGTAGAGTCTACTATGTTTTTCACTTTTACAATTTCTACTTAGCGTCTTTCTTGAAAGCGTTTTAGGATCTTTGGCACAAGTCTATCTAGTGCACAATCTATGTTTACACTTGGAGTCAGTGACTCTTTTGTTTACATTCGACCGGATTTAATGTCGTATTTGTTTGCATTTTGAAATGAATGACTCTTTTGCTTACATTTAGCCAAGCTCACAATCTTTTTTTACATTTTGGGGTCTATTACCCCTTTGTTTAAATTTTGTAAGCTTAATAACCCCTTTGTTTACATTTAGCTAAGTCCACAACTTTTGCCTACAATTTGGGTTCTATGACCCCTTTGTTTTATTTTATGAGCTTTGTTTTGTTTCCATTTTGCGAGGCAATGGACCCTTTGTATACATTTTATGCGGTCAATGACCTTTTTGTTTACATTTATCAAAGTCCACAACCCTCATATACTTTTAGCCATTTACTGTCATTGACTCCTTTGTTTACATTTTAAGGGGCCAATGACCTTTTTGTTTATATTTATCAAAGTTCACAACCTTTATATGCTTTAGCCAAGTCCACAATCGTTGTTTACAGTTAGCCAAATCCACAACCTTTGCTAACAGTTTGTGGTCAATGACTTCTTTGTTTACATTTTATGAAGTAATATTTGGCCGAGAACCTTTGTTTACATGTTATGAAATCAGTGATTGTTTACATTTAGCTAATTCAACAGCCTTTGCAAGTACCGGAAGGACTATGGTTTGGAAGAACTCTGGTTATCCCCTTTATAATTAAAAAAATTTAAAACCAGTTATTATAATAGTAATAAAGAAATTCAGTTTGATCACATTGTTTTCAGAATCATCACTTAAAACCTAAATAAATTAGCAAGCGAGTAACCAGAGGAACTTCACTTTGATACACCACAAAAACTTGCTACCAACTTTAGAGTGAAAACTGTATTTCACTTTCTGAAGCAGTTTACAACATTTTCTTCCTACTTAAGAAAGAAATCTTTACTTAAGAAAAAATATGATATTTAGTTCCATTAAGCTCGACGTTGAATTAAATTTTCTTCTTCAGTACATAATCAGAAACAATTCATTAATCCAATAAGATATTTAAAAATTATCCAAATAATATTAGACATGAAAATGGCAAAATTTTAAATGAACGCATAGATAATTTAAGACACTTAAGCCTTAAGTAAACACAGCGAGAAATTTCTATGCAAATTCGGCTACTTTAATTTGAGCAACCAATCCAATTGAGCAGCGTGCTGCGTACGTGTGCGTAACAGACGCCTAATAGCTTGGCAAACAGTTAACGAACGGCATAAATAGCAAATGGCGCAATATTTAAGCGGCATTACCCAGTCGCCGACGACAATTGTCTGTCTATTTGGCTGCCAGTTTTACCTAACACACGCACGCACTCACACATACCTTCTAAACTCTGTATATGTAAGACAACGGCACTTCGAGACGGTCTGAGCGCCATTGGCATAGAATTGCGGCACAGCTGCTTTGCGACACCCAACACCGCTCGACTAGTCACGGGACATTTGGCTGTGGTTTGTAAACCATTATGTGTTTGTTTGTTCGCCACTTGACGCCTCAGGCGCCGTGTCCAGCGCACAGTAGATCTTTGCTTTATAACTTGCTATATACCTTTCTTTGTATGTTTGAGTGTGTGTGTGACCATCCTTCTGACCATTTTGGTAATTACTTTTTTGCGGTTTGAAATTTGGCAGATTTACATTGGCCCTTCGGTGTCCTTCCAGCTTCAGCTCCGCGCCCTGTGCCTCTGTGTTTGGCGTGCGTGTCTGTCCGTGGCATATGCTTTTTGGTATTATTTTGGAAATATAATTGCGTCACTCCGACAGCATCAATTTTTGATTTTTGCTTTTTTAATGCCTTCGTACAGCCACTACTCCAGCGCAGCGTTAAGGTCATTGCGACGGTTTAAGCTTCTAGTTTGATGGGCAAAATATTTATGTAAATTTAAATAGCATAAGTAAATGAAAAGAGAGGGCGAAGAAGTGGAGAATGAAAATTTTCCGTAATTTTTGAGCTTTTGTTTTTGAGCGACAAAGCACTTCAGCTTTGGCTGTCATTTTATGCGTGTTGGTGGAAGGTGGCTAACTTTGGTTGTAGGCTCTGTCTTTACATACATATAAGAAAATATATAAAGAGTGATTAAATTCGTGGGCGGACAAATTTTTCAATAAAGTGCATGTAGTACTACTTATATATGAAGTTTACCACGTAGTCGGAGACTATAAATTTTATATATACATTTTATACTATTATTCATGTAATAAACTATTCAATACAGTGAAAATTTTATTTACGAATAAAGACGAAAACGTTTTTGTTGGTATAAGAATCCAAAGGATTGCACTTAAGATTTAGTTTTGAATATGTATATTCATACAAATATATTTTATTGGAAAAAATAACGAATTTGAGGCTGCTTTCTCAATGTCTGTTCAGTTACTAGAGTTCGAGTTACTAGAGTACTAGAGTAGAGAGAGTCCGCTTAATCGATTGTACTTAATAAACATCAACAATGTGCATGGTTAATGGAAATGTCCCCTTAATATGGCGTTCATTTAATAGAGCTTTCACTATATTCTTTATTTTTGAATTGGTTTTACTATCCTATCTTCTAAGTTGGTTCGAACTGGACACAGTGTGCTAAATTTTACTAAAATTGGTTTAGTAGTTTAGGAGTCCATCGTGGACAAACAACGTGACACGTACTTTTTATATATACAGAATAGACCAATTCTCATTATCGATTCGCCAAACTTTATACGCAATGTGTCGTGTGTAGAAATAGTGATGGTCCGCGTTGATTTTATCAAATTCTGGGAAAAGATTCGGTCAGCATCGTGTTATAACATTCGATATTGATGACAAACGGCATTTCCTGCTTTAATTAAAATGAAATGCCCGAACTAACCATGATTTGACTCACCCCAATAGAGCCCAATTTTGTTTGCCGACGAAGACATTAAGCAAAAAATGGGCCTCATCTGAAGAGATGAGTTTTTGATAAAAATCATCGTTGGCTTCCATCATTTCTAGCGCCCAATCGGCAAGGTTAAGGCGCTTTAAATTGTCTGTTGGCTTCACTTCTTGTGCCAACACAATCTTATACGGAAAGCGTCGTTGACCCGACTGATTCGGATTGGCCTCAACACTGACCTGAAGAGCACCGAACCCGAACCCGAAAGCGAACCATAAGTAAGCAAACCCTTAATATGATGTTTAAAACTAGGCTTGCTCAAAGTTATTGAGCTGGTTTCATAATATTTGCTATTTACTAGATTTCTCCAGATATTTCTTTTTAAACTGAAATGATCCCAAGATTGAAGCTAAATATCAGCATTTGTTTTTTTTTTATAGGTATTAAGACTGTAGCAAAACATGCTTGAATTAATCTCAGAAACTTTTTTTCTGTCCCTGTTTTGAATATAAATTTTGAACGACTTGTAAGGCATTGCAGTAGGAAATTCGATGACAACCCTATAAAAACTTTAGTAAAAACTTAAAACAGCCAAACTTTCTTTATTCATTACTAAACACTAACTTCTTTTTCTTTTATATACGATAAATTGAGAAGTGAAATAAGTGAACAAATTTAAAATTTATTTACCAAATCAAATTTTTCCTGCAGG
Source organism: Bactrocera neohumeralis (assembly GCF_024586455.1). Classification (NCBI taxonomy): domain Eukaryota; kingdom Metazoa; phylum Arthropoda; class Insecta; order Diptera; family Tephritidae; genus Bactrocera; species Bactrocera neohumeralis. Next base: position 27,456,294 of record NC_065922.1, read on the forward strand.
GTATCCTACTGCCTACTTCATATGTATGTAGGAACATTCCTATACATACTAAATGCAGTATACATAAGTATATACTACCAATGGCATTAAATCATTTAATTTTTGTCGTTTTAAGTTTTTAATCGGATTTCTGTCTTTTAGCCATTCATTTTCTCTCAGGCACTTAGTGATCTGCCAAGCGTTGATATTAGCTTCACTGTTCCCTTACATTCATTATTTTCTTTCCTTTATATTTGCTTAGACTTTCATTAGACTTTTTCACTGCCGATTGTTCAGCATTTACTCCCACCTGGCAAGTTGTTTGCTCTTTTCTCTGAAACTCTGACATTAATGCGGATTTTCAAGGTTTTTTGTTTGTTCTGCTGCAGAGCAAACAGCTTATGCAGATATTTAACTTGCTTCGTTTACTCATACAGGTACATATGTACATATAATAATGTTGTATGTATGTATTTGTGTAAATAAAATTGTGTACGTAAGCGCTAAGGCATAATGTGGCTAGGGTTGAATTGATGTTTGGCTTTGTGGTAGATTCAGTTATTTTAATATACTTAAGTGATTATTTAATGTTTCTATAATGATTTCGTGAATCTCGTAAATCCTTTAATTATTTCAAATGATGGCATTACTCGTGTACTCGGATACACAAAGAGCTTTACTGTTTAAGGGTTTTCGGAAAAAAACTTGTAACCAAGGTAACCGTTGGATATTATGTTGATGTCACGCTTTTTAATGTTCGTTTGAAGTTCATCTGCATGTCCATTAATGTGTGTTTGGCAGCTATTCGTTTGATTACAAGGGGTTTGACTGACGATTTTTCCATGAAATGAAATTTAATAAGGATTTTGCTTGAAATTTAGTGTTTACAGCGGAATCAGTGCTTGAAAATAATCGTGTTGACATCAGAGAGGTAGCCGAAAATCTCTATATCTCTTATAGGGAATCATTTGATTAATGTTTTGGGTATGAAACTGGTAGAAGCTGCTTGACAACGTAGTTCTCTATTCATCCAACGCATTATTACTGGTGAGTAGACATGGTCGGATAAAAATCTGGATCCGTTCGGTTACTTAGACCCAATAAAATACGAAGGAACATTTGGCAGGAATAACTGATCCCCTGAATAGACCTTCTTCTTCATACTTCATATATTCTGAATGAATATAATATTCTATGTAAAGGCCAAGAATAATTCTAACATCTTTTATATTGTCGAAATTCATACTTTCCAAAAATAAATCAAGTTATTGTTGTCGAATTGACAGTCTTTGTATGAATAAAAATCTGAATCCTTTCTGGTTTTGGGTAGTGAGAAGGGTCATCATTATGGAATAAGTCATCATTTTTCTTAGTACTCAACAAATAAAAAGAAGTGAATTGAGATTTTAATCAGTGAGCCGCTGTAAGCTTCACTCAATGGGAAGCATTCTCGGCCTACATAAACCATACTGGAAATGTTTTTAAGGAGCCTTATCATTGTAGGTGTAATTCTTTATAGCAGTTCACAAAACTAGGAACAACTACTAAGCGAAATTTTTTTCTCAGTTAGAGAGCTGTAATAATACATACCATTTTATAACCTACCGAAATCCGCTCTGACTAATGGTCTCGCACATAAATCCCAAATACCAAATAAAATAAATAATGTCTGCCTACCAGGCAGATAAACTGGAGCAAATGAATATTTGTAGGTGTAGGAGTGGTAATAAGGCCGCCATTTCATCGACACAGTCGGTTGAGCAAACCCCCCAGCAAGCATTCAACCACGTGTCAATCGCCATCAACATCAGCACCAACACTCGCTCTTATGCTGGCGCTCTAACTGTCGGCAGTGATGACACATTTAATTACCCAACAACTTAATGATCTGCTGATGTGCATATTTTTACGGCGCATTTCACACGCTTATACCCAAACCACCCAAGAATGTTTGCTAAGCAACCACTATGTGTGCTTGTGTAGCTGTTGCCAGCATTTAAGACCGTTTCGTTTAACTTTGGTTCGTTTCAATTTATTTCGTCTTCGTCTTTGTTTGCTTTCTTCGAAATGTGCGCGGCCTATAAAATTCATTATATTACAAATCATTTATTCATATCGGCGCATATCTATATACAAGTCTTTATTCATTTCAATTCGAATTTGCTTCGTCATGATTTCGGTGCAACGCGGCGTATGAGCAATATTCGGTGATTTACTCGTAAATGTTATTGATACCTATGCTATGCCGTATTAATTTTGATTATCATTGTGCTATCACTATTTGTTTGTGCTGTTGAAATAGCCTGACTAGGATATTAGCATTCTAACAATTGGAGTGAAATATAGGACTTAGCGGAGTTGGAGGCAATGAATAAGTGTTTCACAGATGAGCTCTTTGCATCTACATATGTATATTATGGTGATTATTTCGCAGTTTTTGTTATACTCTCGCAACAAAGTTGCTAAGGAGAGTATTATAGTTTTGTTCACATAACGGTTGTTTGTAAGTCCTAAAACTAAAAGAGTCAGATATAGAGTTATATATACCAAAGTGATCAGGGTGACGAGTAGATTTGAAATCCGGATGTCTGTCTGTCCGTCCGTCCGTCTGTCCATGCAAGCTGTAACTTGTGTAAAAATTGAGATATCATGATGAAACTTGGTACATGTATTTCTTGGCTCCATAAGAAGGTTAAGTTCGAATATGGGCAAAATCGGCCCACTGCCACGCCCACAAAATGGCGAAAACCGAAAACCTATAAAGTGTCAAAACTAAGCCACAAATAAAGATATTAAAGTGAAATTTGGCACAAAGGATCGCATTAGTGAGGGGCATATTTGGACGCATTTTTTTGGAAAAGTGGACGTGGCCCCGCCCCTACTAAGTTTTTTGTACCATCTCGGAAACTACTATAGCTATGTCAACCAAACTCTATAGAGTCGTTTCCTTCAGGCATTTCCATATACAGTTCAAAAATGGAAGAAATCGGATAATAACCATACAAAGGTTATGTTGAAAATCACTAAAAGTGCGTTAACCGACTAACAAAAAACGTCAGAAACACTAAATTTTACGGAAGAAATGGCAGAAGGAAGTTGCACCCAGGCTTTTTAAAAATTGAAAATGGGCATGGCGTTGCCCACTTATGGACCAAAAACCATATCTTAGGAACTACTCCACCGATTTCAATGAAATTCGGTATATAATATTTTCTTACTCAAACGCACAAATTCTATCCAATATAACGCTATTTTGAATTCCATCTGATGCCTTCTCTGAATAATATATACATTAGGAACCAATGATGATAGCGGAATAAAATTTTACACAAATACGGCATTTGAAAAATATGTAAATGACGGATAATGAAATCTCGATTATCACTTTATCATGCGAGAGTATAAAATGTTCGGTGACACCCGAACTTACCCCTTCCTTACTTGTTTAGTATTGTTATTATTTCCATGCATGAGTATGGAATAAGATTATTTTGTGCTCTAAGTAAAGAACTTATCAGATTCATAAATACAAATATTTTCTATGAAAAGTCAACAAAGTCCTTTTTCACGATCTTGTTTAGCTCCTTCTTCGATGCAGTTTTTATTCCCTCAATCTTTAGTTTTGGAAACATACAAGTCACAAGGGGCCAAGTTTGGGTAATACGCTGGCATCGGCATCACTAATATATTATTTTTGGCCAAATTTTCTCCCAAAAGGGTGATATTTTTTACTAATCGGTAACATTTTTATTCACCGCACCACCCTTTGGCAAGAACTCATGATCCGCGACACCCCTGCAATCGAAGAAAACTGATGCAAAACCTTGACATTCAACCTAGCTTTTTCGGTCTTGGATCATAAACCCATGATTTATCACCAGTTATGAGATTCTGAATCATCGTGGACTGAGTCCTACATCTCCTGTGCAATAGTATACAAATTAAATGGCAAGTAGTGGTGATAAAAGGATCTTCTCCAACTCTTATATTAACTCTTTTTTGATATAATCTTACAATTTACGTGAAAAAATCAAATAACGAAGTTCTAGGTTTTTTATATTTATTTTTTATACTTTCGATCAATTGTTAAACATCCTTTTCCGGGTTAGCCGTACCATACCAATAACAACTTTGGTACTAATCTTTTATCAGTCATAGCTGATTCATCGTCATAGAAAAATTATTAGACGTAATCCACTAATCAACGGAATCGAATTACATAACATAGATGGTCGATCAACAGACCTATATCTTATTATTATTCGACCCTCAAAACTCTAAGGAGATTCTTCAAGTTTGTTCCCAATTTTTTTATTTACAATGCCCTTAATTCAGAAAGGTGGCTTGTGGCCGAAAATTTTTTTACAATAGAATCGTTAACATTTATTTAATGCAGGAATGGCCATAAATATCTTGGGTTCTAAAACGTGATTCTAGAGAATAACTTGCTCTGTGAAATACCAAAGAAAATAAAATTCAAGCAAATATAAGACGTTTTAGTAATTATTCCTCTAGGAAATCTATAGCTCCTAAAACAACTGTTTAAATTAAATGACTTACTGTGAATACGGTGGATAGATAAATTACAGGTCAATAAAACATATTTATTTGCATAATTCATCATTTTATTCAGCATAGTTCCCTTCAAAGGTGATACATTGATTATAGTGAACCTCCAACTTCTCGTCTCTATTTTTGTTGTATGATTTGTTCTTTGCTTCAAAATAGTCCTCATCACAGACATTCGACGAACATTTTTTCCAGCGTGCATTCTGTTGAGATCCTAAAACAGGAATAGGTACAGTGTTTCATCCATTATCACATATGGATGCAAAAACTCGGTTTTATTACGCTTGAACATCTCCAAAAACTGCTCCGAATCATCAACTCGTCGTTGTTTTTGGTAAAAAGTGAACTCGCGCGGCACCCACTTTGCAAGGAGTTTTCTCATAATCAAATATTCGTGAATGATATGATGTTCACGTTCAGTTGACATCCTCAGAGTACTTGCTATCTCGACAAGCTTCACTTTATGCTTATCCAAAATTATTTTGTAGACTTTTTTGATGTTTTCGTCGGTAACAACCATTTCTGGGCGTCCATTGCTTTCACTATCTTCGGTGCTCATTTCAACACGTCTAAACATGGCATACAAAGCCTTTGATGGTTGATTTTTCTGGAGTAGTGTCTGGAAGCTCGTCATCTAGCCAAGTTTTTGCTTCAACTGTATTTTTTTCCTTCAAAAATATTTAATCATTCCTTTTTATGAATTTATTTCACAATAACAAACGTTGCTTCGCTCAAAATGACAATTCACAAACTAAGAATCCAACAGCTGCCAAATTTATACACGCCTTTTGAAAATTAGGGCTAACTAGAAATCATATAGGTTTTATTCTAGTTGCGTCATATATGTGTAAGTTGACCTGAAAATATTAAAAAAATGTTTAATAAAGATTTTCCGAGTTCCGGTGCTTGCTTTCCAGTCAAAACTTCATTAACTTACTTTTATTCTCTCAGTGTTAGTCGTTTAGCTTGGTTTGTTTGTCCTTATCAAGAAAAGCTTTTATCACTTGTGCTTTTGCTACTCCTCCATTTTCGTGATTTTTGCCATAATTTTCGAATAAATTGTGCAATATAAATCATAGACTTTATTGAGACAATTCGTGCACAAATCCGTATCGTGTCGCTCGAAATCGCCTAATATTAATAACGGCATTTTATGAAATATTACCGCGTTCAATCTCTTGCTTTTTAGACATATGCACCATCTGCTTCTAAGCCCTAATTAACTGCTAGCTATTAATTAAGATAAAACGCTCGTAAAATATTGCTGTGTGGACGTAAAATCAAAGAAAATTAAGCGTTTTATATTAAGTATTTGCCAATCCAACCAAATTGACGCACACAAACACAAAAGCTTTGCAGATTTATTTGCCACAGCAATTTTTGCGGTTTGTACATATGTATGTATTATATAATATTATTTCTCACATTTAATTTATTTTATCTGCATAGTTTTGGTATGGAAAGTCGTTGTCTTCACGCGCTGTGACTTTCCGAGTTGTTTTACATAAAGGCCAAGTTTCGCCGAATAACCTTATGCAATCAATACAATTTGGCCTGTCATTTGTCACGCGACCAATTGCAGAGAACCTTCTACGAACAGAACATGGATTATTGATTACAAATGTTTGCTCTTTGTAGCATATGAGTGTGTGAAAGGGTGTGTTTGGGTGTGGATGTTATTTTTTTTTTTGTCAGTTCCGTATTAACAAAAAATTTCTAGTCACTTTTTGTGCACTCACTCTTCTTGTGCATTCTCTCATTACTTTTATTGCTTTTCTCTTCTCTTTGTGTGTGTTTTTTCTAGGCAGCACATCGAATCCCGATGCTAAGCGCCTCTACGACGATCTCCTCAGCAACTATAACAAATTGGTGCGTCCCGTTGTCAATGTGACTGACGCTCTAACTGTACGCATCAAATTGAAGCTATCACAATTGATTGATGTCAATTTGAAAAATCAAATCATGACAACCAATTTGTGGGTGGAACAAACCTGGTACGATTACAAACTCCAATGGGAGCCGAAAGAGTATGGCGGTGTTGAAATGTTGCATGTACCCTCGGATCATATATGGCGGCCGGATATTGTGTTATATAATAAGTAAGTAGTTTGGCATTAATAAAAAACCACAACACACGCACACACACACACACACACACTCAGCGCAAAGTCAGCGCGCTCAGTCAGTGAAATATCACCACATCAAATTCCCATATATCACAATCATCAGCCGCATCATCAGCAGCATGAGTGAGCGACAAGCAACAACGCGTGTTGCAAAACTAGCAGTAAAAAAATTAATTGTTGTTGCTGTTCCGTTAAAAATCCGGCTATGACTCGAAAAGAGCGCTGACATGCGGAACTTCTAGCTTTTTGTGTACTCACTCTCTTCCTGTTGTTGTTGCTAGTCTTTTCACTAGCAGTGCCGCTACCACTGCTGCTGCTGTTGCTATGCTGTCATTGTCATCGCCTCTTTTACTCATCACTGCGGTTTTTTGATTTATTTCATCCGAAGCGTGTCTTACAATTTTATTTATTGTTTCCTTTATTTTGGCAAATATTCTATGAAATTTCACATTTCCGTTTCTCATTTTATGCAAACTCATGCAAACACATACACACATATGCAAATGATTTCTGCTGGCTTAAGTATTTCCAGTTAAGTACATACATATATGCAAATGCAAAACATTTTTCCAAGTCAAAGATTTTAAGTCTGAACTATTTATCACTCTCATTTTGAATTGCATGCATAATTGCGAATATAGGTCTGAAATAGTTTTGTACATAAAGGTTGTTTCAAAACTTTCACTATTTCTTATCCGTTATTTAATCGGTTTAATATCCATATCTCCGACACTCCCAGACTGTTAAGAATCACTAAAAAAATTCGATGAGAAGAACAATCCCGTCCTCTTTCGGTGCAATTTTATATGCCGCAGCATATTTTAGCACGTACATATGTATTTTAATCGAAATATGTTGAAACTCACTTAATATAAGAAGTCATCCACTTCGAGGTTCGCAAATTTTTTAAAGAAAAAGCAACAGAAACTTCAAGTTTAGTGGAGATTGCTTATATCATTTGAAAGAACATTCCTTGTAATTTATTTTTTGAAGATTATCTCTAAAATTTTGGCCGCGGTAACATCTTAGATGGTCCATCCATTGAGTCCAATTTTCGATGACTCGTTCAAGCATTTCAACTGATAACTGGCGAATGACATGCGTGATATTTTGCTCCAAAGCCTGAATCCAAGCGGGAATGTCCGCATAGACTTAATACTTTACATATCACCACAAAAAAGAGGTCTAATGGCTCGATATCACACGACGTGGTGGTGGCCAATCGACCGCCCAAAACGTGAAATTATCTGCTCGCCGAAGTGTTCTCTCAATAATTCCATTAATTGATGCGGTGTGTGGGAAGTGGCGCCGTCTAGCTAAAATCAAATGTCGCCCTTAGATCACGAGCTTCCATTTCGGGTATCAAATAGGCGGTTTGGCGTGGTCAAATTTGCCACTGACGGTTACGTTCTCACCAGCATCATTTTTGAAGAAATATGAACCGATGATTCTACCGTCCCACAAACCTCACCAACCGTTGTGTTATCTGGTTGTAATGGCAGCTCTTGAATCTCTTCAGGTTGGTTTTCGTCTTTAATGCGACAATTTCGCTTGTTTACAAACCCATTGAGCCAGAAATGGGCCTCACCGCTGAACAAAATTTGGCTCGAAAATCTTCTTGGAACTTTTCAAAAGTCCATTGAGCGAAGTGATGCCACTTGGGGAAGTCCAGCGGAAAGAAATTCTGAAATTTTTGGAAAAAATATTTTAAACTCGGCCATTATTACGCCATTTTCAGTGACCCATCGGAAAAAGATGCGCCCGCGTTAGCAGGATAACTCCTTTCAGCATCATCTGAAGTGAAAAAATACGTTATTTTAGTTAATACCTTAACTTAGAACTTGAACGAAGGAAAAAAACTGAAAATTGGATTTTTGTCAGACTTTTTTACAAGAAATGAAAATTTCGCGACATATTTCTTCAAATAGCTGTAATCGAAAAAAAATCTTCATTGAAGTCTTTAAGAATTGTATCTCAAAGAACTATGTAAAATTTCATGAAGATTGGTTGAGAAAACTTCGCCAACCGATTTCAAAAACAATTTTGAGAAAAATGCGTTTAAAACGGCGCACTTAGTCTAGCTAAGCTACAAGTTCTCAAGGTTGTATCTCCGAAACTGTTACTCGGATTAACTTAAAAATTTAGGACAATATTCTAGAAGTGTTTTTTATTAAGACAATAAAAAAATTATATTTTTTGAAACCCGTAAACCTAGGTAACCCCTTAAGATCTCACCCTAAAATGCGACAAGTCATTCCATACGTCAGTCCGAGTAGCTGCGAGCGGCGCCGAATCGAATGCCGAGTCTCATGATGGGTTTCGAATAGCACTCACAGTAGTAATCGTCCTGTTGACCATAAGTTGAGCGAAGTGCGCCAAACACATTCTTTACAGAACGTGAATTTCCCTAATAAAGTTGAACGATTTGTAAACGTTGTTCAAGCGTAAGTCTATCCCGGAAAGTAATGTCAAACGATACTGAACAAAAATAACATGACAGCTTGACACGACTCACGCGTAATCCGTCAAAAACAGGATCTCTGCTTGGATCACACATATCTTTATTTGGAGTCCCTTTCTCCTAACCTCCCAGACTACAAACGTATCAATCTTTAGAGAAGCACTGAACGCTGTTCATAGTGAAGCTACCACCCAGTAAAAGGCGTTCTTAGAGTTCAACAACCACCTGTAGCATAAAAAGAGCTTTTAGTTGCCTCGCGAATCTAACAGTTTAGTGCTTTATAGCAGTTTAAATTAGAAATCAACTTCGAAATTACAATCTCCGCATGACTCTAACTACCACTTTGCATGCCCGATAAAACCAACTAATCTAACTCTTTCTCTGTGGTCCGATCTCATGGAAACCCGTTATTTGATTTCGGTGAAAAATTAAATTACTTCTTTTCAACTCAAGTAACAATAACAACATCTTACTTTCATCTCTCAGACATCTTGTAACATGCTTCTTAGTGAACCACGGTCATTCCAATAGAAAACTTTAGTTTTTGCTTTAATTATCTAGACCTAAATTTTAGTTATCGCCTCACTATTTTCACATATTTTACCTCCACGTTTCCTATAAATCCTCAATTAATCTTATAATATGTCTTTATAACGACAGTTAACTATACAGCGTGGATCAAGAAAGTGAGCCTTTGTAAAATTATCCTACAATTATTTAGATTGAATAATTATTGCACTACTATATACTATATATATTAATATATTATTTGCAAATTTTTAATTGTGTTCAATCTTCTTTAATCTTTTTTTATTCTACAACCAAACATACAATACATACAAAAATCTTCTACCAAAAATATACTTACACATACATAACTATACAATACCTTTGTGCCCTCCTCGAGTCAGCCAAATCAGTTTTTTGCAATAATTCACCGTGTCCGATGCTAACTACTTCTTTTCTTTTTCACATTTTTTCTTTGCAATCTTTATCCACCATCGCCACCGGCACCGCAACACCACCACTCTGCTGCTCCGCTCCGCCACAGCGCCGATGGCAATTTCGAAGTGACGTTGGCCACAAAGGCCACTCTCAACTATACGGGGCGCGTCGAGTGGCGGCCACCGGCGATTTATAAGAGCTCCTGCGAAATCGATGTCGAGTACTTTCCATTCGACGAACAGACGTGTGTGATGAAATTCGGCAGCTGGACATATGATGGCTTTCAGGTGAGTTTGTAATTGAAATTTAGCCACGAGTACGATTGGATTTACTTATTGGATTTTTACCGGTTTTTATGCTATTTTATGTTTTGCCCCACATACATTTATATACCTTTGTACATACATATTCCTACATATACGGGTATATAAGGAGTTATATATGTAGTTAACTCAGGTTCTGTAAACTCAGCACTTCATCTGGAGTTGTGTGTGCGTCTTTTACGGTTTTCTTTTATTTTTTTATGCAATTTACACGTTTTCCGTTTGCAACCTCATTCGTCTGAGTAAACTGAACTCAATCAAATGTTTAATTGACTCGAATCGTTAATTGCTTGTTTCATGTTCGTTTGAAGTTTGTTTAAGAGTAGAAAAGCTGGGGATTTTCGATTAGTTTAGAATAAAGTTTTTACATCTGGAAATTTTAATGGAAGCGCGTGCAGATTTGCGTGGCTATTAATTTATGTTTTGTTAAATTATTTTTATCAACTCGATGTAGGTGGTATGTAGATTGTTCAATGTTTTTATATGCAGCAAACGCTGTTCCAAAATACATTTCAAGAAAGCACTTTTAAAACGTTGTGCAGTTTTTTTTTAATTGCTTATAATCAGTTTTACGATGAAATATTTTCCAAAAAAAATTTTATTTAAAGCTTTCCAATTACTCAGCCTAACGACTTTCTGAAACCCTTGATATTTGGCGCTTATTTGATAATATTTTGCTCGGATTTCTGTTTAATGCTCATTATCAACTCTACTCCAAAAATATCTAAACTAAAAGAATCCGGAATTTGAAAATTATCTTAACTGCTTCAAATATTACAATATTTTCAAATATTTTCTGTCGATAGCAGCAAAAGTTTCAAACCTATTTTCAAACCGTTTTAGTTAAATATCTATGCTGTTTTGAGTTCTTGCTGAAACTATCGGTAAAATCGAATCCGATTGGCTTTATAGAGATAATGTACAGCAGAACACATTTCAAGCTTTCAAAACTTTAAGTGAAAATAAGAAAGAGTCAGATATTTATTTTGTTTACTTCACTATTCAATAACTCCAAAATATTACTATAGATCCCCATACGTTTAGAAATACTAAAAAAATCCACTTTCATGCACCCTCATGTTCGAAAGTAGTTGCTTCTTTAAAATATTCGTAATTTTTATACTCTGAACAAGATATATTAAGTTTGCCTCATCGTTTGTAACACCCAGGAGGATACGTCGGAGACCCTATAAAATATATTTATAAATCAACGTGGTGAACTGAGTCGAATTCATCATGTCCGTATGTAAACACGCGCAATAGTTCCTCATTTTTTGAATATTGATCTAAAACTTTGCCTACTCTTTTCTCCCTAAGAACCTGTCATTTGTCGAACCATTCAAAATCAGGTTCTTGTGTCGAAACCTTTTTTATTTAACAGGATAACTTCACGAAGTTTGGAACAGATTAATGTTCCAGAGGTTGATTGAATTGAAATGGCATACACAAGGATAATGTTTAAGAAAATATTTTACTTCTATTTATAGTTGAAATGCGGTTCGGAAATGGCCGAAATGCCTCTCTCAAAACCTTCATTCTGAAAATATTCCTTCAAAAGCAACTCATCTTTATTTAAAACTGAATGTCTATTAGAAAAATCTTAAACGGGTCCATTATAACATTTTTGTCAAGAAGATTTTAATCTAAGCTAACTATCGTGGCAAACAAATTCTTACCTATCAACTTCAATATATTTTGACCCAAAACAGATCAAACCAGCTTTTCGGATAGATATTACAAAACAAAAACAAGGAAAAACGTTAATTTCGGCTGCACCGAAGCTAAAATACCCTTCACAGATTACATTGGTGCCTTAGAAAATAATTTATACCAAATTTGGTGAAGATACATTGTCAAATGTGAAAGTTTTCCATACAAGAACTTGATTCCGATCGTTCAGTTTATATGGCAGCTATATGTTATAGTGGTCCGATATCGGTCGTTCCGACAAATGAGCAGCTTCTTGAAGAGAAAATGACGTTTGCAAAATTTCAAAAGGATATCTTAAAAACTGAGGGACTAGTTCGTATATATACAGACAGACGGACGGACAGATGGACAGACAGACAGACGGACATGGCTAAATCGACTCAGCTCAACATACTGATCATTTATATATATTCTTTATAGGGTCTCCGACGCTTCCTTCTGGGTGTTACAAACTTCGTGACAAACTTAATATACCCTGTTCAGGGTATAAATATGTACCAAATACCTATTGGCTAATTTTAAGAAGGTGTGAAGGAAGAAGACACTAATAAGAGAAGTATCAAATTTTACTCAAATTGTTAAAACCGTCCACCCTGGTTTTACTACGCAATATTTATCTAGTATTCTCTTGTGCTATGAGTATTAGTTTTAGAGAAATTATTATATTTTCTCCCAGTTCTGAAATTTACACCATAGCACACTCAACAAAGATTTCTAAAAAGTAGATGTCGAAAAAAACTTGTTAATTTACTTGGTTATACACTTTCGCAATTAGCAAAAATTATTTTCACTTTAGTTAGGGAATTTGAAAATTAAAACACATCAAACTTGGATGGAAATAAATACAAACGAATCAGTCGTAGATCAGCATTAATTTTTTACATTTTTCAGCTGTAAAATTTTTAGATACAATCTAGTCGCATTATCTTTAAGATCTCCGACTTAAACCGCTTAAAAAGTAGTAAACAAACAATAAACATAAATATAAACTCACCAACTTATTTAAGCTATGAAAGCTTAACTGTGGTGAAAATGTACTCAAACAAGGTGCTATGTATTAGCGTGTAGCCTTGTCTATTTAAAATCTGTTACTACATATTATGCACGATTCAAGATTTTTAAATACAATTTATGTTTTTCAAGAAATATTTTCCAAAAGTCTCATACACAGAAATAGCTTCAACTGCCTTCTTTCATTCTGGTAGTCAATGAATAACAATTAAGATAACTAGTCATCTACAATCTTTCGTTTCGGCTCTTTTTTGGAACACCATTCGCTAGGTTATTGGACAGTTTCGATGTCGTCTTCAGAAACTCACGTCTAGTCACATGTAATGATGCGTTTGATGAATGTAGGATGCTTAGTATCACTTTTGCGACATCTATTCGATACCGTTTTCAGAAAAGATTCAGGTCACGCTTAATACCCAAAACGTAAACCACAATGTGCTGAGTCGATCCATAAGAGATAATGAGATTCTCTACAATTTCTCTGTTGCCAACAAGATAATTATCAAATAGATGACGATTCGCAATTTTCGATAACTTCATGATCTTCACTAACTCTTCACACTTCTCTAACATCTTAAATACAAATTGATACATGGATATAAGATTCAGGAATACTAATTGATATATGCTGTAGCTCACTTTTTTTTTCTGAATTCCGGGCAGCAAACACCAAATTTTTCAAGAACCATAAGCAGAATGATCACAGGAAACAAGTTGACTTGAGCTGACGCCCAGGGTGGCTCATTTGAAACTGGTTTTATCATCGCTTTGTTGTTAGTTTAAGTGTTCTAATTTTTATTAATATTGTTTTGATGTGGCTCCGGAGCTAAATTTTTCTGTCACCCGAGATATATTTATGTAACGCAAAACTCTCTTTGAGCATCCTTACTACATTACCATATCGTTAGTCAAAATGCGCGGGATGTATTGCTGCACTAGCATGGAATTCTTTAAAATGCTTTTTTGAGAGCAATACTCTCACTACATGCACGCCCTCTATTGCCTCTTTTTTTATTCGCTACTATATATTCCACGGCCTTGAGAATATCCGTAAATTCCCACTTCCTCAAATGATAAATTATATGTATAATAAGTAATCAAATTAAATCCTTACTGATCATATTCAGAACCAAGCAACCACTAAATATCGCGGAATGTGCACAATAACACCACAAACAACGACAACTATTTGCAAGTGCGAAGACACTTACAGTGCGGCGTGCCACTGAACTGCCAATTCCATGAAATCCGCTAACGAAAGAAAAGCGCAATTCCGCCATTTATAGACACCCACGTGCAATCGCACAAAATCAACTTCAGCGGAGCAGCACACCGGCCAGCTGAGCTCGCGGCATCAGCAGGCGGACCAAAAGTGATTGCCGCCAAAGTGAGCTGAGTGCTATGAATGCGATTTCGCAGCATTCACGGCTGCCAAGTATCGAAATTGGGTTTTCATGTTGCAGACAATTGAAGCGCATAACACGACAAGCGCCGGAGTTGAGGCGCGACAGCTGAGGTAATCGCGGAGATGCTGGAACAGCACAGAAGAAAGTCAGGTGGCAAGCAATTTCGTGGCACAGGAAGCATTTATAGTGGCCTGCCAAAAGTTTCCGAGGCATAGGACTTCGCAGTGCAAGCCTTACTGAGCATCGACACCGCCTCGCTGATGAGCTGATGTGGCGTAAATTGTTATTAAAGGCATCTTCGGTGGTGGCGCAACGCCGAAATGGTGTACGGCAGCAATTGGAGCGGGAAATAAATGAAATGCTTCGGCATATCGCTCGTCTTATACACAACTTGCAACATTTTTGTCTTTATTTTTTTTTTTATTGTTGCCTCTCTCACCTGCCCTTGGATTGCCATGTGCTGATGATGGAAAATCATGCAAGTGGAAGCGAAACGTAATGAAATATTTCCACTTCTTGTTATGCCATCTAGGCTGGCGGCAGGTGGAGGAGTGTGGCACGTGGAGCAAATGAAATTAAATTTGCAATTTAATAACACCAACTGTAGAGACAACAACAACAACGAAAACAGCAACAGTCACCAACAACAACGACAACAACATGTGCATAAATAATAAATCGCTTGCACACTCATACAGGTATTTGCAGCAACCGAACATCAGCAAAACAACAACAACCACCAACAACAGCCTATACATGCACGGTATGTTAATGCCAGCAATTGGCATCAGCTGCAGTTGTTACTGCCCCCAGCTTATTTGATTGTGTCCCTTACTCACAGCATTCGCATTGCTTTGCATAAATTCATTGCGCTAGGTTACTCATACGCCACGTGCACCCGTGTGCTGGCGGTGGCGGTGGTGGCACGAGCGCTTGCGTGTTTGTAGGTGGAATATTATAGTGCGCAGATGTGACACTTCAATTTAAATGCAATCTCATATTTTACACTGTTGTTGTTGCTGCTGCTATTTCATTTTGTTTTTTTTTTTTGCTATTGCTCTTGTTGCTGAAATCACCGCTGACTTCATGACACCGCTGACAACGAATAAATATTTGCGTTTGCATTGTTCCTGATCCGCATAAAAGTTGCAAGCAGACCAACGCGTACAAATAAATATTTCTATATGTTATTGTAATGCATAAATAATTAAATGAGTTGAATGCAAAATGTGGCACAAAAATTAGACTGATTCATGAAATACAGGCTATATGAATAAGTAGAGTTGTGTTTTCGCAGAATATTTTAATTAGATTTTAGTTATTAACGCTTCATTATTAGATATTTGCTAAATAATTTTTAATTTTTATTTTCTTTAAGCTTTATTTTCTCTTTCAATGTCTGACACTTGCTTTTTATGTTTGCTATTCGTATATTTATAACTTGAACATTACCTGTTATTGTGTGGAAAACATTTTTATTTAACAAAATGTCTTCTATAAAACTGTGGATCATTTTGGACTGAGAACACAAAACTTCCCAATTGCCTATCGATCACAAATTAGCACCTTGTCGCAAAATTTATTCTGCGTTTGATACCCAGGTTTAGCTTGTTGGTGGGTAAAGTCTTTCTTTTTTTTAAATTAAAGCTGCCAAAAGTGACGTATGTAGTTCCCAAGACACGAGGAATCTTTGTGTGTGACCTCCAGGCTTCAAAAGGTGTGCTGACGGCTCTATTGTTAAGGCCTACGATGTCAATATCATTCCCAGTGGCTTTGTTCTTTTTAAATAGATAGTGTCAACGTAACGTGCTTCAGATTAACGACTTTTACTAGCATTATATTAAAGAAGTCGTTAGATAATCACCCTGCTTAAAGCGTCATCGAACGCTCAGAAAGGTCCATTCCGATTTTGACAGAACTGATGGTTGTGTTCGATGTCATTTAGCCTAACAGTATGAGTTTCACAGAGATACCAAATCATTCCTGTCAGTGCATCGAAAGCGGCTTTGATATCGACAAAAATGTTTGAATTATTATAAGAATCTAGTCCAAGCTCGATTTTACAGAGCTAAATCCACACTGATAAGGTCCAATTAGTTTATTTACAAAGAGCTTAAGTTTTCGACATAAGACTATCCAATGAACCTTATTTTAAGAAGACTAATCCCGCCATAAGTTTCGCATATTGTTTTAACCTCATTTTGTTGGAATGGCGGGACGATAACGTTGTCACGGTAGATTATTCGGCGGGTTCTTCTCGTATTTTTTTAATCGACCGGATCAAATGTTATGAGAAGGGACATAATGGATGAGACAAAACTTCCCAGTCGCAGTTTTCCAAATACGTCTTGCGACATGAGGCCGATCGTTTTCATTATAAAAACTAATTGTCTCTTGTCTAGTCACAAATCCTGGTGGTTATTTCGACAATCGCTCGCTTCAGTTTTATGAGTTGTTGTCGGTAATGGTTCCCATTAATAGTTTCACGCGATTCTAGAAGGCACAAAATACAGAGCATAACCTCGGCAGTATGAATATTGGCCAGCTTTCATAAATGACTTTTTGCGTTTTATTCATCACCAGCCGATACAAAATCGACTTCATTACATTATAGCGTTTCAGCGGCATTTCTGACATGCAAAATCGTCTTTCAACCTCTCTTGGCTCCAATTCACTCTGACACCCAGTTTTCTTGCTATTGATTGTAACCAGCCTCGTTTAAATATCTTAAAATGACTGTTTGAGTGACTCCCAAAGATTATGCTAAATCTTTCCGTGTTTGACAACAAATCGAGTAATGTTTCAAGTTCCTCATCTTCAAACTCTGACCGCTCATGTTGTTTTTCGTCTTTTAAAGCTGTTACTTAACACTAGAACTACCACACCAGTCATTTTGACTGGAGTGGTAATTTTGTTTTAAAATTTCTCCTTCATGTTACATTTTTTTCTCTCAACAATGTTTGACTTTTCCAACGATAACTTAAGAAATAGTATTATAAATAGCATTTTTTCTCTTATTCCACGAATACAAAATAATTTCGTATCATGCGTACTTATACCAGCACCAGTCAAAATGACTGCTTCCAATTGAAATGTAAAATCATGCTGCGATTTGCTTACCGATCACGAATCAACAATATTGCTCGTTTTGTATAACTACAAAGTGTTTCTTAGAACTTAGAAATATAATCTTTATGTAAGCATTATTTGTGATTTTAGTTTTATAAGCCATGAAAATGACAAAACGTTTGAAAATATCTGAAATTTTGGAAAATCTGAACGATATAGCAATGGAATTGTCTGATATTGAAGATGATGAACTCTTTGACAGTGATCAAGAAATTGAAATTGAAGTATGCGGTACCCAAGAAGAAATTTTTGAGAGTGAAAATAGTGACAATGAGGTTTTCGACGAAAAAAAGATTCAGGACTCCTCAGAAAGTGACAGTGAATTTGAAAATATTTGAATTCTCGTAAAAGAAGATGTGTGCAAGTGCGTTCTAGTTCTGAAGATGAAAATGAAAGTATACGACAAGATAATAAAAATGAAATTGCTGCGGACGGAACTTGTTGGGAAAAAATACAATAAGAGTCTTGCCCTGGAAGATTAGCGCTTCATAATATCTTCAGAGACCTATCCGGTCCAACAGGATATGCAAAAAATATTATGAAAGGTCAAGTATGTAGCGAATTTTTTTAGTAATCGACGATCGTAAGCTTGAACATATAAGACCTTGCACGGAATTAGAAGCATCTCGAGTTTTGGGTAAAAAATGGAACCGAACAGCAACAAAATTGAAAGCTTTCATTGGAGTTTTATATGGACGGGAGCATACGAAGCAAAAAATTTAAAAATTTCATATCTATGGAACGAAAAATGGGGACCAAACTTCTTTGCAAACAGCATGAGTAGAAATGATTTTACGTAAATATTGAGGTTTATTCGTTTTGATAAAAAAGTGAGAGAAGTCAACGTCTTCAAAACGATAAATTTGCTTTAGTATCAGCAGTATGGGATAGATTCATCAAAAATAGTATGCAATGCTACAAACCAGGACAAAATATTACAATAGACGAACAACTCTTGTCAACAAAACCCAGATGCAGATTCACCCAAAATTGCCGAATAAACCCGACAAGTTTGGGATAAAATTTTGGCTAGCATCTGATGTTCAAACTAAGTATATTGTGAATGGGTTTCCTTATTTAGGAAAAGATGAGACACTAGTAAGATCACAGCGTCTAAGTGAATCTCTTGTGCTACAACTTATGAAGGGAAGAAATATAACAACCAACAACTTTTTCACAAGCTTACCGCTGGCATCTAAATTGCTAGCCAAAAAAACAACATTGGTTGACACTATACGCGGAAAAAAAGGGAAATGCCTAAAATTTTCAATTCTTTTCAATTCGCAGATGAACTTGCCATTGAAAATACCAAGAAAAATGTTTAACCAGGAATGGAATCACGAGAAACTATTGTACCTACAACTTCAAAGGCCTTACTTTGTTCACGCAAATGGTGTCAAATTGGGTACTGTAATAATAATAAAACTAGCACCATTTGTACATAATATCTTTAAAAATTTTGTATGCGGAAAATGCGCTCAAAAGAAAATCTATGTTTGTAGGAAATGTGACAAATTATAAATATACCAAATAATTTACTTTATACTATAAAATTAACTTAAATTTAATATGAGAATTTATTTTAATTTTTTTAAACCGAATCATATTTTCTTTATTATACTTATTATTGTTTAAGTGATGAAATGTAAGAATATTCATTTAGGAATCATGACCCCACGTACTACACAGCACAAAATTCCTTTTGTAAGCAACCAATCTTGAAACAAATAAATAAACTATTATATAAACTTAACTATTACGTATATTTTAAAGATCAGTCATTTTGACTGGTGTTGGTAGAAATAGCTTCGAAAAAAGTGTGGTAGTTCTAGTGTTAAAGTAGAGTTTATTGATTGTCGTCCTTATTTGAAATGGTTTTTCCAGTAAATGCAAAATATCACTTTGATTGACAAATACTTCGCCTAAATAATTGTTGGTTAGACTCTTCTACAGAAGTTGCATTTCAATATTTCTTCCTAGCCTTAACATAATTTTAATCAAGGAAGATAACATTGAAATTTTACGCATTAGCAAGAACCAAATGCGACCTTGTAGTTTGATGCAGTTGTTTTTATGAATGATGTTTAGAATCTCAGTCAGAACAGTAGGATCGAAAGAAACATGATTAACCAATTGCATTACAGCAGTGTTTTAAATTTCACTTGAAATTAATTCCTGGATTATCCTACGTGTAGAATAATATCATTCGATTTACATACAAATATCACTTGTATACATATTACCAGAATACAAAACATTCGGGTGTTATTTACTTGATGCTGAGGCCATCACAAATAATTTCCTTGCCTGTTAGTCGTGAAGTTGTCTGTGATAGTCTAACTATGTATGAGCTCACTTCAAAGTTCTTCCTCATTTTCCTTTTTATTTCAAAAAACCGACACTAACCTCTTGCCATTGGCTTGGAGTTAAACCTTGCGAACATGACATCTGCCCTTCAGTTGGGATTGGTTTGAATATGTTGAAGCTTTTAACATAAACTGCCACCATTTCTAGGATAATAGAGTCAATATACGAACCTTTGCTCATCCTGAGGGATAATATTTATCTATGCTTTGGAATAACTCCTAGAAAAAATAGCTTGGGAATGTAAAAGTTATTAAATTTACTGTGTTACTATATACACATTACCTTAAGAACCCTACCATTCAAATATTGTGAATTTTAATTCCGACATTCACAAATTTTAAAGTTGTATTATGTCTTTTTACAGCACATACATACATATTTTATAACTTAAGAGTTCTTCTAAAAAAATATTCAACCGTGAAACTGCAGCTTTCAGGCCTTCGTTTGGTATTCCTCCAAATTACTGCAAACCGAGTTTCATTGAAATAATTTGCATGCCTTCTGCTGTTTATTGTTTGATACATTTTCAACAGAGACTTTCACAACACTACAACTTCACGGCTGATGTGACTCGTCACATTGTAAATTTTATGGCAAAAAGTGTCGTTTTTACGACTTCACATTTTTTTGCGGCAAAAAAATACATACATAATAATCTAGTGCATTATGTCGGCATCAATTTTTCATTTTACTACGCTTTCGCCGAGCTTACAAAATTGTTTATCCATTGGCTATGTAATTTTTTACGACGCCGCCGCGAAGTGGCCTCAAGTAAACGTAAAAATGAATGGTAAATATGTAACTTTTTTCGCGTATTTCGCCGAATTTCCGCCATTTGTCCAAAAAAAAAATAAAAGTAGTCATAAAAATGTTTGGTTGTAAAATTTTTAGGCGCTAAAAAGTTAAAGCTTGCGAAATTCACCATTTGCATTTAAGAGATGCATATATATCCTTTTTCGTGCAGTCGTAAAGGAAACTATTTTCTCACAAAAAGTCCATTTATTCCCGTTTTCAGCGGCTTTGCCGAAAAATGTCCAGAATTTGCGACTAACCATTGACAACGCGCGGACTTATGTTGCAAAACCAATTAAAAAATATTTGAAAAAAATGGCTGAGAATTTATGTCTCTTCAGCCTTAGAGCCCAGACCTTGTTGTTTATGACTATCATTAATTCCGGTCGATGCAGAACGACCTCACTAGAAGGCGGTTACCATCAAAACAAAGTATCAAAATTGGCTCGATTCATTATTGATCTCAAGGTATAATGGTTTTCTTAAATAAGCCTTCAAATTTTGGAAATATAGCACGCGATAAACAGCTCTGCGAATTATAGTTTATATATTGTATATACAATTTTGAAAGGTTTTTAAATTTTTCGACGAAACTTTAACCATCTCTCTCAATGACGAAATAACTTTCAATTTATTCTATTGATTTAACTCTTTAATGTACTCTTTAACAAATGTGTTAATCGAAACACTCAACTAAATTTGCAAAACAAAACGACCACAGGCTCATCACAAGTGCAGCCACGTTGTCAGTTGCCTATCAATTAACACCTTAGAGGCATTGCAAGGTAAATCAAGCATGCAAAGCAACCAATTACCAATTCAACAATCGACAAGCAAATGACATTTTTGATAAACTCACACACTATGTATATCGAAATGCATCATTTATCACTGTAACGGTTTCTTTTAGAAAAAAGTTGAAAATTTGTTGACCACCTCGAATTCATTTCAATTTTTGATTTCCATTTCAAACTCTCTTTCTCTCTATCGCATTTCACATCGAACACTTTGACTTTGCGGGAATGGCACATGTCCCCTGTGGCAACGTTCATTGACTGCAAAGCGCGAACATGCATCAAATGCAACTTTGGTAAACGAAACCAAACGGGAACGGGTGTAACCGATTACTTCATGCTCTTGCAACGCGATATATCATTGATACAGGAAAATAAAAGAAGCAGATAGAATTTAAAATTTTTTCATATAGGAAGTATTCGTGGTTGTACTCTGATTTCGCACTGGAACACAGGAATGTCAAGAGAATATTTGTGCCAAATTTGGTCGATATCGGTAGAGTACATTCTGAGATATGGGGTTTCACCTAAATGTGGATACTTTCTTTCTTTCTTTACTGGCGTAGACACCGCTTACGCGGTTTTAGTCGAGTTAACAACAGCGCGCAAGTCGTTTTTCCTTTTCGCTGTTTGGGACTAACTGGAGATTCCAATCGAAGCCAGGTCCTTCTCGACCTGATCTTTCCAATGAAGTGGAGGTCTCTGCTTCCCTCGGCGGGTACTGCGTCGAATACGCTCAGAGCTGGAGTGTTTTCTCCATTCAGACGACATGACCTTGCCAGAGTAGCCGCTGTCATGAGAGTTGTACACCTCTTTGCTTGTGCTGCTAGTAAATCTGGGAAAATTTTTTCTTTAATTGCTATATCTTAAATTTGACTTTAGTATATTTTGAAGGTTTTAAATAATATAAAAATATTCTAAACTTTTTTCTACAATAAAAAACAAAACGAAAATGGTTTTCTTAAGTACAAACGCTAAGTGAATTTACCATATTACCAAAAATAAAAAGCTACGCGCCTAGAGGTATGCTTCATAGATTAACGCACAAACAAATAGCAGATGCACAACACGTCTCGCCTTAATTGCTGAAAGTTAAAAATAGTTTTTTTGTGAGCACAAACAAAAAAAAATAGATGACAAAAACTTTCAAAATTCTTCTGTTTTGTTTTTATTAAAAAAAAGTTCATGTCATTCTTATACTCGTACTCTTCGGTGTGTACACTTCCTCACACTACTCCCCACATTTTCGTATTTTCCTTTTTTCATAAATTTTAAACACGTTTCTGAAAGCAACTCATCCGTTGCTAACTTCCGCAATCGTGTATAGCCGGCAGCATTTCCTGGTACTAATGCGTTCCAGAATATCAGAAACGAAGTCAAAGTGCTGTGCATAAAAATTGCAAAGAAAGGAAAATAAATATTGCGTTAAGCGCCTGATGGAGTACGCTGTGTTGTTGCTAACAATGGAAAAAGCGATAAAATTCGGTGAAATAAAAATTTGTATGAGAAAAATGTGTAGTAATGGATATAAAAAACGAGTTCAGTGGTGTCTAAGTATACAACATTAGGTATTAATAATATTAAATCGTTCTGGTTAATTCCATATTCCTCTATTAAATGTGTTGCCTACATTTAGGCGGAAGAGATATTAGTTTAAAACCATCATACGGATCTCCTCATCAATACTTTAGTCCACTATTTACCATAGCCAGCTCTGCTAATAGTCAAAATCTTTTGCCATTATCCATGTTTCTCAGTTTTTTGTAAGCAATTTCATGCACAAGTGAATAAATTTGCCTAAATGTAATGTAAATGAATTGAGCAAAAAACAAACAACTGCCTTAAATTTTCAAAGTCCCACAATTGTGGTGCCAATGTACCGGAAATAAAGTGTAAATAAATCTTTTCGACCAGCGTCAACGTTTAATTCGATTTATACGCGCCTGTGATTTATTTACAATTCCTAAATTTGAACGAAACCAAATATTTGCATTGCATTTAGCGTTAGATTACAAGCGCAGTAATAAATACAAATAAAAACTGTTATTGACATATATAATTATTCATAGTGAATTCGTAATTTTACGAGGGCCGCTGCTTTCAAATATTGAATTCTTTCTTGTTCAATACCCAAAATTCTATATAATTTGTGTAGCAATTATATATTGAAAGCCTCTTATTATTTCTAAAGTCGGTCAAAAAATACAAATTTATCGATAAAATTTACCGTAATTGCCTCGCTTTACCCTCGAAATTAGTTTTTCACTCACATTGCTGACTTTTCTGTCGAAGATTCTTGCTTAGGGATAAACTAACCTGCAAAACCGAGCACTGTGTTATAATTGCAAATCGTAAAGCTGAGATCCAGCGATATCATATCTGTAGTTGTGCAGCCCTAAATGTTTTTAGTGCTGTAGGTTATGTTTCAACAAAAACTACTAAAAAGTGAACGGTATGATTAACACTTTGGTCCAATAGACAGTAATATTTCCCTATATCATTCGGTCACCTAAAGTTGATCTCAATGAAGTAAAGGTTTTTTACATTGTAGGTCTTGTTACACCGCCTGCTGTACACATATAAAACTGAAATGGTTTAGGTATGGTATATTGATTCCCTCCGAAGAAGATAAAAGATAGAAAACCCAAAAAAATGAATACGTTACACTGCGGCATATGGTCTATTGTGTCCTCTCCTATATCACATATGGTCAGAAAGGTCCAAAATTCTGAACAATTTCCACGGTTCAGCCTTCCTACACACTCATCCACTATAAGCGAATTGACCTCATAAGCTTAGATCGCCTTTAGTGCCGCTTGACTATCACTAAGTATAGCGATACGCTTGTTGCGATAGTTGTGGTGGAGATTGATTTCTGCACATTGATTTTTAGCAAAGACTTCTGCTTGAAAGATGCTCAGAAAACATCCCATTGGTATGGGTAGTTTGGTATGCG
Source organism: Bactrocera neohumeralis (assembly GCF_024586455.1). NCBI lineage: Eukaryota > Metazoa > Arthropoda > Insecta > Diptera > Tephritidae > Bactrocera > Bactrocera neohumeralis. The sequence goes on from NC_065922.1 coordinate 27,480,862, forward strand.
GTCCCGCAATGCTTGCTCCAATTCCTTACGGTGTTTTCAAGCAGTTAGTGTACAGGCGAGCCTTTGCAGCTTCAGTAGTTGAGTGGCCTACCGAAGACTGCCTTGCCTTAGATGGCCAAGCAACCGCTCCATAAGTGACAATAGGCCTTATGATCATGGTATACATACAGCCATCTTATGATACCTGGTTCGCAGCCCTAGGATCTGCAGGCTATGCGTCTGCATATCATAAGTGTCTTGGTGACTTTGGACAGTGTTAATTCCACGTGTCTGTTCCACCGTAAGGTTGAGTCTAAACTTAGGCAAAACAATATCACCTTTTTAAACACCTCCAACCCCCTGTCACCTAGTGTTAGGGGCCTCATGCCCGGAAGAGGTCTTCGCTTTTTAAAAGGGACAACGGTTGTTTTGTCCCTCTGAAACATTTCACCATATTTATATTTGGATATCAGATACAACTTTCTCTAGATGCAAAGGTGACTGCAAAGTCTTATTACAATTATTAGCCTTGCAAATATCAAAATTTTCGTGCTTCTTATGTATCATCGCCGCAGTTAAATTGAGATTTGGAATTCAGTTTTCAATTTTTTAAACGTTTTCATGGCTAACCTCAAAATATATGAAGTTAGCAGCAATTCTGAAACCTATACCTCTAAAAAGAACTCCCTATATATCAATTGATTTTTATAATGACTGTACCCAGCGGAATTTGTGGATTATTTGGAAAACGATCCCTTCCACTAACAATCTAAATTCCGAATATTATTAAAGTTATTGGAACATGAAGATAGTTTTGTGTAACAACTCAATGACAATGTCAATTAGAAAGTAAATTTTTTAAAGTGTTACACTAAGACCGACGGTGCAATTACTTCTCCCATCTCTTTCTAAACTTTCTTTATATTTGCAATTTAATGCTTATAATATATTTGCAACTTAAATCTCTAATTCTGGCTTGTAATTTCGTCTTCTAGCTTAAATTACATTATAAATTTGGCTAGTACTTGTGCTGACTTTGTGATTTGATTTAGCCAATCATCACCAATCAGCGATTTTTGTTGCATAATTTTATGTTAATTTATTTCTTCTTCATGAATTTTATTTTCATCTTTCTTTACTGGCTTATTTGCTCGTTTGATTTTTTAAGGTTTCTTGTTACTTGATTGCTTTGAAGTGATTCGGCGAAGTTTGAAAAAAAATTTATGACAAAAGAGGGCAGAAAGTCAGATAGATACATAGACTCCTGCACTTATATACTTGTAGTATTTATGTAGATTTTTCAATATTTTCCATTGCGTCTTACTATACTTTTGTATATGAAAACTTAATGTTGTATTATACATAAATTATAATAAACTGACCATAGTAAAAATAAAATAAAAATGAGCATAAATACATTTTGCGGTATAAATAAGAACTTAAAGAAGCCTTACAACTTTAGATATTTTTGGAAGTTTATTTTTGAAGTTTTGCATTAGTGTGGTTGCAAATAAACGAAAGTTCTCATACTTCACAGCGTTGACTGATATTTATATGTATGTCCACATGTTTTATTACTAACCATTGGTATAGGAGAAAAATAACATAAAACCCGAAAAATTATTAATTTTTTCTTTTTTTTGTTATGTTTAAAACCCGCTGTTGTTATTTTGCAAACAAATTATGCTCTTTATTTATCTTGCAATTAGTTGTTTGATATTTACATAGAATTAAATATTAATTACGCCACATTTATTTATTAATTTATTTGCTCTTCAGGTGGACCTGCGGCATATCGACGAGCTGAATGGCACTAACGTTGTTGAAGTTGGTGTTGATCTATCAGAATTTTACACATCAGTCGAATGGGATATATTAGAAGTTCCTGCAGTGCGGTGAGTGAGCAACAATTTACTCAATCATAGTTTTTTTATTTCCCTTGTTTTTTTGACTGTGATTATATTTCTAAATGGAAAGTATTTGCGGTTAAAAAAAAATGTTTCGTATGAAATTTAAGAAAAATTTCAAATATTTGCTGCAAATGAAACCAAACATCTTTCTAAGAGATTTTGCTTTCAGACTCCATCCTTCTATTTTGTAGCCAATATCTTTTAGCCTAGTGTAATAATTTGTTCAGAGCATAATTTTGGTTCAACTAAATACTTCACTGGTGTTCTTTATTCGTTTTTTTTTAACACGTGTGAGAGATTGTCACTTTACGAATGAAGCATGTTAGTAGATTTTATTTCTGTCTTTAGCTGTAGGCGGAATTTTCATATCTAAAATCAGAACTTAGTTGACCAAAACAAATCCTTTGAGTAATTTTAGATGATCTGATCAAATTTAACGCTGACTGACTTATTTACACTGCGCACAAACCGAATCGAAAAAAAAGTGTTTCTAAATTGATACAACCATCGTATGTTAAAGTAAATTTAAGTGGCACAAAACATTTAATGAAGTCGTCGATACCATCGCAAAATTTAGGATACTGGAAAATGGGACGATCTCAATATCCCTTATGGATAGGCTCCACACATTTTGATTAAAATTTTGAGTATGAAGCGTGTCAATGTCAGACTCGTGCTAAAAGACCTGATTATTTTGGAAATACGATGTCGAGTAGTGTTCGCGAAAGAGATAATTGAAAACGTATTGAAAACCTTACTCGTGACGAGACATGTCAATCTAGTAAACATCGCCCCAAAAATTAGCCAAAACCGAAAAAAACAAAATTCGCTGAAGGCACGAACACCATCCCAACATCCATCCATCCCATAAAAAGTGTACAGAAAATTTCATTAATCATTGGCATGATTGTATTGGCTCAAAGCCTATTTTGTAGGCAATTATAAAGATTTATACTAAAATACGTAAACATTTATTTTTTCTGTGTTAGTCCGGGTCAATTTTAATCAGATATTAATTATCGTGTATGAATTGTTCTAGTGCTGCACTACTTACTCCCTCAGACACATTGTCGGTAAGCCTTGGACAGAATAAAGTTTATATACAGTGTTTTCCAATAAGAGTGATATGATTCCTTTTTAAAAACAAACACTAATTGTTAAGGAAATTCAAATGTTTTTTTTTTTATATAATGTGAAGTACAATTAATATCAGTAAGTTTTGAATATAACATCACTCAAATGACCTCTATGACTTCTTTTTCATGAACGAATTCGATGAACCTAATTTTCGAATACTTTTTCCACTAAATCAAGTCATACTTGTATGTCATGGTGCTATTCATGATATTCAATATTGACTTCTAAGCTTGAAGAGAGTCTGGCTTATTGCTAAAGACCAATGACTTCAAATAACCACACAAGAAGTAGTTCAATGGTGTTAAATTACAACTTCTTGGAGGCCATTCAATGTCACAATTTGTTGAAATAATCAAATCTCCAAACTTTTCTCGCAATAATTCGGTTGTTACACATGCTGTGTGGCACGTGACCCAATCTTGTTGAAACCAGATGTTATCAAGATCATCTTCTTACAATTGCGGCCATAAAAAGTTGGTTATCATCGATCTACACTGCTCTTCATTAAAAGTAATTTCGAGAGAAGTACGAATCATTGATTTTACCTTACCAAAAACCACACCAAATAATCATTTCGGTGAATGTAAAATCGACAGTTTTGTTTGTTTATCACTCAGATCAAAGTAAGTGCAATCGGAGAAGATGATTTTCTTAAAAAAATTGTTAATGTTATCTAGTTGTTCAAAGATAAAGTCAGCAAATTCACGACGTTAACGGTAGTCCAAAGACTTCAGTTCTTTGGTGAGAATAATTTAATATGTACTAGCTCAAATCCTTTCTCAAAATCCGCGAGCTTGTGGATTGAGACAGTCCCAATTCTTGACAACGTCTTGGAATCCACAAATTGTGGTCTCCAGCAAGATTTACCTAAACGGCAACAATATTTTCTTTACTTCGAGCGATTCTTTGTCTTATTGGTACTTGAACACTATGTAAAGAAACTGTGCGCTCCAAATTTTGTTGTTGTTCTTGCGTATATCTTTCCTTGATGAAATTGTAAACATTACTGAAAACAAAGAAAAAATATAGATCATCTCATATTAAAAATGTTCGAAACGACGCTTAGAAATCATATCGACGGTCTAATGGATTTTTTCCTTGAATGTAGCAGCCATTGTTAATTCTTAATAATCCTGTTTTAATAATTGCACCATTTAAATTAGAGGATTAGTAGAATTCTTATATCTTATGAGAGTTGTTGACTTATTTTCATGTAAATAATCTTCCTTTTATAAAGGCATTTTTTTATTAATGTTAAAAGTATATTATTACGTCTTTCAAGAAGTTTCTGTGGTAAATGGGTAAATGGTAAATTCATTCCCTATAATATAAATTAAATCGAGTATTCTAAGAAAAAGCTGTTTTATGAAATTGCTTACGGAAATCACTGTTTAGCAGCTTTTTTTCTAATATCGACTAAAAGATCCCACTTCTGACTAATAACTATTGAGAGAGTATTCGAAGAGACGATCTATTGTTGTTTTTCTCAGATATTTGGCACAGTGAATCGGTCGGTTGTTCAGCAAGATTGTTCTTTTTTCTGTTATTATATTAGAAGTGTCAGCCATTTCGATCAACTTCAGTTTAGGGTCACCATTTATGAGTTTTTTATGCCATATGAACTTTTCATCCTACTTAGCATATCATAATTACTAAAATTGGTATTTGGTGTAACTTGAACTAATCATGTCTTTACTACCTTCATTATGTTTAACATGTGAATGACATATGTATTATTCCCCCACCTCCAAATTACGCTTTTAATAGCTCAAAGCTCCAGACTCCAGTTACGCCTTATTGTTACCAGCATCATTGTGATTCGTCCCTGAATAATATTCCACAGAGCACTGACGATATGTAAATGAACACATACATACAAAGCTCACATGTGATTATTTGCCTTTTGTCCCATTCTCCCTGAGGTCCAAATACCTTTGGTGGACATTAAGACATTTCGTCCACGTCGCAAACACACTCCAGGGGAAAACGTGAATAGCCAAACAAGCAATAAAGTAGTAACTGCGTGAAAAAGTGAAAAATGCGACCTTTTTATTAACTGTTAGTTGCCCGGCGCTGCCAAATAGCTACAATGATGATGACACAATGTCACTTTGCTGAACTGCTGTCAAACAAAAAAATTTGCAAGAAGGCGTGTGTAAGAAAGTGAACATGGCAGAGTAAAAAAAACTCCAAAAATACAACAAAAAGAGGCACGTGTGCACACTTATTTCCCAGCTGATTATAAAGCGACTGTGTTTGCCAAAGGAAAAAACGCCATAACCCATATGGATTCATGAGCAACAAGAGTGGCGGAGAGCGCATACTGGCAACACTCTTTGATGGCAGGGCACCAGCCAGCAGTCACCAGCATACTTTGTACTTTTCACAACCATCACATATGCAGCTAACAACTCAACTCAGCTCAGCTCATCTAATTTTTTTCTTTTGTACCTTTTAATTTTTTTTTATTTCCTCTATACACATCATTCGCAGTGGCTTCATTTGCTCAGCAACAAACAAAGCGCTGTTAAGAAAAGTGTGTTCGAAAAAAGGCGAAATTGCTGAAAAAAGCCTTTGGCGTGACAGGCGTCAACAAGCACTCACGCATACGCAGCTAAACTGCCAGCTGCTTGCTCTCTTTGTTGTATTCTGCAAAGTCACTGCAGTGAATTAGACTTTTTTCGTATTTATGCATGTTCTTCTATGCAACGTATGCGCGTGTACGTGCCTACGAAAGTATGCTTTTATAGGCGCTTCTCTATTCAACTTTGCACACGTGCTTTTCTTTTCTTTTTCTCTGTCACTTACTAGTTTATGTCTCTTTTACGCTTCTCTGCGCCTAAAGGTATGCTTCAAATGAGATTGTCATGCTACACAATATAGTCACAACGTTTATGAATTGACTCGTTTTATAACGATTTTGCTCCTTAATTGGCACGTTCACCTTTTTAGTTTTTTTTTTCTTACCTTTTTCCAAGTCCTTACCTAATGTGTGAGCGATTGCGAGTTAAGAGGTCTAAATTTAGTAAAGCTACACATATTTATTGCTTATATCGGCAAGAAAAGTTTTGTAGATTATATAAGTGACTCTAAAAATACGTCAAATACATTTACATACACCTATATTGGATATTTTTCCCTCATAGAACCTTGATAAAAAACTAGTTTCAAGTAAGTAAGCATAGATCAACTACACCTTTTTTCTTATTTAATTTATAATTCTCTCAAGTCTTCTCAAACGCATAGAGTTATTGACCTAAAGTTTAGTTGAAATAATTCTAAATTCAAGCCATGGTTGGCTTTTCTATTACCGTTATATGGGTCCTACATTTTTTTATATTTGCAACGCTTAAAAAGATATAATAGTTTTTCCAGAAAACGTTTGCATATCACCAAAAATCTCTTTACATAGATACTCTATGCAACATGCTGATATAGATATAGATATAATATAGATATAGATATAGATTAGATATACCTATAGATATAGTTTATAGCATGTATCATATAAAAATATAGATAATCGATATAGTATATAGATATAGGGTTATGTATACATATATGAACAGGATGATGAGACTATTCAAAATCCGAGTGTCTGTCTCTCTGTCCGACCGTCCGTCCGTGCAAGATGGAAATTTAGTAAAAATTTAGATATCTTAATGAAACTTGACACACATGTTCCCAGGAAAAAAGTAAGGCAGAGTTCGTAGATGGGCGTAATCAGACCACTGTCACGCCCACAAAACGCCATTCAAGGAAAACCAATAAAGTGCTTAAACCAAGCACTTAAACTATAGAACTGTAATTTGGCACAGGAGATCGCAATAGCAAGTGAGATACAAATTTTGAAAAAGTGGGCGTGGCCTTGCCATCTAATAGGTTTAATGTACATAGCTCTCAAATCGTTGATAATTAATTAAGTAAACCGGGGACATAAAATTTTACACTCGAGATAGTGTGGGAGGGCCCAATAGGAGACGTGGTCAAAACTGAACGCGAACCGCCGGCGTAACACCCACTTTTAGTTAAAATTACATATCTCGGTATCTGAACGGCCGATTTCAAGCAAATTTGATATTTGACATTCTTCTCACATTCCTGTGTAACAGTGCGAAAATGGACGGACTGCAACCACGCCTACTTCTCACGTAACATAATTTTAAATGCCATCTGATTTTTGTCTTTCCAGTGTACAAATCAAGAAGCAGTCAATATAACGGAATAAAACTTTGTTCAAATAATGTCTTTAGGGTATGCTATACCTTGTGACCAAAAATTATTCAAGTCCAAAAAAAAAACTATCCAAGCCCCTAGGTCTAGAAAATGTTGACCCCAGTACATATTGTTGACTTCTGACAGCAAATATCGGTCCAGATAATAAAATATCTGTATATCAAAAATGAGTTGAATCAGATAAATACTTTCCTTAGCCCCCCATACCTAATACCTCATACATCAGCCAATGTGTGAGTTATTTCAATGAAAATGAAGCAGCATGTTTTACTGAAAATATGATAGTATCTTTCTACCTAAAATAGTTAAAATTTGGCAAAAACCTGGCCTAGCCCATATATAGTATAACTAATATCAAAATTTTCAAACATCCAGCTGACTTTACTCCTAATGCTTGGTGATGGGATGTGAGGTACCTTTATGAATCTCAGGGAACATTTAATTAGTACGTAGTATTGGCAAAAATAAATAAAATCGATACTACTCCCAACTCCAATATACTACGTACATACATTACATTTGTATGGTATAAAGATTTTCGTTTTTCTAACATACATTCCTTACTTGTTTTTACAATAACTATTGAAGAATCTTTCTTGTTGTTCGACCAAAATCGAGTAGAAGGATTAAATTCCAGCAATTTAACTTCATGGCACGAGACCCGCTTAACATACACTTTTTTTCTCAGAGTAAACGCTCTTATAAACAAGATAAAAGTACTCCGAAAAATGTTATATATTTATAACAATTGTGTAGGCGACTTCATAGGAATTACTCCTTCTGACTTCCGCTTACCGCTCACCCAAAATATAATCCTTATTCCGTTTGGCTCCTTGCTGACGGCGTTTAAATTCACACTTCTTTTAAGCTTCCGTGTTTGCTCCAGGTTCTTGTTTGTAATATATTATCTTCTGAATACTCTCCATCAACAATTCTAGTGGAGTCCTGTTTCTGCGTTTGAAATCATAAGTAAATGCAAGTAAATTGCAGAGTTCAAAACATATTTTAGCCAGAAAAAGAAAATTAAAATTCTTAAGATTTTTACTAATACTTTCTTTTCGAACATGATACTCAACAGTGGATATTTATACGGATGCAAATTATATTCGAAAGCACTTCTAAAGCATTATTTGTGCTAATGGACATCTTAATTTTGAATTCATCCTAAATGTAGGCAACATTTTATTTACAAAATTATATATTACAATTATTGATATTACAGTATATCTTTCTGAAGATTTCAATATGAGATTTCAAGGGTATAAGTCTATATATACATAGTGGTCACAATAAATTGAATAATAACAAGAAAAAAAGCCTTCATTAATAACAAGAACTTGATTTTTATCGGTCAGTATGTATGGCTACAGTGATCCGATCTAAAAAATTTCTTCTGAAAATGCACTCATGAATATTTCTCTTTAAATGGAAAAAGTTCTCCGTAATACTGGACATCTTAGACATATAGTATAATTTATAAGAACTCCGACATTTCGTTCTAGATGTTACAATATTCGTGACTAACTTAATATATTCAGTTCAGGGTATATAACCTCCATTATGAACACCAATGCTTCATGTACCTATTCATAAGTGTAGACATATTCGTTTTTCGTCGAAGCATTATGTGTTGATGGGTTAAAATATGTCAGTTGCGTAACACTTTGAAGCATGTGGCGCGTGTATGGGCGTGAAACAGCCGCCACTGAGCATAAACCTATGACTTCGATAAATGACAGCAATCAATTAATGATGGGAGAGAGAATGAAAGATTGTGGCGTTCAACAAAAGTTCAGGCAGCTGCGACATACTTAAGTGGCCTGCAGGCATTTATGACTACATATGTGTATGTAGACAGATATAAATGTGCATATAAACACACATTTGACTTTTGTACATGGAGTAAACCTGGGGCTAACACAACACATTCGCCAAATGAGCATAATAGACGTTATGAGCTAAATACTTATGTAACATTATAAGTATTTGTACACATGTATCTGATTGATAACACTCGGTAAGGCATTGTCTACAAACAATTTCGCCAGACATTTATGTATTTAATAGCTGACTACAAAGTGGCTATGTGTCTTGGTTTTTGGGAGATACTCCACAACTTCCCTATTCCACTCCTACTTATGGCGCACTGTTTATCTTCGCTGTTGTTTCTAACTTGGGCGTTCTACTTAAGCTGCTCTTTGAAACTTCGCTCAACTTTGAGATTTAAGATCTGCTTGACAAATTAGTTTCTCCCCTCATGAAGTCTACCCAAACAGACAAACAACATGATTAACTTCAAAGCTTCTGTTGTGCTTGAGATGTAGTTGTGTTTTACTAGAGCCCTGTTGGTTGAACGCATGGGGCTTACTTCACGCTTCAAGTATTTAACTCATTTCCGAAAGCGTCTGCACTAACTAACCAAAAAGCTAACGCGCATTTGAATTTTTGGGGAGGAGTTGTGCCATACAGGGTTTGTTTTTCAGGTAATAAGATTGAGTCGATTTAAAAAAATTTATTGAACCAACCGTTGCAATTCTTTAAAAACTTTGAAAATAGGCCAAACATTGAAGGAGTCAGAGAAGGCATTTTCCGGAATAGCCGTGAGAGCCGAGGTGCATGCTGCTTGGATCCCCTCTGTCGTCTCAAATTGCTTGCCTTTCATCGGCCTTTTCAGGCAAGGATACTCAAAAAGTCCAGGGGGCCACTTCTGGGCTGTGGGGCGACAGCGGAAGCGTTGGTACGCCTACCTAGCTGTTCACAAGAAAGGTGGTGTGAGCCGGGGCAACATCCAACTTTGAGTTCAACTTCCAACTTTGAGTCTCCTGAGGACAGATTTTGTTAAACGAATACTTAATCGACGGTCTGAGTTCAAAACATTGCACACACGAGTCACATTGTCAGTGTTTGTCGAAGTCGCAGATCTCCCAGCACTGCCTTCATCAGTGACCTCTTCCCGGCCCTCCAAAAAGGCCTGATACCACCGAAAAACAACACTTTTTGCTAAAGCAACATCTGGGTAAGCCTACTTGATCATATCAAAAATCTCTGTCGCAGATTTCCCGAGTTTCACAGAGAATTTAATCGCGTACCTCTGCTCTAACGAACGCTGCATTTTCGGCTTGCACCACTCACAGAAACACGTCGCGCGAAAATGTTTGTCCTGACTCTCCAGGTGCTCACAGACAACTGATCCTCTGCTCGTTTGTTAGCTAGGAACGCTCTCTACCGAATCCAGTCGGTGCGACAAACTCTATACATACATGATCAGCATGACGAACTGAGTCGATTTAGCCATGTCCGTCTGTCTTACTATTTGTATATAAGAGAACTAGTTCATCAGTTTTTGAGAATTCAATCTAAAATCTTCCACAAATTCTTTTCTGTGGAAGGAGCTGCTGATTTATTGAAACCACAGATATAAGACCACTATACCATATGGCTGTCATACAAACAGAACAATCAAAATCAAGTTCTTGTATGGAAACATTTTAGTTTTTAAAGAACCTCAGTACCTTCGCACAGAATTACCCAACGACGGCACTGCAAACACCACTTTCTCCTTTCTCAGTCGAGCTTTGATTTACGCGCTCTTTCTCCGTTCGGCTCGTGTGAGTATAATGTTGTAAGTGGCAAAAGTTTTTTAATTTAAAAAGTTTCACTGCTTTCCAATGCACTTGTATCTATATACCTACAAACATACATACATACATACATATAACCTTCTTTCTGTTTCTTTCGTTTATTCTATTTGACTTGCTTTCAGTCAATTCAGTCGCTGAGTGAGTTGCGAATCGCTGTTGATGTTTTGCGCTGCTATTAAAATAAACATTAGTGTAAAATGCCAAAACACAAAATGGAAGTGCGTTTAATTAATTTTCGCATTCTCAAAAAAAATCAAAAATGCAAAACAATCAGAAATTGATATTTGAGTAGTATCCAGCGTTGCATCCTTGACCTGCGCCAACTCGCCAAATAAGCAAACAAGCAAATAAATTGAAAGTCAAGGCAGACAGCCAGCCAGCTCAGTCGCAAAGAATTTGTGCCAAGTTAGTCTACAAGCTACAAATGCATTTGCTTAGCTTTCTTGCGTTTTTTAGACGTGACAACTTTTCCGTTTGTTTTGCATTATTTTTTTTTTTATTTTTCTCCCGAGCATATTTTCTTCCATCAAAGTTTATGATAGTGAGAAGATTTGCCAAGCGTTATGCCTTTTGTGGGTGGGTAGGCTTCTTAGCAGTTATTTTATAATTATTTAATGTGCGTGTATTTGTACCTTTAATGTTGTCTTACTTTATTAGGCACATTTTTAATTGTTTTTTTTTCGTGAAAAGTTTTCAAATTATTTCTATCTGTAATATATTCTACCATTTCCGTTTCCTTAATTGAGAGTAAAACTTTTCTTTTTAGATACACATCCAAAAAGGTGAATGACAAACTATGTATTCTTGGAAAAAACATTTCAAAATTATTTATAGTTTTACATTTTTACCAAACATAACATCCGTTTCGCTCCGATTATATTCAGTAAGTTCACAGATTTACATTGTTACAGTTAATTCTATTATTAATATTGCTGAGCATTTTACAGATATTTTTAACTGAAAACTTCTCCCAACAAAAGGGATGTACTTCAAATGAAATAGCATCCGATCATATTTGACTCGCACAGAAACAAATTTATACGTATTTTAATAAAAATCTGTATTATCACCTTCAAAATAGGCTCCTCAGCTAATTTTGTTTTTTCGATCACATCTAATTTTTAGAGCTTCATTCGTTAAATTGGTGGTCAGTTTCGAAGTTATATTCTTAAACACAAATTTAATGATGGATTGGATGAACGTCCAATTTGAACTACATTGTCAAGCATCTCTTTTGCGACTTCTACTCGATGTCATTTCTGCAAAAAATTAAGATATTGTGGTACTACCCTGGCATTGACACACTTAATACATTAACTAAAATATATCGATTCGATAAGTAAGAGATGTTGAGATCATCTGTTATCTCTTCGATGCCAACGCGACAATTTTCAATCACTGTTCTTTTAACTCATTCGATGTTATCGTCTTTAATATGGTGGATGAAAACACAAAATTTCAAACAAATCTCAATTTTTGAAAATCTAAACTATAACATATATGTACATATGTAGAGATAAAACTTAACACAAACATAAAACAGGTTGTAAAAAGTTTTCGATTTGGTTTGAGCGCGCAGGTTAAATGAACCAGACCGGACCAAATTTGATCAGATGGTATTAAACAGGTTGAAAGGCTCCGATCGCTCTAAAAGATCTATTTTTCATATTTAACTAATCACGCTTCGAAAGAGCTTTTGCTTTAAGGTGAACAAAAAATTCTATTAATAGGTCTGGACCAAATTTTTGATGAAACAATTTTCGTTAACGCTCTTGGTTTGACTTCCTTCTATAGTCACAAATATTCAGTAAAAACATGCAAATCTGCTATATCAGTAAAACATTTGCTCGACACACCAACTGCTTCAAATTTAAATGATTTTCTTGTACGCCTTGTAATATTAGAATTGAAAGCAATTGTTCAATCGTCCCAACCCTTTACCTGAAACTATACAAAAACTCATTGTGATCAGCTAACTAAAAACCATCATAAGCTCAAATTCGATTCACTTTTTTATTCTCTATATAGGGTTCCACAGAGATATCACTAGATCCTGATTTAGAATTTCCAAAGCAAATTCTTGAATGTTTTTCAAGTAGAAAATAAACCAGCGGAGTGTAATAACCAATAAAGTCCCATATAGTGAAGCCATAACTTTACTTTCCTTGACATGTACTAAGCCAATCTCTGCTTTAAATTGCCAATGTCAGATAGTCTCAAAACTTCTTATATGCAGAAGCCAAGTTTTTTTGGAAACGCTGCAATTTCTCAACATTTTTCAAAACATTATATATCCATTTCGATGTTCCCTACTTTTTTGAAGAACAAACACAGAAACTTCAAATTCAATGGGGTATGTTTATTAAATTCGAAAAAACATTCTTCGGCATATTTTCTTTTTGAAGATTATATCTTTAAAAATGGATGTTGACCATAAATTAAGCGAAGCGCGCGAAAACAGAACGTGAATTTTCGTAACAAAGTTGAACGATTTTAAAAGTTGTTTAGGCATAAATCTTTCCATCATGAAATGGCAAACAAGGCTATTGAAAAAAGTACCTCTACTTGGATCACTCGTTACAAATATTTAAATGTGGAAGGTAACCACGGATTTTCTATATGACTCAAAGAACATTGATCGATTTCGACCATATTCTGGGGACGAATAAAGGGAGCTCTTTACTTTCACATTTTTTCAAGCAGTAATCAATAAATCTTACAAGCGTTAGCTGTCTCCAAACAGTTGATGGCTTTGATGAAAAGTTGTGCATGTGTTTTTTTAGACATGCGTATTATCTGATAGTGTAGACGTTGTGCGAAACTGATTCATGGGTACTCGTACTACCGACTCTGCTGGGCGATTATATCGACCAAATATTGGACGCAGAGAGCGATGCCCAATATTTTCGTAATAAATTTGCACGATTTGCAAACGTTGGTCCGGAGTAAATCAGTTCATTATGAAATCGCAAACCAAATTGTGTCTACAAGGAGCGTTCCAAAGTAAACAAGTCTTTTTGAATCTAGCGCCCCCTGGTGGTGCCATCTAAATGTCGACTGGTCAGTTAGAATTTCATGACATTTCATTGATTGGATGTGAAGTTATTGCGTTTTAAGTGTCAGTATGTTTGTGTTATCGATGCGAAAATGAGCTTCGAACAAAGAGCCAACATTAAATTTTTTTTTAAAATTGGTAAAACTTTTACCGAAACATTTGAATTGATGAAACAAGTTTATGGCGATGATTGCCTATCCCGTAGCAGAGTGCACAAGTGGTTTCAACGTTTTCAAAGTGGCCGTGAGGACATAAATGACGATCAACATGTGGGCCAATCAAAATCCGTGATCACCGGAAATTCCATCGAAACTGTGCGTGAATTCATCAAAAATCAGCCGAAATCATCATTGAAATGCATGGAAATGGAATTGAACATCTCCAAAATATCGATTTTTCGTATTTTCACCGAACATTTCGGCTTACGAAAGGTGTGTGCACGGTTTGTTCTGCACAAATTGACTGACGACCAAAAATTGCTCAGAATCCAACATTCGAATTATTTGGTCGATTATTTGACCAAAAATCACATTTTAACCATTAACCACTCCTCGTATTCACCTGATATGGCACCGTGCGACTTTTTTCTTTTCGGAATAATGCCTTTGCTCATGAAAGGAAAGCGTTATGCAGACGTAGAGGCCATTCAAAAGGCTTGCACCGACACACTGGCGCCCTTCCGGCCAACGAGCTAAAACACTTGTTCGACAGCAGAAAGAGACTATTTTGAGTAAAATAAATTGATTTTGCCGAAAAAACCATTTGTTCTGTTTTTTATACTTTGGAAATACATCTTGTAAGTCAAGTAACAACCACCAATTCTAAACAAGGTGTCGCCTCATTGCCACTTCTAAAAAACACTAGGATAATTTCTATTTCAAAATCCTTTCGTATTTCTTTTTTGAAGTTTTATTCTCAATCCATAATAGTTTTATTAACTAGTGCTATATTCAAATTTGTGGGAAAAAGTTTACTAAAACTTATTATTGATGTCCTTAATAATGAACATTAAAATTTGTCGACATTGCAGACATTGTTTCAATTTCATTCATAGAATCTGCAGTATTTGAAATTGTCGGTTCATTTAAGTAAATCATTTCCGTAAGCTCCGTCCTCAAATAAAAGTAGAAATACTCCATAAATTCACATTTGCTTGTGATATACTAATGTATATGGTACATATAATAAAATATTGCTAGAATAATTACTGAGAATACGATTGCAATAAAAACAGCAGCAACAACACCGCAATAAATTAATTCCAACTCCATATACTCGGATAGAAAATGGCAAAATACAAACTATTTAATCATCGTCAGTTTTATCATCTCATCTACTGCCTTCCCATTGAATTTATAACAGTTTCCGTTTCCGCCTAGCAGTTGCTATGATAAGGTAGCGGTGGCGCAGGCAAAAACTTGAAACGTGCTGAAACTAAACGCAAATTGACTCAACAGCAAGGACCCTACCCACAACACCACCACCATAGCGACCCACATGGACGGCCAGGAAGTAGTGAAGGCGGCAGTCACCTGGTGGAAGGCAGTTGAATATGAAGTCTTGTGGGCTGCTTACTTAACCGGTTGTCAGCGATTGGCTGTGGAGCCACCCGAGTGTATGGTTTTGGCGCACGTTCATCACTTAAATATGCCACACCGAATAGTGAATAACGAGCAAAGTCATAATTTTAATACGCAATGAAAAATTGAATTTCCCCAAAGCAAGAAGAAGAATAGTAGGTGTGGATCGATGTGTGTTATGCTTTGCCTTGTTAGATAGTGGTGGTGTTGGTTAGTAACGGTGATTGGGATTGTGATTGTGGCTGTGACGCTGATGAAGTCGATGCGCGGACGACAGATGACACTGGCGGTGGTGGCGGTGATGGTGGCAGGTGAGGCTGACAGTTAGCGAAATTGCGCTTGGCACAACACATCGGGCAGGAATACCAGGGAGTGGAGTGATGTGTAGATACTGGCAGCGGTTGATGGTTGATTTGAATAAAATGTGACATGGCAGCAGCTGGTGTTTGAGTTGTGCATGTTTGAAAAACAAATAGAGAAGGCAAAACCAACAAACAGGCTAGCAGTGGTGCTGTGGTGTAGTGGCAGAGGAACGGTTGGCAGCCGTGGCATCTGCAACTCTACAACTGTATCAAATATGCACACTTATACATATGCATTTGTGTGTGTGTATGTGTAGGAAGAAAAAGCCTGCAGGCTTTGATATTTCCGGTGATCGACTAAACAGGTGACATGACTTGAATAGCGTCGGTGAGCGAAGACCGGCAAAATCGATTAAAACACTGTCGCTGAGCGAGTGATGGACGTAAATGACGGCGTGAGTGTTTTTTCGCAACCGTGTGAGTATGGTGTTGGAATTGCTTAGACTGCTTAGAGTTTTCAGAAAAATATGTGACGTTGATGTTCTCACACTCAAACTGACAAGCTGACAGGTGTTTTGTATTTTTCACTAAATAGACAGCCCGATTACTGGGAAATTGTATATGGAGTAAATCTTGCAAATAGTAAAATGGTTTTAGGCCGCTTAGCTCATATTCCATAAAGACTATTTAGGGGATGTTTGAAAGGTAGCAGACAGACTTTGAAATCATATAAGATATCTAGACGCGACGGTCTTAAAAACGTATATACCCTCATCCTCTTTTGGATCTCAATTTCTGTGTCAACAATTCGAGTACTAAAAAACCGTTAATATTTTGCGTTTCTATGATATTATCAGTTGGGAAGATTTCAAATATAGTTAACCAAAGCTTCAACGTTATGCCTCCATTTGATGGAAAGTTTACATCTTCTGAAAAAAACTGTATCCTAACCCATAGGTCAGTTATCATGTTTCGCACTAATATCTCTAGCATTTTCTAGCAACAATCGTTTTCTAAAATCGCACTTTTCAACAGAAGTTACGAAGGAGTCACCATCGCATTTCTGCTTATTAAAAATAGAAACTTCCCAAACTGCTGATAGTTTTCATTAAAAAGGGAGATAACATTTTGGCTATGCAAAGTTTAGAACCTGTGTTAAATTGTAGTTTATCCTCCTGCTAATTAAATGTTTTTCAAAAAAATTTTAATTTATACCTTTTTAAACCCCTTCTTCTTCTCCTTTGGCTCAACAATCGTCTATGTAGACCGAGAGCACAAAATTGCCTTTATTCTTTGCGTGTGAATTTTACGTCCCAAACGCAGACAGATCCATAACTATGGTACTTGTTTTCCATTCGAAGTGTGGGCGCCCCTTACTTGCAATGTGCAAATCAAAGAAGCTTTTTTTCTGAATCGTCATCTCCCATGCGTACGATATGGCCTAACCAGCGAATTCGTTGGATTTTTATGCATTTAACCATATTCATGCTGTTCATGGTTCCATGCAGTTCGTGGTTCCATCTCCTTCGATATTCATCGCTCACGCGGACGGCTCCAAACGCCTTGCGAAGAACGGTTATCTTTGAGGCAAGTGCTTTGTCATTTCCGTTCATTATCGTCCGTGTTTCTAAGTCGTATAATAGGATAGGAATGTTAAGTGACTTAACAAGCATAATTTTTGTTCTTCGAAATAGGAATCTGCATCACAATGCTACCCAATAGTAATGCGTCTCAAAACAACACTTGTTAACAATATTATTCTGCGCGTGATCTCTTAGATTGTTAGTAGTTCCAAGACAGACAAAGTCCTTCATATTTTCAAATTTAAAGCTGCCAACAAGTCGCGAGGAATAACAATGTGGAAATACAATGTGGCCTCCACGTTGCTTGTCATGCTTTCTTGGCTGGAAAAGTCTGCGCTGATTTTATATTATCTGTGAAGCCCAATGGTGTTGAACTTTTAGAACAGATAGTGCCACTGCGGTACTTATTAACGCGTATTTCACTTTTTTCAAGCCTTATATTTAAGAAGACGGAAAAGACACTACCACCTAGTGCAATTTCTAACTTTTCCCTTATGTTTAGAAACCGAGGACAATGGAAAAACACGTATTCCGAGTCTTCTATGAACTCCGTACACATCGAACAATACAGACTGAAGCACCCATTCCTGCTTAATATTTTGGTCAGGTGGAAATCCAAGTGCTCATGTTTTCAACTTATATTTGTATGGATGTCAGGTATAAGTCTGTGAGTCCACCGTCCTTTGGTTGAGGTTTGCCAACGTTGTCATATAATTATGGCATTCTTTCTCTCCCCTCTTTTTTTATTACTGTATTTTGCGCTGATAGTTCATATAATCTCGTGAGTTCGTTTCCCTGGATGTACATATATGGGCGGCATACTAGTAAGTACCTTAGCTTCTTCGCTGAATATAGTTGGTGGACTTGGTAGGGTGGCTTTGTACGCGGCATTTTTCTCTGCAGTGACGTCGCGATATTCATCACCACATCAAATAGCTGTTGCAGCCGCATCTATATGAAAACAATTGGCGATAAAGTCCCACAGTGCGTATAGCCCTCGTGAAGGGAGTCGCTTTGGTTAAGCGGGATGAATAATCCAGTGCGATAGTCCACGACTGTCTGTTGTGATTGCAGCTTTTTGACGTACGCCCTTAGCTGTTCTGAGACTTGTGGAAATCTTGGCTGCAACAAGATAGTGATGTGAGTCGATATCAACACTTGGATCGAACATATGGCTAGCATACTGGAACCGTGTATTCTATCTATTGCAACATGATCAATTTGGTTGCGCCTGTTGTGACGCGGAGGCAACCGAATAGCTACCATGTTACGCGCTATGACGAAGTCAAACAGCCTTTCCATTGTCGGAGATGTTATCGTGAAGGATTAATTTTCCAACCGCCCATTCAAGTGTTAATTCTTGCTTTGTCACCTGGTGTATAAGGTGTGCGACGTCGACGGGAACTTCTGAATTGTAGGCAATATATGTGAACGATAATTTCACCGCTTAATTTGTGTCAGTTATCGACTTTTAGATTGAAGTATATAACTGATAAATCACAAGAATACTTAAAGATGATTTCTTTTTATTAACTAATCCCGCAGTTGTCCTAAATCGCCTTAACTATGTTGAATAATTTATTTTGTCATGTTCAGCGGCAAATTCGTTACGCTCTTCTTCTTCAAAGTATCGTTGTACCACTTGACTCTGTCGATTATACTTTCTTTCTTTTCATCTCTGGTATGGTCATATTGCCATTGGATAGCCCTTACGCTTACCATTGCTCTCACCGTCTTAAAGTTTCACCATGGCCTGGTAATCTTTGCACAAAAGTCAAGGACCAAATTATTGATTAGGACACATTCGCAAATACATGGCCAAGAAAAAGACACATGTGTTGACAAAATAAAAATGAAAATTCACACACACATGACAACCAGTATATATGGCCTGGCACTAGCGCGCAAAAAGCAGACAGACATTGGAACACGTGGAATCAAACACGCATGCCTTGAGTGCTGACAAACAAATAAGTAAATTCAAGCACACGTCTACCCTGACGAAGGTTTGAAAATTGCGAGGCTTACGTTGGCACAAACCTGGCACACTGCTACTCGGATATGTGCAAGTGTGTGTGAGTGGATTTGGAGGCTAATGCCATCTGCGTTGTAATTATGTGATTGCTCTCTTGTCTTTATTGCGCATCCTTTCGTGTTTATGTATCGCTTGCGTCCTTGTCGCTGTCATCGTTGCCATCGGTGTCTGGTCTGTCAACAGCGGCGAATTGCCATCGTAAGGCGTGTTGAAGTTGATATATTTATGTGCATATCTACTAATACCATACATGTGGATATGACCATACCCAAACGGAAATAGAGAGCCTATTTCTTATGTTTGACTAAACTGAGCTCCAATCATTGGACAAAAACGTCTTGACCATATTACAAAGTTAGATTGAAATGGCATAATAAAGAGTTTAATCGTCACCTAGTAAGAAATTTTCAACTTTTCTTGTTTCTATACGCTATAACTTCAAAAATAACATACCAAAATTTTGAATCAGTATCTCCAAACCAAGCTTTCTCAAAACTACTTCTTCGAATTCGCTTGATCACTCGGAGACAAATGATCTGCCTATAACCTAACAATTCTTTTATCTAATCAAAATCGAATTCAGATAGACCAACATCTTTATTTAAACGTCGCTGTATTCCAATTTTTTTTCGACCGCATCTAAGTCTACGGACAATATCTGGAAGTAGTAATCGAGAATTTGTTTATGTTTCTTTTTAAAAAATGTATAAATGCAGCCTTAAAATCATTTTTCAGCAATTTATACATTGTTTTTTTAGTTTCCAAAAATTACCGTTTTTATGCAGTTTAGGAATTCCTCTTAAATATGACAATTTTCCTACATAGCACTCCTATGACAAGTTGCTTACTTTGAGCACTCATACTACTACTTGTGTATCTGGTGTATTCACATGTGTCTTTCGTCCGCCTTTCGCCATCGTTTTTCTTGATAAACATTTATTTGCTTTTATGCCTAATGAAATTGACTTAATTTAATTCAATTATTTAATTTCTTTGTCTTACATTACATAATTAAATAAATTTCAGTCGATATCGTTTTGGCATTCAACGCACATTTTGAACAAATTGATTTGAGGTGTTGGATTGAAGTCGAAAATGGAGTGAATGTTGTTATAAAGCATTAATGACGTCATGTATTCGATATATCGAATATTTCTTTAAAAAAATTAACTTTTCCTCTAGTTCAATATATATTACCTTCTCTTTGAATATACATACAGTGGAAGATACGAAGTGTAGTAATCTTCTACAGTAGTAATCACTGTAAGAAATTCTGTTGTGGAACTGAGGATTAAGCTTTTTTCGTTCATAGTAAAGAAATGATTTTCCGTAACACTCGCCTATAACAATCTATTTATTAACAAAGAACTGCAATACCAGTCACAAATATAAAATATAAGTTTCATGCCAAATTTGGTAAAGACCTTCCCGGAAATTGTAAATAAAACGCAAAATACTATTTAATTTTTTTTTGTCGTCTTCAAAGTAGTCCCCACCAGACCAACACTTATGCCAACGATTATTCCAGCCCTCAAAACACTTTTCATAAGCACGTTTTGGGATGACACCCTGAAAACAGGATGCACGGAGCGGCAATTTCAGTTTAGAAAAAAAAAAATCTGGTGAATACAGTGGGTGATCGTTGGTATTCGTTGCGTTTTTCGTTTTGAATTCAGTCACCGGCGGGATTATGCGATGGTGCATTGTCATGGTGTAAAATCCATGGATTGTTCTTCCACAGTTCCGGCCGTTTTTGGCAGATGTTCTCACGCAAACGCCTCAATACAGCCAAATAGAACTTCTTATTGACCGTCTGACCCTGCGGAACAAATCCATGATGCACCAAACCACGAATATCAAAAAAAAAAAAACAATGAGCATCACTTGATTTTTGAAAGACGTTGGTGTGGTTGTTTTGATTTCGGCTCGGTTTTTCCCTCCATTCCCATGATTGTTCATTTGTTTGTATGTGAAACTCATAAACCCGGACTTATCGGTAGTTATAATGATGAGTGGGATCAGAATTCGCACGATCAAGCATGTTCGAAGAGACCTGTTTACGGTAGTCTTTTTGAAAAAAATCAGCTTTATCGAGACGAGTCGAGCAAGAACGCATTTCATACCCGAAATATCCAAAGAAATCATTCAAACGGACTCGCGTGAGTAGTCGAGCTCTCCTGCCATCTCTCTAACACTTGCCTGACGATTTTGAAGCACCATATCGTTTATTTTTTTTTACTATTTTCATCAGTTGAAGAGGTTGAAGATCGTCCAGAAAGTCTTTGAAGGTTTTGTACCAAAGGTAGGTGGTTTTGATAAAACTGCATCAACGTAAACCTTTTCCAACATTCGCACTGATTCCGCACACGAACTTCGGTTAGAAATACAAAATTTTAGACAAATTCTTTGTTCGATATTTCTATCCATTGTAAAAATCTCAACGCACTGCTGAGGTGCACCGACTTAAGCTGCTGCTGTTAACAAACCAGTTGAAAGATCGCTTATTTGGCATAGTAATTAAGGACAGTCCTACCAACTTAGCAAACTACATTTTTTTGAAATACTTACATTATAATAAGGGGTTACTGGAGGAGTCCTTTCTGAATTACTTTTTTTTTAACCAAAGCAAAAAAAGAATAACTGAAATGTTTTAAGAAAATATTTTATAAATTCTTTACAAGACGTTTTAAAATGTCTGTAGTCTCTTCTCCTCCTTAAGTAATCCTTACTCAAAGAAGAGTTTCAATCAATTGAGTAGAGTCTAATGTACTAAAAGCTCGACTGCCTCACTTACGATTAGCTCCAAATAAATTTCGTCGAACAAACAGACGTTATGAAGAGGTAGTAAAGGTTACTTCGAACAGATATATTTTTCTTCTGAAGGGTTGAATTTTGGGTATTATGGGCGTTAGTTGGAATAATATAAGATTGACTTGTTAAAAAGCTGTTACGTTATTCAATCAGTTGACTACCGTGATTAACTGCTTCACTTGTTATTTTACATTTTTGAAACTTATACTCGAGAACTTTATAAACTTACTATGGTTTCTGAATTCATCATCGGTTCTAGCCTTATAAGGTCTGTTTTCATATTTCACGGTAACTGATTTATGAATAAAAATTGGACATATTTGACTCACAAACCTTATTCTCCAAAATTCTATATCAATAGCAAGAAGCCAATTAGATATTGAAAGATATGCCTCTCTTTTTCATTGTTTGCATGGTAACAGAATGGACAACTAAAGTCGAAGTAAACTTCATAGCGCATTCCATATCCACCCAACTCTCCTTGTCATATTACTTAAAAACCGGAAATCAAACAACTGTACCTATTTCTCAGTGTAAGAAAGAATGATAAAATATCCAAGCTGACACCAGTCCAATCCAAATCTTTGGTGAAAATGACAAAAAACAACGAGTGTTAGCGCTCCAAGCTATAGTTTACCGTTATTCGAATCACGTTCTGCAATTTGCTCCTAATGTGTGTGCTGCTACGTTTCAAAACGAAACCGAAATTCATATGAAGGATTGTCGCTCACCGCTCCAAATTTATTCATATGAGTAAACGCTTGCTTATATACACAGACTTTATACATGGATGTATGTATAAAATGCACATGCATAAATTGCACCTTCAAAAATACGAAGGCACACACATCTGCTGCCCGGGTGTTCCGGAAATACACTCGCAGCCTGAATAAAAAACCTTAACAAAGCCAAAGCTCAAGTAGCTGGGTGATTTGCGCACAGGTAGCGGCGCTTGGACTATGTGGCACGGTGAAAATGGGGCAGACGCATTCATGCACGTCGACAACAAAAGATATGAAATAAATGTTGCAAATAATGCAATAAAAAGAGAGGCAGCTAAAAAGCGTTATTGTACAGGCGGCGACACGCAGCGAGGCGGTGCAGCACACTCGGCTGGTGGCATGTGGCATTCAACATGCGGCACGTTTGTTGTGCATACAAGCGTATATTAACTGCAAAAGTGCAATATTTCATGCTTATAAGTACGCATGCATGGACATACAGATGTGTGCGACACCGTAAAGAGCGCAATTTAGTTGAAAAGTAAATAAACGAGTGTGTTTGTGCGTATATGCAGTCGTGGGTATGTGTGTGGTTATGAGTTTAGCAGGAAGTACTCAACTTGGCATAGCTTAGAAATATTTCTTTCGTTAGAATATAATATAATATGATTTTAAAGCAGCAAGGCAGCAAGGGGTTAAGGTTTTTTTTATCTGAGCGCTGTAAAATGTGAATTCCTAACTTATATATAGTATTTCCTCCGCAATTTATATTTAAATATTGTTTTAAATAATAATCAATGCCATATTTCTCCCACTTGCAACATACCCCTTTAAATAATTTAAGAAAAAAGATCATAGCAGTCTAAAGTTGTTATTCGGGAGATACCTACCTAATTTCGATACAAAATTATTTAGTCCTGTAATGAAGTCCTCCAAATTTTTTGATTATTTTTATTCTATCCTGCATTTATCTGATATCCGTTATTTTATAGAGAAGTGTATTTGTGGCATGGCGATTATAGCCGAGTTAATAACAGCACGCCAGTCGTTTTTTTCGCAAGGTGGCACCAATTGGAAATTCCAAGCGAAGCCAGGTCCTTCTCCACCTGGTCTTTCCAACGGAGTGGAGGCCTTCTTCTTCCTCTGCTCCCCCCGGCGTGTACTGTGTCAAACACTTTCAGACCTGGAATGTTTTCGTCCATTCGGACGACATGACTTAGCCAGCGTAGCCGCTGTCTTTTAATTTGCTGAACTATGTCAATGTCGTCGTATATCTCGAACAGCTCATCGTTCCATCGAACGCGATATTTGCCGTGGCCAACGCGCTAAGGACCATATCTTTCTCAGAACTTTTCTCTCGAAAACTCGCAACGTCGACTCATCAGATGTTGTCATCGTCCATGCCTCTGCATCATATAGCAGGTCGGAGATGATGACTGACTTGTAGAGTTTGGTTTTTGTTCGTCGAGCGAGGACTTTAATTCTCAATTGCCTAATCGGTCCGAAGTAACACCTATTGGCAAGAGTCAGTCTGCGTTGGATTTCAATGCTGACATTATTGTTGGTGTTAATACTGATTCCAAGATAGACGAAATTATCTACAACTTCAAAGTTACTGTCAACAGTGGCGTGGGAGTCAAGTCGTGAATGCCACGACTGGAAATATTTCGTCTAAGACTCGTTCACTACCAGACCCACTATGTATTGTATGTTACCTACTATTATAATACCACCTACTAATCACATAAATCCATTTAGAAGTCATTCAACTTTTTTGACTTTTCGAACAAAGAGCTCAATCGCTCAAGCTTTAAAATACCAAAAGCGAAATTAACACAAAATATGTATTCCCTCTAATTTAACTACCTTAAAGTGAATTCGTTATTTACCTTTCCTCTTCGCTCTACACGCAATTAAAATCTTATTTATTTCGCAAAATATTCAGAGTTTGACTAAATTAATAACAGTAGTTTATAGTCATTTTGCGACTGCGACCTTAGCTGCTGTTTCTTGCTAATTTTGGCTAGCTAAAACTAAAAATTATAGAAAATAATTTCTCACACATAAGATATTTTGTGTTGCAGTCAAGGGGTGTAGGGGTCAAACCACCACCATTTAATAAAATGACAAAAATAGCTGTACGTGATGGAATATTTTGAATTCAAATCCGTAATCAGGACAACTCAAAAACCCCACAGAGCTCCTAGCACATAAGTCGCAAATTTTTCTTTAAGATTTGTTGAGTAGTGTAAGTTGAGATGTTGTCATGTATCGGTAAAGAAGAAAAGAAGATATACCATAAGTGAAAGATGACAGAAAATGAAATTAGTATAATAAAAATATAAAGACTTATTAAAAGCTCCTCGCTGTTTAAGCTTATTTCTAATAAAGCTCATAAAAACATTTGCTTTCTTAAGTACTTCTAAGCTTAATGTTTCAATGCATGCACGAATTTTGCATTGTTGTTATTGTTATTGCAATGTTAAAAAGAATTAGACACACAAGCAATCACACAAATCCGAAATTTATGACTCAAATGAAAATATTATATTAAGCTAACAATTAAATTTTGAACCAATTAAAGCCAAAGTCAAGCACACATCACAATTAAATTCGAAATGTTCGCATTTGCTTGAAATTTCATTTCTACATATGAATTCTCTAACAGACCATTTATTAAATGAAGAAATATAACTGCAATATTAATGGGATACACTTTATAACCTGAGTAATATTTCAATTATTTTTGTTATAATATTTTTTATCTCGAAATTTTCAAGAATATTCAAATGTGCTATATCTTAATCTTTCTGTTAGTCATTATTAATCTTACTGCCTAATTGCATGTCTTTGAAATCTTCCCTTTCAGTTAACTAGTAAAGCCCTTTCATTATCCACTCTTCCGTCGTTATCATTATCTTACGTTTAGCTTTGTTTGTTTGCTTTGATTTTCATCTACATACTTCTTTTGATCAGCCAACAAGTTTTGAAATTATGTTAAAGGCTGTTTGTCAATTCAAATGAAATTATATAAAACTGAATTAAAATAAATTAAACTCAGTTCTGGTTGATGGTGTGCAAATAGATTGATGAATGAGAACTTTTACATTCAATTTCTGAAATTTCACGCCGCTAGACTTTTTGAGGGCGCCATGATTCATTTATGACAAAGATTCAGAAGTTGTCATCAAAGGCATCTAAATGAAGTCAATTGCTAGCGCTTTCAAATAAATAAAAAACATATTTTTAGAAGGAGTAAATTTTCTTCATTATTTTAACTTTGTCCGTCACCGGATGTTTACACATACATATGTACATATGTTGTTCTTTATGATTTTTAATAGATTTCCAGCCAGTTGTTGATCTCTTATACAAAATATCGAAAATAGTTCTAATTAATCAAAATTCCAATCCGAGCATTAAAATAAATATATTATGCTTTTGTATAATCTTTCTATATTTAGCCTTTTTTCTCAAATTCGAATTACAAATGAATTAAGTAATCAGGCTGTACTTGTATGTTTAAACCATTAACTCTGCAAATAGCGATGTCACGAACTAATGTAAGTGTCTTGTATGGCAAGTTTTTCTGACATAATGTATAATAAGCGGTCTGAAGAAATCACTTGAGAGTGAAGTAGATTATCTGAAATATGAGAGTGTGTCTCAAAAATAACCGCATTTTTTTAATACAGAATGAAATTATTTTATCTTTGAAAATTTATTTATTAAAAATATTTCAATTAGACTTAATACATCGTTTATAACGATCAACCAGCACATTCTTGGATTTTTTATGTTTTTTATAGAAATGTTCTTCAGCACTTCGGTTACGGCTGCTTGAATGCCTGGAAAACTACTATAAAAGGCTCCTTACATTTTGGTTATGAGTTTTGGAAATATAAAATTGTCAAATTAAGATAGGTCAGGGGAATACGTAGGGTAGTTGATGAGATAAATCCGTTTATTCATCATAAGCTCGATAACTTTTTTGGTTTTCATTCAATTCATACGGAACAAACTGCGCACAGACCTCTCTTTTAACCAAATATGCAGTTAAAATTCTCCAAACAGTATTTATACTCGTGTCTAATCGCTCAGCCAACCTTCTCATGGTAAAATTTGCATCGCTATCAATTATTTCACTGACTTTTTCCACCATTAAAGTCTCACTTTCATCCCTACTTACATTAATATGCTTAGTCACTTCAACCATAGGCCATTATCTATAAAGTTTAACGGTTTCTAAATCACGTGATCAGCATTTCTGGAGAAAGAGAAAATAAATTTATTTAAATATGCAAGAAAATTATTTTAAGGTATATAAAGTAATCACAACATTTCTTTTTCTTAAACTATTCACTATAGTTAGGAAAGTTCACCATTCCAAAATAATAAGTTTTAGAAAACTAAGAAGGCAATTAACCTAAATTTTTAAAAAAATTTACTAAAACCCACAATTCGACATGTTTTACCTTTAAAGGTTAAAGTATGGCCTAGCAATTTAAATTCATAAATAAACAATCAACTTTCTACTTTATTTTTAAATAATTCAGCCAATAAGAAGAAGTTTATGTATTTTTGTCACGAAATTTATACTAAACTTACCCTCAATGAAAATCCTACCTAAACCACCAGCTTAGTTAACTACAAAGTTAAGTAAATTACATAAAATATGAATGAGTTTACCTTAAACTTCTACTCTCAAATACTATGATCCCTGTACAAAATGTTACTTGTATGCATATTTTCACACCCACTCAGAAAACGCTTCGGTCCTCAGTAATTTTCTGTGTATTTACTTTTAATTTACATCAAATCTTACCTGTCGCTCCCACACAAGACACATACACAGCTGCCTTTAACGCAAAAGGTGGACCACGTCGAAAGTCAAATACCCACAGAAAACTTTACATTATTTGATTTGGGTATAAATCTTCAATAATAATATTTTATCCAAATTCAAACAAGCGACTGACATTTCGTGGGACCATTTGTCCCCTACGTGCTCGCAGACCCACACAGCACCAATGTAGGTAACGCGCCAACAGCGGCCGATGTGGCAGAAAATTATATTTAAAATTCATTACGTTGATTTGGGGCGCCAGACGGGCCACACGCTCGTGTAGGCAAGTCGCCGAGCGCGACAAATACGTGTACGCGCACTTTGCATGAATTAAAAGTCACTCATACGGCGTGCCGAACGCGGGCACACTGTGAGAGGACATTTTACAAGCAAACACATGTAGGTGTGTATTTGCAGAAGGGATATAATTAAATTGGGTGCATTAGAAACCTTTTTGCAGGCGTTTTAATTTTTTTAGGTATACATATATATATGTACATATATATGTATATTTAAATATACGAAAATGTATGTGTATGTCGCATGAAACTTATTCTGCTTAAATTTTTATCAACACACTTTTGGCGCAATTAAAAATAGGCAGTCAAAGGTTGTTTCGTCGCCAAAACGTGTCTGGAGTGCAAAAATAATTTAAGAAAAGTATTTAAAGGTACAAACCCTTTGCCTTGACTCCCTTCACTACTCAAGCTTTTCAAATTCTATGGCTGACTAATTTACGTTTGTCGTATTGGGCATAAAACTCTTACCTTACACATTATAATTCATACAAACATATATATTTTTTCAACTTTCACTTTGTCGCGCTTCACTTGACTTTGCTGTTATGATTGATGTAAGTTGCTCAATATGAGTGGGACACCCTTTTGTGGGTCAAGCATGAATAGGCAGCAATGTCAACAGCAGGAAGCACATATTCACATAAACATTCATACACACATACAAACCACTGCTGGCAAGCCAAACTTGTTTACTTAACACCGTTATTACGAGTAGTTAAATAGAATGTGTGTGTGTGTGTGTGTGTATGTATGTATTTGTGTGTGTGTTGGCATGTATTTAAGCATTATGTGTGCCTCATTTGCCCTTATGTGTGTGTTTAGATATTATTATAAGCAGGTAAATATTGAGTACCACAGATTGTATAATTAAGAAACTTTTCCAAGAGCTGGCGCACTTCAACTCTGACCCAAGTAAATTTAGTAATGACTTGTTTTAGTTGGGCAAAAGGTTAATTTAGGTTAACATCAAATGTTTTACTGCTTAAAAAAATTTTAATTGAACTTTCTGGAGGCAAAGTGTACATTTAAGGACTATTTCAAAGAAAATATGGAAACGGAAGGCGGATATTTATAGATGAATTTGATTCAAATTGACGATTGTAATGTGCTTTATGGTGTTCACTCCCTTCAGTTAGTTAAGAGAACTTATACATATATCAATGCCATTAATTCACATTATCTGTAATTTTCATAGATCCCTTTTTATTTCAAGAGTAGAGGTCACAAAAAATCTTGCAGCCTTAAAATATAAATCCAAATAAATAATTTCAAAAATGTTTTCCTACAAGAGAACGAAGTGGAATCTTAGAAGTTTATTATTTTATGTCTTAATATCAAAGCTATGAATGCTTCCTCGTCTACCTTGAAAGCAGTGTTTTTTTTTTATTTCCCCTGTCTATAAGAGGATTTGAGGGTCATTACTATGACCTAAATGGCTCTGATGAACTAAGGTAGCATACTTTTCATTAATATCGAGGCCTTGTAAAGGCTGCTTGAAGCAATAAAGGTTAGAATTTAAGTTAGATCTTTACGGATGTAAAGTAGGCCGTCATCGCATGGTGCATCCTGGCTAACGCTAAATGAGCTGCGGCCTTCACGGCTTGTAAAAACTACTAAAGAACGTGACCTCTGATTCGACTAGAACTATGATTTCATGACTGAAGCTTTTGGATTTGGTTGAACTCTGGTATTCCGTCACTTGAATATGTAAAAATAATACACTGCAGAAATAGCTGGTGGATTAGTGCCGAGGCTGCTTCCGTCCCGTTGAAAACCTGGCAGGCCTCGAAATACGTTTCTCTCCGGTCATCATTAAGTTGATATGATAGGTTTCGATTGATAGGAGTCCTTCTTTTAGCTGGTCGGCTCTGCACTCAGTGCTCCAAAAGGCGGGTGTTAACCATCGCCTTGGCCCCTTAACAGAGATAATCCTAGGACCACTAAAGGCAATTACCTTCCGGGAGTTGGATAGTGGTCACCCAATAGACATGAGTAACGTAAAAAATATCGAAAGGGATGTGGGTAGAGTAGGTTAATACCGACGATAAAATCGAACAGCGTCGCAGGTGGCTCACTGCCTGGAGTAACGGATTCGCCCTTCATGAGGGGCAGCAAAAAAACCTCTCTTTTGAAAGCGTGGCTACCGGTTAAGGGTGGTAAGCCAACCAGTTAAACAAAGGGGCGAGGCAGAATCGCCAGCATCAGAAAAGAAACCTCCGTTAAGTTCATGTTGGGTTCGGGGACAGTTGGCAACGCTAAAATACTCAGTAGAGGGCAGTTAAGAAGTTGAAGTCGGACCATAGCATGCCAGCAAAAATAAAACTCGCTACAGTGGCAGGCGCACTTTTCCGGAATCTGAGAAGGACTGCAGCACACTTGACTGGGCAAGAAGGGTGCTTAGCGGCGTCGAGTATAATGGACCAATAGACTGAGTAAGCACAACCTATGGCTAAGTGACAGAAGGCGCCCTGAGGGGAATCCTCTCTCAGTAAGAAACCTCGCACGGAACTTAGTTTTTTCATACCTATAAATCAGTGGCAGTATTTGAAGCAAAATGTAGCGATCCTATAAAATTTACTTCTGCCATATTTAAGAAAGTAAATTCCAAACCTCATGTAGCTAAAATCCGTAATGATTTAGTTGGCAGTCAGAGCTACCTTGTACTTTCTTGATCTCTGCTTTAAAATTGAAATTCCAAATGCCGGCCAAGTTCACTAAACACAGTAAAAATTCGCTAGAACCCCACTTGAAGTAATTATTTATTGTTAATACTCATATTTCAAATAAATTACATGAAGACGGCAACACACATGTTGAAATCAATGGCTTCGAAATCTATAAGGACCTATAAATATTTCCGCTGCATTAGCAATTATGTTGAGGAAAACAACAATATAAAAAGGCGACCTCATTCACGTTTACTGTGCCACCACTCCTTCCACTTCTACTTCAGAAAATGCAATGAAGTAGCAGCAATAACAATAATAAACAAGTGGACAAATCAAGGATTTCATAAGGAAACAGATTCAAAATGAAAATCCGAAAACTGAAAACCACATTCAAAGAAGAAGAACAACAAACAAAGAGAAAAAAGTTCGAAAATATCCAAAAGACGAAAGAACTGAGCCAAAACTATAAACGAAAGGTTGCTACAACCAGAAAGAATGTGTTTGCCACGGCAAAAGTAACGCAGCGTGAATGCTACACGACACAAAAGGTCAGCGAATCGGAGAAAAAAACGTTTTATTGGCGCCAGAAGACATCGATATGCCGCGCTAGGCCACATATAGTAAATAAGTGCGCCGCCTCAGCCGCATTGTTATTGTGAACAAGCTCAACCTCAAATATTTCACTTTTGCCGCCTCTCAGTTGCTTCTCTTTTACTTTCTTTTGCACGCTTGCCAACCTTTGTTATTTTTGCATTTTTTTACTTTCTTTGTGTCTCGCTTTGAGCTCGGTGTATATCCTTTTCGGCGCGCAAACAAGCGCTCTCACTGGTTTTTTCGTCTTGTCTCGCTAAATCCTTGCAAGTTTTCGCAAATGATTTATTGCTGCCATTATGGTATTTGGAATGCCGTGACTAAAGCAAGCCCTTTACCACTTTGCTTCCTCCTTCTCTTTTCTTTTTCTTTTTGTTGTTCCCATTTGCGGCTGCTGGCTATTGTTGTCTAGGCGCTTAGCTGGCTTTGTTCTTACAATTGTATTGTTTACCATTCGACGGCCTCAAAAGCTTCGCATTGTCTTTGGATTGACCAGCGTTCGATAAAGGTCGGCTCAAAACCTGATCCAAGTGTCGGCGCTGGTAAAAATGTGTGAACGAGCATGTGTGGCAAATACCATACACAATTGTATACAACATCTTATATGGATGTGTGCATTTGTATGTACTGTGTTTAAGCTAGGCATTCCAGCCCCCTATTACTCTTCCAGCTTTCGTCTTTCACATGTTCCGTTACCTTACTAGTCTGCTGCTGGCAGTTATTGCATGTGACTGTCAGTCATTGCTGCGGCTGCTTAACTTTTTGCCTTGACACATCGACTACTTGGCCTTAAGCTGACACACACATGCTCACGCTACATACTTTTCTTGGCCATTGCTCTTAATTCATTAATTTTATTTGCACTTATTTCATTTTCTTGTTGTTTTTATTTTGTTTTTGCGTATGCGGAGTAATTTTATTAATGAAGACGGTGGCTAAAGCCTAACAAGTTGATTATTACTTATTATTATTAGAAATAATAGAACTTTTAAAATGTAGCTTTAACGCATCACAACTCAATTGGGGGAAAAGTAGTAGAATAGATAGTAATCGAGACTTGTTGTCATATACATATGTATTTGTAATCAAAAGTTGAGTGAAATCACTCAGACTCTCTAAAATAAATATGGGTTACATTAGGTTAGGTTAAAAACTCGATACAGTTACATGTGACAGCATGGATTTCATTCAAATAGCTTATTTTAATTCCTAGAATTCCGTATATCGATCATAATGGCGCCTTGAGCCTATAAGAAATTTGTTGAGGCGACTAAAACCGGCTTCGTGTATGGCTCCTGGTTCGTCAAAAGTATGACTGCCAAGACTTAAGTCTTGCTAAACCTGGACAATGGAGAAGTAAGTGTCTGCATGTTTCTACCTAATCTTCCTCCACACAACAGAGATCATTTTCGAGAGATCATGAGAGGGACTAGTTCGTATATATACAGACGGACAGACAGATGGACAGACAGATAGACGGGCATGGCTAAATCGACTCAGCTCAACATACTGATCATTTATATATATACTTTATCGGGTCTCCGACGCTTCCTTCTGGGTGCTACAAACATCGTGGCAAACTTAATATACCCTGTTCAGGGTATAATTATATTCTATAGTTCTTCATCGTGTGGTAGTTTTCAAAGCAGTCTTCAATATGGCCCTGGTTTTCACATGTGTCACAAAAACAGTTAGTTTGGCGTCTTCCGCCTGAAATTTTTCTGTTTGAACATACGGAATAATCTTTACTTTTTTTTAGCCTTTCCTCTGTATCTAAGGACGATGGTCTTCCTGGTTTTGAAAATATTTCAACACGAAAATCACCTA
The DNA here is from genome assembly GCF_024586455.1 of Bactrocera neohumeralis. Classification (NCBI taxonomy): domain Eukaryota; kingdom Metazoa; phylum Arthropoda; class Insecta; order Diptera; family Tephritidae; genus Bactrocera; species Bactrocera neohumeralis. Next base: position 27,514,085 of record NC_065922.1, read on the forward strand.
CAAGTTGTTCTACCAATTTTCGGACAAACAGGCGTCTTGTTTTTTCTTGTTGCTGACTCCTTATATAAGATGTATGCATTGATTGCGCTTATCTCTAATCTCCAGAAAAACATTTTTCTCCACCATTTACATGATTTCCTCATAAAACAATATGAACTTGCATATTGATCAGCCTTATCGATACCTCCCATATTCAAATTGTAGTTTATGATAACTTTTGGTTTGCTAATGTTGACGGTGCTACCTACTTTTAATGTTCTTTGAATAGTTTTCATATCTGAGACAGCGTAGCTGCTTAAAATAGTAGCTATTCTCTTATCCTTCCACGCTAATAATAAAATATCACCTGATCGATAGGCCACAACCTTATTACTTTTTATTGGCTTTGGTGGCTGCGAGCATACATACATACGGTCGCAAAGGGCTAGAGCAACAACTTAAGACATAAATCCGTATGTTGTAAACTTAGTAGTCGTGATTTCAAATTCGATTTCTAATCTTCAAAATTGAAAATCCAATACGATGAATCCACTCAACTCGCAAGTTTTCGTACTACGTATATAGGCCTTCATTGGCTCACTTGGGAGCGCATGCCTTCAGAAATCGCACCGAACTGACGGAAATGGAAATTGAATGCCTGTGCAAATTTGTATTGCCTACTAAGCGTTTTGCTAATTTATTAGTTCGAACACAAGAATTCTTCTTTTTTATGGCTTCAAAAAGGACTTCATATAGCAGTCCACGTGCGATCTTTCATCAACCGTTTAACTAAACCTAACCTAACCTAGCATCAAAGTACATCACATATAGAAAATATGCCTTCAATAACTTTAAGATACTTCAATTCTCTTGAAAAAATCTTCAACAGTTTACCAATACCTGCATGGGGAAAAAGTATTTTCGAAAATAATTTGCATTATCTTTATTTTATAACAAAATCAGGTTTTGAACTGGATCAAACTTCAAGAATAGGCGATTCCAACTTTTTCTATATGTGTTTTTACTATTATACAGCTTCCAGAGAGTTCTACTAGTTTTAAACCAGATTGCACAGGTTGAAAATTGGGAAGCAAGGGGAGTAACTGAGTTTCAAACCCATTCTTCTTTTTTAGCGTAGACACGCGGTTATAGCCGGGTTTACACAAGCCTATTACGCAAGTAAAAAATTGCGCCGAAATGATAAATAATGATTGACAAATGTCAACTGGCGAACCACACGTCAAAGAGAAAATGCAAAGTAGGAGTGAACTTTCTTGATTAACATAAACATTCAATTATGTTAATGGCCAACACGAATATCATTTAAGTGAAAACTGCGAAAATACGAAAGAGGAGGTACTAAATTTAGAAGAATAATGGGAAAGGATGCTTCAATTGCCTAAAGTAAATCTAAGCAAACAACTATGTATCATTGCATCCAATAGATAACCCCAAAATCTATTGACCGACCAACCGAACACTATACACCAAAGCAATCCCAGCAACCCAAACTTACCCAATCAATTCACGCAAACTAGCTATATTTAACCAATTGTCCAACGCATTGCTTTCGGGTTGACTGATTTCCGGCTTTCCTTTTGAATTGAGTGCGTTGAAGGCGTAGACCGCAGAATTATTGTAGATTTCGGTGCGGTCACCGGAAAAGGGCAACAATCACAACACACAGCATAAAACACTTGAGGAGAGCACAGGCAATTGCGGGAGCAACGCGAAAAATCAAAACCTACTACATAAATGATTTATAAAGTGAAAAGTTTTTGTTTGTTTACGCAAAACTCTCAAGCAGTCAGCTGAGTGAAGGAGTATAAGCAAAAAATGTCAAACAATAGCCGAGATCAAGAATGCACAAGTAATAAAGAAAAAAAGTTGTATAAATCAACAACTTGAGCCCAATAACAACGGTCTGTGCTGTCGGTTAGCCATAGAAATATTGAATGCTCGATGAAGGAGTGCTCATATTTCAAATGTAAATACACTTGCCGCTCTACACACATATATTTGCAATAATTTCTAACGGTAAGGGTCATTCACATAAGTATAATATGATTTGTTGGTCCTCCATTTTATGTTATGAAAGTTTTATTGCGTGTGTACATCTCGACTTACCTCACTTCTCGACTATACTTTTTTTATATATTTTTATTATTATTATTTTTGCCTGCTAACATGCACAAGTCGGTAGTTTGTTCTTTAGTATGTGCTTAAGCATATGCTTGTGTCTGTGGCACTTTCCTCCGCTTGATGTCCCTCACGCTCAGCAGTTAAACAGATTTCAAAATCAAGCCAGATACGATTATTTATGGCTGATAGAAGGATGGCTGTAGACTTGTTGTGCAAGTTCTCAATATATCTAATTTCTAAACAATCGCTAAGAAGTCGGTTTGAGTGGCACTTTGCATATTGTTTTCTGTCAGTATTGGGTATCTTTTAGAATAGTTCCAATCAATATAAAAAAAATTATATCACAAGTGCTAACGAAAACTTAGCGTAACTAAACATCGATACCCCTTCCTCGATAATACTCAGTATCCGAATCAAGCTTAATATAAAAGGGAATATTTCTTAAAGAGGTTTCTAATAATAAAAGAATGAAGCATAAAAGGGCTAGATCAATCCCATCAGCGTAGGATGGAGACACATTTCCTGGTATACCTATGTATGTGGGTCTACCACATCCATAATATAAATTCGTTTCAATCTGTCAAATCACTTATCCAAAATGCCAAACTTCTTGATATGACGCGATCACCAAAAGTGCGGCACAATATCACAAAGTCATATAAGCTGAATGCAATGTCCTTTTAAAGTAGAAGTGGACGTGTTTGTAGTCTGTTTTAGTGCCTTCTTCCACTATGCGAAGAGGATGTATCCAAACTTAATCAGAATAATACAAACAAATAGTTTTTTTTTTCTATGAAAAATCTTCCAAACATCAACAGCACAAAACTAGCGCCATTCCTTTCTTTTTGACAGCTGGAAAACATTTTTTTGAAAAGCTAAGTTGTGTGTAAATATATATAGAATATCCACAATTTCAAATCTCATTATATTTGTGACATCCCCTAAATGCACTCAACATGCAAGAAATCTCTGAGTATGTATAGAAAAGCGGATCTGCTCACATACATATTTAGACAATGAAAAACTTATTTAAATACTATCACACACTTATTTACAATTTGCTCAACGTAAACATGAAGTGAATCAGTTTAATTACAATATCATTTTGTAATAATGACACAATGAGTAAAATAGTTTGAAGGACTTTTGAGTACACATTATTTTCATGTACTCACACTCATTTGATATATAGTATGGTACATTTTCCTGACAATTGTGCTTGCTTGCAAAACTTTAAGGAAATACAAATGCATATGAGAATGGTTTTATTTTCGCACTGTACACTATTTCAAAAAAAAATTTTGTTTAGTGTTTTTTGTAGCAAATTGTATTCTCTTTAAAATTCTCTAAGCTGTAAAACAAAACATTATAAGCAAAAAATGTTAAACAAATAAAAAAATAAATATAAGTCGCAATTTTTGTAGAGCAGTAAATTTCCTACAAAAAATTTCCTACCAAAAGTATTCCGATTTTATTTATTTATTTTTTTCGTTGAGTTATAAAATTCACAAGAAAAAAATGTTCATTAAAATAATCACTCTTTAGCCATTAATATTTTTTAAATGGTAGATTCACGAATAAACCGGCGTAGACCTTTTTTAAAGGACATTTAGTTTCCTACTTATCCATAAAACTAAATACTTTTTCAACTAGTTGGAAGCGGGATACAAATTTTTCAATAGAAAAACGTTGGGCAGGAAGGACCTTATTAAAATTGAGAGCTCATACTTTTTCTGTGTACGAAATGTAAAAAACATTCGCTTTTTTTTTACCCACCCTAATATGTGGTATTAAACATATAAAACTTAAAAACACTGTGTGAAAAAAACATAAACTTTATGCAAATAAACCTTCTCGGTTGTCTAAAAATTTCGTTTTTCCAGTGAGTTGGTCCACTGATAGCGCTTGCATTTCTTTAAGTGCATTTTCAGCACAAACTCTTAACTCTTTAACGCCGTTCTACATTATGAAATGGATTAAGCATTATAGGCAGTTCTCCGAGATAACTGTGTTCCGCCCTATCCTACTTAATTGCCATCCTAACAAACATTATTTTGTATATACATTTTTAAAATAAAATAGCTTTCCAAGCGAATGATGAATATCATAATACTAAAACTTAAAATAACTGCAACTCAGTTGGAACATTTCTTCTGACAAATGAACTAAGTGAGTTTTATGAGTTTTTATGGTACGATTGAGTAACTATGAATATATGTTTGAAATCTTATAATAAGTTATAAATACCAGTAAGTATTTTCTAAAAATCTGAATATTTCTAACTAAGTAAGCAAGTCTTAACATCGGCCGTGGTAGACCCTGTAAAGTTCTTAGAATTTGCATGAGTTAAAAATGTAAAACATTTAGCAGTAACTGTTAAAACTTGATAAGAAAATGAGTTACATACAAAACGATATTATTCGTTATTAACCGAAAATACAAACCGATGTAGCTCATTTTGGTTTCAATTTAAAAATTTTGGTCGAGTAGTACCTGGATAATCAAATTTACAAAAATATTCTTTTGGTATTCCTCTCCCACCATGACCAAGATAGGAATATATAATATTTCAAGAAAATTACGCTGATAATAATGATAACTCTCGTTAAAAGTCAGACTTGTTATGCCAATAATTCAAACTTTTATAAACACCAATTGCTTTTGATAGAGCGCACTATTTTGAATTTCAACATTTACTAGGCTTAATCAAAATAAATTTCAATAAATCTTAGTCACTTTCTCACGCCTTTCTATTAAAGTATATGAGTCCCTTTCTGTCCCGATTTATTTTCGTTGTTAGAAGCAACTGCATTTATCATTAGGCAGCAATAATTTACTGTTGGGTTATTGCAGAATGCAAAGCTTTTATATTTATACATGAAGGTGTAAGTTTTGATAGGATTTCCAGCGAATCAACATACCATGTAGACTATATTTCCGCTCAGGATGCTTTGGTTGTTGTCACCGGAAGAAATTTTAGGACAATTTTGTTGAAATATGTAAATAATTGAAATACAAATAATCAATAATAATTATATTAAATGTAAGATACAACAAGTAAGGAAGGGCTAAGTTCGGGTGTCACCGAACATTTTATACTCTCGCATGATAAAGTGATAATCGAGATTTCATTATCCGTTATTTACATATTTTTCAAATACCGTATTTGTGTAAAGTTCTATTCCGCTATCATCATTAGTTCCTAATGTATATATCAGAGAAGGCATCAGATGGAATTCAAAATAGCGTTATATTGGAAGAAAGCGTGGTTGTGAACCGATTTCACCTATATTTCGTACATGTCATCAGGGTGTTAAGAAAATATTATATACCGAATTTCATTGAAATCGGTCGAGTAGTTCCTGAGATATGGTTTTTGGTCCATAAGTGGGCGAGGCCACGCCCATTTTCAATTTTTCAAAAAAGTCTGGGTGCAGCTTCCTTCTGCAATTTCTTCCGTAAAATTTAGTGTTTCTGTCGTTTTTTGTTAGTCCGTTAACGCACTTTTAGTGATTTTCAACATAACCTTTGTATGGGAGGTGGGCGTGGTTAATATTCGATTTCTTCCATTTTTGAACTGTATATGGAAATGCCTGAAGAAAACAACTCTGTAGAGTTTGGTTGGCATAGCTATAGTAGTTTCCGAGATACGTACAAAAAACTTAGTAGGGGGCGGGGCCACGCCCACTTTTCCAAAAATATTACGTCCAAATATGCCCCTCCCTAATGCGATCTTTTGTGCCAAATTTCACTTTAATATCTTTATTTATGGCTTAGTTATGACACTTTATAGGTTTTCGGTTTCCGCCATTTTGTGGGCGTGGCAGTTGGCCGATTTTGCCCATCTTCGAACTTAACCTTCTTATGGAGCCAAGGAATACGTGTACCAAGTTTCATGACGATATCTCAATTTTTACTCAAGTTACAGCTTGCACGGACGGACGGACAGACGGACGGACATACAGACATCCGGATTTCGACTCTACTCGTCACCCTGATCACTTTGGTATATATAACCCTATATCTGACTCTTTTAGTTTTAGGACTTACAAACAACCGTTATGTGAACAAAACTATAATACTCTCCTTAGCAACATTGTTGCGAGAGTATAAAAATAATAATTTCACTAAAAATTTATAACAGTAAACGTGCCCGCTCACTGAAAGGTAATGTTGCCACATTTAAGATATTCAACTGTGCTAAATAATGTACAAATAATGTACAATTTACATGTGGGTAAATATGTCTGGTTTCAGTTAACCCGCAGCAAGTGATTTATATAAATCATTTTTAGCGTACAAGTTTTTTCGAAAACATTGTAACGTACCTCACTGAAATAAGTAGAGAATTTAGACAAATGCTATTTTCAATTGTTGTCCAAAATTGTACAACAAAACTATAATTTTACTCGCAGAAGTGTATAAATAGGCATTATCATAATATATTTACTGCATTCACTAAATTTTTGAGCCTGCAAGTATAATTATATTTATTGGCTAATTTGTAAATCACTTAAGCAATTGCGTAAATTTATTTAATTTAATTTTGCAAAATATCTGGCCAGTTGAAAATATGTATAATATTTGTGTACATGTGCATGCTTCGTACTTATACATAAATATATCTACCATTGATATGTTTATAAATTATTAACACAATCGAAATGCAAACATTAGGGTGGATAAACAAAAAATAATTTTTTTTTCGTTTAGTACTCTGAAAAATAGATTCCTAGACACCTCTAAGAAAGCCTCTCCAAGCTTGAGTTCTTAATTTTAACGGGAAGGTCCTCCTTCTTACAGTTTTCTATTTTTTCTTATTATCGGATAGAAAAATTTATATCTCGCTTCCAACTACTTGAAAAAATATCATGTTCACTATATTTTGTAGGAAATTGAATGCTCTACAAAAAAGGTCTCTTACGATTTTTTCGTAAACCCGACCTTTTAAAAGATATTAGCGGTTGAAGTTTGATTATTTTTTGGAAAATTTTTTATTTCTTATGAATTTTATAACTCAATGAAAAAAAATCATTATGAATTATGAAACTCATAGGTTTTTGGAGATGCTTTCTTAGAGGTGTCTAGGAACCTATTTTTCAGAGTACCAAACGAAAAGAAAATATTTTTTTTTATCCACCCTAGTAAACATACATACTTATATAGTTAAGTACTTGAAGTAAGTGTCTGGTAGCCTGGCTGTAGATATTAAATTTCCTTAAATCTTCAGAAAAACTTGAAAATGTGTGTTAATAACTTAATTAACCAAATTTTATGAATGAAACTACATTTTTTAAATAAAATATCAAGATGTAAGATGAGTAAATCTTTAAGTTTCTTTAGATAATAATTACTTTCTATCATTTAATAATAATTAATTTGTATTTACTTTTAATATTTACTTGCAGAAATGAGAAATTCTACACGTGTTGCGATGAACCTTATCTGGACATAACCTTCAATATCACAATGCGCCGTAAGACGCTTTTCTATACGGTTAATCTCATTATACCCTGCATGGGTATTAGTTTTTTAACAATATTAGTTTTTTATCTGCCATCGGACAGTGGCGAAAAGGTAAGTAGAAACGATACAAATTTTAATTACCAAATGAAATCAAATATATTCATTTTATAGAATTGTAAGATTGATTCAATAGAAGTATTACTTACAGTGGCTAGATTAATTTAGTTTCAAACTTTAATCCTTGCCTATATTTTCAGTAACCTATAAATGTGTTTGTGTTTTTTTTATTTGAATGTTGATTTCAAAAAAAACATAACCGAAAGTATTATTCAAACTATTGCTCATCTACAGCATAAGATTTTCACATCCTCCCGACAATTGTGAGATTCCATCACAAAAGAACTGTGTGGACTTTGTGACCTTGAATGAATCACGTCAATTTTTGATACCTTGTTCTGATGCGAAGCTTATTCTACTAGGGGGTCTCCATTGCCCGGAACAAATGGTAGTCGGAAGGACACGGTTTAGGCTATACGGCGAGTGAGGCAAAACTTGCCAGTCGCTGTTTTCCAAATAATTTTTAACCGGTTTTGCTTCTGAGCGTTATCATAATTGAAAACAATTGCCTTGCGATTAGAAACAAATTTCTCGATTTTTTTGGTAAAACCATGCTTAAATTTAATGAATTGCTGTCGGTAACGTTCCAACTAATGGTACCCTCTAGTTTTAGAAGCTCATAATACCGCACGTTCTTCTGATCCCATCAAATACAGAGTCTTTCCTTGGCGTGATGGATATTCAGCTTTGCTTTTGATTTCGCTTATTGGCAGGATTCACACCTGGATTTATAGGTTAAAGGTTGTAGTGATGGATTCATTTTTCATCACTAGTCACAAACCGATTTTCCAACGTTAAAGCAGCATTTTTGGTAGGCAAAGTCATCTATCAAAGTCTCAAATGTCTTGAAGTCTGCTATTCATATGAGCATTTTTGGTATGCAAAGTCATCTATCGAAGTCTCAAAAGTCTTGAAGTCTATGAATGACAATTTCCTTGCTTTGGCAAATATTCAGCTGTTTCCGCATGAGTTACTCCTAAAAATTCTGCGAGCTTGAGCTCTTTTTGCCAACAACCTTAATCGGTAATACTTGCTGTTCCTCATTTTCAACCGAGTTTCGCCATTTATTGGCAAACCTCTCGATGTTGTAATAGTTACTATAAAATTTCTTGAAGTATTGGATTGCCAAATATATCCCAGCCGCTTTTTTACTCTTTATTCAATGCTTTATAAAAAGTGTTACAGTGATCGGATTTAGTTCAAATATGCGACGTTTCGTTCGATAATCTGATTCCATCTAGACGGCAACTTCATAATATCACCTCGTAGAAGCCCCCCTCCTTATTTGCGAAGAACTCGGACTCCCTTCCAATCCCACCAAACACACAGCAAAACCGTCCTGGCCGTCAATCCCAGCTTGGCCACTGTTTAGGACGCTTGATATTGTCGTATGTGATCCATTTTTCGTCTCCAGTCACCATCCGCTTCAAAGCGGTCGAGTTCATTCCGTTTAAGCAGCATATCGCAGATGGTTTGAAATAGTTTGGTGACTAACTCCCATCTTCTGGGCGATGTCACGAGATGCCACATGCCGGTCTAACACGATGTTTTCCAAGATTTGATCGGTATTCGTCGTCACAGGTCTTCTGTTGGCTGGCTTATCCATGGTATTGTTTTCACCCGCTCTGAATCGTCGAAACCATTCTTCCGCAGTTCGAAGTGATAGAGTTCCATCCCCAAAACACCATTAAATCACGGAACGTTTCTCTAGCGGATTTGTCTTTAACGAAGGAAAACTTTAAAGGAGCGCGAATTTCATTGTTAGTGAACTCCACGTTTACACGTCTATAACTGTTGAACACAATATCCAAACTTATCATGCATAGCGGCGTTTTGTAGGTTATGTCAAGACCTTTCAAAGATGTATAGTATTGTTAGATACGAGCTCTGTAGCGCTTTATACATAGCCGCGAAATTCAAAAGACCAAAAGACATATAGGAGATATTTGACAACCTAATATTACTTATAATGGCTAGAAAGAAAAAAAATAGTTATAAACTTCTATTTTGAGTCCTTTCTTCTATTTCCAACGAGGTTAATTTTAAAACTCCCATAGTGCTGAAATCACTAGTGTCATTCTTTTCTTTGTGTACAAAAGTTAACACCATTTTTATTTACAAACTCAAACTACCCCTTGAACTCCTCTTCTCACCGCCAAATTGATTTCACCGCAAATAAATATTGCAAATCAATTTTCAAGCATTAAATCTCGCATTTAAATATGTTTGTCATGAAAACATATTAGTCATCATTATCGTGATAAATAGTGTACCATTATTCATAATTAGCTACCTTCAGGAAAAAATTTCGCAAAAATGCTTAATTGATTGCAATAACTGATGAAAAAGCCTAATTCAATTAATTAAAGCTTAAATCCACATTTAAAGAATATGAAATAATAAAGATAAATGCATGCCCACTTATCATCACAGATTTTTTCACTCGAAAATATTTACTTTAGAAATCCCTTCATCGACTTTCACATTAAATTTGCGCCAATTAAATAATTTAATCAAAAATTCACACCAACAGCCAAATCCTAATAATCAATAAATTCATTTACATACATATACTCGTATTAACAAACATAAATGGCAACTGAAACAATTTTCATTAATTTGCATTCGGTCTGCAATTAACAGCCCATTACCCATGCAATACAGGTTGACCACGGCGTATGAGTGATCAATGAAAGTTTGCGCATAAAATCTGAACTGGAAATGAAAATTATGCATAATTTAGTAAAAACATAGTAAACGCAATGTGCAAACAAATTGTGAATAATTGTAAAATATAGAAAAACACAAATTATCAACAAATAAATAGCAAAGGGAAGGAAAGGGGTGCTCTGCATAAACAGGAAATGTGTTTTGAATGCTGCGCACAAGCATTTCTACGAAATATCCGATTTGTGGCCGCAAAACCGCAAAAGAATATTTATAGCTGCACATTATTTTGAAATTACCGATATAGTTTTGTAATTATTACAAATTTATGGGTGTTTGTGTGAGGCAAACACTGTGCTCAAACTGATGGTGCACGGCAGTCAGTGTACATTCTGTATATCTAGACGGTTTAGAAACGATCCACAGCAATATCGAGAATTCCTTAAAATATTTCAAATATCCTAAAGGAATGTTTACAAACTATTTTTCAACATATTATTATTCTTAAGGAAGAAGAAAAATTTTGATTCAGAATTCTCTGACCCATAATTGTTTTTCGGGTGCTTGAAAAATATGAGATGGGCACCAAATTTTGTATACCTTAATCCATAAAATAGATAAATTCAGCCATGTGCTATAAACCACACTTGACTCATGTACGGAGCTCGGTTTCCCACTACATATTGAGTGGTCGAAAAAGTATTTTCGTATTTTATCAATCGATGTCGTTGCAATCATCGTATATCTCCAGTGCTACCAATCACTTTGTGTCATACCATATAGTGTTGGAAAGGTGAGAGCTCATTTAATCAAAAAAATTTAATTCGGGGAAGTTGAAAAGAAATTACAGCTGTTCAAAAATGGGTGAAAATAATGGAGAAATTTGCTACATTTTGAAATTTTTGTATAAAAAATTTGATGAAAAATGAAATTTGTGAAGTTTACGGAAGAATGCTATATTAGTTCGTGTAGCACTACAATGGTTCGCTTGCTTCCATTCTGGAAATTTCGATCTACACTGAGGGAATAATGTCCCTAGCGGAAAAATGCCAAAAGTGGTCGACCAAAGTGGTACATATTTGCTTATTTACTTATTAGTACACATAAAAAAAATTTAAGATGAAGTTTGATTATTCAAGCTTTAAATTAGATAGTTTTCGTATAAAAAGAAGGCTGTGTTTTTGTTTGACTGAAACTTAAGACTCTCCTAGATGACATAATAAGAAGATTTACATTGTCTGAAAAATTTTCCAATGATCTTGAAAGAAATTACTGTGGTTAGGGGTATTTCAGCCATACTTTTAACCTAAACATAAATAATTATAATATGCAATAGGCCTTTTAGATTTCATTAAATTTTTGTTCATAATAGAAATAAATTTTTCAACGATCTTCCCATCAATTGATACATCGGCACTGATTGAACAGTGGAGGTCTAGAAACCTCTAAAGCTAACTGAAGCACACTCTTTTAAACTTAAAGAGAAACCATTACCAAGGAACTTTGAAAAATTAGTTTTGAAAAAAGCGAGTCTAAAGGTTATGAACCAGAAAAGTGACGAAAATAATTACCCTATATTGCCAAAAGTGTGCTCAATAAAGTAAAAAATGTCCGAATAAAATTACTCGATCCATATTTAAGAAATAAATTCGCAAAAAAAGTCTTTTTTATTACCTTGAAGCGCTAACCCCTCCCTTAATGGACTCTGCAAAACCGAATTGAACACGAATTTGTATCTGTCCCATTACTGTTAACACGGCAGAGTTCTACAAATACATATATTTTCAGAAGTCTAAGTGTAGCTGCAAATACAACAATAACATTAGGATCATTTTTAACTGACAACATTCGGCTGCGTACAGAGCCAAGACAATTTCATTCGAGAGATTGCTCCTATACTAAAACAAAATAATTTTCCCTCTTTTAAATTATCCTCTAAAATCGAATTAATTGCTTCGAAATTCGAAATTAATTTAACTATAGTAAGAAGAATAGCTGAACAACATGTTCCTTCTATTTCGATGGTGTACAATATTTTATTTTTTACCCCATTACTTTTATATTCCCCATGTAACAAAGTTGGATCTTCAAAAAAAATAAAAATTTTACATTTCAAAAAAACTGGTCCAGCTTTGATGACTGAATATTATAGAAGGGTAACTTATTGATCGTGGCTTAAAGTAAGCATAAATTCCAACACAAGTTGTCGTTGCAGACTCGTATAATTCTTCTCTTATGACTTGTCGATTGTTGTTTACACATACCATTGTGTATAACTACACTCCATTTAAGCATTTTTCAGAGTTAAATATATACAATATACTATACTACAGTGTCAAAGGCTTGTCTATTTAATTTATTATATTTACCTTATACAAAGTGATCGGAAGACTTAAATTTGGAATATTTTACCATTTCACTATAATCTACAACCTGGCTTTAACAGCAATAATTCTTGTTTTCATTGAAGCTCAACTTTGCTCAAACAAAATTTTTTAAATCGCTTCATTAAAGGCCCTTCAACCTCGAAATAACGGGATAATGTGCCTGCGGCACATATTGTCCTCTTTACGCCACGCCATAGGCAAAGCTCAGCATGACAAAGGACACGCACAAAATCGCCCACGCACATTTCGGTTATTGCGTCGGCAAACACTCAGCCATACTTACACACGTGTACAAACAGAAATGAAAACAAGTGTTTATAAAGCTGTGTCGGCATGTGTCAAAATATGCTGGGTGCCACACACGCTGCGAGTGTTATCGATGCTACGCGAGGGTGTCCACATCGATGCGACCACATGGAGTCTATTTGCTTATAAACGCACACGCATGCCTGCATACATACATACACATCTTTGTGCGGCGGTATGTGCCACTTGCGACCGCATGCGTGCACTTTCGCTTGTCTCAATGGGTTTTCAAATATTTGGTGGCACGTGCATAACCGCCACAAAAATGTTGTGACAATCAAGACCGAATTCACCGAACTCGTCGACTCTCGCTGGCGCTTCGGTGGCACTCAACGAGGGAATTGCGCGAAATTTTGTCGTGGCGTTTTGCATAATTGAGGTAACAGCCGCTAACGTGGCCAACGAGTTTCAACGAAAATTGTTGTTGTTGTTGTGGGTCGGGGTTTTCTGCTCTTACGCATTGTCTCACATTTATTTCGCTAAAGCAATCATGCTACCACTCAAATGTTCAGTGGAATTTCACTGGTTAAGGTTCGGTGACTTTCAGACAATCACTGGTCGCATTTCACTTTTAGTATTTTGAAAGTCATTTTTATACTCTTGTAACATATTGCTACAGAGTATAATAGGTTTCTTACTTAACGGTATCACTAATGGAGCTAAATATAGGATTATATATATAGAAATGATCTAGATGATGAGACCAGTTGAAATCCGGGTGACTGTCTCTCTGTCCGTCCGTCTGCGTAAGCTGTAACTTGAGTAAAAATTGAGATGTCTTGTTGACATTTCTTATACTATACATATGTTCCTTGCCAAAAAAGTAAGGACAAGTTTGTAGATGGGCGCAAATGGACTTATATGCCTAATATGAAGATTTTCTAATAATATTTTCTTGAATAAAATCGGGTGAAAACTCGACCTAGACCCCATATAACTGCAAGCCTTTTGTACCTGAAGGTACTTCGCTGGCTTTAACACTTGCAAGTTGTAAGAGTATGAAATGTTCGGTTATACCCGAACTTAGCTCTTTCTTATTTGCTTTGAACTTAAATTTATACTTAAAGACCGATTTCACTGCAGACTGGCATAGAAACTAAAGCTTTGGGACCAATATATGGTTACCCCTTAAGGCTTTTGCTAAATTTTTAGGTAATTCTATGGTGTTAAATTGAAACAGCAAATGAAAATTTAAAACCGTTTTTGAATTTGTATTAGAAAATTACTTTTAAATCGGGCAACGTAGAGCACAGGTATATACTTCTTTGCATCCATTAGCCGATATTGCGTTCAGGCTGAAGTGGTTTTTATGACACGTATTCTAAGTCTAAAACCCCACTGATACATCTTTTTAGGATCCGCATAGTTGGCCTATCCTTTGATACTTTAAGTATATATCGTCTACTCAAATCATTAAACCGTTTGACAATGCTTTTACCAGAGGGTCTCTCCAATAAATCCGTTGTCTGTCCATTATAGTTTTATTGCAAGGGATTTTTATATAAAGAGTCTACCCCTCTCCTTAAAATAGTTCCGACTTTTGTTCGAGCAATACTTTTTTCACTTTTTTAGAATAAGTCACTTAATAATAATAATCATATTTTAGATTTTTTTTTTATAAAATAAAATCTTTAATACAAGATTCGTTGCTGAGATCTCAAAGAATTTTTAGATGCAATTTAAATGAGTTGGGAATCGAAATAAAATGAGTATTAGTAAAATTTCTCTCTCGCTTTCCATTCTGTCTTTAGTCAGATTTATATTCGATTGAAAAAATATTTGTTTTTTCTTATTCATTACAGCCGTGATTCATACAAATACATTTACAAATATCTTTATAAGCATTGCATTAAGACTAACTTTAAGCATTTATTTATGTATTCTCACATGTGTTTTTTCTAATCTGTATTTTTCATGGATCTCTCAATTACAGGTCTCATTAAGCATATCCATTTTACTGTCACTGACTGTGTTCTTCTTGTTGTTGGCTGAAATTATTCCACCAACGTCGTTAGTTGTGCCACTTTTAGGGAAATTTGTGCTCTTCACAATGATACTGGACACGTTTAGGTGAGTTATAAAAGACTATATATTAGCATATATCCATTGAACATATTCTATACACTCGGTACACTGTCAGCAATCAACGTCAGATACATATATATTTTATTATTTTCTTATTCTTATCTTCTTCTTATATTAAATATAAATATAAAGAAATCCGTTCTATAAGTTGTTGAAAGTTACAGTAATCATTGAATTTTATAGAATTATGTATCTAATAAGCTCGTACGGTTGGAGTTATATCAAAACTATTATAATCCAACTTCAGGTTTGCATAAAATATGGAATATCAGAGTGGGACATTTAGGAGTATTTTATGATTATGCGAGTCGATTTCGGATCGTTCAAATTTTATAATTTAATATTTCTAATATTTTCTAATTAAGAATTACTTCTTTACTATCCAATACCATACCATACCAATCACTATTTTGTAATATTGTATTGGATTATTGGTAAAATAAACCATTGACATATTTGTCCTTAATTCCTGCCTCTAACTTGAGTTAACCTCCCTTACGTTCGTCATTCATCATCCATCTTTCAAATTCTTCGAATATTTAAACAAATTAAAATGGTCCAGCTTTAAATTTATCAGAGCCGACGGGTGAGCAAACAAATTTGGAGTGACACTTATCCTATAAATACAGACTCGTTAAAAGACCCATCATTCACCATTACTCCAGCTTAATCAATGGGACATTTCACAGCCCAACAACTCATAAAGGCCACTTAATAGTCCAAAGTTTTTCCCAATGAATTTCTTCTTTCTTGGGAAACCCTTAAATAAAATTTTTGGTCTTCAAATTGATTCAACTCTATTTTTCCTGCGAAGTGACACTTCTGTCAGTATGTAATTAATGTAGCCAAATCTGGTGAATACGGTGGTTGATCGATGGTATTCATTGCGTGCCACAATCGTGGCTCGATGCTATGGTGCATTATTATCGTATAAAATCCACGAATTGTTCTTTCTTCATTCCGGCCTTACTTCTTATTGACCGTTTGTTCCTCCGGAACAAATTCATAATGAACCAAACCATGAATATCGAAAAAAATTAACATCACCATGATTTTTGAGCGACTTTGGTTTGTTTTTTTTTTTTTGGTTTCGGTTTGCTTTTTCACTCCGTTCCGATGATTTTTGACTTGTTTGCATGTCAAACTCATATGCCTAAATCTCATAGGCAGATAAATAGTCTCCATTAACGTGGGATCGGCATTCGCACGATCAAGCATGTCCAAAGAGACATTTATACAGTACCCTTTTTGAAAAAAAAAACAATCAGGTGTATCAGAACAAAGTCGAGAAAGAACGCGTTTCATACCCAAAATATCCACCAAAATCATTCGAAAGGACTCTCGAAAAATGTCGGGCTCTCTTGGCATCTCTCTAACATTTTTTTTTTTGAAATATCCTTTATTCAGAAAATTTAAATTACAATTCCTTGGTACTTTTTTGTCACAATGTATGTAAGTTGGATCGACATTTTTCCGATGAAACCTCTAGTACATTGGTATCGTATAGAAAACTCTCTATCACACAGCTTGTCGCCCAATGGAAACAGAATTATGAAACCACTGTTGGAATAAAACACATTTTCTGCCACTAAATTGCTTTTAAGTTTCCAACACGTATTTTTCTTTTTTGTCACAACTTTTTTGTCACTTTCCAAGTTATTTGCTACCTTTTCCATATTCTCTAAACATTCGTGCACAAGTTTTGGCCAAACTTTTTTCCTGCTCATCGCGGAGTCCATATTTTTATGCAATTTTACCACCCATTCAGCCATTCAGCAAGTTATTTGTTATTGTCATGCTGACGGAAGCTGGCAGTTTTTCGGAAATGTTGGCGAATTTCTCAAATTTCGCGAAAAATGCAATGACTTTGGCGTTTTGCCCGACGGCCAACGGCAAACAACACCACAAACCATTGCCGAATTGGCGTTGGACAAGTTTGCGGTGTGAGGAAACTTCTTGTTGTTGGCACTATCGGCGTTGGCGTTTGCCTTGTTGTTGTTTTTGGCAGAGCTGTTGTTGCTGCCAAAACTATGAAAGAAATCGTCTTTTAACTTTTTTCATTACAAATAAACGCTTGGCAGCACTGTGCCACTGTGTGTGTAGAAAGCGAAATAAACAAGCGTCAATATTTCACTTCATATGTTTGTATTTTTGTATATATGTGTCTGTATTTGTGTGTGAAATTGTACGTTTCTCCATAAAATAAACTTACGGCAACACCTTTGGCAGCAATACAGTGCCAGCACAATATAGCAGCCAGTTCATACGTTATGAATTTTTCACACACACTCGCATACCTTCACAGCGTGTGACTGTGCCACATGCCACAAAAGCGTGAAGGTGAATAAAATCTGTTTTCAACATTCGGCTGCAGATTCCTGCATATACTATACATACATATGTACTATAGTAAATGAATTTTATAAAGTGCTGACACCAATTTCGAAATACGAATACATCGACCAAAGTGGTTCGATAAGTCGGTGAAACATAAAAACAGTACACTTCGGTATGTAGTACATGTTGTTCTTTTTACAATGGCTTATGCATTTAATTTGGATCATGCAAAGTTCCTTTCCAAGGCTAGAATAATACTTAGCGACCTATACGTTGTAAGTCCAGCACTCCATTAAGTATGAGTATGCTGTTATATAGTAGGCCATTGAGTCAATAGTCGCCCTACTCGGATTTATATCTCCGGCAATCTAGAAACCGGAGTTTCAGGTTCTATGTCGCAGAACCGATAATTTTCAAAAAGGGCTATGCCCATATTTAATAGGTGACGGTATAAGTTGCCAGTAGTGGCCGCAGTTTATTCCTGCAAACCTGTAATTAGCTGCCAGCATCTATCTCTATCTACTCTCAGCTCACTTATCGCATGGGTTCCTTTCGTAAGCTCGGTCAAAATGCAATAAATCGATATTTTGGAGATGTTCAATTCCATTTGCATGAATTTCAATGATGATTTCGGCTGAATCTGAATCATGAATTCACGCACAGTTTCGATGGAATTTCCGGTGATCATGGATTTTGATTGGCCCACATGTTGATCGGCATTTATGTTCTCACGACCACTTTGAATACGTTGAAACCACTCGTGCACTCTGCTACGGGATAGGCAATCATCTCCATAAACTTTTTTCATCAATTGAAACGTTTCGGTAAAAGTTTTACCAATTTTAAAACAAAATTCAATGTTGGCTCTTGGTTCGAAGCTCATTTTCGCCCCGATACCACAAACATACTGACACTTAAAACGCAATAACTTCACTTCCAATTAATGAAATATCATGAAATTCTAACGCACCAGTCGACATATACATAGATATCACCAGGGGGCGCTAGACTCAAATAGTCCTGCTTACTTTGGAAAGCTCCTTGTATACCGTATGATGGGAACATCTGCTATAAACATTGAATTTGTTGAAAAGAACCTTTTTGAATTTTTCGATAAAACGTCGATTTTTTTTTTTATTAAACGACTCGCATGAGATAATTTCTTAAGGTCTACTCCAAATACTTCATCACAAAATTATCATGGAATAGCACTTTTATAGCTAGACTCAGCCTTCACAAGGCACTTGTGTAAAATTCAGTCTGACAATTCTTTTGTCTGATATAACAGTTGTATTTCAAAAAATTTTAATGTAAAAGAAATTGCAAAAAGTGGTTACGTAGGTTGTATTTTATATTTTAGAATTTGGCAACCCTAAAGATTGACATTTTGGTATACATACTCAGAATGTTTTGTCATACGAGCGGTATTTGTGTTGTTCACGGTAACTTGAAATATTCATCTCAGACAAAAATTAAATTAAATAGCGAACATTTTCGCGTGATTCTTTTTTAACAGCTTCGACATGGAAAAACTCAGTAATAGTGTGTCGATGAAGTTAATTCGGACTCGCTCACTCCAAGACGAATTTCGTGAAGTTTTTCCAACATTGTTGATGTTCCGGAAGCTATTGCCCCGAATAACTTTTTATTCCCGTACGTTAAAAATAAACTAAAGAGTTAACGTTTTAGGATTGCTGAAGATAAAATTGGTTGATTCAGAGTGTAAATTGAAGTTGAGATGTTCTCCTCCCTGGTTTCGTCAATAGCATTTTTTGGATTCTCTTACCAATTCGAATTATAAAAAATATAGGTGGTCGATATTGTCCACACTCTACATACGAAATATTCTATTGCACTTTTATCTATTATTTAAATTACCATTCTCTTACCATTTATTCTCTTTTTATACTCTCGCAACAAAGTTGCTAAGGAGAGTATTATAGTTTTGTTCACATAACGGTTGTTTGTAAGTCTTAAAACTAAAAGAGTCAGATATAGGGTTATATATACCAAAGTGATCAGGGTGACGAGTAGAGTCGAAATCTGGATGTCTGTCTGTCCGTCCGTCCGTGCAAGCTGTAACTTGAGTAAAAAATTGAGATATCATGATGAAACTTGGTACACGTACTTCTTGGCTCCATAAGAAGGTTAAGTTCGAAGATGGGCAAAATCGGCCCACTGCCACGCCCACAAAATGGCGAAAACCGAAAACCTATAAAGTGTCATAACTAAGCCATAAATAAAGATATTAAAGTGAAATTTGGCACAAAGGATCGCATTAGGGAGGGGCATATTTGGACGTAATTTTTTTGGAAAAGTGGGCGTGGCCCCGCCCCCTACTAAGTTTTTTGTACATATCTCGGAAACTACTATAGCTGTGTCAACCAAACTCTATAGAGTCGTTTCCACGCTCACCTCCCATACAAAGGTTATGTTGAAAATCACTAAAAGTGCGTTAATCGACTAACAAAAAACGTCAGAAACACTAAATTTTACGGAAGAAATGGCAAAAAGAAGCTGCACCCAGGCTTTTTTTAAAAATTGAAAATGGGCGTGGCATCGCCCACTTATGGACCAAAAACCATATCTCAGGAACTCGCCCATCTCAATGAAATTCGGTATATAATATTTTCTTAACACCCTGATTACATGTACGAAATATGGGTGAAATCGATTCACAACCACGCCTTCTTCCAATATAACGCTATTTTGAATTCCATCTGATGCCTTCTCTGAATAATATATACATTAGGAACCAATGATGATAGCGGAATAAAACTTTACACATATACGGTATTTGAAAAGTATGTAAATGGCGGATAATGAAATCTCTATTATCACTTTACAATGCGAGAGTATAAAATGTTCGGTGACACCCGAACTTAGCCCTTCCTTACTTGTTTAATTTTATTTCAATTATTTTAGTTTTTTACAATCCATTTTTATATTCTCTAATTCCTTTATAATTTTTAACATATTTTAATTTAATTTCGGTTTTGTTCACCATTTTCAACTTACTTCTACATATGTATTTGTATATAGTATAAAAGTATTTATTTCATGTATTCGATCCCTATTAATAGTTTCACTCTTACTCTCACTCACTTCCGCTCGGTTAATTAACTTAATTTGCATTCAGTCAAAGCGCTCAAACCGTTCTCACTGTCCAGCAAATCCCATCTTATCAACGGAGCTTCATTTTAAGCGAATTGAAGCCACGATTTTAACGCGCTCATCAACACAACCGTCAGCGTTGTTGTTGCTCCACGCAACTACGTAGACAATATGCGGCCACCTGCGCATTGTAATCATTATGCTGTCGCTTTTTAGTGTCCGGCAAGTTGCCAGTGCCACAGCAGCTGCTGTTGTGGCATTATCCCAGCGGCATAATGACCGGTATGAAGTGTCAACGTCGCTGGAAATCCCACCAACAACTCATATTTTTCAACGCCCATCTGTAATTTCTCCTTTCCTTTGCATTTCATTCCTCTCTTGTCTCTGCGCGACCCTCTCTGTCGTCAGGTATCTCGCTTGCTTTCGCTGTAATAACCGGTACGAGTACGGTATATACGAGTATGTGCGCTGTGTTCGCATCCTAATTAAGGCGCGCCCAGTTGATAGCAATTTCACAGCGTAGTCGGGTATGAAATAATGTAAATTTGATATTTGCACTTTAATTATCTGCATGTTTCGGAGTTTGATTGTAGATTTCTGAGTGGAAAAAAGAAAGAAATGAGTCAGAACTATAATAATTATATGAAATATTATGAATTTATAATATACGAGTATGCTACACCAGTTTCTCCAGATATCAGACTGTTGCTTGTTGGTTATTCGAATGAAAAGAAAGAAAATATTTCACTGTTTCAAATAAAGAGAAGTTGTACGAATCGAAATCAATGTTCATTAATTTTTGGTATCTACACAGTATATTTTTTTACATAATCGTGGTTGATGTCCGATTTTTCTCATGTTTAAATATTGTTCGAATGGTGTAAATGTTACCCAGTAAGTTTATGCAAGTCGGAGAAGTAGTTTGAGAGATATACTACACCTAAATGAAGACGGAACCTTCTTTTTTCCCAAACCTTAAATTTATAGCGTTTTTAGTATATTTTGTGAACAATGCAATGCTTTCAAAAAATAACGGATGCGTTTTCTAAAGTGCATGTAGCGTTTATTGGAAAAAAGGTTGTAATTATAAAAAATAGATTTCTTTCGTAGTAGCTCACGTTTATTCAATACCTGCTCCAATCTATCGTCTGCTTCTATGTTTCGCATCATTTTCTTTATTCAGTACCCAATCATGTTTATTTTTGTCGTAAAGCATTTCAGCTCACTTCGCTTTTTATATCATTTTATGATTTAGGTTTTCTGTGAAGCACCTCAAAACCTCAAATCCATGAGCAGAGATGCGTCCATAAACGCCCTTTGAATAAAGGTTCGCCCTTTCCTTATTCAAACACTTGTCAAGGAGCTTAACCACACAAAAGTTGACTATTGTAGAAATATGACATTTTTCCCATCGCGGTTGGGGTTTGATTACAGTACTGCTGCATTTGAAACCAGATCTCTGAAGTTTTTCCCGTATTGTATTTAGAGATAAATGTAATGCCCTACTAAACTAAATTTTCCCTTAGACTGAGCAGTGATTTCTTCTCAAAAATGAGAAGAATAGCTGACTTGTCTTCTACATTTCCAGTTTCTCCATAGTGACCAGACCACTTCTCCACAAATGTACAAATCATATTTAAATACTTTTCATATTCCATTTGAGATTTTTGGATGCTTCGTTAGAAACTATGCTTCAAAACTGTTCGAATACCGAGCACTCATTTTTCTTATTTCACGACACGACGTGTCACAGTAAGAAGTTCGAATTGTACGCGTCAGTTGACCGTGAGTAATATAGTATGTCTAAGTTCGGGTGCAACCGAATATTTTATAATCTTGCAACTTGCAAGAATCGAAGTCGGGGAAATACTTTAAGGTGTAAAAGTCAGCCGGATGTTCGAAAATCCTGATATTAGTTATATAGGAGCTAAGCCAATTTTTCGTTCAAATTTAATTATTTTAGACGTAAAGATTCACTGTTATGAATAAAACACTCCCTCTTATTTTCATTGGGATAACTCAAATATTGGCCGATATGTACGGTATAAAGTCACCCCGAAGGTCGAAAATCTTAATTAAAATTAAGTATATGCCACGTAGTAAATTTTGTCGAAATCGGTCCCTCGGGTTCCGAGATTTGGGATTTCACATCGGCTCTCATAAAGTTCTCTTGCACCATCTCGACGGTAAAATTTAATGTTTCTGACGTATTTAGTTATTGAATTATGGCACTTTTAGTAGTTTTTAACAGAACCGTAATATGGGGAGTGAGTTGGGTTATCCTCTAATTTCATCTATTTTCACACTGTCGGTAGAAGTTCTTATAAGATTTGTACTAAGCAAATTTAGCTTTGTAACGGTAGTGGTTTAGAAGATATGTACATCAAACTTATTAGAAGGCGTGGCCACGCTCACTTTTTCAAGATTTTTTTACTCACCCTTTGCTACTGCGACCCCCCTTTGCCAAAAATGAGTTTATATCTTAATTTATTGCTTATTTCCGTTAATGGCGATTTGTGGGCGTGGCAGTGGTCCGATTACGCCCATCTACTAACTGGATTTTTTTTTGTACTTAGGAACCCACATATCAAGTTTCATCGAGATATGCCAATTTTACTCAAAACGGACGGACAGAAGACAATCAACCGAAATTTCTAGTCATCCTGATCATTTATACCCCTGTCAAGAAAGCATCGGGAATTTTTCATTTTCCCTCTCATCTCCCGCTTATATGGAATACAGATAAATTCTTTTTCCTAGTCGAGTAGAGTGATTTGTGGAATTTTTCAAAAATTTTTTAACGTATTCACCTGATTTAGGTCCGTGTGATTTCTGGCTATTAAGCAAACTCAAACGACCGCTCCGAGAAAACCGGAACAAATTCGACGCGAGAGCTGAAGTCCATGCCGGAAAGTGCCTATAAAAAATATTTTAACGATTGGAAGAAGCGTCGGCATATGTGCATCGCTTCAAATGGAAGTTACTTTGAAGGCGATAAAATAAATTTGGATGATGATTAAAAATTTTCGTTTTATTTATAAATTTCCGATACTTTCTTGACAGGGTGTATAGCCCTATATCTATTTCGTTTAGTTTTAGGTGATACATACAAGCGTTAGGTGAACAAAACTATAAAAATACTATATTGAGTGCGTGACAAAAGTTTCATAAAGCCTATTCAATTTCCTGACGACCTCCTTTACTTTTAAGCCAATTATTGTTTGTACAGACAGAGGATCAAACAGTTCGATATACATAGGTGGTTGTTTACTTATATTTATGTCGATAAAAATATCTCAAATATTTTAGAAAATTGTGCTTTTATAAATTTGGAATATCTTTTGAAACAATTGTGCCATAGGGGCTCTCAGTCTTGCAGAAGCATACTAGTAACGATAGCAAATTGGCTTTTAGAAAATCGTTCATCAAATTTCCTATACTTTTTTTATACACAAGGCAAACAAAATATGACGACTGAGCTCGTTTTGATAAATTTTAAATGTATTTAATTTTAATAGTGATTTTTAATACAAGAAGTATTCGAATATTATTTTCCTTATAAATATTAAAAGTTCCGGAACTCCATATAAAAATTACAAAACAAAGCATATAACGGCAGTGCTGTTGCATGTTTTACCAACCGGAAGCAAATTAATATAAACTGTTCCAAATCATGTATTCAATGTGAGACGAAATTATAAACATCCACAACTTTTACTTACTTTTTTACAGTTAACTTTTTGCCAAATACAATTTTTATGTGAAGCAATGTCATCGTACCTCTGGGATTTAAAAATCCGCTTTAAATTTCAATACGCTCACGGTTGCCACATTTTTGTCACTTTTTATTCTGACCTGTTTCAATTTATCTCAGTCGTCGATTAGCCACATTACCAGCGGATTGTTTAAATTTTTATTTCCCTCTGGCCAGTGCATGGACGACGTAAAAATTGATTGGGTTCTTAATTATTCAATACTCAAACTATCAAATAACAGTTAAAAATGTAACAAAAACACAGAGAACCCACACATTTTGAAAATAGTTTTTGTTTTGCTTGTATTGGAATTTCTACTTCAGGTGACTACGCTTTCAATATATCGTCACCTGAAATGCAAAATAACGTATCATCAAAAAATTCGAAATTGAGTGTCTTATTGATTACGATTCACTACTTCAAATTACATACATAATATTACATATGTCCAACATTTTCAGGTTCTGCCCTCAGATATAAACCAGTTTTAACCAATATTAAATTTTTTTTTTACTCATGTTCCATTTTATTTCGGTTTTCATTCATGCCACTGTAAAATTCCGAAAATGTTGTTACGTTATTTTGCATTTCAGGTGACGATATGTATGTATATATTTATGCGGGTTATATATGTATATATAACTACATACTGTATTTCTTTCGAAATGATGATACCAAACCGCTGTCGACCAAAAAAAAATCATTGGGTAACCAGTTAATACATGTAAGGATGGCCTACATTTGGGTGCAACCGAAGATTATATATTTTCCGAGTATGTAACGGATTTTTCCACAAGAGAGCTATATTTTTTTTTAAATAAAACAAAAACGGTTTGGGATATCAAGGAAATTTTTTATTCCTGTGAAAGCATATTCGATGCCATTATGTATGGAACTCGATTTCTTTTGTGTGCAAGTGTTGCAGAAGTCCAGACGATGAACCCAATTTTCGCCTGTTTTAAAGCATAAATCGCCCGATACTACTGTATTTGCACGCTCGATATTCGTACGAAGTTCACCAATCGTCCCTGGCTTGTCGGCATAGGCCATAGACTTGACATAGCGGCACAGGAAATAGCCCAACAGCGTCAAAGCGCACGATCGAGGCGGCCATTTCCTGAAATAACATGTTCGCCAATCTTGATTTTCAATTCATATTGTCCAATTCGGCTCAAAACTATTCGGTTATCATTGAGCGGTAGCGATTCCCATTCACAGTAACGTCGGCCCATAAACCGCACCAAACCGCAATTTTTTCGAGATGCAATGGTTACTCATGGAGTTCGTGTGGATTGCTGCCTGAACAATTACACATATTTTACTTATTCACGAAGACATTCAGCTAGAAATGAGCCTCATCGCGGAAGATGATATTTCGTTGAAAATCTGGATCTGGTGGTCAAGCGGCTTCAGTTCTTGCGTCAATTTCATCTTATAAGAATGTAGGCCAAGATCTTTTCGCAAAAATCGCCACAACAACGGCACAGAGATGACCAACGCCTGAGAACGACATGTGAGGGACTGATTTGCGTCTTCCTTATTTCATGCGCTAGTTGCAACAATATTCTTGACAATACGGCACTTCTTTGGCTCACTGGCACTCAAATTTTCCACTAGACTCTCAATAGTTGAACTGACATATGACGATCATAAATTACACGGAGCGCTCTTAAAGTTTGAAGACACTGGCTCCAAATTTCGGTATTGAATTTTAATAATTTTGGACTCGTTGTTGGATCGTATATCTTTCCATCATGAAATGGCAAACCTTACTGAAGAGAAAAGTCAAAATAGCGGGAAAAAATATGGCGTTATTTGCTGTCACTATCGGTCTACTTTTGTAGAGTCAAAACTGCAAATCTTTAATATCGCCTCCTAGGCTCCTTTTCCAATCCAATCCATAAGAAACGTTGAGACCCACTGCTATATATCAAACTTCACATGAACATAAAAAATGTGTGCCAACCTAGGAAAAGAAAAATTATCGATTCGATTTGCGCACCTTTAAATGGACCAGTCCGAGTCAAATTTGATCAGTTATAAAAGTAGGTGGTTTTACATCCATTACTAATTTTCAATTGATCTCTTATTCCTGATGAGTTTATGTGTTATAAATAATGGTAAAGTGAACAAAACGATTATACTTTGTAGCAACATGTTGCGAGAGTATAGAATTACTAAACGAGAAAGTAAAAACGTATGTTGAGTAGAGCTATTAGATTTATAGCAGAACAGAAAACACATTACAAACATACATATGTACATATGTATGAGCATAGAGTCAATATTGTTAAACCGAATTTAGGAAATAAAATATTAAAATTAAATAAAAATCAACACGACAGTTTCCGATTTGAACATTTATTTAAAATCTTACTTTTTTTATTTATAAACATATTTATGCTTTTGAATGATTTTTTTGAGAAAACCAGGATTTCTAAAAATAGCTTATTTTTTTTGTTAAAATAAATTTATTTATATTTATCACCGATCACAATTATAACTGTATGTTTGAAATATATACATATGAATCACCCTGTACTCGTATCTGATAGTCTATAGTCAATTACAGCTTTACAGATTTGAAATGCAATTGAAAATATTAATAGTATATATGTATTTACACATACAACCATTAATAAACCGCTTTACCGATGTGTCTTTGCGTGGAAATGAGTTTTTCTGGTGTGTCCTTTGCTTTGAATCGTGAAAGAGTGCATGCCAGCACCACGCAGTAATTTCCGTTACATGCAAAGCGCAAAAAATTCATCTCAAGCACAGTGTGTCATCAATTTCCTCCAAAATAATTTATAAACAAGTATATTACACGCTTAGCTCTATCTATTGACCGCCCTATGCGCTCACAAACATATTTACCATACATACGTACATATATACGTATATGTGCAATTTTTTCATACATATTTATGGTTTTTCTATCTCTCTGCAATTTGTAATGCTTTCCGGTGTGCCACATTGGACGCAACGCCGCTCGATCTCGAACATTCACCATCCGCAATGTCCACATGTCCTGCAACACCATGGATTGCACAACTAATACCGCAAACTCACTCCTGGGTGTCACCCTGTAGTATATGTGTCACGGTCGTGGTGCTCAACATACACTTCCGCTCGCCGCAGACACATACGATGGCGCCCTGGGTGCGAACGGTGTTCATCAATCAACTGCCTCGCTTTTTGGTCATACGGCGACCACTCTACCCTATTAGTGAGATGATGTGAGTACGAAACAAATACACATACAAAAATTCAATTAAATAACTCAATCAAATATTTTTTATAAATAATTAATTACTTTGTATTTGCCTTTTCGTGCAGCAAATCATCGCGTCGCCTGATGGTTCGCACCTGCAACGGATTTGATTTGGGCGACCAAATACCACCGGTACCACCACCAGCGGCCTTGTCTAGGTACTACTTTATACTATAAAGACTGCTCTTTAACTCAGCTTTCGCTTTACTGAAAACTAACCTCTTCATAAACCTCTTTGAATACTTATAGAATGCATCACAGCCCCAAGACAACGTCGCGCAGTACCTCGCCACATCTGCAGCATCGTGTACAAAGTCTAAATATACTGGACGACACGACGATTGGTGGTCTGGGTTTCAGTACCACCGGCACTGCGTCCGTAGCTGGTCAGTTTTCCACACTTTACCCCTCCAATATCTCGACGGTGAATCAACAAACATCGACTACATCATCGCTCGTGGACGCACAACATCATAGTCAATATCAACAGACTGGCGGCTCACTGCTCGATCATCCATTGACGCCAACGAAATTTCGCCAACAAAAGACTTCCACTTCGGTACAGACGAACGGTTACGACGGGCCATCCACCTCACAGTTCGGCCGACTGAACCAGCAACACCAACAACAACTGCCCATCGGCGCCATCTCGGCGTCCACTTCGACGCTACATCACGTCCACACGCATTCGGTGGGTGTGGGTGTCGGTGTAGGTTTCGGTGCGGCCAGCACCTCTACACACCATCTGTATCGCCAACAGTCAGCGTCCTCTGCACAATTTTCACCCGTCCCAGCACCACTGCATCCCCATCAGCAACATCAATCGACCACGACGTGCGATCTGCTGGGCCACAGCAATGCAAATGTGATAAAGTCCACGACCACCGTGAACTCGGTGGCGACCGCTTCGACGCTGGCGGACTCTTGTTGCAGCGGCATACACCAAGGTGCGGGTGCTGGTGCGGCCTGCCAATCGTCTGAACAGCCGCCGCATCAATATGCCACAACTGGTGCCGGTGGCATTGGCGTTGGCGGTGCGCAAGGAGCCGCTGGTGGCGCCCTGCCGCGTGAAATACTGCCAGCGTGTCAGCGAGATGGTGGCACGCACTGTTGTCTAACGGGCGAAAAGGGAGGCTGCTTTAGTGAAACGCGGCATCATTGGCATGCCTGCCCCGAACTGCGGAAAGCCATGGAAGGTGTGAATTATATAGCGGAGCAAACGCGCAAGGAGGAGGAAAGCACAAGGGTGAGTACAAAAATCTCCTATTACTCTCACATTTTTATTGTGGCTTCTAAATACAAACAGCATGTAAAAAAACGCGGAGGTCTTCGCTTGGCGATTAGTTGACCAAAAAGCGTATTCCGGCCAATAAACCTCGAAAGGCCATTAATAAAATTTCGCAATAATAGCGGTGCCGGTCGTAAATTAAATTGTTTGTATGTGGGTGTGGCATACGCGGCACCGCTGCGCTAAGTCTGTGAAATTTATTGGGCAACGTTGACCGTTAAATAAAGATGTCTGCAGACTGGACTGCTCGAAAATGGTCCTCCTCGCCGACGGACAGCTCAACGGCCGGAAGTGCTACGTAAAGAGAGATTTGACTAATGCAGTCAGTACACAATTATCGTAAATTTTTTAAAAACGCTCACGAAAGCGAATACACAACAATTAACGTAGAACTACGACTAACGGTATTTATTGGTAGTTAGTAAAATTATTTTTCCCCCTAAAATATTTCTTAATTTAGTAGTAATAAATGATATTAGAAGCGAGTGTAATAGTACATGGAAAAGACGGAAAAGAAACTGCGCACAATGTTTTATTTGTAACGTCACGGATTTTATTAATTTTTGCATATAACTTTGTTAATAACAAATAGAGGGATTTTTATCCACTTTCAAGTAAAACTAGTAAAAAAATAATATTATCTTAATTTGTGTCGAATTTTCGTTTAATTAGAGAACAGAGATAGAAAAAACAAACGAAGCAGAACTTATAAAGCTTTCTAACGGTACTTACCGCAATGTGACCAAATGGCTGCTTCATGAGAAATATTGAATTGAAAGTGTGCAGTTTCTTTTCGGTACTGTCCTTATATCCAATATTGTTGCAACCTTCTATACTTTATATTCATTTCAATCATTCCATGAGGATCACTATGGATTGAGTTTTAGATCTCAAATGCAATAATTTATGTTTATGGAGTTTAAATAGCTCTAAAGACCACACAAAAGGCCTCTTCTGGAAATCCACTGCTTTTGACGTCTCTATGTTCATATAATCTGTACGCAATTCAGCAAACCATTTAAAAATTTTTATATTGTCAGCACCATTTTTTTCCACAGTGGTATATCTCTCAAATTTGTGATCGTTTAATTGAATTGCCGTTTTTATAGACTTTTCCATGGCCTTACACGAATACCAAAAAAATAAATAAATGGTAGTTTTATTTTGCTGCGCCCTATGCTCTTACGTTGAGCCATAGAATATTTATATATACTACTATGAGAAAAAATAGTAAGACTTTGTTCGCAATTTGAAAATTCTTAGTTTATTCTTCAAGTAATCCCCCTTGGCCCCAATACACTTGTGTCTTTTTGCGAATAGCTTCACGCAAACGACGCATAACACTCATATAGTATTCCAGTGGTCGGTCGGAAGGAATTTGGAGTGAACCACACCTCGATAATCCAGGGATGCTGTCAACATAACTTTGATTTGACGATGTTTTTTTCATCTTCGTCTCACCTTTGCCACGATATTCGAGCGGTAGATCGTCTCCACGCAAGAAGGAGTTCTACGAGAAAAAAATCTGATACACGCCGGTGTTTGACCGATCAGGGTTATAATAATACGTTTCATGACTTTCTGGTAGTCGGAAATCATTATTTCACTTTCAAAATGATTTTCACTGATCCTTCCGATATTCCAACAATGCCAGTAAGATCGCTGACTGTCAAATCGTCGATTCTCAAGCACCAATTCCTTTATTTTATTGACATGTTGATCATCAGTTGATGTTGAAGACCCTTGGACGTGGGCGTATCACCGAAGGCCTTTTCCAATTCCCAGAAACTTGATTCCGCACACAAAATCTAATGGAACTTCTTTGTTGAATAGTTTCACTTATCGGAAAAATCACCGAATACTCTTAATGTAGTTCAGAAAGACAAGGGTATACTAAACACTAATGACTATTTCGATGTAACATTTTTCACAGATGTCGCTGAGAGTCATACCAACCAAAAACAAAGTATTTCAATGAATGGTCTTACTATTATTTGCCTTCAGTGTATATCACCTCTATGGTGATAACTAATCTACTGATATATCTTAAATATAATATATGTTTTTCTATCTAACCTTAAAATTGCAGCCAACCTGTTCATTGAGCTTTGTAAGACCTATTACTATGTCAAAAACATTAGGCGTGTTTTATTTGACCAGCAAATTAAGCTATTAGCCTATTTTGTATGGAAGACTTAGCCAACATAATTATGTTGGCTTGTCATTAGCTATCATAGCTCGTATATTGAACTAGAGGCATTGCCAGTCTATCGCTTTTCATTCACAATATCAAGGTTTTTTCCAAAAAAAGTAGTTGGCAAAGCGAGAAACTTCATTTTGTAAGATGAAAATGTAAACAAACCAAAATTACAGATTTTTTTGATGAGTATTGAGTTAAAATTAAGACAAATATGAACACTTGTTTTCAGTTTTTTGTATTCTAAACCTCAAATGAATATGTATATATTGTATAGTATATTAATATTCCGTTCACAAATTTGAAATTTCAAACTACATAAATTGAAAACCAGCTGATTGTTCTTCTTCGCATTGCCAACACAATTCATTTTTAAGCGGACATATGGAATAAGCTATGTGCGTTTTATTTGTCCATGATTTAGCATGGTCAAATAAAACACGGCTATTATATAGCAGTGGAGATTAGCCCCTGCGATTTTACGATTTTTTAAGTAGTAGAAGTCTTCTTCTTCTCTTAATTGCGGTAGACACCGCTTACGCGATTATAGCCGAGTTAACAACAGCGCGCCAGTCGTTTCTTCTTTTCGCTACGTGGCCGAGGCTGTTGGTAGTTTTTCATTGGGGTGAGCTTTTTACGTGGCGGGTCCCAAACCCAGCGCACAACCCTATGGGGATGTTTCGCCTTCTCACTTTAGCTCGCCTTCGAACGGATGTTCTTAGGTTACCTAGAGGATCCTTGGTCAAAGACCGGAAGTTGTGAGCTGCTTGAGTCATATGTAAAAGAATCGTTTCTGGCCACTCCCAAGTGAATGGCGATCAGAGACCGTTTCTCACTTGCGTGAACTTCTACACATGACTCCATCCTCCAAGTTATTAAGTAGTTCCAATATTTCTTGTACGGTGACCTATTGGCCTTGTTCTTTAAACCAATCCATTGTTTTAATAACTTTACAAGCTTTTCAACGTTTCAATATCTATCTATTACCTGAAATCTAAAATTCCTTATTTTCTTGAGATATGGAACGTTAGCGACATTACATTGCGTAGCTCCAGCTTCATATAAATATAACAAAGTAGTTCATGTAATGATGAAAAGACGTTATTTTCGTTTGAAAACCTTTTAAGCTTTTAATTTCCAACCTCAAACTAAATTACCATACAGAATAAGTATTTTGTCTGTGGTAAGAAGAAATTAAGTGTCAACACTTCGATCCAGAAGTTCAATACTACATCGATTTCGAAGTTCAATTTCTTCTGCAATTAATACTGAATGTTTAACATTCGATTTTGCCTAAACTGAACCACTCTTCATTTTCTTATACGATCATACGCTCTCATGTAAAACAAAGTTCGAGCTGAAGCTTTTTAATCAATTCTCAATGTTTATATTTAAACTTATTTATATCTCGGTGGCATTACTTATACTTTGCTTTCAACACAAAAGTCAAAACCTTCAAAATTCCGCATTATTTGGTTAGTGTTTAAGCGCTTGTCCTACTGGCCTCCTTCCCTCCAGCCAGTACTATAAGTAATTCGTGTGCTTTACAATACCTAAGTACTCCAAGGCGTTGTCTCTCTCCTCTCTAAGTATTATCCACATACATATTTGCATTTTATGTTGCTTCTTTGTTGACTTGTTGTTATTGTGTGTCATTTACATATTTGTTTGTTTATGCGCCTGAACAACATATTCTATCTGCGGATTACGCCATATCATGGCTTTGAGCGCTAGCGCTTGTTAAACAGAGCACACTGCAAAGCTACTTTATGACTTGTAAATGCTAAGCTGCAAAGAAAAACATGCATAAGACGACTTTATGCACACTTTGCACAGCATGGCATTAGTATTTGTAGCATAAAAGCTGGAAGGATGAGCACCCAAGCTTCACTAAATATTACAATATGGCGAGTTGTTGAACGGCGAGAGACGGGGTGAAAGAACCAAGCCTTTAGTTAGTATGATGCGTTGCGGTCAAGGTTAAGGAAGAGTAACGGGTTTATTGCGTTCATTGGGGTTTGAAAGCAATACATACGGGCTTTTGTTTTATTTCTTTTTTATACTTCTCCCGTCAACCTCATTCGACGCATCCTTTAAAATTGATATGCGAACATTTTACATTGCCGCTGCGAAAGTCTGTTGCTGCGGTACATTCCACATGCGCCCACTACTGCATCCACGAACTACTTGTCATTCATCATTGTCACAAGCTGAAGGACCAACGCCATCAATGTCATCGAAGCACACAGGCAACGGCAAAAGCAATACAATCACCATTAAAGTCGGCACCAACACCATCACCATCACCAGCAGCAAGCAACAGCCAACATCAACATCAGCAGTAGCAATAACAAAACTCGTTTTCCACAACAACACCAACACAAGGCAGCATAAGTACCGCTATATGGGGCGCGGGCTCCTCGCTGAAGCAGTGAAGCGCGACATATTGACTAAATACCGTCATCGTTATCATCATCATATGCTTGCTTAAACTACAACAACAACAAAATCTCATCATTTTTATTTCACTTATTGGCGCAGTAGTTGCAATGCGACGAAAAACACCAACAACAGCAACAATAACTACTCATTGTTCATTGGTCGCACGCTTAATCGCGCTCATCGCTCCTTTTGATGACCTTGCCTTAGCAATATCCTGTCAATTCCACTCGAATGCAATATTTCATTCATCCATCTTCAATAATTCCAAAAGCTGTTTTAATAAATATGCACAAAAATAACAAAAAACTGCTGAAAAAACAGACCGCAAAGTCGCTCCGAGTTGTCGCAATCGTCCGTCGTCTTGAATCGCAACTGAATGGATTGGAAGTTATTTGTAGCGAATAATGAATGAGTGAATGAATGCATAACCGAATGAATAGTGGCACAGCTCGGTATAAATTGCCGTACGAGCGTTGCTGCCAAACATTTTGTGCAGTCGATTTGGCCAAAAGCAAATAAACACTACAACAAAACGATGAAAGACAACAAATATATACCAGAGTGACGACAGAAGTGGCGATCAAGCAAATGAAGGACGAAATAAAACCATAAAAGCAATAACGATGAAGTGCAGAATGCAAAATATCCCAAATATACATATATATACTTGTAGTTTAAGATAACGGAAAAGCATATCACTTTGTGTGCCTTTTGAGAAAAATATGCATTAGGGTGAGCCAAACTAACTAAGATTGATCTATTTATAAAGTCCATAATTTTTGATTTAAATTGTAGGTTTTATTTAACATGCTTAGAGTTATTATGAAAAACCGTTTTGTTCGTGGGTGCATACATATGTACATCCCAACCAAGCTCTTGAGCTACAGACGAGTCACTATCGATGTGTGTGGCCTTACGTTGGAATGAACACAATTTTCTCATATTGTCCAAAACAGTCCCTTATGGGCGATTGCTTGCTTTAAACGGCTAAATCACGCATACACCTAACACTTCCTGTCAGTCAATCGTACCAGGACCACCGACTCACCATCCGCTTCAGAAATTGATCGATTTTGTTGCGATTCGCAGATGAAAATTCAATCCATGAGGTTTTTTGCTTTAGTTTGTGTGGCACTCAGACATCGAGCCTCTTGTTAGATCCAGCCTAATTTAAATGGTACGACGAAACCAAAGTTCAACGTGATTGGCTTCCACAATATCAGGGCTTTAATTCACTTCGCTGACTTGCATTTTCATTATCTCCAACGCTTCAAAAAATACTGGAAAAGGACTTTGGTGATAATTGTTTGTTGCGAGCAAGTGGTTTTTATTGGTACAAATTATTCAAAGAGAGTCGAGAACTTGTTGACTATATCCAGGAGGGCCATCAACATCAACTGATGATCAACACGTTAATAATTGATGCTTGAGAATCGACGAATAAAAGTTAGAGATCTTACTGGCATCGTTGGAATATCGAAAGGATCAGTGAAGACCTTTTTGCAAGATCATTTGGGCCTAAGAAAAGTGAAAGCACGATTGGTTCCAAAATTACTAATTTTTTTCGACAACGTCGCGTTAATGTCTGTGAAACAATGCTTTCCGAAAGCCAGGAAGTCATGAAACGTATTATTACTGGCGATGAGTCGATGAGTTTTAGATCTATGATTATGACCCGTAAAAAGACGATCCATCGGTCGAATATGGTGACAAAAGCGAGCCTAAGCCGAAAAAAACACGTCAAAGCAGGTCAAAAATGAAGATTATGTTAAGAGTTACCTCGATTATCGAGGTGTGGTGTACTCCGAATTCCTTCCGACCAGCCAAACTGTCAACAGGGAATACTATTTGAGTGTGATGCGTCGTTTGCGCGAAGCTATTTTTTGGCACATGTGGCATTACTTTGAGGGGAATAGATTTTGTAAATTAAATTAAGAATTTTTTATTATTTACAAAGTCTTACTATTTTTGCTCATAGTGGTACAACTTTCAGAAAGGACTGAAAATAGTATTATTTAAAATTCTTAAACATATTCAAAAACAATTAAAAGAATTCATTGGTACCAGTTTTACAGTCCTTTTACAAGTTCAATATGAAAGTGAAAATATCAATATAATATTATAGTAATATGCCCATTATGTGCGTGCAATTGAGTCATTAACATTTCTACATCCACTATTATTGCAATGAGTATTAATCTGCGGAGTACAACCCACTGTGTCGCATTAAAATGCACTTATAATGTGCCGCATCACTGGAATCACGGTGGCGAGTGCTTGAAGCGAGTAACTGGCGGACATCGTTATTGATTGTTGATTTTTATAGCTTAACAGAGTTTGCACTATCCCTCGCATCTTTCGTCCTGGCAATTGCAATGCCAATATCAGCGCGAAATATTTGTATATCTTTTTTTCAATTACATCGCTAAAGCTGGCAACGCTCTGTTCTCTTTTAGCTCCTTCCATATTTTATGTCTCTATCATTTTGCAGCTGAACTTTGAATTTATTAATTATGTGTACTGCGGTATGGACTAGATTCGTGAAAGTTTAATCATGATAGAGAAAATATTTACTTTGAACGTTCAGTTTGTTTGATTTCTGCAGGAGGAGAAATTACACATTCAGTTATAATTAATTTTTTTTTTTTAATATCTGTGAAGTATTAATCAAGAAGTACTGAATATCAATAATATTTTTCTATAAAATAATTTATTGATTCTTACATATATTTTTTATAATTTTTTGTTGTTCTTCAACATCTTCTAGTACAAATTTTTGGGTGATCCATTTTGAGGTTCATAATTTTTTAAAGAAAAAACACAAAAACTTCAAATTTTATAAGAAATGTTTATTATCATTCGAAAGAACATTTTTTGGCATTTATTTTTCAAAGATTATCTCTTTCAACTACGTACGTCTCAAATCATCCGTTGAGTCCAATTTTCGCTGGCTCGTTCGAGCATTTCGACTGGTAAATAACAATGATACGCAATGATGTTTTGCTCCAAGGCCAGAATCGAAGCGGGTTGTCCGCATAGACTTTAGACTTTACATATCGCCACAAGAAAAAGTCTAACGGTGTGATCTTGGTGGTCAATCCACCGGCCCAAAACGTAAAATTATCTGCTCACCGAAGTGTTCTCTCAATAAATCCATTGATTGATTCGATGAGTGGGATGTCGCCGTGATCACGAGCTTCAATTTCAAGCATCAAATAGTCGGTTATCTTGGCGCGATAACGGCCGCCATTGACGGTTACGTTCTCATCGGCATTTTAGAAGAAATATGGGCCGATGATTCCAGGGATAGATTGAAAGTTGAATACTACACTGCGAACAGTGGTATATTGCCCTTATTCTCTTTGCACAACACTTCGTTTAATCCAATCGATTCTTAGTAAAGCTTAGTAAATCTGCTACGTTAATGGTTGTAATATGTTCTCTCACCGGATTCATTTTCCTTAATCCATTTTTTTTTGCGATTGATGGGCAACCAAGGGGTATGTACTTTGGTATATCAGCTCTTCGGTCACAGAAGCGACACAGATCCGTGGAGCAGTAACTAATCTGTGCTGAAGACATATTACCCTGTAATGAGTAATCTGTATCAAATTCCACAAGCTAATTTGTTTTTGAGAAGAACGATTAATTTCTGGAACTCTTGACTCTACAAGTTGTGATTTAACTGTTTTTAGAAATGGTATATGAGTTTCTAATTAATTTTATTTAAAAGCATTTTTCAACTAAAATAAACTTTCATTGTAACTATTATTATTTCATAGACTACTGAACACTTCAGGACTTTAAAAAGAAAACTGTAATAAAAATTTCTAAACAAGTACCTTTGTATTATTTATAACTTTCTATTCAAAGTTTTTCTACAATGATTTACACGCATTCTGTAAACATCTTGAATGTAAGCAAGATTTTGACAAATATTTTCTTTTTCTTTTTATTGCACAATAGGTCAAAGAAGATTGGAAATACGTGGCCATGGTATTGGATCGTCTATTCTTATGGTTATTCACAATAGCCGTTGTCGTTGGTACGGCCGGAATAATATTGCAAGCGCCGACGTTATACGACACGCGCGTGCCAATCGATATTAAATTGTCGGAAATTGCAACGACAACAGCGAAACCGAGCATTGCCAAACCTGTGTTATAAAAACAAATTGCAAAGAAACCAAAACAAAAACAAAAAACGAAAACAAAAGCAGTAACCGAAACAGAAACCGCAACAGAAACAGAAACAGAAAACATAAAATAGTTTCTTAATGCAACAACAACAACAATAAATAATAAGAAGAACGTTAAAAGTAATTTAACATAAAGTGCTTAGAAGAGATAACAAATGCTCGTACACTACATAAATTAAGTTGAATGTAAAAAAAACAAAAAAAATAAACATAAACATAACTTAAGAAACAGAAGCAGGTGGAAGGCAGCAGTCAACTGAAATATATACATACCTACAAGCATATATATACCAACATAAAAACAGCAATAAAGGATTAATCATAATGGAAATGGACTTGCAAGTACATAACAACGCACTACACCATGGAAAACAACAACAACTAATCATGTAAGTTATATAATAAAGCATTACAAATACAACTACTATTAATACCAACTAACTAACTACTATTAAATAGTTAATACCTACTAATACTACTAATAATGTAATGAGTAATTACCATACTTGTAGTGATTACATATAATACAACAATGTTTACTAACAATTACAATAAAACAAAACTCAAGCAGTTGATACGAACCAATTACTAACATAGACCTAACACTGTACAGCATAAATATGTAATTAAATGCCAAACGAGATCCATTTGTATGTATATTTATCATTAAAGCATTAATATTAATGATTTTGGACGGTAATTCGAATGCAGTGTTGTATTGTAACTGTATAAATGCCAAGTACCACTAACACAACTAATATTATTAGAACAAAAACGAACTACTATATTAGTAACTAAATAACAAAGTAGAAAACAAAATCATGGCAAATGTTGCAAGTGAAGTGTATGTGCGATGATTAACAGGCCGGTAGTTTGCGGCATGCAAAATCATGCGCAAGCACGGCTGCCAGGTGCACTTTTGGCATAGTAACATTTGTTATAAGTAATTATGTAATATTATAATTAAGTAATTTGTGGTAAATATACACAGTATTTACATATGTATAAATTATTATAAATTACATGAGATTCAGAGCATATACGTGTGTGAGTGAATGAGCGGCTGAGTGTCAGTGTTTGAAGGTTAATTGTTTTACTATTAAGTTGATGTTAGCATTTTAGAAGCAATCTTCGTAATTATATTGTCATATGGAGAGTAGTTCCCATAACCACTCTAATTGCATAGATCCACAATGATCTTAAAGTCGCACGAAAACGAACGAAACGAAAAAACTTTTTCAGTCCTTTGTTATTGTACTATGAGTGCTGCCGCAGCTACTTTGTTAAATTTCAAAACAAATCAGGAATTTTAAAACTCATAAAAAATATCCACCTTTGAAGGGTTCTAATATTTCACTACTTATATAATATGACACTAACATACGAGGTTTGTTGAAAAAGTTTCGCGAGTTTTTTATTTTTTAAGAAATTGTTTATTTATTCATGATTATCTATTTAGTGTTGTTCAAAGTAATCACTCACCATATATATTGCACTGCTGCCAGAGTTTTTTTTCAATTCTGGAAACACTTAAAAGGGTAATTTTTTGTGACCTTGTTTACTCTTTCCCTGCAGTTTTTATTTCCTCAATCGTAAGGTATCATTGTCTTCATGGGCGTCTTCAGTTTTAAAAACACAAAAAGTCACAAACCAGGTCAGGTTTGGGGAATTCAGTGGCTGCTGCACCATTACTGTGTTGCTTTTGATCAAAAATTCGCGCGCAAGCACCGATGCGTCGGCTGGAGCGTTATTATGAGGCAAAAGCCAATTTTTGTTCTTCCATAAATCCGGGCGTTTCTGGCGGGTTGCTTCGCGCAAATTGCGCATAACTTGCAGATAATATTCTATATTGCCGTAAGACGCTTTGGCAAGAACTCAGTATGCACGATATCCCTGCAACCGCCTGAAAACTGCTTACAAAACCTTCTCTTTCGACCTAACTTGGCGCGTTTTTTTCGGTCTAGGCTCATGCGGACGCTTCCATTGGGATGACTGAGCTCTGGTTTCCTCTTTATAAAACCATAAACACATGATTCGCCACCAGTTATGACACTCTCAGCCGTCGCGGACTAAGTCGAAAATCACCTGAGCAATGTCAACGGGACGCAGTTATTTGTCGAAAATGAGTAATTTTGGTGCATACTTCGCACCTACTCATACACAAATCATTGCTTAAAATCGAATGTCATGAACCAATCAAATATGTTTAGTTCCTAAGCAATTACTCTAATAGTGATTCGAGTTTTGGCCAATACGATTTTTTCACTTCTTAAATGCTTTTCGTTTTTTCTTGGCGTGGCATGCCCCTCTAAGGACATTTGTATCACCGATGCTTTTGTCGAAAGTAGCTTCACCATATGCCACAGTCACCATTCGATAGCGTCCACACATTTAATTTTGTTTTTCACACAAAATTTCATATAGACTCTCTGACCATTTTTGGAATAACAAAAACGTGTCCAAGCAAAACAACTTTCAAAAATTAATTAAGCATTCCAAATTGCCGACCTTGTCAGCATAACTAAGAGATATGGGTACCAATGCAAAGCAATAAAACAATCGAAAATCGAGTTTACGTATATTCAATATTCGCGATACGCTTGGTCAAACCTCGTAACCTAAGTAACCAATTTTGATCGAAATAGACGAACCTCATACCGAAATTAAAATGTTATTTATACCTAGAAATTCCTTCGAAAAGAGGAATGTGGGGTATACAAAGTAATTTCCATGATTTCTGGCTTATTCCTGCATACATATATACGATATTTGAGTTTTAAAGAGTTTATATCCACTTGTAAGTTAGAAAAAATGTATTTTTCGTGATTTTTTTTGAAGGACATTTTATTTAATGAATAAATAAATCTAATGTGCATTTACACATATTATTTTCCTTTGATAATCGCCAATTAATTTTGAAAAATTAAAAATCTTTAGGAGGACCTCCGAAAAGAGGTGTCTGAGATTGAAGATGACTTCTGTTTATATATATGTTCTTTTCTCCGAAACCATTTTCCGGAACAACTTAAAATTTTCGAAAACCAATTACATGTACAATCGATAGCATAGACCGATTTTTGGAATCTCATTAGCTTGCGATTTGTCATTTATTATTTCTAACCAAGCTTTATTATCCTAGCTTGGATGTTAATTTACTTATATAACCATTATGTGGGCGTGTCAATGATCTGTTTCATTTTGTGAGGGTATTGGGTTTTATTTAGGATGGTTTAAAGAAATATGTGCTTATCCTAAGAGTAGAGTTGAAACTAGTCCTTCAATATAAATTATTATGTTATCATAATCGAAATTTATAAAATGTTGTTCAATGAAAATTCATAAAATGAACTTCAAACAGTAACTTGTAAATTTTCTCGTTGGTAACTTATTAAATTTTCCCAGAAGCGATGGCGTAGAGCATAGGCAATATGTGTATGTATATAACTTTCCTAAGCAATATACAAACAAATTTCTTATCAGGTAAGCAATTTATGCGCCTGGCATTGTTCTTTTCCTTACATCTTGACCTAATAATTACCATATTCGCTTATTATTGTCTCAAGTTGTTTATGGCAAGTAAAGCTTGTTTATTTAATTCATATCGAATGCCTGTGAAATTGGCATTTATGATAAATACATATTTACATTTTGAGATTCACCTACTAATATCATTTGAATTATGTTTTATGTGATTGTCATTGCTTTTGTGACTTCATTCATCAGCCAAAGTGTCAATCAACTTATCAAGCTCAAAGTTTATGTGTCAAGCACAGTTTTGTAAAATATATTTGAGGAAAGTGACAATTACACAAATTGTGTATTTTAAGTGCAATATATTTGATTCATATTCCTACATTGACTTCAAAACCATAATTCAGAACAAATACTATGTTCGCTGTGGCTTAAGTACTCATATAAAAGCTGCATAATATGTACATACGAATATATAATTTGTAAATACTATATATGTCATTGCAACGTGCAACTTTAATAGATGTCTGGTCGAGCTTTTTACGCCCAATCTTTAAGGTCATGTTTAAACCCTAGTGAATTTAAGTCCCCGCTCACTAAGCAACTGGTTCTTTTTATCAACAGATTTTTCATTGCAATCGCAGGTTTGTCATTCACTGCCCAAGAATGATTGTTATGACAAAATACATTTTGCTTTTAACTTTTCTTGGAGTTGGGTATCGAACCCATAACCAACGAAGCGGAAGCGCACAATTCTAACCACTGCACCAACTGCATACAACTCTATGGTATGAAAGTAACGGTATCATAAATGGTATATGAAACTGTAACATAATGCGCTGTTTCCACGCAATTTTGTGAATCAAGGTTTCGGAACTTGTCAAATAGTATTTACTTTTATAAAAAATGTAGATTCGAATTCGATTTGAAATTTCTAACATTAACTCATTGATGATTATGCATTACTATCTACACCATATGTGGCTTATCAGCTAATCTATGAACTATTTCCATGAACATCTTCACAAAAATGCAGATAAAATTGCTTACAACAACTATATACATACATATATATGTACATATGTGAGTGCTGTATAGATAACAATTTCCAACCACTTATGAACTATAACTTTCCGATTAGTCACAAATATCCATTAGTAGATTTTATCTACTAAATCATATTTTCAAACATTCCCATCATTCAATTAAAATTATTGCAGTTAAGCAATGACAATTAAAATTTTCTGCTTTTCAACATAAAACACACAAAATATCAAAGCCACAACTCTAATCAAAATGTTAAATACTCAAAGCATTATCAAAGTCCACTCAAGTAAGTAATGGACTTTTATGAGCTCTATGTACAAATGTCTGTATGTTTGCTTTATAATTAAAACCGAACTTAGCAACAGGCATTTAATGAAAAAGTTCGC
Source organism: Bactrocera neohumeralis (assembly GCF_024586455.1). NCBI lineage: Eukaryota > Metazoa > Arthropoda > Insecta > Diptera > Tephritidae > Bactrocera > Bactrocera neohumeralis. The sequence goes on from NC_065922.1 coordinate 27,556,743, forward strand.
CTTATGCTGTCAGAAAGAAGGCAGTGAGTAATGTTCTAGTTGCTCGCTCAAATTGATGACGCAGCGCTCCAGTGGCGCAATTGGTTAGCGCACGGTACTTATAATCAGTAACTTGTGTGTTGAGGTTGAGCAATGCCGGGGTTGTGAGTTCGAGCCTCACCTGGAGCAGCACTGGTAAATATTTTGCAGAAAATTTTATGTCACAATTTTTTTTTGTATGTTGTACACTGACTTTCTTGGGTAGCATGAGATTCACTTAGTATTGTAATGTTTTTTGTAAAAAAAAGGAACTAAAAATATTAGTATTATTATATTTATGTCCATATATTTTTAGTATATAGCCATTTTCTTGTTTTAATTTTTGAGTAATTAATATAATTTATTGATGCATAAACTCTCCAACATATACCACAATGAAATTCATATTTCGAAAACACTCTTCTAAACTTTTTTAAAGAAAAAACATACATAGATACTTCAAATTTAATAGGAAATGTTTATTATCATTCGAAAGAACATTTTTCGAAGTTTATTTTTTGGAGATTTTAAATGTTGGCCGCGGCTACGTCTCAGATGATGGTAATAGGCGCATGAAACGCGTGATATATTAGGTTGTCAAATATCTCCCTTCCGCCTTTTTGCTCTTTATTCAATGCTTCATAAAAAGTGTTACAGTGATCGGATTTAGTTCAAATATGCGCCGTTTCGTTCGTTAATCTGTTTCCATCTAGACGACAACTTCAGAATACCCCCCTCGTAGAAGCCCCCTCCTTATTTGCGAAGAACTGGGACAGCCACTTTTCACAAGCCTCTTTTGAGTTCAACTTTACACCAACAAGGGCGTTCACCATGGACAGGAACAGGTGGTAATCCCTTGGCGCTATATCCGGGCTATATGGCGGATGCGATAAAACCTCCCATCAGAGCTCCCGTAGCTTCTGACGAGTCATCAATGAAGTGTGTGGTCTGGCGTTATCCTGGTGGATCACTACTCCCTTCCTGTTAGCCAATTCTGGAAGCTTCTAGTCGATCGCCTGCTACAAACGCTCCAGTTGTTCGCAGTAGATGGTAGAATTGAGCTTCTAGCCATACGGGAGCAGCTCATAGTGCATGATTCCCTTCCAATCCCACCAAACACACAGCAAAACCTTCCTGGCTGTCAATCACGGCTTGGCCACTGTTTGGAACGATTCGAACCACGACCGTTTTCGCTTGATATTGTCGTATGTGATCCTTTTATCATCGCCAGTCACCATACGCTTCAAAAATGGGTCGGGTTCGTTCTGTTTCAGCAGCATATCGCAGGCGTTGATTCGGTCCAGAAGGTTTTTTTGCGTCAAATCATGCGGCACCCAAACATCAAGCTTTTTTGTGTATCCAGCCTTCTGCTTATGGTTTAAAATGGTTTGATGACTAACTCCCATCTTCTGGGCGATGTCACAAGATGCCACATGCTGGTCTAACCCGATTTTTTCCACGATTTGATCGGTATTCGTCGTCACAGATCTTCCGTCGGCTGGCTTATCCATGGTGTCGTTTTCACCCGCTCTGAATCGTTGAAACCATTCCTCCGCAGTTCGAAGTGTTAGAGTACCATCCCCCAAAACACCATTAATCTCACGGATGTTTACACGTCTATAACTGTTGGACGCAATATCCAAACTAATCATGCCTTTCCAAAGATGTATAGTATTGCCAGATACGAGCTCTGTAACGCTTTATACATAGACGCGAAATTCAAAAAACAAAAAGCCGGAAGGGGAGATATTTGACAATCTAATATTTCCAAAGCTTGAATCGAAGCGGGATTATCCACATAGACTTTAGACTTTACATATCCCTACAGGAAAAAGTCTAACTGTTATCATGGCGCGATAACGGTCGCCATTGTCGATTATGTTCTCACCGGCATAATTTTTGAAGAAATATGGACCGATTATTCCACCGGTCCACAAACCATACCAAACCATTGTTTTTTTTTATGAAATGACATCTCTTAAATCTCCTCAGGATGCTCTTAGTCTTGAATGTGAAGATTTTGCTTGTTTAGCTACATTTTGAGTCATTTCATCGCTGAACAAGATTTGGTTGGAAAACGTCGAATTTTTTTTGGAACTGTTCAAGAACCCATAGGGCGAAGCAATATTGGTTGAGAAGGTGTAGTAACTTCAGTTCTTGCACAAACTGTATTTTGTACGCTTTCAATTTAAAATCTCGACGTAAAATGCGCCAAATCGTTCCACACGTCAGTCCGAGTTGCCGCGAACGGCACCAAATCGACTCTCCACGGTCTCTGTGTACACTCTCAGCTACGACTCCTATATTTTCTTCACTGCGTACTGAACGTGATCTATTCGGTCGAATATTATCCAGTAACGAATGCTGCGTCTCAATGTGAGGTACGGTGTTGTGAATAATACGCTCAGTAAGCCGATTATGATGATCATAATTTAAGCGAAACACATTCTTCACAGAACGTGAACGTGACGTACGTCATTCCATGATAAAGTGCAATATCATACTGAACAAAAATAACATGACAGCTTGACACTACTCACGCGTGATCTGTCAAAAAAGGCTACTAAAAAAGTACCTTTACTTTGATCACCCGTTATTTTGTAGGATAGTTTAAGAAGCTTATAATATTCTAGTACTTTAGGGACTTTAGCGACAATCGCTGTTAGAAAGCCAATTCTTATTTTCTCCAGATAATAAATGATCAAGTGGGATCCTTCGAATAGAGTCGAACTTCCTCGTTACTTCTCGGTCCCGGTCTATACCAATACATGGGCAAAATTTATTCACTTTTATTATTATTAATTTTTTTTTTGTTTCGAGGCATAACCAAACCATTTAAATTTCACTCGTCAAAAATATGCAGAAATTTTTGCATAAACTATGATTTATTGACCGCTTAACATAAGGCCAAGAAACTTCAAATTAACACGAATTGATGTAATAAAATGTCAAAAGGCGTCAATATGTGCTCATAAAAGCATACAAGTATTTTCAACCAGATTCATATGTATGTCGTAAATCACGTATTTATGACGCTGGTAACAACTTGTAAGAAGCGATAAAAATGAAGCGTATAAGTGGGATTTTCGATGGCGAAGTTAAATATTGAATATGTGTACTTACACACACTTGGAGAGAGTCTACTTTTAGACGAAGGAAAATAGTTAATCCAATATTTGGATAAAAATACGGATATTAAGTGAAAAACAACAAGCAGAAGACTCAAAAAAACTAAGAATAACACGGTAGTTTTCGAAGCTATTTTTGTCGCTAAAGTCAATTTCGTCTATGATAGTTTTTTTCTAAGCGGACTTATGCTTATGGATAACAGTGTAGTTGGATATAACAAGTTTTTAAATGACAACATTTTTCTGCAATCGGTTGTTGGCTTTTTCATATTTGATATAATTGATATCGAAATTTTCTATTTGTTAAGTATCTTTGTTTCGATCATGATCGCCATGAGCGACTCCCATTTTCCTCAAATTTCGTAAAATTAATTTGGAAGTTGCTTTTTCATAGCTGTCGCACATACGGCTCTGAAATTTTCTCAATACACTGACAGATATTTTCGAAACAATTAATCATATTTTATATTCTACACAGTAATTTTGAATATTGAATGTTTTCGGAGACCGATTGACCTTCTCCGTAGATGAAGCCTAAAAAATCTCTACTAATAGTTGATATTGTCCGTACTCCTACAGTGGAAAAAAAAGTTGTCAAAATTTGACTTATCAAACGAACCTCGTATTGACAATACATATGTATGTGCGCCATTTCTAAGTAAGCTCTTTTGTTAATATTAGATATCTAATATTACCTTGTATAAGTACCTTGTACTTATGTAACAATAATCTGAAGTCTTTCGATTATTTTGCGCTTTTGTTTGCACAAGTATGAGTGTTGCAAGTAGCTGTGGCAGTTTCAGCTCAGAACCATTGACCAACGCAGCTAACGTTAAAAGGAAAGTACACATACATATGTACATATAAAATGTAGACAAATACCTACTGTTTGCAAGGAAATAACCATACGGACTCCTCCTTTTCATCCTCATAATACTATGATTCATATGTGTACATGCATATACATACATACATGTATTTGGCTGCCCCTCTAATTTATGTACATAAACAATGTTTCGACAAAAGTGTGTGTATTACAAATGTAACGGTAACAGTTTCCCTTAGTAAACTTTGTTACGCACGCTCTCTTCTACTCCAACATTCATTGCCATTATGTGGAGCACTTGAGAAATTGTTGCGTAAACAAAAACAACAAATATCTTTTTGGAAAACAAACGCAGGCACAAAAAACGGTGCTACAACGATATACTCTTAGAAAACTGTTAAAAGCAATGGTCACCAGCAGTCAGCAAAAACAAATAATAACAATAATAAAGCAGCACTGCAACAACACCTGCTGCCGCTACATGTTGCGTAACTGTGTGTAACTGTTGGTGAATAACAAAGCAAAAGTTAAGCCAAATTTAGAGACAGTGCTTTGTTGGAAAAAAATACACAAATAAATGAAAGATAAATATTTATGTGTGTGGAAGTGCATATGAGAGGACATTGCCTGTGTTTGTTGTCTGTTTGTTTGTTGTAATGTGTACATATACGAAAAATCTTTTAGCATTAAATTTTCAACTTGTATACAAAACACATCAGCATATATGTACATACCTATAAACATGTATCTACTATACATCTGCGACAACATCCTTTGCTTGCCTGTATTTTCTGTCCGGGCGTATGAGTAACATTTTCATTAGACTTCGATTAATTGATTTTTCGTTTGCTTACTTTTACTCTATTTGTTTCTTTGATACATAAACATATATATATTTGCGAATATTGACTTTCAGTTGTAAGCTTAATGTTCTTTAATTTAAAACTGTTTGGTATGAGTGAAGCAGCCTAAAACAGGAATAAAAAGCGGAAAAAAAAAAATATTTTCACATCAATTCCATAAAATTACCTTTCAATTGGCCAATTAAAGCTCAGTAACAATATTTTGCACCTTTTTAAATTATTATAATATCCGAACAAATATACTCATACATTAATATTTATGCAGTCAATGAGGATAAGATCGAAAAGCAAATTTGTTTGCCAAAAAGTTAAAAAAATGGCGCAACTAAGGTAGAAAATTACAAACTTCCGGCAACCTTTTGCATACAAAATGTTTCTATACATGCAGAATTACTTGTGTGAAAAGGGTTGACCACAAAAATGCAAAGTTGCTCAGGAAAAGGCAAAAGTATGGCTTGTAGGAAAAATTATTCCATATGAGTTTCTTTTTTATACTAAGCAGAGCCTTTTCGAAATTCACTCTAATATTATTGTATGTATTTTTAAAATAATAACTACAATATACGTGTAAATATGTGGAGAGATTTTCGTATAAGTCGTATATATTTCATTAAACAAATAGGATAATATATTTAACAACTGAAATTCATTCAATGATGCACTTTCAAAATATAATTTTTTCCTTAAAGTCTGTTTATTGCAGTCTCAATCCCTCAATTGACCCTGACAAACAAATACCACACAGAAAAAGTAAGAGAGAGATAGAGAGAGATTTGCTTTATAACACATAAGAGTTTATATTCGATTTAGCTTAACTGTTTCCAATCAGGAACAAGGTTAAACACACAGAATATTTAACTTTGTTTCAAACTCCATGAAGGACTCTGAACTTTGTCCGCTTTAAAGTATATTCCACCCCACTATAGCTTACCTGTTGGGTTAGCACACTGTTCTATAAATAATTCTTATGCGCAAATATGTAAGTAGACACACCGGAGTCAATGTTTCAAAGGCCCTTAAGAAAATGGAAACTTGAGTGAAAAATAACCGCAAGAATAACCGCAACCAAACATAACAGCAATATTTCTACAATATCAATGAGTATAAACAACACAAAGAGCTCCACAACCGCAAAAGCATAATTGCCCCACAACAAAGGCGAGGAAGTGGAATGCATACGAGAGCACTTCATTACACTTTTTTGAGAGAACGTGTACCCGGTAGTAAACTTATCAATATCTGTAGAAATGCAAGACATACACATTTTGTTTCGTTAAAGCTTTCTTTGAAACTAGTCGAAGAACTTTTAATCCTATATTGATGAGTAATGCCACTCGTTGATTAATGTATTCCGAACTCGAACTTCATACTGAAAGATCACTAGAAACTGTTGTACATATATGTACTACTACTTCACCTTTGACAGTTCTAGGAATTTCTAAAGTTCATTTTGTTTCCTTTATAGTATAGGCGCCACTATACCTTCCGCCTCTTATCGGACAAAAAAACAGCAATGCATAAAGCTATTTTTTATATTTAATCATCGATTACTATAATAATTATTTCTCGAAGAATGAAAAGATATATATTTCCTAACAATTCAAAGGTATTTTCTTAAATACTCCCAAAATAGTTACTATGGGAGTAGTCTCTTTCAAAAATCACCCCGATTTTTACTATATACATCCTTTGCAATTGCTTGTACTATACTATATATAGATATACAAGTAGATAGGTTTACACGCACAAAATGCCCATTAACGCGCTTTATTGGCCACAGACAAAATATTTTTCGGTTATTAACACAAACACTCAAGAGCCTAAACATACTCAAACACACGTGCATACCTTCCTGCTAAAGCGAAAAAAATCATACCGAATAGTGGCCGAATAAATGGCAATGCAGGGCATCGCCAGCTAAGTGGGGTTAATATAAAAATATCGTAAAGTTACGCTCGTTTATTTTATGAGTCCACTGACACGCTATGGTTTTGCTCGCAAAGCTGCCACAGCTTTTTCGCACACTTTCACACTTCTTTCTGAGCTTCTTGTGCTACATCGTGGTCTTCCTTATTATGGCGCTTCGGCTGGTTTTCTGCTCATTTAACTGTTCTCTATATGTATATACATATGTGCCTGTATTATAAATATATTATATATTCAAATAAATAATATGAAATTGCCGTTAGCACCCAATACATTCACTTTTATTCGTATATATGCAAACGAAATTGCGATAAAGCCGAGAGTAGCACAATATCATTGGCACCTTACAGAAGTTCTCAATTTTTTGTCTCTTCCTGAGTAATCTATGTTTGTGTATTACTTAGGATTTTGTATTTGTTTGAGTAGGAAGTGTTGCAACTGTCAGGGAAGCTTTGAAATAAACAAACATACGTATAAATATATAATATTGGTATTTCCTACACAAAAGTGAAAGGAGCAAATGTGGTACAACTTTATGTGATACCAAGGTCAGTGAACCTTTTAGTCAAGCAATGTGTATTGTCCTATGTCTTCGTCATATTTTTACTGTTTATTGTGCTCTTCATTCAAGCCATATTGCATATAAGTTTGTACTTGCTTAACTAAATTAAAAAAACTAATTGATGAAATTATAGTTTTTGGACGTTAGAAAATTTATTAACTTTTATCGATCGAGACAGATGATAATAGTAAGCATCCATCAAAAATTTTTAATAATTCATCCTCGATATCCCGTGATACTCCTCGTTTTCTGAAATTTTTTGGTTTGGTCCAGACGACTTGCATTTTCTATTACGCTATATACAAGTTAAAATAAATTTACAAGTTGTCTTTGTTTTCGTTCTTTGCTCCAATGAGACCTTTAGTTACCAGAAATTTATAGGAAGTCCTACGTTATCAAACCCTTTATCTATAACTACAATTTTTGTTTATTATTCCCACACGAGAGAGTGGTGTATTTGGTCTATTACATGCAATTTTTCTGTCTTTGTAAAGGGTGATCCATAACGAGGTTCCCTACTTTTTTTAAGAAAAAATACACAAACTTCAAATTTAATAAGGAATATTCTTTATGATTCGAAAGAAAATTCTTTTTCCTTTATTATTTAAATATTATCCCTTTTAAATGTTGCCCCCGGCTACGTCTCAGTTGGTCGATCCGTTGAGTGCAATTTTCGACGACTCGTTCGATCATTTCGACCGGTAACTGGCGTTTTGCTCCAAGGCCTGAATCGAAGCGGGATTGACCGCATAGACTTTAGATTTTACATATCCTCACTGGAAAAAGTCTAATGGTGTGATCTTGGTAGCCAATCAACCGGCCCAAAACGTGAAATTATCTGCTCACCGAAGTGTTCTCTCAATAAATCTATTGATTGTTGTGATCTGTGTTAAGTGGCGCCGTCTTGTTGAAATCAAATAGCGCCGAGATTGCGAGCTTCAATTTTAGACATAAAATAGTCAGTTTTCATGACCCGATAACGGTCGGTTATGTTCTCACTGGCATCATTTTTGAAAAAATGTGCATCCATGATATCACCTGGACGAAATGGCAGCTCTTGATTCTCTTCAAGTTCCTCTTAGTCCCAAATGTAACAAACTTGCTTATTTTGCTCCTTCAAACTTTTCAAGAGTCAAGTCATTCCATACGTCAGTCCGAGTTGGTGAAAACGGCGCCAAATTGACTCTCCACGATCTTCGCGTACACTCTCAGCTACGGTTGCTATATTTTCTTCACTACTAATGAAATCTACGTCTCAGTATACCTGTAGGTGATGGCGTTGCGAATAGTACGCTCAGTAGGCCAATTATGTTGACCATAAGTGAATTTTCGTAACAAAGTTGAACGATTTGTAAACGTTGATGAAAGCCACTCAATACTGAACAAACATAACAGGACAGCTTGGCACAAATCACGCGTGATCTGTCAAAAAAGGCTATTGAGAAAAGTTCCTCTACTTTGATCACTTGTTATATGATTTAAAAGCAGTTTTAAAATATTTTTTGTGGTGTATGTATATCGGTAGTATGAAGTGTTTGTGTTGGGTTGCTTTGCGTTATATGCTATTTCTTTATGTATATTTTAAGCACAGTGTCTGTACGCTGTTACCGGAAGTATTGGGCATTCTTATGTTATATGGTCTGAGGTTTATGTGTGCATGTTGCAAATACTACATTTGTCTGATATGATGGTTTGATTGTTTTTAATGTATTTACAATAAGTTCTCGTCACCGTCACGTTATCTTGTACAGCTCTTATAAAATTCCTTATTTCTCATTGTAATTGATTGATTGATGTGCCGATGTTTGCGATGGATTTAATTATGTTTCCACAGGTTTATGATAATCTTCATAGTTTATAGCTTATGTATATCATTGTTTTATGTACCACTGTTGTGTTTTGTTTGAAGAAGTATGTCTTGAGGTAGATAATTTGAAAAACTATACAGAATCATAATACCCTGAACGCGTCTTCTTGGAATATTCATGTTTTCATATATGTATATAATTGCTGTTGTTTTATCTGTTCTTGATGATCGTATAGAAATTCCTATTTTGCAGTGTGAAATTTTGGTTTTTAAAATGTCTCTGAGTTTTGGCGGTATTTTCTAGACTTTAAATACATGGATGTGCCAACTAGTTGGTGCTTTTTTCAAATGGCTTTTCGTTCTTTATGTAACACGTAGGGAGGTTTCTTTTTTTCCATTAGCATTGACTTTGTTTTCTACAGCTTTACTGTTTACGAATGAGTAATTTCTTGTATATAAAAGGTGGTTATTTCTCTAATAATATTGATCTTTTCTAGGATTTTCTAGGGAGTTGCTAAACAAATAATTGATCTGTAGTTTACAGTGTTCCTGGTGTTATAATTTTTACGACTAAAGTAGGCTATTCCTTGAGTTAAGCATGGTGGTAGAGTGATAGAGTGTTTGAATTTGGGGGTGTATGGTTTATTGGTTCAAGTAATTTACGATGCATTTTATACCAATAATTGTGGATGTGATCTACTAGGGAGCATTTTCAGTTGTATTGTATTCTTGATTGCTTTGTGAGTTCAGGTAGTCTTATAATTTTGTATAAATTTCGAATAATGATTGGCACTCAATAAGCGATTTCCATCCATCATGCTAAGATGCCTCAAAATTTGAGAAGCTTTATTTGTGCGAAGAAATAAAAACTCAAGTCATATGTCAAACAAATGTACTTACTGATAATTGTGATCACTACTCAATCTATAAAAGTATCGATTTTTGGATAACACTCACCAAAAAGTATCGATAACTATATGCACTATAAGTATTTTTCTTCCATTGAGTGTGAAGTTGTTTCACTTCTGATAAGTACGAACATTTGAGCGGTTCTCTCATTTTCAGCAGATATTCAAGAAACTACTGAAGTAGTAATTAAGTTTGTAATAATTTGAAGCAAGTATTCTAACCAAAAAATGTAAATATTAATGGAAACTGATGGAACAAATTTTTCAAACGATTGCAAAAGAGGCTTGAGTGAAATAAAAACTGTTGAATTTTCATAAAATTGTAGATATATGAATCTTTTGAGAATTATATACATATATTGCTACTGCTGCATCCTGTAATCCATGGGAGCTGAACAGTTATTTTAGTGATGTTTTCATTTTCTTTTGAATATTTTCGCCGAGGTTTTTAAAGAATTATTTGAAAGAAATATGTAATAAGGTCAGTAAGTCTCTACTCTCATATTTTTGCTGTGAACTCCGTGGAGGTGTTGTAATTAATTTTCTTTTCATCGTTGGAAAAACAATGAGTTTTAAATCACCCCATTTAGGTAAAAGCACACAGATGACTTAGATTTATTTTCTATATAATTAGTGATTCCAATTATAATTAACATTTCATACATTTTTATATTCAAGCGAATAGGTTTGTCTAATTCGTACTTTTCTGCGTCACAAATATTATAATATTTTCTGATTACTGATTAGGCTCTCAAAACTTAACGCACAATGCAACTCATTATCATAGAAGCGTGCTAAAAGCGTGAGCCGCATTCTAATGAAGCTCATTAGCGCGAATATCCTGCGAAGCAGTGTGCGAATGACAGCTGAATGACTACAGAATACATGCCGCGCCCTAATCATAAATTGCGGTAAATAGACCATAGCCTCAGCAGGCCATTAATTATGACATTATTTGAACCTTTAACTTTTTTGCTCCACAAAAATGCTTCAAAATTAAATTTTCCTTAAATTTTGCTTATTTAAACGATTGTTTGTTTTTAAAATATGATTTCGAAAAACAACCTAATCACTTAAATATTGCATATTTCGCACTAATTGTAGATACAAAGATACACATTGTATATTCTTAAAATTATCAACAAAAAAAATATGCATAGATACTTTTGGAAAGTAAAGAGTCCAAAAAACCACACCCTGTATAAACCCTTTCTTTGTCACAAAGAATTGCAAAGCTAAAGCAAATAGTTCTAAAATTTCTAATTATAAGACAAGAAATCAATCGAGAAAATTACAAAAATAAAAACAAACACACACAAAACTTGTTGTTGGGTTTGTGCATCACTAACACATGCGCAAATATCGCACGCAACATTCATTACAATGAATTCATAATCACAGCATTTACATCTGTACATAGACACTCATTGACGGAACATAGTTAACGTTATATACCTACATACATACCTACTAATAATAATTGCAAAATATCTCAACTAATCATAAGTCTAGGTAATAAGCAAATAAACAAATATATACACGTACACATAACATACATTTAAGTATATGTATATGTATGTATGTATATATAAATTCATATAATTTTAGTACATATACTTATATATACAATGTATATGTTGTGCGCATAAGTTATAACCACATTTCACATTGTGCTGCACAGAACCAACGCCTATTGTACTTATACCTGTGTATGTGTGTGTGTTTTGAGGGGGCAAATATCATTATTGTTGGCAATTAAGCTATAGAATTTAATAACATATGCATATTGATTAAATTACAAATTTCACTTCGCATCAACACTGAACGATTTTCCAAATTCGCGATTTCCGAAATATTTGCTTACAGTCTGCTATGAAAATCATGGCACAAAGTGTTTCAAGTAAATTCAAAACAATTCGATGTATACCTTTTTGTGTTTAAAAAGCCTGAAATTATCTTAAAAGCTATCTTCCAACTTTTGCCGAATCGAACAAGCAAGTGGCATAGTACATGAAGTTCTTATACTATTTCAAATATACATATATCCACATAACATTGGGAAAAGTATGAAATATATAGCTACATAATAGAATAGAATAAATAAAAACACAATCGCTTTATTTTTCAAAAAAGAAAAATGAAGCTCGAGCTAATTATATTAATATTTTTAATGAATGAATAAAGTAAGTCCAGTGGTACAAAAGTTAGGTTAAATTAAGCTACAGAGTAAGGCCCGGTATATATTAGTACAAAAGAAGAGTAGTTATATACGTATGTACATATGTATACATACTATACATGGACAATTCCTTCAAAACCTTCATTGTTGACTGAAGACTATTTCTGATTAAGTTGGGTTAGGTAGGTACAGTAAATCTCTGACGACGCATCTGGGCTTTCAAAAGACCCATTGTGTAACTATAGCGACGTTCTCTCACACAAGCATGTCATTAAAGAATTCTGTGGTCTTGCTAACGTTGATCAATTCGAAAATCTGAATTTGTGCAACTTCCAAGGCATCATCATGATAACCACAGCCGATTGATGCGACTCTTTTCTTATATAAAGGTTGGGTTAGGTTAATCTGGTAGGCCAATAAGCCACATACATATATACCAGTTTGATCCTTTGCGATACCAGATGGAGTTCAGTTGCTAAGAGGAGTGGTCATTCTTTAGGATGCATTTACAAGAGATGCTCTATTGTTTCCCTGGTGCCCTGCTCTAGACGTCTCCTACGATCTTCTCGTTCTGTCAGCCACATCTTGCGGACATGTGGCGCCACCAGACAGTGACTAGTTGGGACTACATGTTCCTACAATCTCTTCTATCGAGTGTCAATAGGATTTTTGCATACTCTACCGTTTGTCACATTGACTTTTGCAGTTTTGCATCCAGATAACTCGTCGTATAGACATTACATGTGCTTCCCAATGTTGATCATGTTTTCGGATGTTAGCCATACACCATTCTTGGCAATCTCGTCTACTGTTTTATTGCCCTCGATTCCTTTGTGGCCTGGCACCCATTGGAAGTGATGATGCTAGGTTTTGGCAACACTTACCACTACCGCCCTGCTTCTCAAGACACTTCTGGCCGATATGCGTTACGAGATTTCTGCCTTGATTGCTGCTTATCTGTCTACTTGGATGTTATTTCCTATACAAAGCCTTGCATTCTTTTACAATAACCATTGTATGGTATCTCCAGTCCGCTGGAGTGCCTTCTAATTAGACAATGATTTATTATCACTAATACAAGAATTCTTGTGTCAATCTGTGTAGATGTGCGGCCCATACCTAATTTTTCTGCTTGTTGAAGAAGTGTGGGATTGTTGAAATATCACTGTGTCCTGAAAATATATTGCAGGTTTATCATGAAACATGATATTAGTCTCATATATACCTTGTCATAAGCACCCGCCTTATCAGATCAAGAAGGCTTTCCTTAATTGCAGTGAACTCTGCTTGGAAGACACTATAGAATCTGGTATTCGGGAGGTGATTCTGATGTTTAATTCATTTGATTTGGACGTGAACGTATTGATACTTATCTCTGTGTCTTTGTCAACGTCACCCCTAACCTACTCCTCTTTGGAAGGGATGGCAATATAAAGAGCCGAATTTAGATTTATTTCTAAAGGACTACGAAGAATGCTTAGTATTGGGTAGACTGGAAACTTTCAAAGCAAATTAGAATGTCCCTTATTACAGGTGAGATTAATAGGGAAGATTTCCGCAGGCTAAGTGGCGACTTCACTGCAAATTGACAATAAAGCAAGTCTGTGGGATGCGTTGTTCTAAGAGCTGCACTCATACTTATGTATACTTGCTGCTCTTTGTATACTATAAATGTGCTTAATGCATCTTTCATTTTCAGTATTCGCCACCAGACCAATATATCGTATGTCATAATCGGTCTGACAACTGCCGTTTAGAGCCAACAATTGGCGTTAGTACCCCTTTAGGTCCCACCAAACTTTTACTTCGCCTAAGTTTTAATTGATCCATTGCCAAAACACGGAAGAAAATAACAGCCAACTTTCACAGCTCCTAAACCGAATACAGACTCTGACTACCCACGTTCTTGAAACTGAATTTGTGAAAATTTGTATATGTTATCTGAGTAGTTATGGTATGATGAGAAGCTCTAGCCCATTCATTAATAGTTATTGGCTTTGGGTAAAGGTACTGTTTTTGCACTGATCTTAAGATTAATATTTTTATCACACCTTTTATAGAAAGCGACTTTTTTCTAATGGGTTTTGATCGATGAATGCAGAAGATAGTAGTTTTTGGTGATAAATAGATTTTTGGGCATCTATGGACCTATTTTAGTTTATGCAGATCTTCTCTACATCATTTTAAAATTCAAAAATCAGTTAACAGAATTCTGTTAAGTCTATTGAGTTCTTGAAAAGTGTCTAATTTTAGTAACATGATATGTGCCATGTTTTTTACAGTAAACTGTTTTACAATGAACACATTCACAGACATACATCCTTTATTTCATTAAAATTAGACTAAAATTAATTGTGAAATAAGTGAATGTTGGAATGATGAATTTCTTACACATTACCGTTAACTTGTACTATGTAGATAATGAAATATTTCAAACTAATTGCTATTGTAGGCATCTCATTTGTGGAATAGTGTTAACAGTATACACACTTACTTATAAATAACAACAACATATATTATAAGCAATCTTACGTTTCAGCTCTTAAACTTGTAAAAAAACAGTCTTAGCAAAAAATTGTTAAAACATTTTGATGGGTGCGGATTAAGAGGTTTAGTAAAAAGTAGTAACATTCCAAAAGTAGTAAAGATTTTTCATTGAAACACTTATATGTAAGATAAGGGAAGTTTTGAAAGAATTTGCAATTTTGATATTTTTTAAAAATATTTACATTAACTTTATAAATGCCAAAAACAAAAACAGCATTTGCACAACATTTTTCACTTTTTTAATTAGACAGCAAAGGAGACTGTCATTTTTGTAAATAACCATTTTTGTATGTAGCAAACATGGTAGAATTAAAGAAAAGTATAACGCAACATTCATTCACCTGCAACAACAAAAAGTAGTGCTGGAGAAGAGTATCATCCAAAAATAGTCAGACAGTAAAAATGAAATTATAAGAACTATTAACTTCTGGAACCCGGTCAGCACATTTGAGAAGCTGAAAAAACTATTTTAGATAATATTTGCCGATACGTTTTTTATATAGTAAATAGCTGAAAAAGTGATACTCAACTGATTTATAATTTTTGAAAATATTTTTTAGTTACTAAAACAATTTTTTTTTAATTTCCAAATTTCCTCTTTCTTCAAATAACATGCTTTCTGCATCACTTTCTATTGTAATAATTTTACTAACAGTTTGTGTAAGAAATACGGATGAGCAAAGTCGCATAAAATGCAAGAGAGAAGGCTAGAATAGGCGTTTTCGATTCGCCACTTCACTTCTTTTGTTTGAGCTTTGCACTCTCCGTGTGAAATCACCTACTAAAAGGAACTCATTTAAGTTGTTTTAACTTTGAAATTCGATTTCCTTTGGATTATACCAATCAACTGAATTTATACCAGTTGTTTGTTCGATTTGGCACTCAAGATTTAAATCCACTTTTCTTTTGATTTTAAATTATTTTATTTTGCATTAAAATGCAATTTTAAGATTGGTTGAGTTTATTCGGATCTTAAGATGTATATCTTATTAGAATTTTTTTTTAGAAAATTGTTAACAAAATAAAAATCTATTATCGACTGCACTAATAACATTGTTACTCCATTTATTACTATTAAAAGAAAAATATTTTGATGAATAAGTTTTCGAGTGAAATTTAAAAAAAGTCTTACTATTTTTTGCCCACAAAAATATTTCTTATATCTTATGCAATCTTTTAATAATAAACTTAAGATAGTGCAGAAACAACTTTAGCAAAACGAGAAAATATTTCTCTTCGTAAAAAACCGTTTAAAGAGACTGTGAGTGTCGTTAAGTCAATGAAGTGAAGCCCAAATTAATGGAAATAATAGAAATAATTGGGAACTTAAAAATAAATAAATAATTATAATTAGTAAATATTACACTGCCATAGATGAAAGCGTTTAAATAATAAGCAAAAAGATTCAACACTTCATCCAATTAACCAATATGTATAACCAATATTTGTATGTATATTTATATAAATTTTAACTTTAGATAAAACTAGAAAAAGTTTTGCTGGAGCTTATAGTATTTTTGGGAAAACTTGATTTTTTAGAAGAGATTTTGTGAAATGAGAATCGTTAAAGCATGATTAGTTAAATGTTTAGTTAAATACTGAGGGGCATAGTTAATTTTAATAAGAGATTTTTTGGAACTTATTGACTTCTTATTTTTAAAAAATTGGTAATATTTTTAATAGTTTATTTTTAGTGATTATTATTTAGATAAGATATGATGAATAAGTTCATAAAATATATATTTTAAAAGCTACGAACTTAATTTAGATAATAAGGTTCCAGGTTTCGAGAAATCCTATTCGCAACCGTTATCTATCAATATTTTGTTTAAGCACTTTCTTTTATTTTTCACAAGTTATACATATTTATGTATATACCAACACCTTAACTTCCTTATTTATGTCTGTCACTGAAAGTTGAGGCAAAACAAGAGTTTAAATTTTTTTGTAACGGTGGTATATTTTAGTTAGCTCTTTGACTACCAGCGTTTTCGAAAATCTATCTTTGGGACGGCTAAGGCTAGTTATTTAGACACGCGAATTTACTATTTAGCTTTAAGGGGGTATTCTTATCTAAAGGACGCTGGACCCACCCTGATATCACATTTCCATTACTTCAGGGTGGTGCGTATTTTACGCGAACTTGCGAATCCCCCCGTTTACTTCACACTCCAGCATGACGCTGATAAAATTGTCCGCGTTTATTGGGCCAGCAAGGTCTTCTATGGCGGCGCGTTCTCGTTGCCCGCGCACACATTCAAACAATGTCTGTGTTCTGTCGCATCGCATCGCATGACGGCTCTTCGAATTTTCCTTTGGTCTTTCATTAGTCTGGTCGTCCATCTGCAGCTACTATCATTCTCACATCTTCTTATTATTGTATCTTTCTTTATTTGTTCTATTGCGCTCTAGTTATTTTCGGATGTTGTCTTTAGCTCCCACTATCTGGCATATGAAAGGAAAAATATGTCAGATAGTCAATTGGGACATTACCGCTTATAACTAATATTGTGTCACCTGACACTGTCGGTAAACTAATGCAACTCTTAAGGGCTGCGGTGGACTCTGGCCACTATCTCAGCTCCGTATAATAGGACGCTTGTCGTCGACATTAGGAGCTTTCACTTTCTTTGGCTGGGGCCCCCCATGTTGGCCAATGGTCTGCTAAGTTGGGAGGTGATTTTTGCTGCATTTCTTACGGCATGCTGGATTTGTACCCAGAATCCAAGTTATTCTGTGGTCCAGTTTTATGTCTAGGAAGTTTGCTGCTTTTTTCGTTCTCGTTTACATACTTATTTCGAGGGGTATGTGGTTTTAGTATAGCGTCGTAGCTGATGTTAAACAAGTCAGAGCCTAGAATGTATCCTTGTGCTGCTCCTGACGTGACTCCTACCTCCACACCACAGCTCTGAGGCGTCGATCACATTCACCCATCTAGCGTTGTTGACGGCGTTTCGGACATCTAAAGTCGCCAGCACCACTATTCTTTTGTATTTATGCCATCTACGCTGTGCAGCTTCTACACTGTCAATGACACATTTTATAGCTTTTAGAGTTGATCAGCCGGGTCTAAAGCCGTGTTATCTAGGAGGGAGTCCTCCAGCTATGTTGATAGCCGCTTCGAGCCTGGGTTTGAATAGCCTTTCATAGAGCTTTCCCGCTTTGTCAAACATGCATAGTGGACGGCATACTGATGGCAAGTCGGGATCTTCTTTTCTCCTTCTAATTAGCAACACGCGTTGCTTTTTCCAGAGTTTCGGCTTCGTTGTACAGATTCAATAGCACTGCCGGTCGCTCTGCAGCGATTATAGCCAGGTTTTTTGAGGAGATATGTGATTTGTTGGTCTTGAGCTTGCCAGTGCCTAGTTGCAGCTCTTCAAGGGTATACTGAGGATTTGGGGAAGTCTTACAGTCTGTTCTGGATCACTAGCTCTTTCTTCGTGTGAGGGGAAGAGTGCGTTTACGATGTGATCCATGCGGCTCCTCTGCGATATTTTTTGACTACCAGTAAACTGCTGCTTTATATTTGCTGTAGGAAGCCTTAGGCATTGATTTTTGACAGGCTCTTGTTAAATTAAGCATTGAGTGCTCCAGAATTTTCCTTGCAATTCTGGGGAAGCTGTCAGATGGGTTCTGATTGTTTATTGCGGAGATTAATTTCGAATTATTTAGATTCGAAATCTTCCACTTTCGTGTTCCCATACTTTTCCTGTGCTGTTTAGCGTTTCTTCCGAAGTAAACGGGAGGAGATATGCAAACGGCGCCGTGGTGACCATTAGACCGATCAAATTATAAATGGTATAAAAGTATCCTTAATAAAAACAGCAGGCATTGGGATCAAATTTGAGTGTTTAATTTAATTTTATTATCATGTCGTTCTTGTTGTTAAAGCCTTTATATGCAAAAGAATAAACTTTTTGTAATTCACAAGTGGATATAATCCCTCAAGAATGAACTTTATTGGCTAAATCCGTGATATTTTAGGGAGATATTTTTGATTATTTCATCGAAATATCAAAAAAAAATTAAATTTTAAATTGCCGAGCTAGAACACCCCCTAAATTTCAGCCATCCCTTGTTACAAATGTTAGGTCTAATCTAAATGCGGAGTTTTCTTTAAGTTTAAATTATTTTCCATAATAAGAAGTATATTTATTAATATTTTTGAAAGGTCTGGATGAATACTTTTAATGAAAAATATTTTTTTAATTTATTTATGTTTTATTATTTTATAAAATTATATTTTGTACCTTTGATTGTATTGTATTTTACATCAAAAAATAACCAAAATGTTTACGAATTCCAAATAATTTTTATAACTAACGGTGCTTCACTTTGTTGGCTTCTCAACACACCACATTCCAATTGAAGACAGTATTTCAACTGAGAAAACAACAAACAATAAATATAATATTGAAACTTAGGTAGTTAATTGCACAAATTAAATTTAAATTAGGCAAAATCCATGCAGTTATTTGTAAGTAAGCCCATTATCATTGAAAAAGGAAATAATAAAAAATTATCAAAACATTCAAAGCACATTTAAGCCAGATAATTGTATTAATAAAAAATTGTTGAACCTAAAATAATGAAAAAAATTTGTAAATATAAAACAAGTAGCAGTTGTTTACTAAGAAACACAAACGAAACAAGGAAATTAATAATAAAATTACAAATAAATAAAAAAATTAACTAATTTTATACACAAAACGAATTCACCCATGCATTATTAGTAAAATTTTACACATAAGTCAGTACCTAAATGAAATTATTAAAACTATTCTTAACAAAATAACAAAAACAAAAACTATGAAACGATTACTAATTAATAAAAATAATTTAAATAAATATAAATTAGCTGATGTAAACAGGACAGAAAGTCCTTGCAAATGTTAACAGATACTAAAACTCAAACTCTATAATTATTAAGTGGCTAGAAGAATTCAAAAAATATTAATTTAAAACAACAAAGTAACGAAAAAGTAGCGCAAATTAAATGTACTGTAGCAAATAGACGATTTCAATACAAAACAAATATATAGAGCATAAAAAATTTAAAAAATAATTTATAATAAATACTTATAAAAATATTTAACTACAAAAAATTAATAAAAACAAAAGGAAAAAACGAGTATGCATAAGCAAAGTACTTAAGTTTACACTTAGCGCATTTAAGTTTTAAATAAGATTTACACTAAGTTTACACCAATTACAATTAAAATGTTTCAGCAAAAAAACAAAAAAAAAATTACTATGTAACAATTAAAAAACAATTTCGACTAAAAAATGTTTCAGAAATTGCTGTAAAATTAACATAAAACCCGAAACTAATTTGTCTAGGCATGAAGCCGTTGATGGAGTTGAAGTTATTGTATATGTTTAGCAAAAGTGCCGGAGCAGGGCCTAGTTAATGGAGTTAGAATGAGCTCAAAGTACTCTCAAAGGTGAGTTCAAAAACATACTTCAGCACGGTGTTGAATATTAAAAAAAATGCAACAGTAAAATCCAAAACAAACACAAACTAATTTAATAAGTTATAAAACAATTGAGGTTTAAATTAAGTAAAAATAATTAAAATACAAAACGAAATAAACAATGAATTTTAAAACACAAAAATCGATTTGACTCAATTTATTTGTAGGAAAATGGAATGGTGAGTATAAAATAATTATGAATTTTTATAATTTACAAAGCATACAATAAAAATAAATAAAGATTTTCACAAAATAAATAATTTTTACTTTGCGTTTTCTGCTTATTAAAAGCACCAAAAATATTGCTCACAATATTCTATACAAAAAACCAAACATTTATAGCATCAAAGGCAAATTTCAAACAATTTAAAGCCAATTTTACAAAAAACACTAAATAAATTGAATATGAATTCATAAAACAAAATTACATTATTTTTCAATGAAGCGCCAAATTCATACCTTTCATTTGACACCTCAATCATCAAAATCGGTGAAGAATTGACGGAGTTACGCTAATTTAAAACAAACAACCTAATCTGCATACACATACACGCACGCACACACACACACGAACGAGCGCAGCAAATTTTTCCGGTCGCTCAAATTGACGATTTGTACTAGGCGCCCAGAAATGCTCTGAGCGCAGCAGGTGGCTGCCGCCGAAAATTTTCATTTTGTGTTGCATACCTCAAAGGCGCAAGAAATTCGCCACTGCACCGGAAGCGCTGAATAGTCAAACTTAATTGAGCATAACTTTGCCAAATATATGTTTGAAACAACGTTTGAGGTGTCAAATGAAAGGGTTGGACACAAGCTAACAATGAGTTCAATAAAAAGGTTTCAGCTATAATTTTTACCACTTAAAAATATGTAAACGCATATGGCACGAAAACACAGTTCTCGCATTAATCGGAGTGCTGAAAACAGCACACATCGCAACTTGAAGAAATTATCTTTCATTTGACACCAAAATCAATGTTAACGGTTGAGTTTTCGCTTAGTTATGCGCAAATAACCTCAACGTGCGAACGCTTCCGGTAGCGGGAGGAAGTGAAAAATTTACTTGCGCCTTTCGGGTATGCAACGAAAAATTTAATTTTTCGCGGCAGCCACCTGCTATGTTATGAGCATTTCTGGGGGCCTGGTGCATATCGGGCATTTGAGAAAATGTAAAAATCGCAGCGATCGCGCTGCATGTGTGTGCGTGCGTGTGTGTGCCAGATGGTACATGTAAGTGATTTTTCGCCACAGTTACGGCAATTATGCACCGATTTTGATAATTTTGGTGTCATATGAAAGGTAATGAAATTCTGCATCATTTTCAATAATAAAACAACCATTCAACAGACAACAAATAAATATATTTTTAACGTTTTTATTTTTTATACATAATATAAAGTGTATATGCGTGTTTATTACAATTTAACAATATTTTTTTTAGTTTAGGTAGTTACAAAGAGCGGTAAAACTAACGTAGTACGATTGCTTTATATCAAACAATACAAAATTGTCTTTTTCATAATTATAAATAAGTGAGCGTTTTCTCTGCACTCTAGCATTGGAATAAAAAAATAGTGGACTGGAATAAAAGTGGTATTATTAGAAATAAAAAATAGAGAGTCTGGTGTTAAGAAAGTAAATGAAATAAATAATATTACGAGATTTAGTGCTACAGAATATAAATAAAGTCTTATTGGATTAGGCATTATTTCCACCGATACTGTCAAACTGGGAATACGTGTGTATAACAATATTCAACATTGCATTTATAACATGGTCTCGGTTCGACATCAAATGAGAGCTCAAAATTTTTTGCATCTATTCGTTATTCATATCTTCGGTGTCATTCTCCATCTCTGAGCCACGTCCCTCACGTATGCGCTTCAATTTTCGCTTAAGCGTCATTATGCCTGTAATGAAGGGAATGGATGAAAGATTTCCTTTATTATAATTTTCTTTGCATTATTTTACTTACATTTAATAGCCTGAAAAGCTTTTGCTGACGTGCAGGAACTATCTGAGCCAGACGAATTGGCTAGAGAGCTGATCTTTAACTTCTCCTGCGCTAATTTTACTTCCATATAGGCCTTTTTTAGTGTTTTAAAGTGACGATGTTCACTTGAGTCCTTCAGCAAGATGCATCTGTACAAAAACAAAGGTTCTTATGAAAGTTTAGTGTCTACTTTTACTATTAACATATATACTTTGCTGCTGATCCTTCACCCGAGCAGTCCAACGGCGAAGAGTGATAAATCTGGTGGTAAAAATACTGCAGCACTGGCGAATTCCAAATGGACAAGCCGTACCACAGCCAAATTGTAACATTTAACATTATTTTAAAATTTTTGGCAAACAAGGTAGGAACTAAATATTTAAATGGTAGCAAGCTGATGAATACGTGGGACCTGCAAATAAAAGGAAGAATAAATAGTTAGGCTCATGTGCGTGAGATATAAAATTTGAAACTTTACGCTTTTGGAATAATAAAATATCGCTTTTCATAAAAATTTGGTTGAAATTTAGTATCCAAAATTATATCTTCCGATTACTTAGTTCTTATACTGACTACATACCACGAAGCGATGCGTAGTCCCAAAAACACTTGAAACAATAAACGGCTCCCTTTCGAATTAATTAAAGCCAGCAGGAAAAGAGATTCCGTTAGTATATTGTAGACGCCTAAGCTGAGATTCAGACCCACAAAGTAATTTTCATATCTGAAAAACAAAATATTGTTCAAAAGTATTTAACTAAATATTCATTGAGTATTGCAAAATGTAATACAAAACTATAAACATACTTGTACACATCAATAGCTCCCAATGCAAGCAAGTACAGCGTCTTCGAGCAAGCCTCTAGATAATCGGATTCCTTGAAATCCAATATGGCGTTATGTAGGTTAAATGTTATGATGAACAGCGAATAGAATTGAAATTTTTCACATTGTTGTGATTTGTAAAAGATCATGTTCTCTGATGAATAGAACAATGAGTAGCGTCCTTGATTCTTGAACAGCTGCGGTAGCAACATAAATTCATTGTAAAAATATAGAAAGAGTGTGCAAGCGGCATAAAAGGCAATGTTCCACACGGATCGTGCAAATTGTTTACGTTTGTAGAATTTTATATTGGATGTTTTTAGGAAAACCTGCAAATATATTTACGGAAATTAATTATGAACAATTTATTGTATATAAAAAGTAAAGAATTGTCAAATACCTAAGCAACACAAGAATTTGGTATGATTTTCTATTACAAAAACGAGTTTTAATTTTTTATTACTTTTCACACTCATGCACATAAATAGGAATTAAATTTAAATATGTCATGTAAGTTCTTATTATAATTTCATTTTTCGTTACAAGACTTATTTAAATTTATTTCTATCATAAGCAACTATTTACTCCAATAATAATTTATCTTATGCAAATAAAAATAAATTCTTAAAGAGAATTTACACGACTTAGTTTAATTTATTTCTCTCATGCAAGTATCTGGCAACCATTTATTTCAACGAATAACACGACCTCGCCAACAGCTGTTTTATATTGTTTGCGCTCTGCTAAAAAGCATGTAAAAACTGCACTAAGCAAACAGCTGATTAACCTAGCGGCGCCGTTACCTTGGGTCACAAATACTAAAAACAAAACAAAACGAAAGAACACATGCAACAAACAAGAAACAATAAATCCTACAAAAAAACTCGCATGCTATTTTTAGTAACTACAAATAAATCGCTTTGCATACCAGGTGCACATGCATGTTAAAACATGTAAGATGTATGAATATATGCAACAGCCTACCTCGAATATTTTATAGAATCCAATGAAGCCTCCGGCGAATAATAAAAATATCCAAAACATAGCGTTGAGCAAATAATTCAAGTCCACATGCTGCATTAATGCATCGAACCGGTCATTTGTGATGAAGTATTTTAGCGGCAGAAAGAAGTTATAAATGTCCGCCCAATAGTCGGGCGGACCAGGCTTCATGTCCAATATAGATGTCATGGTTGCTACTCCGATTCACACAATATCAACAAATACCAACGCGTTTTCACTTACTATTCAACTAATTTAAACGTTTTACATTTTTTACAAGTTATAAATAGTTTTTGTGGGGATTAAATATATTGTGCCACCACAAAAATTAACTTCACATGTCCCGTTTTTTTCACTGCGAGTAATTTTTCGTTCTCTTTTTCACTCGCATTGACAGTTGCAACGAGTGTACGCAGCGCTGCCATATCAAATGTAAAATATAAACAAGATACTTTTTTAACTAAATATTAATTGTATCAAAAAAATATTTTTTTTTCTTTAATTCAATCAAAGTGTGAATAATTTATGAAATTGTAAATTGTTTATTATAAATGATTATTTTTTAAAGGGATTTAAATCTACGAATACAAGTAGCGGAACATTTTTACTTAGTATACTTTTAGGTAGAGACTAATAACTTGAAGTCACTATTCGCTTTTGTTGTTATTTTTAAACTGTCATTATATTAAAATATATATCAATGGTAATAAGGAGGTGGAAGTAATTAATATTTTAACAAACTATACAAAACATTTAACAGCTAATATTAAATTTACGTCAGAGGAAACTTAACACACTTCCTTCAAGGAAAGTTAGTATAATCTGTTTGTGCGCATGTATGAGCAGAAATTAATGGAACTTTCGTCTTCTTTGGGTATAACATTGGCAAGGTCATTTTACTTACGTGATCCAATAAAGAAGATGCTAGATAAAAATCTCTAAATTGGTTTTATCGTTTCATCAATATTCCCAAAACCAACAATGACTTGTCTTCAACATTTTAAGACTTCTAAAAATATCACTTTACGTCAGCTGACTATTCGAAAGATATTTCGGTTATAGTTGAATGTTTTAACAAGAAATATATATTACTGAAGGGATGGTATTCTCTAGCGAATTTCACTATATCGATTGTATGTACAGATTTATGTTTATATGAAAATATTCTTCAAGTAGATTCGTTAAACAGTTTTGCATATATGAGAGTGATTGTAAGAATATTTAACTTAAACCAAAACCTTAAACGCGTTGTTATCGAAACGCTATTTTCATAATCACTGAAAATTTTATCCGAAATTGCTGGATCGTTCTCCTGTATTTGTTCACATGACCGTCTCAAATATATTTGTAAGGCAATGTTCGAAGAAAAACAATTTTTGTTAATAATTTCGATTTAAAAAACTGAGAAGTGTAAATAAAACGAATGTTGCTTAAAATTAAAACTTAAAGCTCTTCGATAGTTAACTATAGGCATCTACAGTAATAGTAATATTTTTTTGTTTTTGGATTGGAGATTAATTTAAGCAGAAACTTTCGTACGTTTTTCCAAAAATTAATCTCCGATTATTGAAGTATATTAAATTCTATAAATGTGCATCATTTTATATAGTTTTAAATAAAATGTCTAGTCAGAAAACAAAAACAAACAATCACATGAAAAAACTTTTTTCTGACTTACAAGAGTATATAACCCCTTAGTCTCTGAAATTTCTAAAACCAATATAAAATCTTAAAATTCATATTTTTATCACTAGTGCAAAGACAGTATCTAATTAGTATAAATCTATAATTAAAGACATTTTAAATAGTTTATTAAATTATATTTTTGTTAAAAATACGCATAACAAAACAACGTTTAATAAAAAAAAATGATACAGTTATAAAGGAAAATATACATGCATATTTTAAGTATTATATTTTATACTTTCTTTGAAATACTTTACAATGTTAATATTTATTTAGTAATAAAATAATTGTAATGCAAGTTCGTCAGTTAACATTTACACTAAAAAATTACGTAACTACACCAAATGATTTTTTTTAATTCAAATATTTATTATTTCTTACGTATTTTTTAAATAAATTTAATTTTAATTTAAATGCACTTATTGCATCGACAATATAAATAAGCGAAATACGCACACACACACACAATTAAACTCACAAACACACAAAACAAGGATTCTTTAATATAAAATGTCTAATTTTTTAACCAAAATTTAACTGCACACATACGAGTACAATCATAATTTTTACGTACACATGTACATGCGTTTACCAATTTAGATATTTCATATAAAATATATTTAAAACTTATTACATAAGGAATTAAGTACATATTTAGCTTCGTGTTACCTTAAATGTTATTTTAATTTTAGTTTTAGCTTTAACTTTTGTTCATTTTTGTGTTTACGCTGAAACCCATTCCAACACAGGTACCATTAAGTTTGAAGGTTTCTACGCCGCACTTAGAATCTCCCGTATCCACGCCGCGTTCGAAGTGATTTTGTCATACATTCTCGGTCGCTCGACGCCGCTCGGTCCACAAGCAATACGCCAGGATGAAACACCGAGCAATGCCCATTGATTTGTGCCCGGTATGAGGCACTGCACAGGCGCACCGGAATACTCTTCTTGCTGTGGGCGAAAAGTCAATAAAATTTTATTACATATAAAAAATAAAAAGCGGAAAGTAATAAAAAAAGTTAATTTAAACTTAAAAAACTACTGTATTTAAACTATTACCATGATTTTTGTAATAAAAAATACAATATATTCCAGTTTGTATATAAGAAAAAATGCTAAATAGGGAAGGTGCCGATGCCAAGCTGGTTGATGTCCCCGTAAAGGTGAAGGCTGAAATCAGCGCCGTCCAAGAAATGTCATGGACGGGACAAGGACGGAGACGATTAGGTTCTTGTGACATTTATTATGGTACAGCGGCCATACAAAGGAGCTCGAATTCAGTGTGAGAGAAAGACTCACTCGTCTAGTACTGTCATTCACTCCTTTGGATAAGCGTCTAGCCACAATCCGCATCAGTGCAAAATTTTTCGACATAACAAAGATTTGGGTCCACGCCCCGAAGGAAGAGAAGGACGATATGACCAAAGATGCCTTTCAAAAGCGGCTGTAGCGCGCTTATAACGACTGCCCCCGCCACGATCTAAATATTGTGATTGGCGATTTTTACGTCATGGTGGGCAAAGAAGGCATCTTTGCTACAACAGTTGGCAAATGCAGCCTCCATGGTGAAACCTCTCCAAACCTCCCCGGTGGAAGCACCAGGAAGAGAAAGACATCCACTCCGTTGGAAGGATCAGGTGGAGAAGAACCTAGCTGCACTTCGTATTTTGAATTAGCGCCAAATTGCGAAAAAAACAAAACGGCTGGCGCGCTGTTGTTAACTCGGCTATAAACGGTGCTTACGCCAGTAAAGAAAAAGGAGAATTGAAACTCACTGTACTGTACTCACTGACGTATCTTCTAATACCGAGTAAAAAATATTTACGAGTGTATACAAAATTGAAAAAGTTCATTTAATGTCCAATCTCGGTGCTTTGCAGGTAGAAAATACTGTCCCAAAGTCCCAAGTTATTAATGCCAAACAATAAACGTTATTTTGAAATAATTGCTTTAATATTTTTGTTTGTGAGGTAAAAAATCCTTTATGCTCATCTCAAAAGATAAAGATTTGAAAATAACCTTGTAGATATGTCAAGGTCAAGCTAAGCCATGTAAACAAAAATTGATTAGTGGCCAGAATTATATTTATGTATGTATATGTGTGCACGAATGAACAAACATGTTTACATGTCTATTATACTGCCTTACACCCTCTTTCCACACTACATAACACTTTTTATGCCTATAAAAGCCACACGCGCTTCCGTAGAGCAGCATTACACAACAAGCAATCAAGCAGAGCAAACGTGTTACAGAAAATTATAAAAATAAATAATAATATTCAAAGCGACTGATTATTTAAAATGTCCCAACGTAAAATTTTAAAAGTTGCTTACCACGGAAACCATCAGTTAATCCGTTATAAGCTGGGCAGCACTTATGATGAAATTCTTAAGACGAGTAAGTATACGAAGTAAGAACACAAATTAAATATTTACTATATAATAATTCATATAACTAAATACTCTTTAACTTTTCTTTCCAGTCATGCAACACTTCCAGATTCCAAGCAAACGCAAATCAGCATCATCTCTCAAGCTTACCAATGAAGCCGGAAAAGTATTCAGTAAACGTCAACTCAAAAACTATCTGTTATTGTTTCCGAACACCAAAATTACATTCCATTTACAAAGTAACCAACAAACGACAGCAAGCTCGGAAAGGAAGCTGAGCATATTACCACGAAGCAATATTGCAATTAACACTGTAACCACAAATCAGCAAAAGAGCCGAAAGCGTCAACGCGAAACCGATTACGAGTACGATCCAACCTACCCAACGACACCTGTATTTCGCATGAACTGTTTCATAGGCGTGTGTCCCAGCAATTGTTCACCACCGCCTACAAAACGTGTCCGTTTCAGCGAATCTTCAAACAGCATCAGAATTATACCTGCGCGATCCGAAACAAAAGATGTTGTTCAAGGTGCACTGCGGCGGACGAGTTCTTTTGTGGGTCAATATCCGCAAATGGCAATGTAAATAAAGCACCATGAACTTGTAGATTTCTGCACCGAGCTTTCGAGTTAAATTTCAGTTCTGAATTTAAGAGCGCAGTTGATTAATGGGGCGGGCTAAGAGTCTGGAATTGTAACTTCCTTACAATCTTCTTAGAAGATTGTATCTACAAAACTATTGAAGACTCTTCAAAGACTGCATACGTAGCCTAATATATTTTAATTAGTTAGCAAATCGCATTTATGATATTAGATTAGGTAAGTTTACAAAGTTTCAAAAAATAAAGCAAAATTCATTATCAATCTGTATTCATAATTTTTTTAATATTTCCAGCTTTTACACTTGAAAAACTAGGAGTTAAATATTGTTGACCTATAGAAAAGTATATTTTTCTACATATATAAGAAAAAAATTCAAGAAGTCGATCACCCTTTTTTGTTACCTGTTATCTTTTTAGGTATACGAGTTGCTAAGTAGAGTATTATAGTTTTGTTCACATAACGGTTGTTTGTAAGTCCTAAAACTAAAAGAGTCAGATATAGGGTTATATATACCAAAGTGATCAGGGTGACGAGTAGAGTTGAAATCCGGATGTCTGTCTGTCCGTCAGTCTGTCCGTGCAAGCTGTAACTTGAGTAAAAATTGAGATATCATGATGAAACTTGGTACACGTATTTCTTGGCTCCATAAGAAGGTTAAATTCGAAAATGGGCAAAATCGTTCCACTGCCACGCCCACAAAATGGCGAAAACCGAAATCCTATAAAGTGTCATAACTAAGCCATAAATAAAGATATTAAAGTGAAATTTGGCACAAAGGATCGCATTAGGGATGGGCATATTTGGACGCAATTTTTTTGGAAAAGTGGGGGTGGCCCCGCCCCATATTAAGTTTTTTGTACACATCTCGGAAACTACTGCAGCTATGTCAACCAAGCTCTGTAGAGTCGTTTCCTTCATTTCCATATACAGTTCAAAAATGGAAGAAATCGGATAATAACCACGCCCACCTCCCATACAAATGTTATGTTGAAAATCACTAAAAGTGCGTTAACCGACTAACAAAAAACGTCAGAAACATTAAATTTTACGGAAGAAATGGCTGAAGGAAGCTGCACCCAGCCTTTTTTTAAATTTGAAATGGGCGTGGCGTCGCCCACTTATGGACAAAAAACTATATCTCAGGAACTACTCCACCGATTTCAATGAAATTCGGTATATAATATTTTCTTAACACCCTGATGACATGTACGAAATATGGAAATATGAAATCGGTTCACAACCATTCCTTCTTCCAATATAACGCTATTTTGAATTCCATCTGATGCCTTCTCTGAATAATATATATGTACTTACATTAGGAACCAATGATGATAGCGGAATAAAACTTTACACAAATACGGTATTTGAAAAATATGTAAATGACGGATAATGAAATTTCGATTATCACTTTATCATGCGAGAGTATAAAATGTTCGGCGACACCCTTCCTTACTTGTTATACTCTGTACTCTGTATGTACATACATACATACTATATATACTTAGTCTTGTCACAAAATTTACAATACATACAGTGGGAACAAACTTGGAGAAAAAAGAGCCGTTCTATTTTATTATAATAACAAGAAAAAACGTTAACTTCGGTTGCACCGAAGCTAAATACCCTTCACAGGTGCATTTCTGTTAGTATCTATGTGTTCAGTTTGAATGGAAGCTAATATGCTATAGTTTTTTAGAGATTACATTGTTGCCTTAAAAAATAATCTATACCAAATTTCGTGAATATATCTTGTCAAATGTGAAAGTTGTCCATACAAGAACTTGATTCCGATCGTTTAGTTTGTATTGGCAGCTATATGCTATAGTTAACCAATCTGAATAATTTCTTCGGAGATTACATTGTTGCTTTAGAAAATAATATATACCAAATTTCGTGAATATATCTTGTCAAATGTGAAAGTTATCCATACAAGAACTTGATTCCGATCGTTCAGTTTGTATGGCAGCTATATGTTATAGTGGTTCAATATCGGTCGTTCCGACAAATGAGCAGCTTCTTGAAGAGAAAATGACGTTTGAAAAATTTCAAAACGATATCTTAAAAACTGAGGGACTAGTTCGTATATATACAGACGGACAGACAGACGGACATGGCTAAATCGACTCAGCTCGACATACTGATAATTTATATATATACTTTATTGGGTATCCGACGATTCCTTTTGGGTGTTACAAACTTCGTGACAAACTTAGTATACCCTGTTCAGGGTATAAAAACGAGATTTATATACATATGTATCCTGTCCACGGCGAGAGCACTTGTTTTGTGCGACACCCAGGGAGATGAGGTCTCAACGGCTGAATTTTCAACATTTTTATATCAAAATTTCAGGAGACATTGTTCAGATATGTACCTTTTATATTTTTAAAATATATGATTGTTTACATAAAAAAAAATCGTAAATTTGTGTACCTCTGAAACCCACCTAACCCCTTAAGAAATACTCTCTTCGATGACGATGATGCGGTAGCTTAAAAATTCCTAGTTTCATATCTGCCGATGATTGGTCGTCAGAGAGTCCGGATTTGAATTCACTGAACTACAGTTAGTGGTCAGAGTTTTAAAGTAAGAGTAGTGGTGGAGAACATGGCCTTTCGAACAACGTCGTCAATACGAATTGAAACTGTGCATGCTGCCGTCCGATTTGTCCGTCGAATCGTATGAAAATTTGGGTGGAAGCAAAAGGTGACCATTTCGATTAAAGTTTTGAACATACATTATTAAATAAAACTCTTTATTACAAAATATACTATAGTTTAATTTTATAACGGCCTGAGCCTGAAACAGTATTTAGAGCAGTACTAAATTAATAATCACGTGACGAGTTTAGTCGATTTAATCATATCCGTCTGTCTGTCTGTATATACGAACTACAATTTTGTACACGTTCTACAAACTAACCTATCAAAATCAAGGTAAAGATCTTTATATATTCGTTTATGCGATAAGAAATTCGGTTCAGCCGAGGCGTAGCAGTTGTCGAGCATTGATGATTACTATTTTTTGGGAGAATTTTAAAAGAATGATTTAAAAATTTGGATTGAACCTAAAAATAAGAATTAAACAAATTGCATTCTAAAATACCAATATTTTTCAAAATCTGTTAATTCGTAACTAATCAAGCAATATATTTTCAATTATGATATTGGATTTAGGAAAATTATAATAATTTTTCTTAATTTAAGGGTGGTGGGTTCAAAGCTTATAGTTAAAACTATCAAAAATAATATTAATCAAAAATCATAAACACCTAATCTACATACATATATCGCTTATAGTATGCCATTTTAATATTTTATATAAATACTTAGATATTTCACGAACATTAAAGTCAATACGCAAAAACATATTTTTATATTAAAATATATATTTTTTTATGTATGAACTGTAAATAAATTTACAGACAGACTAGGAAACTAAGGGAACTGGCAATTTAGGCCTTATTTGCGAGTAAATACAAAATTGAAAAAGTTAATCTAATGTCCAAGTTCAGTGCTTTGCAGGCAGAAAATACTGTTCAAAAAATATATTTTACCTAACCTTAAAAGTTGTTTACAAGCTATTAATGCCGAATAATAAGCATTATCTTGAGATAATTGCTTTAGTACTTTACATAATAGCGGTCTATGCCAGTAAAGAAGAAGAAGACTTTACATAACAATAGTAAAAAACTCATTTTGGACAACAGCACTCAAATATTTTTGTTTGTGCGGTAAAAAATCCTTTATGCTCATCCCAAAAGATAAAGGTTTGAAAACTGCCTTGAAGATATGTCAAGGTCAAACTCAGCCATTTAAACAAAAATTGATTAGTCGCGAGAATGAATGTATTTACATATGTATGTGTGTGTGCTGACTGAACAAACATGTTTACTAATATCCTGCCTCACACCCTCTTTCAACACTACAAAACACTTTTTTATGTGTATAAAAGCCGCACGCGCTTCCGTAGAGCAGCATTACACAACAAGCACTCGAGCAGAGCAAACGTCGTGGAGAAAATTTGTAAAAATAAATAATACTATATAAGTATATACTCAAATATATTTTGAAAATCTAAAATTTAAAATGTGCCAACGTAGAATTTTAAAAGTTGCTTACCACGGAAACCGTCAGTTAATCCGTTATAAGCTGGGCAGCACTTATGATGAAATTCTTAAGACGAGTAAGTATACGAAATAAGGACATTCAAATATTGACTGTTTAATAATTTATGTCACTAAATAAAATTTAACTTTTCTTTCCAGTCATGCAACACTTCCAGATTCCAAGCAAACGCAAATCAGCATCATCTCTCAAGCTTACCAATGAAGCCGGAAAAGTATTCAGTAAACGTCAACTCAAAAACTATCTGTTATTGTTTCCGAACACCAAAATTACATTCCATTTACAAAGTAACCAACAAACGACAGCAAGTTCGGGAAGGAACCTGAGCATTTTGCCACGAAGCAATATTGCAATTAACACTGTAACCACAAATCAGCAAAAAAGCCGAAAGCGTCAGCGCGAAACCGATTACGAGTACGATCCAACCTACCCAACGACACCTGTATTTCGCATGAACTGTTTCATAGGCGTGTATCCCGGCAAATGTACACCACCGCCTACAAAACGTGTCCGTTTCAGCGAATCTTCAAACAGCATCAGAATTATACCTGCGCGATCCGAAACAAAAGAAGTTGTTCAAGGTGCGCTGCAGCGGACGAGTTCTTTTGTGGGTGAATATCCCCAAATGGCAACACAAACAAAACTAACGGCGGAGCATTTTAATTAATCGAAGGTTACAAAGAGTATATAACAAAGGAAGTTGTAACAACATAAACTCGTACATTTCTCTATCAAGCTTTCGAATTAAGTTACAGTTCTTTATTAAAGAAGTCGGATAGCTTAATCAGGTTTATAAGTTTGGTAATAGAGCTGCGCTAAAAGCGCAAAAATATTCATAGAAGTATTGTATCTAAGTACATAACCATTGAAGACTCTTAAAAGACTGCATTTGTATTATTAATAGATTTTAATTAATATGAAAATCATATTTAAGATATTAGATTAGGTTAGTTCATAAATTTTCAAAAATAAAGCAAAATTTTTACTGCATATGTATGTATACATAAGTACATACATATGTACATAGTATATAATTTTTTATACAACATATACATATGTATACATATATACTTTTTTATTATTTCTTGTTTCTACACTTGAAAAAACTGGGAGATAAGTATTTTTATAAGAATAAGTAGTTGTTCTTTTATATACAATTATTTATTATACTACATACATACTTATGTAAGTATGTATAAACTAAATAAACCAATGAAATTAATCAATGGTTATGAAAATGTTCACAAAACCCTACTAGTAGGGTCTTGTCAGGAACTAGTAGCTACTTATATACTTACATACATACTTATGTATGTAAAAACTTATTCATTAATATTAGTTTACAAGTAGTGAAATACCTGAAGGACGGAATAAATAGTATGTATTATAGTTATTTGCAAGTGGTAGGCATGTTTTTATGTTTTTACTTGTTATTGTATTTACCCAGTGATGGTTGAGTGCATTTGAACATACATACTTATGTACATACACACATTTACAAACATTCGTGAGGTGATAATGACGCATGCATAGGTGTCAGTGATAGTAACGGCTGCCAGAGAAAAGAAAAACAAACACAAAAATCACCATGAATGAACATGCAGCAACATGTCTGGCGAGCACAGAGAGCGATAAAGCGATATTCGAAAAGAGAGTTCCGAATAGAACGTGCTCAAAAGCAATTGCTTCTTGGTGGCAGTGGCATGCAGCTGGATGAGATGAATGTATTTTTACTTTGGCACTCGCCTTGCGAACAATTGAATTGAGTTAATTTATTGTCAATGACATCAGTACACAATTTTTTACACTGAGCAAATAATAATAGCTGTTATGGGAAAAAATTTACGGGATTCCAAATGAGAATGATGAATAAAATGCTTATAAGGAAGGTAGCAAAATGTCCACAAATTTTTTTAAGTAATTTCACTAAAGAATTATAATACCAATTTTCTCTTTTTCCCGGTAAAAGCATCTATTAAGACCTGAATCTTTTTCAAAACTGAAGTTCAGCAGATATCGCAAAAGAAATACTGATAACGTAGCTGAGGACCCAACATGCATCAAACACGTCATTAAAGATGACGAGACGTCGGTTTATAAATCCGATGTCAAAACTGTCCAACAGTTTAACGAATGACTCTCCAGAAATTAGCCGAAACCAAAAGAAAACTAAATTCACTGAAGGCTTATAACAAGAGTATGGAAAATTTAATTAATATTTGGCATACTTATACTTTTTTATGTCCGAGAAATTGGGTCAAGAAAAAATATATTTTTATCAGTCTGGGTCGAATTTGATGGGCATACTCGGAAAATTCCTTCCGAATAATGACTGAACTGCTGGCACTCTTATAATTATTATTTTTGTAAATTTCTTTTCAAAATGCATATTGATAAAGCATTATTTTCTATCAATCTTTAACGAAAAATTTAAATTCCATTATTTTTATTCATTTTTTACAGTGTTGAACTGGTTTCAATTGTTGCACACCATCTACTATCAATTGAAACTTTGCCACTACAACCTTTTCATTTCCGAAATAAGCGCCAGTCCAAGCGCACGTACCATGAGGAAAACATTACTCGAGGCTGTCTTGTCGGCACAAAAACTTCGTTATTGCGATTTTTGAGGGAGGATTGTACATTGTTCGCACAAAGCAACTGCATTCTTCTAGCGGCAAATAGAATGTTAAGAGAGAGAGCGAACAGTCAATGCAATTTGGAAAGGAGAGCGTATTATTTACCTACAAACTCATCCCTGTTGTTCACCTGGCATGTGGACGAACAGCAGAAACTTCTCCTTGTCTGCCAAAACAAAACCAGTCGTTAAAGTGAGCACACGTACAGCTGTATTATTTATGGAATAACTGCGAGACATTCGCAAATTAAATTAAATTAATTTTTCTTTGATTGGAAAGTAGGAAAAATGGTTGAGGGCGGCAGTTTGATTGTTTGCTATCGGAAGCAAATAAGTAACATCCATTACGAGGCCACAAATCGTTACGAACAGATCATTAAGTTGAGTAAGTAAAGCTAACGGAAATTTATGCCAAATACATGCATACATATGTACTCGTCTTCCAAAGTATGTACATATTTATATACACATGTACATATCCAATTATTTTACTTAATTTTACTTTTATTTCCCCACCAGTTATTCAGCGCTTCAATATTCCCGCCTCGCATGAGCCAGCTCTGCTGATCTCCACCGAAAACGGCAGAATTTTTGATAAGCTGCAGTTCGACTACTTTCTCACGCTCTTCCCGAACCCCAGCATGGTTTTCTACATACGTTATGATTACAATCGTGCAGTCGGCATCTTGCAGTCAACGCAACCGCAAGAGGAAGTTGCAAAAACAACAATAGAGAGTGATATTCAAGTGAAAAACAAAAGAAAGAACCCAGCTGGTGAAGATGATGATCAGTGTGCATCGAAGTTTACGCCAGTCTATCGTATGAATTGCTTTATCTACGAATATCCTACAACTACTATAAAATTAACAAATGACTGCGCTAAGAAGCAGAAAGCTAATATGAAGAAACAGTCACCGCGTAGCGAATTTGTGAAGCGCGTGAAAAAGCGTTTGCAAATGGGTGAATTGAAAAAGCGCACAATGAAGCCTTTGGCGCAAGTAAAGCGCTTTATGCGGCTATGAGCGGGAGGATAAAGAGAAAAGCTTAGCAATCGATGACTACCGTTTTATTATTTAGAATTAAGATTTATACATTTTGCTTTTCACCAAACAAAAATTATTTCTTTTTTGGCTGACTGTATACGACTATATTTATATTTATGCTTAGTTATTAAATTAATTTAAATTTATGAACTGATTTAATCATATACTCAAGCAAGCAAAGCAATCAAATAATTGTGTACATAATACTTATAACCCTATACATATGTATATAATAGTTTTTACCGCTTAAGTGTTTTATTTAATAATTATTTTTTGGAAATCAACTTTTTTTACACGTCATTTTATATATCAACGTTAAAAAACGAATACCAAATAAAAACAAAATATTTAACTTATAAACTGGCAAAAATGTTTCTACTACATTGTGCGGAATTTCCTTAAGGGATATCTGTTTAGTGTTTAAGCACGGATATATGGTAAAAACCTTTGCGTTCGGTGACCCAAAACGCTTACGAAGTTTGGCACTTCAAGTTTTTGCAGATTCAAAGTGAACAAATAAACTTTTGCAGAGAGATGTTTTGGCTTTGAAGGGAATTCTCTCGTAAACTAATTCAGCTTTTAAGCTGCAACCAAGAGAATCTTATGTTTTTCTCGTATTTTTATAAAACTTTAATTTAATACAATGTCTAATTTTTGACAAAAAAAAACTTTTACACTTACGTTAGCAACAGTGTAAACGCCGTTATCAAGTAAGTACTTTTATCCTTGTCTTGTATGATCAAAAAGTATTATATGGTAAGCGAGTTTCTTTTGAACGGTCTTTTGAACGGTTGTTGTTTTTGAAATGGTAAATAAATAAGAGGCTGTGGTAGTTAAATATTGGCAAAGGAACAAAAATACTCACAAAATTGGCAGTAATTAAAAAAAATATATATAAAAAAAACACATGATATTGTTCAGTATATTATTGCTAAATTGAAATAGTCTAGTTGGAAGACTCGATGGTAGTGAAATGCTTGGGCATGCTGAAGGTAAAGTTGTAGGGAGTATCAAGGAACGTCCCATAATATCTTCCGTCACTTTCAAAATGTTCTAAATTCTTGCTTTCATCCGAATTTATGACGTATACACCACGGAAAAGTCCACAATTATCGAAGGGAAATAGTATTACGAAACGTTTCAAAAAGTACATATGTACTTATGTATATCCAGCATAATAACGAATTTTTACCAATGACTTAGACGATGTTTATAGCGTAAAGAACTCTAAGGGCTAACAGATAAAAAAAAATTAAATAAGTAAAATAAGTAAGTTAATAAGTCAGCATGAGGGAGACTGCATTGGGTGGTGGAAGCAAAAGGGGTGCTGCGGAAATAAATAGGCAATATTAAAAAATAATTTAACTTCGTCAGCAGCAAACTCATTTAAATGGTAGCCACTGACTTATTCTGGATAACGACCTGAAGCACCCTGCTTTAGTGTTTAGGAATGGTTATTGTACAACGTAAAAATAGTGCAGCCACATCCTTCCCGAGTCAAGACAAGTCAATCCCATTGAACAGCTTTGGGCTTATATGGAGAAGTTACGAGAACGCAAAGTTAATAGCAAAAATGAGATTGAGGCGGCTCTTCAGGATATTCTATGAATAAAAGACTGCAAACCTTGGATAGAGGGCGAAGAGTGTTAAAATGTTAATTTATGCAAACTTTACAAGTTTTTTTGGTGTTCAAAAATGGAGCTATTTTGGATTTTTTAATTTTTTGGAAAACCGATTTTTTAAGTAAATAT
The DNA here is from genome assembly GCF_024586455.1 of Bactrocera neohumeralis. NCBI lineage: Eukaryota > Metazoa > Arthropoda > Insecta > Diptera > Tephritidae > Bactrocera > Bactrocera neohumeralis. The sequence continues at coordinate 27,595,045 of NC_065922.1, forward strand.
ATTTACATTGTGAAAATTAATAGAACTATATTTTTCTCATTTTTGGATGCAATTCAAAAGTTGTACTAGTTTAGGAGATAACTCACTTCAAACTATGTATCTCCCTGAACAAATTTTTTTTAGTTCACTGTATTTAAGCTTTTAGTTTTTTTCTAGTTACTGTGCCATATGCTTACACTTTATTAAAAAGAAAAAAAAATTTATTTTATTAAAAAAAACAAGTAAAAGCTTATGTTACACCTAATCTAGTATGCTCCACAAATAAAAAAGTTTTCATGGCATAAACTTCAATTTCATTTGCCAGTTTGTATGGCGACTACATGCTATAGTGATCTGATCTGAACAATTAATTCAGTTTCTTGGGGAGAAAAGAGAGGGTGCAAAATTTCATATCGATATCTTAGAAACCGAGGAAACTTCGCGTATATGCAGACTCACTGACGGACATACAAACAGTGACAGCTAAACTGACTCAGATCATCACGCTTATCATTTACACTATATACATATATATTTTATAAGATCTATGACGTATCCTTTTGGGGACCAACCCAAGCCTAAGGACGTCCGAAATCCTTTAACAAACAAAAACAGTAAGTCATATATTACATGAGTTTCACCCATGGTCTTAATTGATAAATCTCCAATAAATATATATTTTTACTTTTGAGAGTTAAAGGATACGATACTATAATAACAGATTCTCCTCCCATCTTACTGTTATTAAACCTGTCCACGCTTTCAGCAATTAGCTTTAATCATGTCAACGCTTCGAGAGTTTTTTATAAGTAAAAATTTAAAGCTGTAATATTTTTCGATTCAACTTACCGTGCAATCATGCTTCTGATATGTCGCCTCGGTGCACATACTGTTTACCGTCGCTATGGAAATATTCTCACATGGTGCCATATCACCGATTTTCAGCTGTACTCGCTGCAGATGATCACGTTGTCTAGACCAGCCTAGTGTATTGCAGTTTGTCCAGATTTCTTCAACTCTAGGCGGCGGCGTTGATGTTTTGCTATTCACACCTCCGATTGGCGTTCGACCTGCAACACCGACACCGCCAGTCGCCACAGGCACAGGCGCATAACGCCCAGCAGATGATGCAGCGCCACTGTAGTAATGTACTTGTGGCGCACTGTCCGGCAACGGATATTCATTGAATTGTTGCTCTACCGTTTGGGTCAGCGCTTCGGCATGCGGCATTTGTGAGGCGGCCGCTTCAGAGTGATCGAAATCATATCGTGAATATTCCTCTCTACTTTCCGAGCTGCTACTGCTGTGCGTATCAACTGGTTCCTGTTCCACCGCCGGTGATACGAAGAACTTTTGTGATTCTGCCAAATGACGTTGGACAGCGCTAGGAGTGGGCGGTACCTTCGGCTGTGGACGTTTACCCTCTAGACGCTCAGCTTTGGGTACAAAAGCGCGACGTTTCGCTAGCTGATCCTGTTTGCGCTGCAGTTCATCGGGTAGGCATATAGGGCGCACGTGATCCGAGAAATTAACAGGTGTCTCAAGTCGAATTAATGCCGCTGTGGAGCCTTCTACGGGACTCTTTATCAAACCAATAATACGACGACGCTGAGTCCAAGGTGCGTTGGATGATAGACGCACGGCGCCAAATATAGCCATCCAAGTGGCCCGTGGTTGTCCTTGGAAACACGATTCGGTAGTAAGCACCCAATCGCGAGATATCTGGAGTAAAATGTATATATCAATTAATAAACGAGTAATTAACACGGAAGACTATATACGAACCAGTGTTCCATCACACACATGTATGTCCTCGCGATAGAGCGCCACCAACCAAGGCCAATCACCAGGTGAGGACATCTTTGGCAACGACAGATATTGTTTGGGCGATAATACCGACTGCACCCCACACTGCAGCTCACCACAGCCGACGTAGAGTACCTGCCGCTTCTGACAGTGGGTGCGTATAAAAGATATCTCCGGCGCGTGAGGATCCAGCACACGCACGTAATCTTCTACTTGTTCTGTATCGTTGCGCACCTCAAATATTTCTACGGATCTGCACGAATTTGAATGGAAAGTTAAAATCAAATTTTAAAAAAATATCACTTCTTTTACTTACTCATAGCCGAGGGATTTGCAAAGCGATTCTGCCACAGTTTGACGTACTATTAATTTGCTATCTGCTTCCAGACCTTCTGCGCACAATTTTCCCACAACACCCTTTTCGGAAAATACCGCGAAACCTTCTGAGTGGAAGCGTGGTAAATAGGGCACCATCGGCTCGGGCTTTAAGAGATCGGCAGCTAGTGGTGCTATAGCAACTGTAAATTTAAAAAACAAGCTCAAATATTGCCTGCGTCACACTTCGTTCGTATTTGCACTCTATTTCTTTAATACTTACGACAATCTTTTTCATCCGAACCATCTGGACAATCAGCCTTGCCATCGCAACGCGCCTTACGTGGCACACAAGCGCGCCCTCTACCACAATATAATGAATTCGCCGTACAGAAAGTACAAGTGCGTTCATCAGAGAAATCCGGGCAGTCCACGAAACCGTCACAGAGACGCGGACTTTGTGCATTGTTCTGTAAATCGTGTGCGCAATGTGGCTTGTTATGACAACTCTGTATGCCCGTCGATTCCGGAAAAGTTTCACAATCGAAAAATCGCTTGAAACGTGCAGGCAAACGACTACCGCAGCCCCTCATGAAGAGCTGACAATATTCGCGACACATCACACCCGGCGTCGGTTCGAATGAACCATGTGTATCACAAGGTGGTTGCAGTAAGCGGCAAACAAAATCGAAAGCTTCACGAAAACACTCGGCATCGACTAATTCGCGAAAAGCAATCACGTCCGCTTGTACCTCCTCAAACGAATGATGCCCCAGGAAATTTGGATAAGTCGTGATATTGTAACCGATTGAACGGCAGTAGTTCAATTTGAGCGGTTCACAACGGCGCGGTGGCTTCGGCGTGGTAGTAATTATCTCGGTAGTATCATCTTCTCCACCGAGTGGTGAAGAAGACATAACAGGTTCTTCAATGAGGCCGGTAACTTCTTTGATCGTTAAACTCTGTGGATCAACGGTCATATTGGCAAAATATTTGCGATTCGGTTCGTTAATCTCCTCAGCGAAGAGTGCCAAGAGATCGGCAGTCGATACCAGACCGGCATATGGATCAAATATAAGGTTGAAATGCACAACAACCTCATTGATATCCTCCGTGCTGTGATTTGTAGAAAAATTATTATATATTATCATATTGGAATGGTTATGAAAAAACACAAATTTACCCATCCAGCGCCAATATCTCGCTGCCTTCGTAAGCCTCACGTAAATCGGAACGTTTTACAATCAAATTAATGCGCTCGCGGAAGTCACGTGCTTTGTGATTAAATCTCAATGAATTCTGATCTGCCAACTCCATGGACCACTTATCGTTCATTACCAGAAATTTACCGCGGAAAGTCCGATCTGGTAGCGGTTCAGGGCGGAAATATGTATCTAAAATGTCAGAAGATTGTTTAACTAATCTGAATTTGTTATAAGCTTTTTCACACTTACAACCAACATAAACGAAAGCGCCGGCCACAAGGAGGGCGACTAGAAATCCCGCTATCACAGCACAACCACACTTCTGACTATCGCCCAGCTTGCGACGGGTGAAACGTATATCCGAATCTGTAGATAGCACTGACTCCGATTTTCTTCGATGTCCGCCGCCGTTTGTGTGTGTGTGATTGTGTCCATGTCCATGTGCGGGTGGATTGGCCAACTGATGGTGACACAAGTCGGTAAGACCATTCGGCGTCGCACCATTCGCAAGAACACCATTGTTATTGCTGTTGTTGTTGTTATTGTTGCCATTGGCAATACTGTTGGTGTTATTGCTGCTGCTGTTGTGGTTGCTGCTGTTGTTGTTGTTACTGTTGTGGCTATGATTGTGATGTGGTTTGTGGTGGCGCGCACAACGCGCGTTGTGATAAACTTTCTGCGGCTGCGCTTGCGCATTTAAGCCATTTCCGGTTGAATCGCGATGTCCACTCGGATTGCTCTGAACGCCCTGAAAATGCAAAAATAACGGTATAGGAATGATTACCTAAGTACAATTGGCGGATACTTGCAACATGTTCATCAATCATGAGGGAATTAAATGAAAAGGTTTAAAATATATATCGGAAAATAAGATATATATCTATGTATATAAGTATATGTACATAAATGGTGTATGTATGTTTGTATATGTACTAGCATGGTGTTATTCTAATTTTTTATTCGCCGCCACTTGAGTACTTGTAAGCATTTTGTAAGCACCCATTCACTTTCAATGACAAAAGCACCTGCTGTGCGGAATGTTGCCGCTGGGTACTGGGCATTCGTAATACGAGTAAGACACTGCAAAAACAAAAATACTTCATCGACTATAAGAATTTTTGTATCGGCAACCAGAAACGCGTTCTTGGCTCAAGGCTGACTACTTTGGCAGCATCAACAATTCAGTTTAATACAAATCTTTGTCCAAGTATTTTTAATAACCTGTCTGCACACACCATAAAATATAATTAAGTTAGGTGAATATATGCATTTGTTGTTCTATATATGTATGTATATAAATATATCACAGCAGTTCAATTTATTCGGATAACGCGATTAAATTAATACCGTTATAATTGTGCTAGTATCAAAGTCAAATTCAAAAACTATTTGCATGGCTTCATAGATCACGACATCTACTTAATGAAGGTAATTAAATTTCAATAGAGCGAGTTCTTTGACATACTTGCTTAACACACTTAGGAATTCGTAAAATAGATTTGTTTATAGACTAATCATACAAGCAGTAAAGAAATTCTTTCAGACCCCACTGGTCCACTGGTGTTTTTATAGCACTATAAATCAAAGGAATTTGGTGAAATACTGTTGGGGTGACTCGGCTTGAGTTGGGTAGTTGGTATAACAATCTGTTGGAAAAATATTTGAAATTTTAGTACATGGAACGTTTTTTTTATAGTAGGAGAAAGCATCGAAAGACGCAGTGTGAAACTTTAATCCGCTAAACTTAATCTACTCCCAACTCATATATATATCCCACGGAACAACCAGATAGAAAGAAATACTTTAAGTCTCATCTATTATATGGACTGTCCGCCTAATATATTATATGTGTCTTACTTTTATCATAAATACAGTTGAAGCTTCGATCACAGCTTTCCATTTACCAGTGGACTGACACATGAATGCTGTCAAATTTTCCACCGAAAAACTACTGCCAAGTGAGGTTTTTAACTTTTCCCTTACATTTGAAAAACAAGGGCATTGATTGATACGTGCTCAGAGTCTTCTATGCATTCTGTACACGTCGGACAGTACAGACTAAGATCGTAATGGAAAGTCGTGGTCCTCAAGTGGCCTATATATCCACGAATGGATGCCCGGAATTAGTCTGTGGGTTCACCGTCTTTTGGTTGAGATTTGCCACCAGAAGGCTCCGATAGCTGGTCCAGTCCCGCGAATTCGTCTCCCTTAGTGCCTGTATCCATATTGGTGCTGCATACAATATTACTGAACTCATTGCTTTTGCTACTAAAGCTCGCCGGCTGGAACGCGCGCAGCTCCCATCGGTCATCATTCTTGATAGAGCATTATATATTTTGTTTGCTTTACCCGAAGTATACGCCAGGTGTTCCTTAAATTTCAATTTGGATTTCAATATTACTCCCAGATATTCAGCTGCGGCTGTGAAATAATGTCACATTCCCCTATGGTGAGTGATACTCTTTCTTCCACCTTCTTCCGTTTTCTGCTCAGCCAACTCTAAACTCATGGAAGCAAATCATTTGACGTAGACCATTTGTGCTGTCATTGCATTTGTGCCGGAGATTATCCAGATGTTTAACCACCGCTACCACTATATGGAATGTCGACATTGAAGGAATACTTTACCATAATAATAAACTCTTACAGATTTTAATTGACGGTTGGTTAATTTTCTTCTTAAAAAATCAAATGAGTCTTTTTTATGTCAAAATGCACCAAATGGCGCCTTTTCCGATGGACGAATTTCATTTTACATCTGTGTGGCTTTGATTTCACGACCAACAGGAGAGTTCAGACGCATTTAACGCACTCGGATATCTTAAAAATACAACAAGTTTTTCGCCACTAGGACCAGTAGTGTGGTACGATACTTATACTCTGGTCTATAATGGTTCACATTACTTTCGAAACCTTTATATTGAATACAATCAGATTTTCAAGAGAAAATTATGATTATAATTAATTACAGCTAGAATATACTCTGAACAATTTTTATTTTTTTTAAAAATCGGGGACAATACGGAGCCCGGAGTTCTCAGAGAGTCCTGGTGCTCTGCTACAATGTTTTGCAGAAATATTTTGTCATAAAGGTAATAGGAACAGGAAAAACTGAAATATAAATAAAAGTATTGAAATCCTGACATTCAGCTAATGGTTGCATAATTTATGGAATAACTTTATTAATTTGTTATTATTTTAAGAAAGATATGCCATAAGTCAACTTCAAGTATAGGATACGAGTATTAGGAAAAAATAGGAAATTTGTGTATGTAAAAGACCTCTCCTGTGAAACAATATCTTTCAAAATTATCAAATTTGTCGAATACAGAGATGGTAGAAGTTTCAACAACCCCTTCACTTTTTTCTCCATATGTTTTCAGTAAATTGATTAGATACCTCGACCTTTGAACCACTTGGGTATACTAAATTTTCGTGTATTTTTCATTTCAGGCATTAAAATAAACTGGTCCATATTTTAAATACTTTTCAACACAATTTCTCGATTTATGTAACGAAAAACTTAAAGCTGGCATTTAAACTAAACGTAACTTTTTCATTTTAGCGGTACCAAAATCATTGTCGTTCTGTGGTAGCTTTGCCTCATCTCATTTCCACTGCTATTGAAATTTGCTTTAAAAGTAAAACCTTAATTGACTTTTGTGCGGAAAACTACAACATTTTGAAGCTAAAAATTATGTTTTCCAAAAGCCATTGGCCTTTGAAAGACAATATAGACATAATTGTAAATTTTTGCCATAAAAGAGTTTCTCATCTCACAATCAACTGCCATTCAGAGGAGGCAGCAGGCTTTTATGTTTTCAATGCACCGCTCAAAACGGCTTGAAGCAACATGCGATATCGCTATGTGAACTCAAATACATGTACATATTTATATTTTTATGTCGATGCACATGAATATTGAAGTATTTCTTATAACGGAAAACTCTGTTATGCCTATTGGCAAGCGTTGTAATGGCCAAAAACCAGAAATGCACTTACCCAATTAGCGCCTTTGGAGGCATGCAAACGCTGACGGCTGATGCGCATGCGTCTTCATAAAACATTATGTTGTTGTTGTAGTGATTGATGCATTCAATTTTGCCGTATTTGCATATTTTTTAATAATTTTTTATGTGTGAATATGTTATCCACCGATGTTGTTTTGCTTTGAAGCTCATTAGTGGACTCTGAGACAATGAGTCTTCACTGTTTTTTGTGCAAATTGATTTATGATATGTTTATGAAATTTTTCTTCGCACTTATAATTAACTATAATTTAGCATTAGATACTATAGATTAGCAAGAAAACGGCATATTTCAAAAAAATAATATTATTAGCAATTTGGAGGCGTTTTGACACTAAAAAGTCATAATCAAAAAGAACTTGAACCGATTACTTTTTTCACAGCACTAAAGTAAGCATGGTATTTGGAAATATACTATATACCAACTTTTCTGTTGTTGTTTCTTTGACCTTTTACAATTTGTTGGTTGTCAATCATTAAATGACGCAGCGTTTTTGGAATTTTTTATCTGCTAAAAGCGGGCGCTTCGGCTTTTATTTTTCTATGAAGCTACTCAGTTCTAATTACTATTTGTGAGTTTAAATCTATTGTAAGTATACATATGTATAAATGTACTATACATGTACATATTTGTTATATATTTCAGTGTTTTTGATTGTTTGCTTTAATGATTTAATGGTCATTGGCTGAAGAAATTGTTTTGATAGGAAAGGTATTTGTTGATACTTTCCTCTTAGTAACTAATGCCACTGATCTCACGGCTCTTAATTAGTGAAGATGACAATTACTTTTCTCGCAAATAAAAACTTTCAAAAGTGTGTATCAACATACCTAAATAAATGTATATATGATATGGTAGTATGTATATATGTATATTATATAGTATAGCATACACTTGAATGAAACGCGGAAGTAGATACTGTAAGGTGTGAATAAAATGCAACACTAATATGAGTCTAAAAGGTTAATAGTTTTAGCTCTAAATTAAGGGCATGAAACTTTTGGAACCTATTGAAGAGAAAACGTGAGAGAATTTTTTAAATAAAATTGTGGTTTATAATAAAATAAACGTGTGGTTAATTATTAAAAATAAACATAAGAAGTAACTTATTATTATACCCTGAACAGAAAACGTCGGAGACCCCGTAAAGTAATACACTTAGACCTGTCATAAGTTATATAACATATATTCTCTACGATTGGTACAAAGCTTTCAAAGAAGGTCGAGAGATTGTTGAAGACATGCCTAATTTTGAACGACTTTTGACCTCCTCAACTGATAAAACAATAAAAAAAAATTAAGAATATAGTGTTTGAAAATCGTTAGGCAAGGGTAAGAGAGACGACAAGAGAACTCGACATCTCTCGCTAGCCTAAGCGAATGATTTTGGCAAATATTTTGGTTATGAAACGCATTCTTGCTCGACTCGTCATAAACAGGTCTCTTTGTACATGCTTGATCGTGCGAATTCCAATCCCACATTCAGGAAGAGCATTATTACTGCCGATGAGACATGGGTTTATGAGTTAGATATGCAAATAAGTATGAATGGAGGGAAAAAGCGAGCCGAAACCAAAAAAAACCACACCAAAGCCGCTCAAAAATTATTTAGCTTTAATTTTGGTCGAACCAAAGATTTTTTGAGACTCTCCAAATTTCTGTTGGGTATTCAAAAGATCATGATCTCCAACTCTGATCACAAACTGTAATCCGATAGATTCATTTCTGGACTTCTAGACCGTCAATCAACTGCTTTCAATCCACCGCCGGGTGGTTTTGCTAATGTACGTACAGCTTAAGCGACAAACTTACGAAAATTTATCCATCGAAAATATTTAACTGGATAAAAACAGACAAATGGTCACATGATAAGAACAATATCCAACAATTTATCAAAAGTTATTGAGCATTCATGTATTCTTGAAAATTATAAAAATTTTTAAAATGTATGATATATTTACGGTTTTATCCAAGAATTTGTTTTGAGCCAAAAATTTGAGTTTTAGTTTGAATAAGTTACTAAATTAAAATAAAAAAAAAAAAAAAAAAATTAAAGTGGATGTCCGAAAAATTATTTGTTCAATTCCTTCAAATGTATTATTGAAAATGGCTTTTTTAAAAATAATCTCTTGCTAAAATGGAATATTAAAGAAACATAAATATTTCATTTTAAATGCTCAACTTTTGATCAAATATTTTGTTGTAAATCTTTTTGTTTAAAAATCTAATTATCGATATGTTGATAAATCAATTAAAGCTCATTTCAACTGCAACACATATTAATTTGGAGCCCATACCTCCTGTCAAACACTTGCCAAATCTCTTTTCTTGATGGTTTTGCTGTTGCTTCCATCTCTTGACATCGTCGTTGTTGTCATGCTTGTTTTATAACGTGATCGGGTTTAGGTCCGGAGATTCAAAATGGTATCAACAACTGAAATGTCCATTTTATTTTTAGCTATCAAGCATTTGTCATTATCTTTCAATGTATTAAATTTATCTCTTTGTCAATAATGCAATATGACAAATGTAAACCATCACAGCTATACATTGTCTCCACCATATTTACGTGTTTACGCTTTAACGTACCTTTTAGCGTTCTTTGTTGTGGTTATAAATGGTATTCTGTGTTTGGGAGACAATGATTTACACACCCGCTTTTGCTTGCCTATACCACCAAACAAAACAATTTTTCAATCTCATTTTAAATGACAATTGACTTTTCCAATCTAAAAATATTCGTTAAAATACATATGGTCTTTCTAAATGAAAATACTTTTTTATTCTTACATTGACGCGCTTTAATTTCAAAAAACCGTTTTTTTTTACTTTTATCGGAATGCCTGTCTTCAAGCAGTGTGTAATTGTCTTCACTGCAGTGACAGAAAATGTTTTAGATCATTAATATTTGAAAATTGGTTATTTTTAATTATTTGACAACGCCGATGACTTGCTTTTGTTTGTCGCAAAAGTTCGGTCCTGAAGTCTTGCGCTGTTTAACATATGAGTTTGACTGTTTTTTTGATAGTATGATGAATAGCATTAAATATCAAAGCAGTTAGATCATTTCTTCCAAACTTTAATTCGTGAAGATTATACAAAAAAAAACTTTCTTGATTTCATCTCTTAACTTAACAAATATATTTATCGATAACTTTTTGAGGCGGAAGTAATGTACTTTTTCAAACTTAATAACTTAAACAAGAAATGAAGAGATTTCAATAAATTTATAATAAAATATTATTATTAAAAATAAAATTTTAATAACTTACCCTGATGAAAACGTCGGAGACCCCGTTAAATTGACAAAATTTCTGAAAATTTGTCAACATTGACATGCAAATTTTGAACGAATTTGACAGCAATTAAAAAATTTTAGTTGAGAGACAAGGGTTGTTTTGTCGAAACCAGAATAAAGATTTGCAACGTAAAAATAAAAATTAACGGCATTTTGTATAATTTTTTGTTAAGTTATATTTGTTCTAAAAGTTTGTACCAAAAGTTCAATTTTTCGAAGAAGATTACATGAACTCTCCAATGTTGAAATCAATAAAACATCATCTCCAATGTTTTGATTCATTTCGGTTAAATAGACCGTCAATCAACTGCAATCCACCGCCGGGTGGTTTTTTTTGTCGCACACTGTATATGCTGAAGCAGAATTTTTCTGAAAGATACAATACTTTCCACCGAAGAGAGTATTGCTTAACTGCTTAACAACATCTTCTGAAACGTCCTGCTTGCTGGTACAACTTTGCCCACCTTTTTCACAGAAGTGAGGCAGTGCAACGCCTTCCCTACCCACCAAACCATTTCAGGCGCTGGATGTTGATCACGTTCACCCCCTTGGGATAACATTTTTTGCGTCTTAAGATGATTTTGCGTGGATTTTGTCGTTGTGCTTGTTAAAAACTGATTCAGAAGAAGACGCCTGCATCTGTAAAGCATAAAATGCAAGAAGGGCGTTGTCAGAAATAGTCGACATATTCATATCCCTAGGATTAATTTTCTGTTTTCTAAGGGAATTTCTACGAATGCGTTCGTTTTATGACTGAATTGGTTCGAAACACGCGAAGACGACGACTTCTCTTTCAATCATCAGCTTTAGACACTCCCCTAATAAACTAATAAGCAACAACTGAAGTGATTATTATTTATTAGTAGACATTGCATATAAATTATAAAAAAAATCGGCACTTTTTCGGCAAATTTTTTCTCGCTTCATGCAATGTAAACTATATAACAGAATTTATGGCAAGACTAAGCATATACATATGTACATATATACATACCATATGTGTGTACGTTATTAGTTAACGTAACGAGATGAGTCGATTTAGCTACATATAGCAGTCTGTCTGTCTGAAATCGGGCCACTATACCATACAAAGCATGTAACATACAATGTAGCATCGATTATTGTCCTAGGCAACGCTGCAATCTCCGAACATATCGTTCAGATCGGACTACTATAGCATACAGCTAACATTGAACAGAAATCAAAATAAAAATATTTTATAATTTTTATTATATTATATTAGCACGCACCTGTGAAGGGTATTATAGCTTAGATGGTGTTACACACCATTCTTTACCGGTAGTTTGTTGCTTGGTATACTTATGTATATATACTACCAATATTATAAAAAATTCTTGTATGGATAAATTAATAAAATGTTTAATTCAAACGTTCACGTATTTTAGTTAAATAAAATATATATACGAAAAAATTAATAATATTATGAGATACATATACATAAGTACATATCCTATCTAAATATGTACATAGTATGTATATTTGTAAAAACATAATGAATAATAATTAAAACCTTATTATATTTTACAGCCAATTAAAATGTTTATCTAGCCATGCGATTAAAAAATACTTCGACGCATTCCTTTGTATTTGTTTATTCATGTTATAAGGCGGCTTTAATTTGCCAAATTAGCGAACTATTTATGGCGCGCGTATTTAGCGCCAGCAGCTACGAAGTGGCTCAATGAAACCATTTAAAATATTACATCCAATAACAATTTGCACGCGAACAAAAGTTTACAAGGCGAATTATGCTATTTGATTTTAATAAATAATTAAAAGAGTAAAAAATAGAACTTTTGCAAAATAATTACGCTGCTCCAGGTGAGGCTCGAACTCACAACCCCGGCATTGCTCAACCTCAACACACAAGTTACTGATTATAAGTACCGTGCGCTAACCAATTGCGCCACTGGAGCGCTGCGAGGGGGTCTGGCCAATGTCGCACTAGAACCACAGCAAGCTGATGAATCATCATCGGCACGACGAAATGTATGCGAAGATATGAAAGAGACGAGAAGCAGAACAATGCTCTAACAGCAAGTGCCATTGACAAGAACAAAACACGTAAACCCACACATACACAAACACACTTAAATGGGGCAGACGATTAGCTATTCTATAAATTAAAAACATCCCCAAAGCAACAAAAAATAAATACGAATTCACATATTCGTCTGTATGGTAATCACGTCTGGCTTGCAAAACGTCATCATCGGGCAAAAAATGGGCGAATTGAGAGCAGAAATAACGGATACAAAGGTACTGAGAAAATCAGCAAATTAGGAAGGCAGAAGATATGGTAGAATCTAGTTCTATAACAAGAATGTTCTTATTCTACATACATACATGTATTTTTGTATATGGGCTGAAAAAGAAGAAGAAGAATGTGTGTACGTCTAAAAATAAACTTAATGTCATATGACGTCACTGATAAGAGCGCACTTGTGGTCTTCCTTTCGCATTAAAATAGAGCGGGAGCGAGAGGTTATCGACCCACTGACACAGTTGTACGACAAGTCGTCTGCTGTAGTGCTACTCCACCTAATTTAATATTTATTTTTTCATAAAAAAATTTTTAAATTTATATTTATGTTTGTAGACACCTTTTATAAAATAATTAAATATTATGAAATTTGATAAATAAAATGTTAAAATTTTTTTCATAGATGGATCAATGATATGTATGTATTTTTACTTCTTACATATCGTCGACTTCTTGTGACTCCGATTCGATTTTTACTTTCTTAAGGGATTACATGGGTTCAACAAATCTAATTTTTTATAGTCTTATTAAATTCTTTAACACTTCTAGAGTATTGTTCTAAGTTTTCAAGTAATAGTTGATCCGAGTAATAGTTTCGGGAATATAGCCTTGAGAATTTGTACGCTCGAGGTTAGCTAGGCTAAATACACCGCCTTTAAACGCATTTGTCTCGAAACTGTGTTTTTGAAGTCGGTTGGCAAAATTTCTCGAGAACTCTCAACCGATCTTCATGAAATTTTACACGGGTCCTTGATATACAGTTTTTAAAGACTTAAACGAAGTATTTTTTCTTTTCATTTTTTTGTAAAAATGTCTGCCAAAAATCCAATTTTCAGTTTTTTTTCTTTGTCCAAGTTCTAAGCTAAGATTTTATCTAAAACACGCATTTTCGTATTTTTTCACTTTAGATGACTAAGTAAGTAGGGTCACCGGAAATGGCGTTGCAATGAATTTAAAATATTTTTTCCCAAAAATTTCGAATTTCTTTGTTAATAGCGTGCGTTTGTAACAATAAAAAATTCGAAAAAAATATTTCATTTTTTATATGAGAAAAATTTTTTTGATAAAAGGCTGTTTTTCCCGAGGAAACCCATATAACCCCTTAATGTACTTAAGTTAATTACATGATTGGACTGAAGTGAAAAACCAATCATTACGATTACGAAAAATGTTCATTAAAACTAGATTACTGATTAACTTTAAACTTAATATATTGAAAAAAAAAATTAAATTCTGTAAAATCACTCTAAACTAATATAGTACACATATTCATATACATATATACATACATACTATATAGTATATAGTATGTATATTTTTATTGTTTTTTTTTGCGGACACTTGAGATTTTATGTTGAAAAAAAAATCCTGAAAACGTCAGCATTAAATTTGACTTAAAATACTTCCTTGATTAATGACGTTGTTCAAAAATTAGGAGCTACAATTTTTATAGAATTTTTTTCACCATACACAAACAAATTTTCGAGAAGAAATTAAAAATAAATTAAGTGAAACACCCTAGTACACATGCTGTACATCAATTCTAAGATTGATTAGCGGCATATTAATTAGCGAATAAGGGGAGACTACTATTTTAATAGAATAATTTGTTGATAGATTTTCCACAACACTGAAGTATTCATACATATTGGTTGTTTTACATACATACATAAATGAACATAAATTCTCCAGATATGCTTATACAAACATATTAGTTACTTTCATATTTCCTCCCTTTTGTCAAAACAATTTCCTTGAAAATTTCCTTCGTAGCATACTTTTAAGATATTTCAACAATTTTTATTGTGTAAAAATTTTTTTAAAATATTTACCAGTGCTGCTCCAGGTGAGGCTCGAACTCACAACCCCGGCATTGCTCAACCTCAACACACAAGTTACTGATTATAAGTACCGTGCGCTAACCAATTGCGCCACTGGAGCGCTGCGTCAGCCACTGAACTAAGTTCTGGTCAGTTGTCGCACTGCTCGACTTGATCACTCGAACCACTATTAAGACATTCACGAATATTGAGTCGTCTGATTAGCATAACTTTGCGAAAGCTTTACAAATTTGCTAAATATTCTCCAATGTTTCCTTGCTTTATAGTTTTTTGACTAATTACTGTGGCTAATCGTATGTTCTACATTTTAAGTGTTGTGTTATACTGTTCAATTACATGGGAATTCCATAAAAGACAGCAGAATAAGTGCAAATGCTGTCAGTTGTGAAATAAGAGAGTATAAATACTCTTTACTCTTTGCATAATACTTGAAAAGTGTCCTTATAATAAAATTATATATCTATATATCAGTACCCTAATGAGTCAAGTTCGTCACCGTTTTTATATAAAATCCCAAGTTCAAAAATATCTTTTTTTTTATGAGAATAAATTGTCGGATCACCTGCAAACAGAAAAACCTGAACCTTCGACTACCACATTATGAAGAGGTATGGCGGAAAATATAGCCTCGATAGTTTGTCAGATGAAACGAACTCTTTTCGAAAACAAGGATTTCAAATTTAATCCACAAATACTACTTTGGTTAATGAAACTTTTACAACTTTTTCTATATGAATAATCAAAGTTTAATTTCATGATTTGAATATATGTAATAAAAAAATAAATAAGCGATTGAAACCGAACATTTTATATTCCCACAATTTTCGAGGCCACATTTACAGGTTTTAGCAAAATTTGTTGTTAAACGAGTAAGCAAGCAAAAGCTAAAATTTCATTAATATATCTCACAGAATGACCGATATTTTCACTAAAAAGTCAGTCACTGAGTCACAAATTCAGTATCTAGCGGCTTAAAACGTTATCATACGAATTGGTCCATTTTTAGAAGGGAGATAAAGACGCGAAGGCATTATTTGTAAAAAGTTTTATTGCGATATATTCATTGGTGATTGATTTATGGGATTGATAAGACTATTTTATGCAACAAATTTGGGAGAAATTGGTCGAGTAGTTCCTTATTTATAGATTTTAAGATTTCAACTATGTCCACCTTTAGTGCCCATTATCCAATGTTTACTCCGATTTCTACTCAGCCGTGTCGTACCATCTTGACAGTAAAATACCATTTCACATTGTGTGAAGAGATGCTAGAAGACCTTGTGCTATGCTAGTTTAGTTGATACAGCCTTGGTGGTTCGTGACATACTATACATACATATGTACAGACCAACCTTTTAGATGGTGAGACCAAATCTAATTTTTAAAAGCCTTTAAATTACATATGCAGTTCCCTACTTTGATGCTCTTTATCAAACTGCAATTGAGCGTGGCAATAGTCCGATTTCCTTCATCTATAATATCAACTTCCTCAGTGTGCTAACGAATAAGTGTTCTAAGATTCATCAATATCATGATCTGAATTTTTACTCAGGTTATCGTTACCACGGGCAGACAGACATCCGGAATTCAATTCGTCTCGTCATCATAATCATTTTGATGTTATATAAATTTCAAATCTATATCTATCTCTATTAGTTATTATAACTAGTATAGACCGAAGTATAATAAATTAAAATAAATAATAAGATCCGAAAGTATAATAAATAAAAACGATTCGTATCACAAAGTTGGCAAATTAATATCAACCTAGAACCTGTTCTGAAGCCAATGTTACCGGCGGTAATTGAAACCAGTCAGAATAGCAGTACCATACCAATTCATCATCACTCCACGCCACAGAGAGTCGGACAATCAAAGAACAATGCAGTCGCAGTAATCACGACTAGGGCAGCTGCAACAAAAACAAAAGCCGTACCAAGTTGGCGTGGCAATAAACACTAGCAATTTCGCACAGTACCAACAAACGCGGAGCCGGCAACCGAGTTTCTAGCAGTAGTTGTCTTAACAAGAAGTAGAAGCAGCGGTGGGGAAAGGTATTTGTTGTAGTTGGCGTGAAAGGCTTCTTGTACGCAAGCTGCGGCTCGAATGCGGAAGCTGTGTGTGGTTTGTTCGTGAGTTTCAGGTTGTGGTTGCGTGTTATGTACCATACCACTTACGTAAAGATATAAATATACATATGTACATAAATATTATAGTTACGAGTTGCGAAGTAATGTCGTGTATGCGGTTAAAGTTGCTGTCTGCTGATTGCCTGATTACTTAGCTGGCTTAATTCTTACTTAGAAGTGTTATTAAGAAATCTCAAGTGTAGTTACTAAACTAGGTTACATAAAGATTACCAGCTGATTTCATTTCTTTCATAATTTGATAAACATTTTATGCGCGCTTACTATAATTATATTGTTATAACTTTTTTTAATTCTTTTTAATCTTCGACCTTAAAGTGGCGTCGGGTATTTGATATGGAATGGAATTTCGAAATATATATGTATACATACATATATGTATATATAGAATAACAGTTTGTAACAAAGTAGGTTGAATGATAGGAACAATTGTATGACTATTTTTCTATTTTCATGTACAAAGTTTACTAGGAAGGCGCAATGAGACACTGGTCGAAAGAATAACAATAGGAATAAAGAAAGGATAAAGTAAATATAATAGTCGTACTGGCTAAATGAGCCTTCAATGAAGGAACCTCTTGTATTGGTCGACATAAAAGAAACCATACTAATTTTCCTCTATAAATTCAAAATGAGATTCGGTCATATAGAGATTATTGGTCAGTATGGTCCAACATAAATGATTGTATATTAAAATATACGTTTCAGCTTGTTTTGGGGGAATTATTTTCTCAAAATTGATGTGTGATTATAGATAGCTATTGGGTAGGGAGTGCGAGGACTGGAAAAATTAAAAATAGTATTAGAACAAATATACTAGGGCACGGAATTTAGAATCAATTCTAATATTTGTTGTTGGGTAGCCTTAAATATCAGCAGTTCCAAACCTGCGAAGGATGTGAAGATGGAACGTTTCTTTTGGCTATAAAGTTTTAGGTCTGTAACTATATTCGAGGTTTTTATTTCAAAATTTTAATGTTGATTAAAAACAAGAAAAAACGATAACTTCAGCTGCTTCGAAATGCATTTCTTTTAGTAACTACGAGTTCAGTTTGTATGGATGCTATATGCTATAGTAATCCGATCTGAACAATTTTTTTCGGAGATTATTTTTACCTTAAGCAATAATCCATGTCAAATTTCGTGATGGTACCACGTCAAATACGAAAGTTTTTCATACAATCCCCTTGATTCCGATCGTTCGGTTTGTATGGCAGCTATATACTATAGTGAGCCGATCTGAACAATTTCTTCCGATATTACAATATTTCTATGAACAATAACTCATACCAAATTTCGTGAAGATATATCATCAAATGAGGAAGTTTCCCATGCAATCCCATGCATGCCGATCATTCAGTTTGTATGGCAGCTATATGCCATAGTAGGCCGATCTTAACAATTTCTTCGTATATTACATTATTATCTTAGAACATAACCAGTGCCAACTTTTGTGAAGATAAGTTTTCCATACAAGAACTCGATTCCGATCGTTCAGTTTGTATAACAGCTATATGTTATAGTGGCGATATCAGCAGTTCTGACAAATGAGCAGCTTCTTGAAGAGAAAATGACGTTTGCAAAATTTCAAAACGATATCTCAAAAACTGAGGGACCAGTTCGTATATATACAGACGGACAGAAAGACAGACGAACATGGATAAATTGACTCAGCTCAACATACATACATTTATATATGTATATCCTTTATAGGATCTCCGACGCTTCCTTCTGGGTGTTACAAACTTCGTGGCAAACTTAACATACCCTGTTCAGGATATAAAAAAATATACAATAGTATTATTCAAAATATTGTGAAGATGAAAATTTAACATTTTCCTATTTTTCTGACAGTTAGTGGATTCCATTCCAAAATTACTCTGCCGAATTGGCAGCCAAGATGATGTCAGCCGTATTTCTTTCGACCTGAAAAGAGGTAGTCAGAAGCAGCAAGGTCTAAGCTATAAGATGGGTGAGGCAGACCCAGCCGTTGTTACTTCGTCTTTAGTTGCAAATATCGTTCGTTTTTCGGCACAAGCACGCTTTTAATTAGATGTTGTCGATAGTATTCCTAGTTAATGGTTTCACTCGCTTTTAAAAGCTCATAGTACAGTAGCTCTTCTGATCTCAACAAATACAGAGTTATCTTGGCGTAATAGATATTCAACTTTACAATTGATTTGAGACAGGTTTCACATATGACTTTTTACGTTTGGAGAAGTCGAATTTGAATTCTTTTTGTAGCGTTCAATAAGTATTTTTGACAAGCAAAATCGTCTTTTAATGTCTTTTGGCTTCACTTCATATGACACCCAATTTCATTGCTTCTCCGGCAGCTTTCCTAGTTGCTTGAGTGACTCGGAACGATTCTCCGAACTCTTCTTGTGTTTTACAACAATCCTCATCGAGTAATGCTTACAGTCCCTCTTCTGTAAAGTTTTTCGACCGCCCAAGACGTTCTTCGTGTTCCAAATCAAAATCACCACTTATAAATAGTGCAAACCACTTTTGACACTTTCCACTCAACTAGAGCATATTCATTATAAAGTTCCACCAAAATTCGACGACTTTCGACTGAGGTTTTATTTTAATTTTTTCAGGCACAAAGTTCGGCGAAATATAAACTTTTGACTATATTGAAATTAAGCAACCTCTAGTGGACCTAATGCATCAAACATTGACCTAATTTTAGGTCAAGAGCCGGTCAATCAGTTGAAAGTACAATGTAATGCGAAAAGCGCGGAAAACCTGAGAGATTCAACACAAAGAGATAAACATAAAATACGTATGAATCGACAGATCTTTACGAAGGCCTACTTTCCCTCTGCTAAATATACGACTTTGTTAGCGAACAAAACGGCTAATTAAATCTACTTTGTGGCATATGAGTATATACTATATATCTGTGAGCACACAATGCAGTTGGACATGTATGTATGTATGTACAACAGTACACATGTACGGCTAAGCGACTACGCTGCCACAAGTACATATACTCTTAGCTAGTCATATACTATAGTAAAAGCACAAATGTTGCATGCAACATAATGCGCAACATGACTTTCTGTCATTACTTGTAGCTCTGCTTGACCGGCAACAACAAATTGCCGTCTTCTGATGCGTAAGACGATTCGCTTTTCTTTTGTATTTATTATTGACGAGTTTTTTCTTCCTCATTGCGCAAGCGTAAACGTCATTCGGGTCTTTCTACTCTTTTCTCGGCAACGCTGGTTTTCATAACTATTCAGCCGACTTTCTTTCCTTCATCTATTCGACTGCTGCATAAACAACGGCAGCTCATATCTCTTTTTCAATGTCCATTCATCCTACTATACTCATAATGCACAAAAAACGTATGTATATTTGATATGTAGATGCGTGTGGCACAATACAATTTAAATTTTATTGACCATGTCAGTTTGCATGGTTCATAGATCGCAAATTCGACAAATGAGCGCAAAATAAAAAAATAAAAAAACTGCTTCGTTAGTGCGAATACTTAATTACACAGTACGACATTAGGGTGCGATATTTTCCATAGAAGATACAACATTTGGGAACAGATACTGATGGTGTATAATTTAATTTAATTAAGGTGTTAAAGAAGTTCAAACAAAAAATAGTAATGGAGTGCCCAAATTTAAAGAAAAGAATAATTTTAAAGCAATAAGTAAAATCGTCACAATCGGCTTCCTGTGCGTACTATTCGCAACACCACCACCCATCTTGAGACCCAGCATTCATTATTGGCTAGCTGAAAGTGTACACGAAGACCGTGGACAATCGATTCGGCGCCGTTCGCAGCAACTCGGACTGACGTATGGAACTACTTGGCGCATTTCACGTCGACAACTTAAATTGAAAGCGTACAAAATATAGCTTGTGCAAAAACTGAAGCTGCTCGACCTTCCCAAGGGACATCGCTTCGCTCTATTGGTTCTTGAAAAGTTCCAAGAAGATGCAACGTTTTTGGGCTAAATTTTGTTCAGCGATGAGGCCCATTTCTGAGTAAGTAAACAAGCAAAATTGTCGCATTTGGGACAAGAAGCAACCTCAAGAGATTCAAGAGCTGTCATTTCTTTCAGAAATAACAACGGATCGGTGAGGTTTGTGGGCCGGTGGAATCGTCGGTACATATTTCTTCATTCATTTGATTTCAACAAGACGGCGCCACTTTCCACACATCGCATCAATTACTGAATTTGATAAGAGAACACTTCGGTGAGCATATAATTTCACGTTTTGGAGACGTGTGGGGATATGTAAAGTCTAAAGCGTATGCGGACAATACCGCAACGAATCAACCAGTAGAAATGCTCGAACGAACGAGTCATAGAAAATTGGACTCAATGGGTGGACCATCTGAGCAACTAGCAACGCTGGACACACCACAAAGTTACTTTGTGTACAGACCAAAGAGCTTCTACTTCTAGGCAAAAGAGAACTTAGTAATATTGTAGGGGTCATCGCAGGACACCCTAACTTAACATCACATCTTCACAAAATTGGAAAAGTGAATTCGGTGAAATGCAGAACATACGGGGAGGATGATGAGACGCTGCCGGATGAAATGGAATATATTCTACCGATCCCAACGCTCCAACTTAAGAGATATTGGGCAATTGGTTAAATTAGTTTTTTTACTAAATCCGTTAGGTAAGTCATAATTTGGTTACCACCCGGGAGCAGAATGCGCTTAATGATGGCCCTCCCAACCAACCAATCAAAGCGCTCACCTTAATACTGGTACAGGTAGTGCATTTCGACGTATAGTTAAGAGCACAGAGCAAGAAACATCATATTTTTGCTCTAAAAAAGCTTTATAAAGCAGAAGCGTTGATCTCAATTACGTGATCGTCAATAAGGAAAACTTTTCTAGTTTTCTCTCTCCACTTCTATCTACACATATGCATAACTTTAACTTTTTTAATTACATACTATATGTATAGTAT
This sequence comes from Bactrocera neohumeralis, assembly GCF_024586455.1. Classification (NCBI taxonomy): domain Eukaryota; kingdom Metazoa; phylum Arthropoda; class Insecta; order Diptera; family Tephritidae; genus Bactrocera; species Bactrocera neohumeralis. Next base: position 27,616,901 of record NC_065922.1, read on the forward strand.
GTCCAGCAGCAGAAAACGAAGTAAAGCGAGAAGATAAGCGTAATAGAAATATTAATTGTGTTAATGTCATAAAAGTCAGTGTGCTGAAGACGTGCAGTTGAGACGGTCAAAAAATTAGTTTATAGATGTAATCGTAACCATTTTTTGTTTGTATGTCAAAGCGTGGCAAACTAAATTCGACTACGCGACTATGTAATTGTTACTGAAATTGGAATTTATGAGTTTTTACATTTACATAATAAGGCTAAAACATGTTAATATGCATTATAGGAAAAATTTCAGTTAAATCGGTAAAATAAAATCTGAAATTTATGTAACCAGTTAGGAAACGCTTTTTAGTTTTAAGAAAAGCATATGGTTATGGGTATCAATCCGCTCAATATCATTGTACAAGGTGCTTTCCAAAGTAAACAGGACTTTTTTAATCTAGCGCCCCCTGGTGGCGCCATCTACATATATGTCGACTGGTGCGTTAGAATCTGCTATCTTTATCGATTGTCCAGTGAGAATTTCATGACATTTCATGGAAGTGAAGTTATTGCGTTTTAAGTGTCAGTATGTTTGTGTTATCGGTGCGAAAACGAGCTACGAACAAAGAGCCAACATTAAATTTTGCTTTAAAATAGGTAAAACTTTTACCGAAACGTTTCAATTGATGAAACAAGTTTATGGCGATGATTGCCTATCCCGTAGCAGAGTGCACGAGTGGTTTCAACGTTTTCAAAGTCGCCGTGAGGACATAAATGACGATCAACAACATGTGGACCAATCAAAATCTGTGATCCCCGGAAATTCCATCAAAACTGTGCGTGAATTCATCAAAAATCAGCCGAAATCGTTACAGAAATTTATGGAAATGGAATTGAATATATCCAAAACATCGATTTATCGCATTTTATGTTTGTTACGCACAAATTGACTGACGACCAAAAATTGCTCCAAATCCAACATTCGAAGGACATCATTAAAGAGGTCAAACAGGTCAAAAACTTCCTTTACAATATTGTGACTGGTGACGTGTTTCCTATATGATCCCGAAATGAAACGCCAGAGAGCTCAATGGAAGGCACCGGACGAGCCGAAACCCAAAAAATCGCGCATTGAGAAGTCAAAAGTGAAGACAATGCTGATTTGCTCTTATGATTCAAAAGGTATTGTCCACAAAGAATTTGTTCCACCCGGCCAAAATGTTAATGCGGTATTATACCTTGGCGCTTTGAAGAGTTTGGTGCGTCGTATTCGACGTATTCGGCCTGAATATCGCGCCGTCTCATCGATCGACGCAGGTGACCGATTATTTGACCAAAAATCACATTTTAACCATTAACCATTCCCCGTATTCACCTGATATGGCACCGTGCGACTTCTTCCTTTTCGGAAAAATGCATTTGCCCATGAAAGGAAAGCGTTATGCAGACGTAGAGGCCATTCAAAAAGCTTGCACCGGCATACTGGCGGCCATACCGGCCAACGAGCTAAAACACTCGTTCGACATGCTTTTGGACCGTGCAAAAAGCTGTATTGAAGCAGGAGACTTTTTTGAATAAAATAAATTGATTTTGCCAAAAAAACCATTTGTTCTACGTTTTTTAAGTCCTATTTACTTTGGAAAGCACCTTGTAGAAATCACGGCAAAGAGATCAATCTTAGCCTAGACATCATTAGAACAAGTGCTCAGAAACAAATGATCATTGGAGAGAAAGTAGCAAGTTTTCCTAGAGACAGCATCACCAAGAAAATATACTTTAAAATATTTCAAATATCACTGAGCTGTATACGCGACTGAGTGGACTCCACCTGAGAAGGAGTACTCTGCAATGGTATAGAATTGGTACATACGAAATAGTCTATGCGCATGTCCAGTTTTTCAAGCTCAGGTCAACGCCATCAGTTTGCAGTGAAGAGATTATTTTAAAGAAAAACAACAAAAAAAAACTGTCAGCAAATGCTCGGATTTTGCAATGTGATGCTATTTCTGGGAGAGTTCAATAAAAAAAGATTTAAGTAACTAATTGTCCTCTTCAGGGATAAACTAAGACAGCTAGTAGGGTTTTATATTTGATTGCTCCCCAACTACAAGTCTCCCCGTCATGCTTTCGGGAAACTGAATGCAATAAGAGAACATTTGACATCCATTAATTCAGTAGCTTTGCTAAGCCTTCTTAATACAGCAAAGTTATATGCAGTGATGTGATAAAAGAAGGAACCACTGGTTGCAGTGCAGTCCTCAACTTTAATCTACACTAATTTTATTTATATATATATAAGTATTTACAGGGCTTTCTATAATTATTATAAAATCACTCGGAGAATAGTCTACATAGTAAACTAATATTAAAATATAAATAGAAAGTATGTATCGAGCTTTTGTGTAAATTATAAAAGCCAGACCCGTTTTCTAATAAACCTATACCAGAAGTCATTTTGAAACTCACAGTCTCAATAATTTGTACTATTTTCATGAAAGTTTCGGTTACTTTCCTTTATAAAAAGTATTAGTTAGTTTTTATATAAGAATTAGTGGTCTTCTTACAAAAAAAAACTACAAAAAAAGTTCAATAAGAATAACTAAATGAAATTTAGGTGATCATACACCTGAGCTTTTAACTACTTTTTTTGTCTTAAAAGCACTATGATACCCTTTGGTGGAGGCAAATGGGTTAAAATATTCATGATATACGGGTTACCCACTCGAAGTGTTACCAAATTCAAACTGCTATAACTACCACACTATTAATGACAGCGCGCTTAAATTTACACCAATAACAAATCATTCCATTGTTTACAAGCGTACAAAAACATTTTAGTCTGTGTCGTGTGAAAAAAAAGTTATACGTGATGGAATTTAAACGTAATAGTGTGATTGCTTTATATTTGGCTGGAAAATCACACGCAGCAATTGTTCGTCAGCTAAAACATCTCGAAGTGAACAAAATGTTTGTGTATCGCACTATAAATCGTTACAATGATACTGGCAGCATCGCAAAACGCCATGGAGGTGGTCATAAGAAAACAGCAACATCACCTGAGATGATTCGAAAAGTGAAGGCTCGACTTGAACGAAATCCACGTCGAAGTGGCAATCAAATGGCTAAAGAGCTGAAAATTTCGCAAAGTTCAATGCAACGACTGTTGAAAAATGAGCTAAAGGTCAAGCCTTACAAGTTCCAAAAAGGACACAATCTTACACCGCAGCAAAAAAAAGTTAGACTCGAAAGAGCGAAGGAGTTGTTACACTTGCACGAACGTGGCGAATTTCCGAACATTGTGTTTTCTGATGAGAAGAATTTCCCTATTGAGCAATTCATAAAAAAATGACCGTGTTTACTTGACCGAACGCACGTACGAGAATTTAAGCCTACGAATGGCCACCCGAAGTAATTTCCCATCGCAAGTGATGGTATGGGCTGCCGTGACCGCTGATGGGCGCTCTCCAGTCGTTTTCATCGAGCCTGGTGTCAAAGTAAATGCGACTTATTATCGTGAAAATATTTTGGAAGGTGCTTTAGAGCCGTGGGCACGTAAACACTTCGGCCGGAAAGAATGGACGTTCCAACAAGACTCGGCGCCGTCACATAAAGCGAGAATTAACCAAGAGTGGTTAAAAAATCATGTTCCACGCTTCATTTCGTCGACACAATGGCTTTCGAATTCACCAGACGCAAATCCGATGGACTTTTCCATCTGGTCCATTTTAGAGAGCAAGGTGTGGACTAAAAAATACACCAGTATGGATGCGCTCAAGAAAGCGATTGTACGTGAATGGGCCAAAATACCACAAGCTCACATTCGTGCAGCATGCAACTCGTTTTTTGACCGTTTGAGGGCCATAGTCAAGGCAAAAGGTGGCCATATCGAGCTAAAGTGAATGGATTCTAAATTTTTGATTATTTTCATACATTTTTGTCATTGGAATCAATAAAAATATTATCAAACTAAAAAATTATAGTCGTTTGAATAGGTAACACTTCGAGTGGGTAACCCTGTATATATAACATTACTGTCTTAACTTAATACCATTCAGTCATTTATTTGATAAATATTTGCCACGTTTTGGAAACTACTTAAGCTTATATCAAACTTTTAATGGTAAAAAAAACTACCTTTTCCAAAACCTTGAGGTGCTCTCTTACTGAATATATTTCGAACGAAAGGTTTTTACTTCGAACGAACTTATTGATTGCATTATCACACAATAGTAATACTAGAGATATTTCTCTTATCTCAATTTTACCGAACAACCTCATCAATAAAATAATTGAGAAGAGACTCACCTTTGCATTCCAATTTGCTTTGCCGTTTGAGATGTGTTTACCGCAAACATTGTTATTCTCTCGAGTAGTATTATTATTGTTGTTATTGTTGCTGTTACTATTGGATACACCGTTGGCACTTCCAGATTTCGACGATTTTTCGGCTGAGCTGCTCTTGCTATCCGCGCTTGATTTCTGCTTATTCTGAAATAGGAAATAAAAAAGTGAAATTTTCAATTCTGAATTGGGATTTCATATAAAATTTTTACTTTGTACATAATTTTTAGATACGCACATATTGTACGAGTATGAATAATTAACTAACCTGCAAGCACTCTTAAGACACTTAAGAGTGGAAATAAAAGTAAAAGTGAATGTGTTAATTAAAATCGTTTAATTGCTAGGTGCACAGATAACCAAGTAATTAACCGTTGCACAGATTACGGTACACAATTGCTCTGCGGGAGTTAATGTATGCAAACATATGAGTGCACACGGGTAAAAAAAAAACTATAAACATATTTAGTACTGCAGTGAGTAAAGATTATAAGTAATAACAGTAATGATAGCTTAGCAAGCTGACGAGTGTGGCCACGCATGCGCCTGCGCATCAAACCTAAAACCTTTATTGTTGGCTAAGACTCAAGCTGAGCATCACCAACCGAAAGAGGAAATGTGTAGAAAAGAAGTTGTTAATTGGAGTACAAATAGCAATTATTACTGACCGCGAAATGTTTTGTGGGGCATCCAATCTCATTGACAAGTACAACAAAAAGCTACTGAAGACTTTTTGAAAGACATAAATAAATAACATTAAATTATGAAAATATGCTCGTAGTAATAAAAATCTATAAGTCGAAATATTTTCAACATTATAATTATTTCTTATGCATGTGTATACTCGTATACACATTTCCTTACTGTTACTTACAAAAAGTAGATCAGTTTATTAATTGAACTCAAAGCAATAAAATTATTTAAAAATACATGAGCATATAAGGCGGCTAGGTCACTGCTAAATATGAGTAAAACACCCTCTCTTAATTTCATTAAGGTAACTCACATATTGGAAGTTCGAAAATCTTTCCGTTTCTGTATTATAAGATGTCAATAGAACTTCACCTCCAGTTATAATAAAGGATGATCCAAGTAGAAATACTTTTTTCAATAGCCTTCTTTGGACAGATCACGCAAGAGTCGTATCGAGCTGTCATGTTATTTTTTATCAGTATTGTTTGGTATTACATTACAGAAAGGTTTACGCCTAAACAACGTTTACAAATCGTTCAATTTTACTGCGAAAATTCACGTTCTGTAAAGAATGTGTTTCGCGCGCTTCATTCAACTTATGGTCAACATAATCGACCTACTGAGCGTACTATTCGCAACATCATCCCTCATCTTGAGACCCAGCATTCATTATTGGATAATATTCGACCGAACTGACCACATCCAGCACGCAGTGAGGCAAATATAACAGCCGTATCTAAGAGTGTATACGAAGACTGTGAAGAGTCGATTGTGCAAGAACTGAAGCCGCTACTCATTCTCAAGCGACACCGCTTCTCTCTATAGGTTCTTGAAAAGTTTCAAGAAGACTCGACGTTTTCGAGGCAAATTTTGTTCAGCGATGTGGCCCATTTCTGGCTCAATGGGTAAGTAAACAGTTGCCGCATTCGGGACGTAGACCTTAAGAGATTCAAGCGCTACCATTTCTTCCAGAATAAACAACGGTTTAGTGTGGTTTGTGTTCTGCAAAAATAATTGGTCCATATTTCCCCGTCAATGGCGACCGTTATCGCGTCATTATAACAGACTTTTTGATGCCTTAAATTGAAGCTCGTGATCTCAATAAGACGGCGCGACTTCCCACAATCAATGGATTTATTGAGAGAACATTTTGGTAAGCTGATAATTTCACGTTTTGGGCTGGTCGATTGGCCCCAAGATCATGTGATATCACACCATTAACATTTTTCCTGTGAGGATATGTAAAATCTATGCGGAAAATCCCGCTTCGATTTAGGTCTTGAAGCAAAATATCACGCGTGTTATTCGCCAGTTATTAGTCAAAATGGCGAAAGAATCATCGAAAATTGGACTCAACGAATGGACCATTTGAGACTTAAGCGCGACCAACATTTGAAAAAGATAATCTTCAATGAAATAAATACCAAAGAATGTTCTTTTGAATGATAATAAACATTCCCTATTAAATTTGAAGTTTATGTGTTTTTTTCTTTAAAAAAGTAGGGAATCTCGAAATGAATCACCCTTTCTATAATCTAAATATAAAATCTTTGCTTGCTATAAATCTATGAATTCATATACTAAAGTTTATAGACATCATCAGAGTAAATCCGAAAAATATCATCTTCTATATACTTTCTTCTCAATTGAACAGACTTTTCCAGAAATATATAAGAGTACGAGTATCACGTTAGATACACTTTCGACGACTAAGTTGCTGGGATTGATATTAGCCGCTAATTTTGTGGTTGGCTCAAAGCGAATCGTCGGTTGATAAGGGTCAGGTGATCGATACCTTAGAATAACCTAAAAATATTGATTTTCTTGTCTATGATAGATAGACGAGGAATGCGCCGCGAGCTTAGATCTATTGTGCCCTTTGTTTATGATAAAAGTAATGCCAGTAGTAAAGTAAAGCAGGCCTTCTTCACGTTGCGGGGATGACTGAAAGAACGTAGATTCGGAAAGGAGGCAGAAAGTACAGTAACAGCAAAAACATTGTCAAATATTACCCTATAACGGTTTCTTGTCCGAAAGAGTTAAGGATAGATACACGGTTAAAAAACGATGTCAGAGATCCGATAAAATTTAACAAAATAAGTAATTTTATCTAAAACGCATTATCAAAAACAAATTACAATAAATTAATTAAATCTAAATGGAAACTAGCCAAAATAGTTGCATGTTAGATTCATACTCACTCTTATCTCAAAACACGTGTCAACGCGTGTTCAAAACAATGAAACGACCTAACACCGTCCAGATACAGGAATAAATAAAAAAAACAACAACAATAGCAATTTTAACCTCACTTTTGCAGACAAACTAACGGTGCACCATTTAAAAGAAATAAAAAACAAAATGGGCACGCGCTCCAAGACACACACATACCAAAATGTGTATGTGGAACTCCGTTTGTTTGTGTAGCTTTCGTTTTTCACGAAATAAAGATTTTTTTATTTTTCAACCAAAAAATTCAGTTGAAATATAGTCGTGGTCATTTTGGTTCAAAACTGTTGACACACTTCACTTGTGGTATTTCACTTCTTTGACGCTTTGTTGACACTTTGCTGCGTTGACATGATTTCTTTGCATGACATTTGTGCGTCGCTGTGTATTCTAATTGTGTTAATTACATTTATGAACTGTTAAAACGAGTTTTTAACACCTTCAGTACATTAATTATGACCGCTTTGACTGGCTGACTCAAGCTATCCTAGATTATTAAATTATTTTTTGAAGGTGTTCTGATTTTTAATGTAAATATCGGAGTAAACAAAAAGTAAGTGCTAAAATCTAGAATTTCTAAAAGCATTGAATTCGCAAACAAAGGTAAAGTTGAATTTATATTGAAGAACTTAATATGTATGTTGTATATGAAGAATGAAGAATGCAGCTTAAGAAAATATCATAATAGTAATAAGTATTTGAAAAAATGTAAATTAAATATAGGTTTTTTTTTTGGAAGAATTAGTCTACTTAATTGAATTATTAAAAATATCATTAACTATATGATTATAAGCGCTTGATTTATCAATTTCTGCATTAGCATTAGTAAATCCAAATTTTTTTCAAGAAGTGATCTGCAAACTTCCTTACACAGAAAAGGTAGGCCAGGAACATTACAACTCAGAGAACTAATTATAAATGACCGAGATAAGTGGTTTTCTACAGATCTTCATAATTTTAGTGTGTTTTTGGCTTCTATTATTAACCTAATCCAACGACGTTAACGACGCGAAAAGTTTGTCCGGCTAATTATGATAACATTCAAAAATTCAAAGAAACAGTACTTGAAGATCGTCATGTCGGCATCAGAAAGGTAGGAAATGACCTCAGTATCCCATATGGATTAACTCCACTGATTTTGGATAAAGTTTTGGTTAAAGTTTGTGTCTATGCTAAAATCGTACCAAAAAACTCGAGTCTTTTGCAAAATCCACATAGAATGACAGTCACAATATAAAAACTGAGAACGTAACTCAATGCTTACATTCATCAAACTCTTCATTCCTGATGATTCCTATTTTGAAGGCGAAGATATAAATTTGTATTAAATTACGTGATATGTATTTTTTTATCATATGACAATCATGTAATATTTAATACAGTAACCATTATTACTCATTTTCGACTTTGGTGTTACTTTCTTAGGCATATTTGGTATTAAAAACATAATTTTGTAGATAACAGCGTCTGCCCAAAGGAATTTAACAGAATAACGATCCTAATCACTTGCCCAAAATACCGAAGAAATGGTTTAGGTTAGGTAAAGTCTTAGAACAGATCCTCACACCAAGTATCCCATTTGACTCTTGTGAACGCTGGTGTTTATGACGTCCAAACCTCCTAGATGTAGATTTACGAAGAGTTTTGACCACAAATATGTTAAGGAATCATCTCAGGGTGAAATTTTCGAGAAATCGATTTTTTTTGTTGCATTATCGGAAACTATACACTACAATAAACATTCTCTAAAATTTTAAAATTATTACGGTCGCTACAGCGTTTTTGTAGAAAGGGAACAGAATGGGGAACATAGCGACTCCAATCTTTAAATGCGGTTTTCCCAGAATTGTGTTTATCAAAACGGATTCCACTCCCAAAGGGAGAATTTTGAAGATATCTAGTTCCAATTTCGAAAGAACATTTCTAACGTCATTCTCTATCGCGTTATAGAAGTTTTTTTTTTTTAAATCTTGATTTTTTTTCTACGAAAAATCAGGAATATCAGTGATTTTTCGTAGGGTCACACTGAGACGATCCCTTAATGCAGTGTTATCAATCTCAGCCAATTTACCAGATTTGCCGAAGATACAAGTATTCATACATATCTACCAAGAAATTTCAACTTCAGGCAGCGGAAAGATGAAAATTAGCAGAGAAAGTGCCTTCATTATTCCATCTCGCCTTCTTCCACACGGCTTTGATAACTAGCAGCAGTTGAACGGCCCTTTAACGTTCATCTCTGGTCTAGAAAGATCCCTCAAATGCACAAGGTCAAGCGTAAGCGAACAACGGAAGACCGACCGTGACAACCTTACAGCATCGGTCTGTCAATTACAATAAAATTGCGTCAAAACCGGAACAACTCATACAAATTTGATTGAATTTTTTCAACGAGCTTAGGGAGAGGTATAGTTCTCTAGTTCTCTAAATAAAAGTTGAATGGTCTAAAATTTATCCAAGCACCTAGGATAGAGTAAACAAGCTTTATTTTTAACATTCTCTTCGAAAATTGAGTAAATATTGATAAATAACATTTTGTTCTATTTTTTCCAAATTTTAAAATAGTATACTGTTTTGCTAATTGTTGAAAATGAATAATGATGCAAAAGGAATTTTTGCATTTCTTTTTCTAAATTAAAATTAAAAACATGATATGCAAATATGAAATGTACTGATTTCTGCCAGCTATTATACTCGTATAATGTATTTTTGTGTATATACTAATATTCTCAATCAAATTAATTCACTTGTCATCATTACGTCAAAGCAATCAAGATTTGCATCAATTTCTCATACTCCTCCTAATAGCTATGAGAGTAAAAAATCGCCAACGTATTTCATGACAAAAATTAAAGTGTAATAAACATAGAGAAACAGAGAACTTAATGAAGAAAGCAATTAATTCACATGTGCAATTATTTGCTATGCCATAAACTTAAAAAAAGAATCGTAAAAAAATTGATTTTCGTAAATTTGGTGGGGAATTCGCAACAATTAACTGTATTGTGCAATAAAGTGTGGGGGTAATCAAATACCGTAAATAACCTTAAATATGTCTCCATTGTAGTAATGTATTACCAACAACCGTTATAACGAAGGTAGAATGAAGGAATCAATACGAAAATATTGCTAAGCTTTTAAGGATTTTACTATGAGAAAGGCAATCAATTGTAAACAAGTAAGGAAGGGCTTTTAGATTTCATTATACGTCATTTACATATTTTTCAAATACCGTATTCGAAAGTTTTATTCCGCTATCATCATTGGTTCCTAATGTATACTACTTTATATTGGAAGAAAGCGTGGTTAGAACCGATTTCACCCATATTTCGTACATGCATCAGGTGTTAAGAAAATATTATATACCGAATTTTATTGAAATCGGTCTAGTAGTTCCTGAGATATGGTTTTTGGTCCATAAGGGGGCGAGGCCACGCCCATTTTCAATTTTTCAAAAAAGTCTGGGTGCAGCTTCCTTATGCAATTTTTTCCGTAAAATTTAGTGTTTCTGACGTACTGATTTTCATAACCTTTGTATGAGAAAGGCAAGGCATATGGAATTCCGAATTTTATTGACATGTCATCAAGATATGGTTTTTGGTCCATAAGTGGGCGAGGCCACGCCCATTGTAAAAAATGGGGAACTGTATATGGGAATGTCTGAAGAAAACGACTCTGTAGAGTTTGGTTGAAAAAGTAGTTTCTATGTACAAAAAACTTAGTAATTCTTTCCAAAAAAATTGCGTCCAAATATGCCCCTCCCTAAAGCGATTCTTTGTGCCAAATTTCACTTTAATATCTTTATTTATGTATATGTATACGTATGAAAATACGTAACTCCAAAATATACACAAATCCGGATTTTGACTCTAATCACTTTGGTATACATAACCCTATATCTGACTCTTTTAGTTTTAGGACTTACAAATGTCTAAAGCTAACGAATATACAATAACAATATGTAAGTATGTAATTATGTGTTGCTGCGGTTGCTAGTTGTTGAAATGGCAAGGTCGATAAAAATATCAATCGTTTTTTGGTCCGCAGCAACAAAACAAAGCAGCAAAATGATAATTGACACAGTTAAATACAAACAGCAACAATTTAAATAAATGCACAGAGTATAAGATATACTTGTACATTTGTCTGTAAATTTGCTTGTGCCTAATTATCTCAAGCAATAAGTGATGCCGCAAACATTTACAATGTCATTAACGATGGCGTTGCAACAATTCATTTAAGTTGTATTTAAATGTTTTATGGCTGTATTTATGTCTATTTAATTTGTAGTTTGCTAAATGTCGTTGGCTTTGATCACTTGGTTTCAATCCTCATAAAAACTTTTGTCTATATTTTGTAAATGTTTATCACTGGTCCGATGATCTTAATCGGATGTTGTGACCTTTTCTAAAGAAGAAGCAAATCAGTCAGATAGATTTTTATTCGATAGATGTTTATATACACTTTAGGACGTGTCATTTTGAAGCACCCTTTTTTGTTTTAATTAAAAAATGGGCTAAAGCATTCAAGAAGGCCTTAAAATTGTAAAAAACCTATCTTTTGTAGCTTGATATTTGAGCATGGTAAAAATATCTGATGCGATGAACCATTCTGAAGGTATTCAAACTTATTATTTTTTTCCAATTATATGAAATTATAATCTTTTGCAGTCATTAAAGATTTTAGCCAAATTTTTTGTTGAAGAAACAAATTTACTTAAAATGACCCTCTAACACATATGTATGAATATATAATATATAACGGGTGTTTCAAAAGGGACGTTACAAAAGTAGAACGACAGGGACAGCAAACGACGCCATATTTTTCCCGCTCTTTGACATTTCTTTTCAGTAAGATTTGCCATTTCATTACGGAAAGATTCACGATTTGGTGGGGTTGATTGACCGGCGGCGTCATTGGGCTGTACTACTTCCGTGATGATCAAGCCCGGCACGTTACTGTGAATGGGAATCGCTACCGCTCAATGATAACCGAATATTTTTGGCCTGAATTGGATAATATGGACTTGGGCAATAAGTGGATCCAACAGGACGGCGCCTCTAACCACACAACGAATGTCACAATAGATTTATTGAAAATGAAATTTGGTGAAGGTTCTTACGAAAGAGCTCAGACAATTGACCGCCTCGGTCGTGCGTTTTGACGCCGTTAGACTATTTTCTGTGGGGCTACGTCAAGTCTATGCCAACAAGTCAGCGACGATTGATGAACTTCGTATGAATATCGAACGTGAAATTGCAACAGTATCGGCCGATTTATGCTTGAAAACCGTCGAAAATTGAGTTCAGCGTCTGGACTTCTGCAACCGTGCCCGTGGCGGTCATGCAAAAGAAATCGAGTTCCATACGTAATGAATAAAGAATTTCATTGATATCCCAAACCGTTTTTGTTTTATTTATAAAAACTTTTGTAGCGCTCTTAATGAAAAACCCGTTACTAGCAGCTATACGGTACTTATAATAGCAGAGTATAAAGGTCAAAAGCAAAATAGACCTTGAACCCTGTTCTAACACCTATTAGTTCCTCCTATAGGAATCTAAAATGATTGTTGCAGAGAACTTTCCGAAATTCAAGTCTGGTATATTCATACATTACTTTACCCTTCGCTGCCAACTGATTCTCTTTAAAGTTATGCAGGGAACCCTGCGCCAGCAAATGTTAAATTTGATAAACACTTCTATCATCTTTTTTACGATATCACGGAATATACTCATGTGGATCACACACTTTGAGCACGCGTATATCCTATGTCGTTGTTCCCATTTATGCGGATTCTCATTTTATGCAGATATGAGAGCAGATAATCCGATTTAACTGAGTTTTAGCTAATTCGGTTATTTTATGGGGTAGAAGTTATCCATTCAAACCGAGTGAAGACAAACGATAAGTTGATTGAAATAATTTTATTTGCAAATTAGAAATACCTTAGGCAGACAAAGATTATGCGATTTAATGCCACTTAAATATATTTTTCCTGGGGTTATGCCAATATACCAGCAACTACCGAGGAGCCCGAAGCCACCATTCAGCGAAATGCTGCACCGGACTATCGAAAATTGGCGTAAGCGGCTGAAGATATGCCAACGGAGCTATGGTGGCCATTTGGCAGATTTTTGTTCAGGCCATAAATGGCATAAGATTATCTGCATAACCAAAAACCAAAATCCATTTTGTCCAAATTTTGACATTCTAACATCACTTTGTTCTTGTTGACAGACCCTTTATATTGTAGAATCTTAAAAAAAGTGAAAATTCATTTAAAAAAGTAAACTGAAAGGAAAAGTGGTGACAACTAAACAAAAGCACACAAAGCAAATGTATGTAACTCTCACCCTTTTACAGTATGAAAGGGAAATAACTAGATAAACAAACAGCTCCCACACAAATCAACCAAGCATTCTTTGAAGACACCAAAAACGAATAATAATGAATAAATATGTACATTTATTTAACCAAATTTAGAAATGTTTGTAATTTTGGGAAAGGTAAGCTCATTTGGGGCACATATGAATTACATACACATGTGCGTGTATGTGTGTGTGTAGAATGCATAGAAAAGCAGTAAAAGTCAAAGAAAGGCAAGTGAATGTTTATCTCGACTTAGACGTCGTGACGTTGCCATTTTTTCGGTCATTACTGCTACTCTGCTACTATTTCTTCGACCCAGCCACAAACAGTTGATGATGAAAAAGTGGAATAAGCAAATCATCTAGTCATAAATAAATCGTTTTTTATGCTAATGAGTTTATATTGAAAATTGAAAGTTCACCCGCCCGCAGGAAAGCATATTCATTCATTTTTAAGCTTTAGCTTCTTGTTGTTTATTTATTTACTTTTTCATTAATTTTTTTTTTTTGCTTTTTTGGGTTTTTTTGCACAGAAAAATGTAATTTATCTGTGTTCATTGTTGCAGTATGTTTTTAGCCGACAACATTTTTATTGTTATTGCGTGCGAAACTAGATCAACTGGTTGGATATTTATTCACGCAGCGTGTTGTGGCCACTGTAACCGCTAAAGTGTACGCACGCCTCTAATGTATTTGCACACGCTCGCATAATTTTGTACGTACAAATATTTTCATGCGGTTACAATTATACATGCTTCGTCGTATATATGTATACATACATCTGTATGTCTGTACCTATATGCAGGCATACATTTTAATAGATTTATGTTTAACACAAGAAACATTCGTGTGTGCGTTTTTGCACTCAATTAAGAGGAATTGCATTCGGTACACAAAATTTGCAATAAATTTCGGCACAGATTCGCAAAGATTGATAAGATATGCTAAAAATAATTCGGCATAAGAAATGCAGTAATACTTTTCAAAGTAAAAAATTATATAATACATCTGAATCCATAATCTAAGTGGATGACCATATAGTTTCATCCAAAACAATTTCTGAGCTTCACATTACAACATTAACAGGATAACCACTATTAGGTGAGCTGAATTTTATATCTATACTATCAAATACAAAAAGAAATATGAATTAATGCCTGAAATTTTAACCCAATTAATTAAATTCTCCAAGATTTCATACGGCAGTTTAGAAGCAAGTATAGGTCGCAGAGTATTATATAGGTAGCATCAGTTCACATGGTTCTTATAAATGGCAACCTGGTAGAATGGTTCAAATAATGCTACTGAAGTTATAGCATTCATCCCACCTGATAACATGGACACAATTATGTGAGTTCTCACTCAACTTCCTTATCTAAAAATATCTGATATTTCATATACAATTGTCTCAAAGATTTCGACACTTTTCGTAGAAAAGAAATAGTATATGGTTTAATGAAAATAAAACCAATATTTTTGCATTAAATTAAAGTGTTTTTAGTATAGTTAGAATAATTAAAATTATCCTATAAATAGCTATAATATGGTCTATAAACGATTTTCAAAACCTGTCTATGTTCTTTTATTTAAAAAATATGGTTGTTTTTGTTGATAAAGTGGTAGAAAACATTACCGAAAGAGTTTTGAGCAATTCTGTCGAGTTGACAACCCTTTGCCGGATAAAACTCGGTCACTTCATTACGTAAATCCAATTTCATTAAAACGGTGATACTTTTGATACAGTAATACTCTTCCCAGGTGCACTTCTTACAGCATAAATGTTATAATCACTTTTATCTTCCTATTGATTAGCCAATTTGTATGGCAGCTATGTTCGGAGATTACAAAATTGCTTGGATAATAATCTATGCCAGAAAGGCAATGCCGACAAATGAGCACCGTCTTGAAGAGACCAGTGCAAAATTTCAGATGGATAACTCAAAAACTGAGGGACTAGTTTGCACATATACAGACAGACATATGGACACTAAACTTCATGGCAAACTTACACTCCTATTCTGTGCATTTGGCAAATTCAACATCTTGCTAGAGGTCTGTAGGTAACAAGAGACTAGCAGAAAAGTGGAGAAAAACGCTGCGATCTGAAGTTTTATCAAGATTGCCACAGAATACCAAAAAACAAATGGAATTGAACATCTCCAAAACATCGACTTATCGCATTTTGACCGAATTTGCGAAAGGTGTGTGCACGGTTTGTTCCGCACAAATTGACTGACGACCAAAAATTGCTCAGAATCCAACATTCGAAGGACGATTATTTAACCAAAAATCACATTTTAACCATTAACCACTCCCCGTATTCACCTGATATGACACCGTGCGACTTCTTCCTATTCAGAAAAATGCATTTTCCCATGAAAGGAAAGCGTTATGCAGACGTAGTGGCCATTCAAAAGGCTTGCACCGGCATACTGGCGGCCATACCGGCCAACGAGCTAAAACACTCGTTCGACATGCTTTTGGACCGTGCAAAAAGCTGTATTGAAGTAGAAGGAGACTATTTTGAATAAAATAAATTGATTTTGCGGAAAAAACCATTTGTTGTGTTTTTTTTTTAAGCCCTGTTTACTTTGGAACGCATCTTGTAATAACGTTTCATAACATCCTGGTAGTTGGAAAGCTTTGCTTCACAGACGTTAAGGCGACGCTGTTTTTCAAAAAAAGTTAGTGGTTTTGGAACCAATCCTGCTTTCATTTTATTTGAGCCCAAATGATCTTTCAAAATAGTTTTCACTGATCTTTCCGATATTCCAACGATGCCAATAAAATTTCTGACTGTTATCGTCGATTCTCAAACACCAATTCCTTAATTTTATGACGTGCTGAGCATCAGTTGATGTTGATGGCCGCCCTGGACGTGGTTTATCGTCAATGTGTTCTCGACCCTCTTTGAATAATTTGTAGCAATCTAAAACCGAAGGCCTTTTCCAACATTATAAACGTTTCGTCACCAGAAATTTGATCCCGCACACAAAATTTAATGGAATTTCTTTGTTGAATAATTACACTCAAGGTAAAAGTCGCCGAAAGCACTTCAAAAAGATAAGCCTAACTAACGATTATTTTGATGTGACATTTGGAATAGATTTCACTGACAGTCATATCAATCTCGAAAAATGACGACGAATGGGTTCCCGCGCCAAATTTAAATTAAATAGTCTTACTATTTTTTGCCCGCAGTAGTAAATATTATTATTACCTTAGATTCTCACCAAGCAGATTACTTCGCGAAACGAACTAGAAACCAAAGTTTCCGGAAAAGTATAGTATTACTTTCTTCGTAGAATTCAGTTTCGACTTGGTTCAAAACATAAGGTTTTCCAACAACTGCGTAAATATCATCTAGACGTCTGTCTGCTTCTATGTAAAACAAGTCTTTATATATATATATTTGTCCCATAATTTTTACACAGCACTGTCACCATGAAATTTGCATGAGCCGGCTCATATGCAATGACCAGTTGAGGGGTCTACAAACGGAGAAGTGTCAACAAACGCAAAACAATGTTAGGAAAAACATTTGGAAATGGCTTTTCAAAATTATTAGATGTGCAAACAAAGCGTAAAATAAACACAATGTAAATGTCTTGATGACAACGCGCAGGCAACAACAGAAGTGGCTACCCAACAATGCCAACAGCAACAACAGTAGCGCGCAATTCAAATTGTGTGAACGAAAACGCGTGCGCAATGAAGGCTGCCACAACAACAACAACAGCCAATTTAATTTAAATAAAAACGCATACGTACAAACAACAACAACAGCAGCAAGCGACTGAACTTGCCGCACAACCGGCAATTATATGCCAACGAGACGCCTGCGCCTTTTCGGCGCCCACATTCACTTCTGGCCAACGAAAAATGGAGGCCGCCAACGACCGCAAAACGATGCCTTTGGCCACAATCGTAACTGGAGGCGGCCGAACGAGTTTGCGGTATAACAACAACAACGCGACTCGCTGCCATAAGGCGTACAATGTCAGCTGCAAGCAGACTGTAGCTCTGTGGCAGCTTGTTTCGACGAAAATCACTTTCCTTTTTGGTGCATAATAATTTCTTCGGTTTTTTGCTACATGCCACCGAGTTGTTGGTGGCACACAGGTTTTCAATTTTCGCCTTGATTTCACATTGCAACTTTTTTCGCATTTTTTCTTCACTTATGTAGTTTTTGTTTGTGTAAATATGCAGTTGGGAATTTTCGTTTTCAATTAAAAAGTGTGCAAAAGGAGACAACGACAGCGAAGACCTTGACATTTCGCCACGAAAATTTATTGAAGGCGCGCAAAAATTGTTTCGTCTTTTTGGTTTTTGCTGCAACTGTTTGTTGCAACGACGTTGGCAGCTGAAGAAAGTGAGTGCCGAATGGCAAAATTATAAGCAACATTAATTTTGAAGAGGATCTTGTTTAGTGGCATTTTGAAAATAATGTTGCCGACACTACTGCTGCGATGGCGGGCTTTATTGCCAGCACAAATGTTGCATGCCACCGTTGTGAAGGCTTTAATGTCATTAAAAGCGATTGTCGCGCTGACTTGCTTATGCCTTTGTGTTATTTGTATTTATTTGCGATTTTTGGAAAATTCGCTTTCACTTACAAATAACGGTATTGACATTTGAAAACAAAAATAAATAAATAAATTTCACATAAAAAAAATAAGCAAATCATGCACAGCAAATAAATCGACTGTGACGAAGAGGCGGTATTATTTTAACGGCGCTTTGTATGTTTAATTTATAATACGACAAAAATTAACAACAAAAAATATTCATTAATGTATGAAACAACTGACTGGATTATCATTAATCGCCACTGATTTTCGCCACCTTTCACGTTGTCGCGTTCGTCGCTTTAGTCTTTTGTTTGCCACCACGCGGCTGCAGCTGAAGCGTTTTCACTTTTTCCCTTACCATCAGCAGCTCTAAATCTCCCAACTGCCAACATTTAGCCAACTGATCAACGATTACAGTAACTCTTGCTGCTTGCTGTTGCCTGCTAAGTTAATGACAAGCTTACAACTCCAGCACCCCCCTGCCCATCTTCACTGCCCCTCTGTTCCCCTCATTTCGACACGGTTTATCTGTTGTTGTGCTCATCCGCACGTGTATCATGTTGCGCCGGGATTTAGCCATGAGAATTATTCACAGCTTTAACACCTCTTCAACGCTTTTATTCAATTTTCGCTGGAAAATCTGCCTGCAATTTATATACATAAGTACATTTATATATTTCTTCTTTATTTTTAATTTTTTTCATTTGGTAGCTTTTACTCTCTTATTTTTGAAAATGAAAGTTGGAAGGTGAAATTTAGGAACAAAATGAAGCAACCATTAAAATTTATGTTGCACTTTTTATTTGCAGAAAAATCAAATGTTAAATGAATTAGTGCCAACATGAGAATAAATGTGTTGAAAAGCAGATATTTGAAGAAACACGATAAAAAGCGAAATTTTCCATAAATATATATATGATAACTTTGTGATAAGACTCGTTATCGAGTGTCACAGCAATGGATAAAACAGATACCTGAATCACAGATTACTGTAAAAGCTTTTTTTGCCCAAGTTATCAGCTAGAATGGATAGCTTGGTCGGTGCTACTATTTGTTCATGTACTGTCGCACGATATTTTTGATCCAAGATCGATCGTAAGAGATCCAGCGAGCGCGCTGCCCTCGGTAAGCCTAGCCTCTCCCTAGTTGTCAGAGTTTTAACAAGCCATTACCATTGCTGTGAGCGTCCATGCTTTAAAGTAGAGAATTTTAATGGACATCAGCTGCAGAAGATGCATTGATGAAGACCAATTGGAAATATCTCAAAACTTCCTTTCTAAGTGACCCGTTTTTTGCCTAGGAACTCACACTTTCAGATATTCCACCGAACTGGTGAGAATAGAAATTAAACAAATAAAAGAATTTATATTAGTCACTAGGCACTTTGCTGACTTTTAACATATCGAATATAGGAATTATGTTTTTATGGCTTCACAAGGGATTTCATATAATAGTCCAAGTGCGATTTCTGGATCAGCCATATATCCTAACCAAACATAATTTATATCTTTACAAAGAAACGTACAGTGGTGTATAGGCACAAAGTCCAAGTACTATTGCAAGAGAAATTTACTAAACTGCTTCAATCGAATCTGACTCGCTTAGAAGATATCGTGTACACAGTGTTGGAAGAAATAGCAGTTCACAGTATTGTTTTTGAAAAAAATCGTAAGAAATCAAAAACACTTAAACGCAACCATTCTCCTGCGATGACGAAAGTCAAAAACTGGTTCTAAGAGTTTTAAGATCGTCCAAAGTCAATTTTAGAAAAGCCATGGAATATATCGACACAAATTTGTCTAAAGATATCGTATTGGAAAAGCTCGCTGTAAGGTGCCCATAAGACAGAAGACACCTCAAAAGACCACGTGAATCATATTCTGCATGAGAATGTTTTCAACGCGATAAGTACCACATTTGGTCACACCGGACAACAAGTGCAACCGTAGACCACTTAAGTAGTGCTTGACGGCTTTTAAGCACAAATCGATCTGCTTCGGAAAAGACGAATTCTGTTACATCGAGCAAAAAGGTGATAACCATGATTTTCTGGTTGTCACGACTATCTATAAAGGGTCAAATCAGACAAATACCCCTTCTCCAGACTTCTTTTTGCTTCCCAATTTGAAAATGTCACACGCCGCGTTGAAATTTTAGCCGAACGAAGCGGTTATCGTCGTCACGGTTAAAAAAGTCAAAAGTATCAGGTTATCAAACAGACTATCTGAAGGAATATTTCGCGGGATTTTGAGAAAAAAATTATTGAAATATTAAGAAAAATCGATGCAAATAAACTCAAACTCATTGTGATTTTTAAATTTCGCTCGCCAAGAAATATAAGTAATTGTTATATAAACAAGCATTTGAGAGCACTTTCCAGCGAAACTGTCAGTTTTCTTAGTCAACTCATATATCAAACTCAAAGTGACACAAACTATCCCTACAACTGTAGCATGCTCTTTGAAAATGTTAGGCCCCAAATTACGCTATCAGAAAATTAGCACTGAAAATAATTTGTCGATTGTAAAGCGAAACACTAATTACTACATTCGTTGAGCGTAAGCCTCGCATGCCTCGACGCCGACACGGAATTATTATAATTACACGCGCACTCCCTCAACCATCAACGGGTTGTAAGACAGCGCCCGAGCGAATGACTCAATAAAAAATCAATAAGTGCGGTAAAACAAAAACAACAAAAACAATCGGCAGTAAATAAACACGCCAAATGCGCTGGCAGCAAGACACTCTGTGATCGCAATCAAACACTAAAAAATCGTGCATTACAGTAGCAAAGTAGACAACTACCGATCCAGGCGATACACACACACATACATAGATATATATGTAACTATTAACGAATAGATAACGACACCTTCCAGCGCAAATAATCACGACAAAAACGCTTCGTCTGGTGGGCGAGGGCAACCATAGGGAAGCCAGCTCGATAAAAAGTTGAAAAAGTGAAGAAAGTGAAATGGAAGGGAGAGAAAAGAAATAAGCAAATCACTTCACTTGAAATGCAGTCCGTTAAAGAGGTTATCATTCGAGTGAAATCACGGTGTGCTGCGGGCGATTGACTGCAATTTGCAACCAACACCAACACTCGAACATTTTTTCATTGTCAACGCCAAGCAAAGCAAACAGGGGAAATGATTTACTAGCAACAACAAAAGCCATAATAACAACAAAGCAGTGGAAAGTAAAATAACAAGAGCGAAAATTTATAAGTAATTTCAGAAAAAAATATATCTTGTTCAGCAGTCCACAATCGTCCGTGACATAGGCGTACCGAATTCTTCTTTTTTACAGTGGAACTGATTTTTCACTCCTTGCTTCACTTTTAATTGATAATTGTTTGAACATCTTGAGGGCGCTGCAATCATTTTGCCAAATCATTCGTGACGAATTAATAACAGCAAGCAAAAGCTCACTTTCGCTTTGAACTACAGTCAAAACCAGTTAAGTAGCACTTTGCGCTGAGACAGTTCAATTAATAGCGCTTATTTTTTTATTTTGGATAGTATTTATAATATTAAAAAAACATTAACTTATATGAAATATTTTACACAAATTTGGAGTACAATAAAAAAAACAGGGGTGTTACTCGTTGGTATTACAAAACAACAATTGAAAATTGAAACACGAATGTATGCTTTTATCAAACTTTATTTTAAAACATATTTTATTTTATTTTTTTGCACAAATTCAGTTTGTTTTTTTGCAAATTTCTTAAATGCATGTTTTTCACCTGTTGTGCATTGTACCAAACCAATTATTTTGACGCGCATATATTATTTATTATAAAAACCACTAGTTGTTTTTAATTTTTTGATTGTTAATTTCTTTGTAAATCTTTAAATTTTTTTCTATTATAATTTATATGAACTTATTTTTCACTGACAATGCCAGCAAAGTTTCTTGTTTTTTATTTGTTCAGCTTTGTTTACCTTTATGAAGTTCAACGACTCAGACTACAGTTGATTCAGAGTTTAATGAACAATGTAAAAACTTAATAATTTAATATGAAAATAGAAAGACGATTTTATGTTGAGTAATACATTTTACTATAATTGAATAAAAACAAAAAATTCATATATAAAAAAAAAAATAAATTTTGAATTTTTGTCCATACAAAAATGTTGGCTGGGTATTGGTCAGATTGTATGGAAAAATAAAAAACACCGATTTTTTCAATATTTAGTGCTCTTTAAAAAGTTCGAACCTTCCTCTCTTCCGAAAGCCTTAGCTGTTTTCTCCATAAACGATACTAAACCGGCGCGATACTAAACATATCCCAAAAACTGTTACTCGTTGGTATTACAAAACCAGGCCTGACAGTAGTCGTTTTCCTTTACACATTTTATTTTGCGAGCAGTTTGTTTTTGCTTGCATGTATTGTGCTCACTTATTTCATTTTATTTTATTATTGTAATTTTTTGTTCATGACTCCCAACATTTTTTATATTATAATTTATATGAACTTATTTTTCACTGACAATGCTAGCAAAGTATCTTATTTTTTATTTGTTCAGCTTTGTTTACTTTTATGAAGTTCAACGACTCAGACTACAGTTGATTCAGAGTTTAATGAACAATGTAAAAACTTAATAATTTAATATTAAGACGATTTTATGTTGAGTAATACATTTTACTATAATTGAATAAAAACAAAAAATTCTAAAAAAAAAAAATAAAATAGTCATATTGGTCAGATCGTAAAAAATTTTTTCGAATATTTTCTTTTAAACTCAAAATGCCTTGCTGCTAGAGCTGTATGAGATATACGACGTCATTGATTACACCAATTGGCGCAAAAGTTTGTTTACGCCAATAAATAAGATAAAGCATAACCTTTTAACAATATGTCCTTAAGAAGATTTTAATTATTTCTGGAACAAATTAACAATGTGTTTGGTTTAAACTTTGTATTTCCAAAGGAACCAAGGCTACGGAATCATTGAAAATGTGGCAGAGTGTTTTGGGGAGTTTACTTTATCACGAACACAAGTATGCTATGAAGGTCGTGGAGTCATCTAAAACTAAGGTAGTAGTCTGGTAACTTGGGTTCAAAAAATCGAAATACTTTTTTTTACTTAATTTGAAAGTACAATGTCTTGAGAATATACTGTGAAATTTTCAGACAGAAATTCGAAATATTTCGGGAGTTATAACGAGTTTCCTAGAGCGCCGCAGAGTCCTCTCTCTCGGAGTTGTTGAACTTTGAACGCGTTTTTCTCAAAACATTGTTTTTCTGGTCAGCCCGGGTCCTAACTTTTTTTCTACTGAACCGATTGCTTTCAAATGTTTTACACACTTATAGTTCTCGTCTTTACTAACGAAAATTTTTTAACCCCTAACTTTTTATTTTACAACCCGTTCTTTGCTAAAATAAAAGTACTTTTTTTTCAAAGTCCGCCATTTCGTTATTTACCCTTGAAATTTAACTTCAGTAGTTCCGACCAGAATGACATGTCTGTAGATTAAGAATAATCAAGAATATTTGATTTCAGATAACATCAAGAGCCAAAATCATCTAGGCCACCTACGTGCATTTTTTTTGAGGTTCCAACTTCGAGTGACAATAATAATAGTAATAAAGTAATAAATTTTTTCAAATAAATTTTTTTTATATTTTAAATATGTAGATAAACACATGCTCAATATTCAAGATAATTCATTTTTATTTTCCTACAAAAAACCACCCTCCAAAGAAGTCATGAAAATAGGCATAAGTTACCAGAGTACCTTAGGCGAGTCCTATGTATATCTCCTTATGGATAGACTCAAGACATTTTTGGTATGAAAAGTGTCAATGCTAAAATCGTATAAAAAGACTTAAATCTTTTGTAAAAACGACTTCGAGTAGAGGCCACAATAGAGATGCTGATGACCCTACATTCATCAAACGCATCATTACTGTTGACGAGACATGGGTTTATGAATATGACGCCGAAACTGTCTAACAAACTAGCGCGTGATGCTAGATGAGCCGAAACGGAAAAAACCAAAATTCGCTGAAAGCACAAAATCCTATCCTAGTTAGTCGTAACCAAGTGACAAGACATTAAAATGGGTTGAAACGGTTGACATTGGGCTTAACTTTTCTCGAATCTTTTAAGGTGTGTTCCTAAAAAATAATGTGATCAAATATTTGTCATGAATTTCTCAATTGTTGCCTAACCGCTTTACTGCAGTTTAGCGTGAGTCTTCCCTGTATATGTCTCTATCTTACTCATGTTAAAAAATTGTATTGTTTTAAAAATATCAGAAAAGTCAAAAGAATAGTTAAAAAAAATTCTTATATAATATCTTCAGACATGCGCAATTTAGCGATTGCAGCATTTATAGTTTTTTATTTTTATATTTTTTTGTTTAAAATAATTTAGAATTTTTTTTTTTAGCTTTTTAAAAAACACCTCAAATTCATAGTTCTAAACCTCAAAACCTCCCTAATATGAATCACAAACTTTTAGTCATTATTTAGATATATCCCTCAAAATATGTTGGAGTTTCCTTGAGACGAACAAGCATATATGGTACAGATACATGTATGAATATGCCTAAAATAGTTTCCCACATAACATAAACTTGCAGAGGCTTAGCTGAAAAATTGTGCCGAAATTTCGTGATAGTCTGTATAATCTGTACAGTCATCGATAAAAATTGACACATTGACAGTCTCACCCGCAATTTTGGCACAGAACAAACTATTTGACGAACGACATACATACATATTAATTTCGTAATTTACGTGTTAGCCATACCAATTACATTGTTAGTGTCAATAGCAGCTCGTATAACAGAAATGCATGGACTTTTAACAGTTTTACAACCAAAGAGCAAGAATAAACTAAGCTTTTTTGTGTTATAGTATACCGCCATATGCAATGCACACTCATATCGCATGCGACATACAAACAAATCACCACAACGTGCAACAGAATTAGCCTCAAGCAACTTGCAGCTCAATTGCAGACACGCCCCAATATGTCAACTGTCACTTTTCTCACCAACACATGAAAACAGCAGTGTGTTCATGGCATAAACTGAAGTCAGAAGTCGCTGGAACTGTACGTATGTATGTAGTCTAGGTATTTCAAAACATTTGCGAGAAAATTATAGCGATTAAATATTCAAGGGATCAAAGCTGAAAATAACTGAGCAAATGTGTTATATATTTAGGCCAGGCCAACAGCAGTGCTTGAAAGCGTTTTAAAATTCACCACAAAACCAGCTGAATTTAGGGCGTAGCAAATGGCACCACATATAGTATGCGTACATATTTTTATCATTAAAAACAAATATTTAAACACAAAACCTGGTTACCCGGTTTTGAGTGCGACACGTTCGTTCGGTCAACAGAAAACTGACTAAGAATTTCGACGCGCCAGACTTGTGTGCATATTAAAAAATCAACGTGAAAGGAGAAAGTTATTTGGCCTTCGCTACTTACATATTTACATATCGCACAAGCTTACATGTATTTATCTATATTTATGCCGATCTACAGCAGCACGCATGCGCCCACTTACCTGGAACTATTTAAAAAATTATGTGAGTCAATGCTCGGAGTTAATTAAAACTTGAATCACATATTCACATTACAAAAAAACACCAAAGCAAATTAAATGCCGTTGATTAATTTTACACACAAGCATTTGCATATTATGTATCGAAATAATCTTCGAGCAGCGCTTTGTGTGACTAAATTAACTTTCTTTGTGTTAATCTGCGCTCATCTCCCACTGATTACTTAATCTGTGACAACTTTAAGTCTTTTTTTGGCTTTGCAGGTATGCCAATTTAAAAGAGCTAATACAAACTATACTACCCTGCAGGAAATAACATTTTAGTTCTTTTTATTTTTAACTACTTTTAAGGCTATGGATACAGTGAAAATTGAGAATTGTGAGCTATATGTATATTTCCAGAAAAAAAATTTAAATCATAAATCAAAGCTGGACATCATAAAAAAATGCAAATACCAGCCATACTTTACAGTTTTCCTACATTTTCTGGCTATAAAAAGAAGCCGATGTATGGGTACCACACGAGTTGGCGCAAAAAAATCTTGTGGACCATTTATGAAACACTGCTGAATCGCAACAAAATCGAACCATTTCTGAAGCGGATGGTTACATCCAGGAATGACTATCAAGAAGGGTTTGCTAAGTGTTTGGTGGGTTCTTGATCCGGCCCTCTACTACCAACAATTAGACCATCTGAAGGAAATAATCGCCCAGAAGTGAATAGCTTTGGCCAATAGGAGAGAGAGAGAGAGAGAGAGAGAGAGAGAGATAACGCCAGGTCAAAAACATTGATAGTTACCTGCCAGAAGCTTCGAGAGTTAGAAGGTTCATAAGCATCCAACTTATAGTTGGACTACATGTTTCGAATGATTTTGGTGGTAAAAAATTCACGTTTATATTCTTCCATTGAACCACAAATATACCAGTATTTTTTTCATCTACCTTTTTTTTCATTTATCAAACAACGCAACCTTTTTTTAACTCTTTTCCTGCAAAGTACACATATCACCCAAAAGCAAATTGACAACCCGTCCTTTTAACGTATTTTATAATTAAATTGAATCAAGTCAACTCGTATGCACATATTTGAAAATATTACAATTTTACAAATATGGTGATTATTAACTTAAAGAGTCAAAGTTTAATTAAGAATAGGAAATGTACAAAAAATGGCATCCGATCAATCTGGTTTGTGTTATGCATTAAAACCAGAATAGTAAACAAGTTGAGCGTATGCAAATTGGTCAATAAAATTGTTGCTAAAGATGAAAATTATGATGATGATTAAGCCAAACTACAGCTGGTTTCTGATTTTCAATCAAATATTAATCACGATACTGTTAGTGATATTTTGATGCGAGTCAAAGCATCGTTCGTGAATTTTGATCAACAAACATTTGCATTCTTATGTAATAAATCCAATAGTAAATAGGCAAATATTTCTAAATTTTGGCACTATTAAGCATTTTGCAACACTTCGAAATTCGAAGAAATGATAACATCAAATGAAACATGAAGAGGAAAAAAGTATAGCGATTCAAAGTCGTACCTCGAAAACTAAAAAAAAGATCAAACGTTGGCCAAAAAAAATTATCGAAGCTTACTATTAGTTTTTGAAGAAAATTCTGATTTTTTTAAAAGGGTAATAAAAAAAGAAATGTAGAAGGCTACGAAGTCCAATCACCATTAAAAAAAAAATACTATATAAGAGCTGTGATATAAGATATTTAAGTAAGGCAATAAATACGGTAATAACCAACTACGTAAGAAAAATAGAATGCGAATAGTATATAACCAGAGAGAAAATCCCAGAAGAGCTAGTCATCGAAACTTTCAGTGGTATACTTAAATTCCAAGAGCATGTCGCAATGGTGCGCTCCATCCGTACTCACGACAAAGTTCGATCAAAGTTTCCAACCAAAAGCCCAATATTAACAAAAAATAAAAAAAAAATTCTAAAATCCTGGCTTAAAAACGTTGCATTATGAAACATTTTCTCACATGAGATATTACTAGAAATACATACATTTTACGTCGAGAACTTAAATTGAAAGTGCACAAAATGCAGCTTTTGCAAGAACTGAAGCCGCTCGACCTTCCCAAGCGACATCGCTTCGCAAGAGATTCAAAAGCTGCCATTTCATTCAGACAAGGTGGAATCATCAGTCTATATTTCATCAATGGCGACCGTCATCGCGCCATAATAACCGAGTATTTGATGCCTGAAATTGAAGCTCGTGATCTCGGCGACATTTGGTTTCAACAAGACGACACCACTTCTCACACAACGCATCAATCAATGGGCTTATTGAGAGAATATTTCGGTGAGTAGATAGCTTCACGTTTTGAGCCGGTCGATTAGCCACCAAGATCATATGAGATCACAGATAATTTTTCCTGTGGCTCCTATCTAAAGTCAAAAGTTTTTGAGGATAATCCAGCTTTGATTCAGATCTTGGAGCAAAAAACCACGCGTGTCATTCGTCAGTTACCAGTCGAAATGCTCAAACGAGTCATCAAAAATTGAACTCAACGGATGCACCATCTGAGACATAGCCGCGGCTAACATTTGAAGGAGATAATCTTCGAAAAATAAAATCCAAAGAATGAAGTTTCTGTGTTTTTTCTGTAGGGAACCTGGAAATGGATTACCCTTTAGATGAATTGATTGAAGAATTTGAACTTCAATTATATATACATACATATAAAAGGTAAAGATGACTATTTATGATATATTTTCAGTGAAGGTCCATGAGACAACACCTACCATATGTAGCATCTAATTACATTTGACCGAAACTAAGAAAATTTGCAAGAATTTTAATATTTATTATCGGCTTTAAAATAGGCACTTGCTACAAGCCTGGGCTGGGATGCGCCTTCAGGATCTTCAGCGAATTTTGTTTTTTATTTTCGGTTTCGCTAAACAATAATAATACCTTCGCAATCTACCTATTAACATTTTTCATACACCATTATGTCATTCACTTTTTATTGTACTAGTTGTCCAATATGAATATTGTATGTTCTAATATTTCAGTTATAACCTTAAATTGCAAATAAATGGTAGCGCAACATGGCAGATTGTAAATTTACATAAATTAAAAAAATTAAAATTTATGTGACTCGCTAAGACCTTCACATGCATTAAAAATAAACACCAAATCAGGCAAGGCTTTTAAAACAAAAGAATTAAATAGAATATGGCCGCATTAACGCAGCGGAAAAAGCAATAACAAACTTGAATGGCAAAAAGACAAATGAGTTGCATGAAATATTTTTTCAGCTCTCTTTGTTCGAGTATTTGTTTTCGCATATATTACATGTGCGTTTTTCAGTAGGTTGCGCTCAAAATGTCAAACAGAATGCAACAGCAACCACGCGATTGTGGGCCGCAAGATGCGCCGTGATGATACAATGACATCAGTGTGTGAATGTATAGGTGCACATGTGTTCACGCAGGCGCACGCCTACTAAACAGAATATTGAAAAGAAAAAAAACGCATTAATTAAAAATTGCCGCAACTAAAGGTGGCTTGTATGAGTCATAGAGGGGTATGTGTTCTCAAAAAATCTGCAACTTGAGCAAGTTTGTCACTTAAGTCTTTCGCTTTTTGCTTTGTACTGTATGTCGCTTTATTTTGTTTTTTTTTTCACACTTTGTGGTGCGGTTTTGAATTTCCTGCCTTTTTTTACAGTTTTCTGAAGTGCACTAAATTTTGCGTAACTACAACATTGATACCAACAGCTGAGCGCACGACAACAACACTAACAGTGGGGCGCAAATGAACAGAATGGTGGAAATATACAAGGATTGTGTGATAAGGACTATGCTGTTTTTTGTAAATTTCTAAAATAGGATTCTTGTGTCGATTATGTTTATAAATGAGGGATGATAATGATCTACGAATGTTAGAAATCTTTTTTGTTTATCTGATTTTTTTGAGATTTCCGCAAAAATCAATTAAATTAAAGTAAGCGAGACAATGCCAAGCTAAAAAAAAGTTTCTTATATAAGGATTATATAGAAAAAACAAGAAAAACGATAACTTCGGCTGCATCGAAGCTAAAATACCATTCATAGTTATGTTTCTTATAGTATACAAGGTTATAAAAAAATATTTACTTTGATTTTGATCGATATGTTTGTATGTTTATATGACACGTTAGTCCGATCTGAACAATTTATTCAGAGATTGCAACTTTGTTTTGGAAATTATTCTATGATAAGTTTCATGAAGATTTCTTATCAAATAAAAAATCTTTTCATACAAGGACTTAATTTTGATCAATCAGTTTGTATGGCATCAATATGCACTAGTCAACCGAACTGAACAATTTCTTCAGAGATTCCCTTGCTATCTTGGGCAATAACCCAGGCCAAATTTCATGAAGTTATCTTTACAAAAAAAGAGTTTTCCGTACAAAAACTTGGTTTTGATCGATCAGATTATATGACAGTTATAAGCTATAGTTGTCCGATATCGGTGGTTCTAACAGATGAGCAGCTTCTTGGTGAGAAAAGAACGTGTGAAAAATTTCAGATCAATATCTCAAAAATGAGGGATTACTTTGCGTATATAAATACGGACGGACAGACGAATATAACTAAAACGACTCAGCTCGTTAAGCTGACCTTTTATATATGTATATAGTACTTTATAGAGCCTCTATCGTTTTCGTTTGGGTGTTACAATCTTCGTTAATAGACACTGTTCAGGGCATAAACAATTTTCAAAAACTCCTCAACATCGTCACGAAAAAGTTTCTTAGGAAATCGCATGATTTATAAACCAAAAACATAAGTACAAAATAGTAAATCTCGCCATATAATACACTTAATTCCATTTATATTACTCCTCAATTGAATTTGTATGTCTCCAGGTGCATGAAACATGTTTTTATAACTTGACATAGGCTGCACCGACAACGCCTTCAATTAATGTCTTTTTTACGCTTACATAGATATATGTATATCGTATACTTTAGCGGAAAATTGCGAAAAGAAAATCCATAAAACTGCCACAATAACAAAAACTAACTGTGTGAAAATCGAGAAATTTATGGCGTCGCCGCATAAACATAATTCACTGCTTTGGTACTACAACGTCTGTGTCAGCCTAAAAGAGCATTGTGCGCATAAATTACTGCTTAATGTGCGGAGACGCAGTAAAAAATATTTAGTTGCAGCAAAAAAATAGTAATAAGGAAAAAATCGTAATTGCAAAAACAATGTATTCTCAATCCGCACGAACAATGCTACGAAGTATGTTTCAGCTCTAATTTAGACATTGTCTGCGTCAAGTTGTTGCTGGTGTTTTTGGCAACACCGCCACTACCAGCCGCCAATAACTGACAGCCAATTTTGGGCATGCGCAGTATGTAATTTTGAAAATTACTTTTTCACAGGCTTGTTGCAGCAATTCGCCGCACTGAGGCAGCTGCTAAACACAAGAAAAAAATAATATAATTATCTTCAGGCCTTGTGGGTGGCCACAGTCTGAACTATTGGAAAATTTATTGCTCTATTCAAGTGCAAAGATAAAGTGTATTAGTTGTGCAAACACATAGTTGTTCTCATAGATCATATGGTCAAAATCTGAGTTGGATTTCAGTTAAACAATATTTATTTCTGAAACAGAAATTATTAAAGGGTTACATACAGTTTGAATTTTGAAATAAATCTAGTTTTTTATTTAATTTTCTTAATGTACATATATTTAAGAATACACAGAAAATTTCATATCGTTCCGGTGAATATTTTCGAAGTTACACACAGTGCTTGGAACTGCATTCCAAACTTTAAACGCGTTTTTCTCAAAATGGTGTTTTCAAAGTCGGTGACAATCATTATTCGAAAACGGCTAAAGCGATTAGTCTCAAATTTTTACACGAGTTTCTTAAACATAACTTTTATATTTAATCGAAGATTTTTTCTCACCGATAAATATTGTTTTTTAAATTATTTAAGGCTGAATTTTGGTCAAAAAACGATTTGTTTTTTTTTTTTTTTTTTTGAGAAACCATTTGGCAAAAATTTTTATTTTGCTTATTCCTTTGATTAATTACTAGACTTAACGAAATCTATTATTATTTTTTAAATTTCAGAGGATCCAGTTCAGAGATATAGTGGTCAACGCACATCTTTTTTGAAGGGAGCTGTCGGAGATCAGCTATAGTTCCTTTTAAAATAAATATTTTTACTAATACTAAATCTTATACTCTTATAAAACGCTTGAAAGATACCGTAATAGTGTACAAATTTTTGGATCAATAAATTTAAAAGCTTTCTTAGTAATTTTTTCTGGAAAATTGGCTTTTTTCGGCTTTCTAACTGTTTATAACCCCTTAACTTAAATGAATTCTCGAGAAGAAGGCAAATTGACTCTCTAGAGCTTGTTTGGTATTGATTGACATGAAATCATACAGAAAAGTTTTTGAAAGTATTATCGTACAGTATCTGCACCATCAGAGCAAAAACGACCCAGACAAGCGAAAAACATATTCACGTAATTTAATAAAAATCTTTACCATCGCCTTCCAACTTAGCTCATTATCTTCATTGTGGGACAATTTCGACGTCATTTTCATAAGCCCATGTCTCGTCATAAACAATGATGCATTTGATGAATGTAAGGTCCTCAGCTACGTCGCCAAGCATAATTTGCCGGCTGCACACCTACGGCGTTTTTCCAAGAGATTCAGCTTCACAAGCTTCATTCAAGTGTTGAGTCGATTCATTAAAAAATTTTTGAATTTTTGATGTTTCCCTAAATTTTTTCATATTTAGTCATTAAAAGAGCTGGACCCGCCAAAACACTTCTGCAATATTTTAAATGAATCTGAAGAGTCGTGACTCAATTGGAATCAAGAAAACTAGTTGTTTCATTTTTTCCATGGTAAAAATCGTCAACCTATGGAGATCAATCTTCACATAAAGAAGAAAAGGTTGTACCAATCTTTATTTTAAGAATAAGTGAACTAGTCCGAGTCTAATTTGATATGAAGGTAATATGCTTATATGACAGGCAGTGAAAATTCCTTAGAAATAAAGCATAAATAAGGGTATCAAACTATCACTCACAGGTCAATGATATTTCGAGTCTGTCAATCTATCGTTTGGTGAGAAAAATAATAAATCAAAATATTTTCTCATATGGTTCAAATGCCAGCCATGTTAAAACCTCATTACCGTTAATAGTACATAAAAAAGAAAAATTTCTAAATTAAAGAATCTATCGATAGAAATTGAAAAGTCTTCAAATATTTATGTTCTCTACAAAAAATGACTTTCTCTAATTAACAACAATAACTAATCGGTTCAAAATTGATGTGTGCTATTTGCCCAAATTGTCGCTAAACAGAAAAGGTACTTGTAAAGCAATTTCTTTGTATTTTAATATACTATTACTACAGAGCTTTACGCGATATTCTTAAATTAGTAAATTCGCAAATATTATGTCTTTGTGAAGCAACAATAACTATAACAATTAGAAAAGTCTGTCCAAAGGTTCTTTCACAACTGGTAAAAAACTGACCACAAAAAAAAAACTAATCAAAATAATTTATTTTGAACACTTTTTAACTAGAAAAGTGATTGCATACCAACAGCGTGCCCATTTCTTTGAAAAATTAAATGTCATAAAGCGAGATGAGAAATATAAAAGACTTAAGCGACGAACTTATTGCCCGCAATCTGCTGTAATGTGAGTACTCGGATGTAGGTACATAACGAACACTTAATAATAATTTTTTACAATTCTTTCAACTAATTTCTAGCAACACAAAAAGTACGCCAATTTCTGAGCCAACGCAAATTAATGAAATTATAAGCACACGCTTCCGCAGCACACGCACAGGCCATCAAAATGAACCGAAGTTGGGGAAATCAAAAGTTAAACAGCATATAAAGGCGGTAAAATAGTACAAAAAGATGAACTTCAAGTGAGAAATGAGGCAGACGCCAACTAGGTAAGCTGCCAGGCCACGCCAACAAAAGCAGCAACGCAAACAACAGCAACAACAATAGATGCGGTGTGACGTGTAAATAAGCAATCTTCTACCTTTTAGGCAGCGCGCGATGTGCACACGGTTTTGTTGTTGCCTCTTTTGAATTCTTTTATTTATTTTTTACTTTTTTGTTCACATAAAAAGCGTCGCTTTTGGTGTTGATGATTTTGATGATAATCATGATTTCGGTCATTAACATTGTACACGCTTTTGGTGCTGACGCAGCTGGGTCTATGAGTGTAGTGGTGTGAGTGTGAATGGTTGTAAAGTTTCTGTTAGCACATTTTGTTTTGACTAAATGAAAGCATTCAGCACGGAAAGCATTCAAATGAGCAGATGATGTAGTGAAAGAGCACAGCTGCTGTGGGAGAAAGTAGTTATTGAACAGCAAACAGAAAGCACATGCCAACAAAACCGAATACATACACACATTTATAAGCATGCACGTTAAGGTGAGTAAGTATAAATTGTGCAAATAAGTGTAAACGCGCTAAAATGTAAGCCAAAACAGTAGAAGAAAAGCTTATCGACACTGGTCGCTGATAGTATTCTAGGCAACTGAACTGCTTTTTTAATATTTGTGATCAATCATTACCTTTCTATCTTGAGTTTGATCGCCATGTTTGTTTGACAGCTATATGTTATGATATCGATATCGGCGATCGGCAAAAATAACGTGTGTAAGTAGACTGCGTTGGATACAAAAACAGAATTTTGCTTTACGAATGACTAC
The DNA here is from genome assembly GCF_024586455.1 of Bactrocera neohumeralis. Lineage (NCBI taxonomy): Eukaryota > Metazoa > Arthropoda > Insecta > Diptera > Tephritidae > Bactrocera > Bactrocera neohumeralis. The sequence continues at coordinate 27,651,347 of NC_065922.1, forward strand.
TGAAGCCAGTATACTTGAAAACCCAAATAAAAACACTGAGTTTATATTTTTGGAAAATCTTGTTCAAATTTTGGACATTAATGAAATTGAAAAATGAAAAGCATTGACATTTATTTGAATTAAAATTCGTGTTTAGGTAATCAGTGATAACTACAATATAAAGGGTAACGTTTTAGACATGTGGTTTTCAAGAAGAAATAAAATCGGCAACAATTAACTTTATTACATGGGGTAGTCGAAAAAGTATTTTCGTATTTTGTCAATAGATGTCGTTGCAGTCAATCACCAATCACATTGTGACATACCATATAGTGTAGAAAAGGTGAGACTTTAAGCTTCATTTTACCATAAAAATTAAATTCGGGGAAGTTGAAAAAAAGCTGCTCAAAAATGAGTGAAAATAATGAAGAAATTCGCTATATTATGAAATTTTTGTATAAAAAGCGAAGAATGCCACGCAAGCCATCAATGAAATTTGTAAAGTTTAATGTTAAAGATGCACCTCGCTCTAGTCGACCTATCGTTGAAAAAGTCTCATCGACTTATGAAAAAGATTGACCAGGACCGTCACATAAGCAGCCGTGACATCGATAAGGAACTTAATTTTCATCATAAAACGATTTGGAACCATTTAAAAAAGGCTGGCTACAAAAAGAAGCTCGATGTTTGGGTACCACATGAATTGTCTGTGAAAAATTTTATAAACCAAATTAATATCTGCGACGAAATGAAGTCGACCATTTCTGAAGCGAATGATAACCGAAGACGAAAAGTGGCTCAAATAAGACAATAATGTGCGAAAAAGATCATGGTCCAAGCGTGGTGAAGCTCAACAAATGGTCGCAAAGCCAGGATTGACGTCTCGAAAAGTTATGTTGAGTGTTTGGTGGGATTGGAAAGGAGTCATTAACTATGAGCTGCGCCAACCTTGTCGATCGATTGATTCTACATTTCACTGTCAACAACTGATGGGATTGAAGCAAGAAATCGAAAAAAACGGCCAGAACTGATCAACAGAAAGGGCTTAGTCTTCCATCTGGACGCTGGACCAACACATCTTTGATGACTCGGCAAAAACTGGGAGAGCTTGGCTAGAAAGTTTTGATGCATCCACCATATTGCCCTGACTTTGCAAAATCGAACTACCATTCGTTTTTCCAAAACCAGAAAAGTTTTACGCTGATGGAATAATGTCTCTAGCGGAAAAATGGCAAAAAATGGTCGACCAAAATGGTACACCCTACCCTATACAAGAGTTTTCCCTCATGTTCCATCAAAATGATTTCGGGCAAGTGATCACCTTGGCTGTAGCGCCGACTTGTTGTAACCAAAGGTCGTCCACACCAGCATCCACATTCATTAATAATGACTTTATGTTCCCATTGACTGTGAAATTACATAAATATGGACATATCCTTCTTCTGCCCATAATGCATACCAAAAAGTGTGTCTTTGATGAAGTAATGGCGTCTCAACAATCAATCCCTGAGGATGGCCATTATACACTAGAGTAAACTTGGTGCAAAACCAATCCATAGTTGCTCCAATTACCGCCTCTGCTGGGCGATTATGTCGAGAGAACATCGGCTGCAGCATGCAATACGTCGAACCATTTTTTTAAGTAATAAATTTTGTTCCGGGGTAAAACTGCTCATTATAAAATGGCAAACTAAACTGATTATTAATCAAGTAATGGCGGTCAAAAAGATCAACTCCAAGAAGTTATTGCTTCATTGAAAACCACATGAGTAAAGAAACACCCATTTTATGTTTTTTTTTTTATATCACTGACAAATTTCAATGTTTAAAACTATGCGTCGAGGATTTTAATTGCTTAGAAGATCTCGAATTTTTTATCTATAAAGTTGACTCAAGAGCAATTACAAGCAGTCATTCCGCATATTCATATATTTTACTGCACCAGAACACGCCCTAAAAAATATCTTAACCAACTGCCAGTTGCATAATATTTAAATTCTATTCATGCTATATTCCACACTATGAGCTTTCCACAGTCCGATATAATTTTTATACGCTTTTCTTAAAACAGCCTTTCATGAAACTCCCCTGCAGCCGCCACACAACGTGCAAGACAGCTGACGGTTATCTTATCGCCAACGGACATCAACGCTTTTAGCCAAGCGAGCGGTCAAGCAGCCAGTTGGCTAAAGCCGCCGTGCGCTAAAACTAAACTGACAGTTTAATGTTGTATTTGTTGTTGCTGTTTTTTTAATTATTTTAATTTTAAATGCAACGCCATGTATGGTACTGAATTCTTTATGCAATGCGAATAAAATTTTCTCGTCTGAAGTGCTGTTTTAGTGGCGTGTTCAACTGGTTTTCAGAAACCCTTAAACTTTGCGTGAAATTAATTTTCGTTGTGTAACTTTTATAGGTGAAATTTGCACGGAATGCTGAATGAAATTGAAATGGCAAATTATGCGATATAAATAGTGTGATGAAAGTGTTGCAAAAGGGGTAGTTACGAACTATTTCGTTTGGGTTATGTGAATTTTTCTTCCAGTATGCGTTTAAAGGATTGGATTGAGCGGTTACATTTTAGAAGATATCGATTTAAAAGTTTCGTATGTTATTCTTAAGGATATAACCTAGCGAAATACGAAAAAAATTCGATTTTCTTTAAATTTCCCACTAAGTATACCCCTTAAAATTACTTTTTATCAGATAGCACGAATTCTCAGAATTACCGCCCCCGTCGAGATTCATTTGAAAAAGGTGATTTCGAAATTCCAGATGTCAATTTTTATACACTCAAATGCTTGTTTAACAAAGCCTGGAATAAATAAATTCGTTCCCTATTTCCTTACTACCAGCAAAAATTGTTAATACAGACCTTTGTTGAGAGCTCTAGCCTGTCATAACCACTTAAGGAACTCAAACGCCAAAATAGCTAAGAATAAAAACAATACATAAAGTCAGCAAATGGCAGAATTGCAGGCATTGTCTTCAAATTTCAATAATTTCAATATTCAGCAACACACCTAGTAAAAAAAATTCACCGATTTCGTGTTGTGAAATCTTCGACATACACCGGCTTCGGATTAAAAGGTGTGCTTGGTCTACCCATACTAAAAGCAATAGATTATCGGCGCACTTATAGGAAAATCTTCATGAAAAATGAAGAATTGCACTTTGCCCAACCGGTGTGGCATTCGAAAACAACAATAACAATTGTTAAAACCAGGCAATAACAGCAAAAAAAACACAAAAATGTGTCTAACATCATACGAAATACTTAACATAGCATATACTAGGGATATATGTTTTGTAAGTACAACTATGGTTGGTATGTATACTAAACCAGCTAATGCTGAATAAAAATTACAAAAAAAATGTTAAAAACACATTACAGAAACAAATCAACGATAGATTATTCCCAAAACTTGTTTCGAGCCGCGACGGCGACTTTCAATTGCAACAATAGCAATAACAACTTACAGCTTTAGCTTCATTCAGCACTAGTACGTATAAAATGCAGACAACAAATACTACAACAACAACAATGTCTGAATAGCAAAGTAGTTGATGTTGATTTGTTGTTTGTGTTGGAGTTGGTGTGTTTGGTGACTGCGTCGCTTGATTGTGGCTTAGCGAATGTTTAAATGTTTCAATTTTGTTGAGGTTATATCAGCTGTTGTTTTTGTTGTTTTTGCCAACTACTCGCTGCTTTTCTTAAGGTTTTGCTGTTACTCATTGTTTATGCTGTTTTTGTTGTCGTCAAATTGTTGGTTGTTGCCAATTCATGGCTCAGCGGTGGCGGCAAACAACAGCTACACCAAAATAGTCACGCAGAACAGGTTGCAGTGCCATTTAACGTGAAATGCCAAAGCAAATGAATGTGAGAAAACAACAAAAATAAAAACAAACAGAAAAAACCATTATATACATATGTATAAATGAAAAAAAAAACAACAGCAGCAACCTGTGTATGTTGGCAACTAAAATGTGCTGTGACGACAAGAAAATGCGATGTGTGTGAGCAAAATGTGCAAAAACTTGGTGTTTTATGGACTCATGCAGTATGTGTATGTATGTATGTTCGCAAACGCATATGTAATATATAGTTGTGCTAGTAAATATATACAGAAATGTGGTTGCATTGCATTTGCGCGTACTTCACCGGTTTAGGTCAATCATTTGCTGCTGAATATGGAAAAATAATAGCATTGCATTTCACTTTGCGGTATTCAGACGATGACGACTGCGCAAACTGGCTCATTTTAATGTTAGCCTACTAAGCGCTATTTGGTCCGAATGAAAATCTTGAGAAATTGGTAAATCAATGACGAGGTGTTTTTTTAAGAATATTATTTTTTTTATACAGCAAAATAAAGGTTTAAAAAAATAGCGAATGACCAAGAAAATTTCTAAATTTGTGGAACTGTTGTTGTAAAAAATTTGCACACATCATTAGGTGGAAGACCTAGTGTGATAGCTTTAAAAAGGCGATTTTTGGGAATTAATAAAAAAAAGCTACTGTATCAATTTTAATAATTTTAAGGGTATATTTATGTTTGTGTTTCAAACAAACAGAAAATTTTTTGATGAAAAAAATTTAATATACAAATTTTTACTACTAGAAAATATTGTTCGTATAATAAACTAGGATCGAAAAAATGGTGGCGTTTTAAAAAAAAATATTAAATCTTGTCAAGAAATGTTATTGCAGAAATATCCCCCAAAATCAACGATGATTAATGAACATAATGTTTTAGTAATGGAAAAGCATCGGAGAAGATTTATCACATTTCTATCTACTGACATCTTTTTTATTAACTGTCTTCAACTCGCCAACCCTTGGACTAACAAGAGACTGGCAGCACTTGCTATGCACACTTGCGCTAATATGTGTATCCTCAGATGCCAGCATTACATTTAGTAAGAAAAGGATACAAGGTTTCTATGAACAGTTAAAATTGGTTTCAAGATAAATAAAACAAATGCATTTACGGAGAGTCGATTCGGCACCGTTCGCAGCAACTCGGACTGACGTATGGATCGACTTGGCGTATTTTATGTCAAGATCTTAAATTGAAAGCGAAAAAAATACAGCTTTCCAAGCGTCATCGCTTCGTCCTATGGGCTCTTGAAAAGTTCCAAGAAGATGCAATGAAGAGCAAAGAAAAGCAACCTGAACAGATCCAAGAGGTGACATTTCATCCAGAAAAACAACGGTTTGATGTGATTTGACTTATACCGGTGAGAACATAACCGTCAATGGTGACCGTTATCGACTGTTTGATGCTTGAAATTAAAGCGATCTCGGCGACCTCGGCAAGTCTGCGGCACTTCCCATACATCACGCCAATCAATGGATTTATTGAGAGAACACTTTGCTGAGCAGATAATTTCACGTTTTGGGCCGTTCGATTGGCCACCAAGATCGTGTGATATCACACCGTTAAACTTTTTCCTGTGGGGATATGTCAAGTCTAAACTCTATGCGGACAACTCCGCTTCGATTCTGGCCTTGGAGCAAAACATCACGCGCTTCATTCGCCAGTTACCAGTCGAAATGTTCGAACGAGTCATCGAAAATCGGATTCAACGGATGGACTATATGAGACGTAGCCGGAGCCAACATTTGAAAGGGATAAAAAATAAATGCCAAAGAATGTCCTTTGGAATGATAATAAACATTCTGCATTAAATTTGAAGTTTTTGTGTTTTTTTTAAGTAGGGAACCTTGAGATGGATCACCCTTTATTTTCTAACTTTTTTAGTAATTATTTAAACATTTTTTAGATTTGAGTTTCTAGGCTCTTCGCAATTTTAAAGTGCGAGAGGATTTTTCGTAAATACTATAATATATATGCACGTTTACCAAAACTCCAAGAAACAATTTAAATAAAATAAAAACGGAAAAATTATATACACAAATATTACAACTACAACCACCACAAATCCATTAAAGATAAATTTTTTTCAGCTAATTTGTAGGCAAAGGAAAAACCTTGGGCCGGTTCTCACCTGCAGGCGTTTCAACTTGAAGGTGCATTAATTGCGCCGTTGGTGTTGAAAAATTAAAATTATTAAAATTTAAGCAACACTTCAACGTGGAAAAACGTTCAAAAAACAAAAGAAAATTTGGTTTTCATGAAAATTTGTTTTCCCACGGAAATATGAAGTAAACAATACTTGAGGAAAAATACACAAAGCCACATACATTTGTATTTAAAAGTAATGTGTTTTGGAAGCAGCGCGAGAAGTATAAGAAATTTATGCAGCACTAAGAAGGTCAAAGTGAATTGAATATTAAAATATATTTTTACAATTATAGCGTTACAGAGGGGAGGGAAAATTTAAAACATAAGATTATGTATTAAAAACAAAGTTCTTTATCCCCACATTTACTTTAATAAATGAGAGAATAATATTAATTGTATATATAATTGAAATGAAATACGAAAAACAGTTAACTCAGCTGCACTGAAGCTCCTATATAATACCCTTCACTTATAACATAGACCTCTTCATATAACATAGATACAAGGTGCTTTCCAAAGTAAACAGGACTTTTTGAATCTAGCGCCCCCAGGTGGCGCCATCTATATGTCTACTGGCGTTAGAATCTGCTATCTTTATCGATTGTTCAGTGAGAATTTCATGACATTTCATTAATTGGAAGTGAAGTTATTGCGTTTTAAGTGTCAGTATGTTTGTGTTATCGGTGAGAAAATGAGCTTCGAACAAAGAACCAACATTAAATTTTGTTTTAAAATTGGTAAAACATTTACCGAAACGTTTCAATTGATGAAACAAGTTTATGGAGATGATTGCCCATGCCGTAGCAGAGTGCACGAGTGGTTTCAACGTTTTCAAAGTGGTCGTGAGGGCATAAATGACGATCAACATGTGGGCCAATCAAAATCCGTGATCACCGGAAATTCCATCGAAACTGTGCATGAATTCATCAAAAATCAGCCGAAATCATCATTGAAATTCATGGAAATGGAATTGAACATCTCCAAAACATCGATTTATCGCATTTTGACCGAACATTTGGGCTTATCAAAGGTGTGTGCACGGTTTGTTCCGCACAAATTGACTGACGACCAAAAATTGCTCAGAATCCAACATTCGAAGCACGATTTTTTGACCAAAAATCACATGTTAACCATTAACCACTCCCCGGATTCACCTGATATGGCACCGTGCGACTTCTTCCTTTTCGGAAAAATGCATTAGCCTATGAAAGGAAAGCGTTATGCAAACGTAGAGGCCATGCTTGCACAGGCATACTTGCGCCCATACCGGCCAACGGCCTAAAACACTCGTTCGACAAGCTTTTGAACCGTGCAAAAATCTGTATTGAAGCAGAAGGAGACTATTTTGAATAAAATAAATTGATTTTGATGAAAAAACCATTTGTGTTGTTTTTTTTTTAAGTCCTGTTTACTTTGGAACGCACCTTGTATATGCATATACTGCTGAATATGTGGCATATTTAATAGAATTTGCTCATCACTTTTTGTTCAGCATATTGAAATTTAGTTCCACAAATTCAATGGTTCGAAGTTTCTTCTTCCTACTCCATGTAATACTTGAAATAGTTCAAAATATCAGGATTTTCTAGACCGTATTCTTTTCTCAGACACAGATTAAATAATAAAAAATATAATAAAATTAATATATATTAATTAACAAAAATCATAATCGATTAACTTTGTATTTTTCTTTTTCTTAAAAAGAGAAATTGGTACGAAATGAAATCAATGAATGGGTTTTTTCTTCTAGTTATACAAAGTTGAATTTAGTAACGGTTTATAAGCCTTTTGAAGAAAAAAATGCCCAGATTTTCTATGTGATACTCTGCCTATAAAATTTTTAAATAAAAATTCGAAAACCCTTAGAAAGAAACGCCGCGCATTAAGCCTATGATTTCTATAACAAGCGCTCGCTTTAGAAAACCTAGACTTTGCTTTTGCTTTCAATGGCATGTTATTGAAATTTTTTTTAATTTAAATTTTATCGTTATTATAAAGACACACTAACACACAAACAATACTATAAGTAGATGCATATTTCCAAGACTCTTTTAATGGATTGACTCGATTGTAGGCCCATTATAACGGTTGCACTTTCACTGATGCCATCACACTCACAAGCGCCACCAAAGCAAAAACAATATGAAATCGAAAAAAACTATAAATTAACAACTACAATCAAGCAACAATAAGCAGCAGTAGCGTAACCGCCAGCACAAAAAATCTCCCCGACGTCATCGTCATTAACAACATCAACACGATCATTATTGATCCATGTTGAGACTCATTTGTGTCACTTTAGTCAGCCGAATCGAGCAGTCGAACACACCACGACCACGTTAGAGAAATTTTCAAAGATTAATTGTTGCTTGGGAGCCTGAGTTATTTACATATGAATTAATATTAGGCATGTGAATATGTATGCCTAAACACATTACTACGAACTTTTTGCATTAAGACAATGCAATTTTTACATGAAAATGTTTTGTAAGCACTGTTGGAATGTGTGATTGTATATGTGTGGTAAGTATTTGAAAAAGAAAAGCAATGCATAGTTTTTTTTTGTCTATAAATATTTTTTCATAATCGTAAGCGGAAAAATAACGGTAAACAGTTAATGCATTTGCTTATAGGCATGCATATATAAGTGTGTGTGGTTGCTTGCGCGCCACATTAAGATGTAAACTTACGCAACTTACGCAATCGGCAAAAAGTGTGTATCATATTTCAATAGCTCTTATGATCATTATGAAAATCCCTTTAGCGTTTATTAAAAACAATGATATAAAAGTGTGTGATTTTTTAAGTTGCTTTTTTTAAAAAAAAAAAACGCGCGCTTTATTTGAAACGTTAGATTATGACATTTACTTTTTGAAGATGTAAACTTACATGCACACAGCTCGCGATTCTACGCAATCGGCAAATCTCAAGAATGGACCCGTGTATCATATTTTTTGTGGGGCAATAGCTCTTATAAGATCATTATGAAAATCCCTTTAGCGTTTATTAAAAACAATGATATAAAAGAAATTAAAGTATAAGTAAACATGTGAGCAAATAATGTAGTATGTGTGTAATGGTTTGTATAGCCAAGAGGCATGCCAAGCATTTATGCTTAATTAAAACTGAACGTTATTATTTCAGCCAGACAATTATTGCTCAAATCTCTTGCCATTTAATTTTATTTATTTTCCTATTTTTCCATGATGTAACATTGCTCACATTTTTCTCTAATCAAAAACTATAATTATTGTTTTTATTGACGCCTCCATAACCAATTAAAAGTTATGCAGAAATGTACATATATACTATAAGTGTGTGCATAAATATTTGTGCATCGCCACATATGGAAAGTGTAATGGTTTTTTCTTTAAATGCACTACTTCGCTTTCGAAATTTTAGCCATCAATCAATTTAGTTTTTAATCAGCAAATGAGATACTTTGGCAATATGAAGACATGCGAAAATGAAGTAAGTAAGTTTTAATTAAGTATTTGCATAAAAATTTTTAAAATTGCGAAAATTCACTATATTATATAGTATGTACGCATATAAAAATATCTGTGTATTTCATATTAGAAAGTTATCAAAAGCACTTTTTTTGGTTAGAGTCTTAATATAGCAGTATGAAGCAAAAATATTTTTAAAATAAATTAAAATATGCCTGGAGGATAACAGAAGAATGCATAATACCGGAAAATGAATGGAAAATATTTAGAATTCAGGACACAGAATTACAGTCGATTCGATCACGATCAACAGTTTAAAAATAGCTCAGGGATTTTAATAAGTTGGTTAGCCTTTTTGATGTTTGAGAAATATCATTAATGCTTAACTTGTAGACTCTGAACAGGGTATATTAAGTTTGCACGATGATTGAAAGAAACAAAGGAAACCCTATAAAGTATAAACATATATAAAAGAAGAGCGTAACGAGCTGAATCGATTTAGCCATGTCCATATGTTTGTCCGTCTGTAAAAGCCTAACTATTCCCTCAGTATTTCAGATATCGGCTTGAAATTTCGCACAAACTCTTTGTTTTTTTTTAAAACTCTTTTCTTGCCAAGAAGCTTATTATTTGTCGGAAACTTCGATATCGGACCACTATAAAATATAGCTGCCATACAAATTGATCGGTCAAAATCAAGTTATTGTATGGAAATTTTTTTTTATTTCACAAAATATCGTCTGGAAATTCGGCATGCTACAATCTCTGAACAAATTTTTCATGTCGAGCCACTATACCATATATTATATGTATTTTATCTAAAATAAATACGAAAAAGATATATAATACAAATTTTAGTCACACTAGTATTCAAATTCGATTTTCTACTCTGGCCTATAAGCCACAGCGGTTTTAAAAATAGTGTATGGTGAAAACGACAAAAATAGCTTTAAAGAATTCTATTTAGGAAGTTTTATTTAAACAATCTTTTTAAAAGGCTAAAAGTCTCTGATCAGAATCGCCCAGAGTTTCAAGGTAGGCTATATATACGTATATACTTGGATATGTCAAAAAACTGAATATGTTTCTTCGCTTGATACTCTGAATAATAGATTTTTAGACACCTCTATGAAAGTCTTCCCACGTATGCGCTTTTAATTGTAATGGGAAGGTCCTCCGTCTTACAGTTTTCTATTTTTTTCTTATTATCTGAGAGAAAAGTTCATCTCTCCTTTCCAACAACTTGAAGACTTTACTCGTTTCATAAATTTTGTTGTTGTTGTTTTGTAGTTTGATTGCTCAACAAAATAATACCGTACATTTTTTCGTAAACCTAACCATTTAAAAGATGTTAACAGTACTTCTATTGTTTGATAATTTTAAGGCAAATTTTTTCCTACGATTTTTATAACTCATTTAAAAGTCGTTTAAAATTGCAAAACTTACAGTTTCGTAGGAAATCATTTTAAATTGCAATGCTCACAGTTTCGTATCAAATTTACTGCTATACTAGATCATACAGCAAAGGAAATCAAAAAGTATTAAATTAAAATTGATGCAAGTTCATTAATCTGTTTCCATTATCTTCAATATAACCTAAATTCTTATACAGATTAAAAAATCAATCTTTAAAAATGCGGTAAATTCAGCTCGCAATCATAGATTCGAATATTACCTAAATAAATATTTTAAATATCCAATAACTTTTTCTCATAAACTTAAAAGGAGTATCTTATCAATTAATCTGCAATTCAGAGCGCAGTGATAAAAGAGAAATTCCATTTTAGTGGTAGAAAAACCAAAAGTATAACACAAAATGAACAATTAACTAAGTCAAATCACGAATATCTGCAAGATATCTTAATTTAAATTAAGCTACACCAGACATTCTAGGCCTAGTAGTACACAACACAATCGCACAAGCTATGTTAGTTGACAGCGCATATCTGAGTGAATTGTGAGCAAAAGTTATTGAAGCAAGCCGTAGAAAGCGCAAATATTTAAAGAAAATTCATACGAAAAAATAATTGTATATGTAACAATAAAAGCCTTAGTAAAAGTAAAAATTTGAATATATGGTATACTGCAAAACTATGAGGTAGATAGCAAAAATGCAAAACCAACGGCGATAATTTAAATACTAATAGAGCGTAAAATTTGCAGTTTTCTTGTTAATAAGGAAATTTATTTCTTTTATTTTTTTCTTACAAATCGTTTCAAACTCATCTCGACGACTGGGTTTCTTTCTTAAGGGGTTATATGCAGTTAGAATTAAAAAAAAAAATATTTTTATTTATTTTCTTAATGTACATACATATATGTATGAATTCGAAAAGGCGTTTCAGAGTGATTGGAAATAAACTTAAACGCGTTTTTTTTTAATTGTGTTTTCAAACTCGAAAATGGCCGAACCGATTAGTCTCGAATTTTAACACGAGCTTCTTAAATATATTTTTAGTAATTAAAAGAAGATTTTTTTCTCATCGATAAACATATTTTTATAAACAATTTAAGGCCGAAATTTTAGTAAAAAATCAATTTTTTTTTTTGAGAAACCGACATTTTGTCAAAAAAATTTATTTTACGTATTCCTTTGATTTACTTTACTAAATTTAATATCACTTTAACGAAATCTGTTTGGGTTTTTTAATTGCAGAGAATCAAGTTCAGAGACATAGTGGTCACCGCAAAACGTCTTTTTTGGGAGGAGCTCCTGGAGATCAGCTATAGTTCCTTTTCAAATAAATAGTTTTTACTAATACGAAGTCTTAAAATACAATAAAAAGATACTACAATATATGTACAAATTTTTAGATCAACAAATTTAAAAGTTTTCACAGAAAAAAGTCCTGAAAATTCGCTTTTTTCGGCCTTCTAACAGTATATAACCCCTTAAACGAGCGATAAACTACCGATATGTGAAATTAAGAACTGATAAGGTTATACATATATTGGGTGGATTATGCATACAATATTTTCAAGCAGTAAAGACATTTATCCATTAGACAAATAGTGAAAACCCTGAAAATTTCATTTTTCTATTTGTAAACTAAAGACTTAAGCAACAAACTCGCTTTTGAATATTAGAAAATTAGAAACAAATTACAAAATTTTACTAAAAATCCGTTTAATTATTAAATTATTACAAAAATTAGTAATTAATGACACAATCGTTTTTTTCTTTGACAGACACATTCCAACCTAAATATTACCCAGACATTTTCATAATCAAATAAAACGCTTTTGCATTTTTTTCAAGGTCCTATAAAAATCAAAAATTCAGTGTGTAATCGAAATAATTAATACTAAATAAATGCTAATTCTTTCTAGCTACTTCGATGATATAAACAATCTTAAAGTTGAATACCAGCTATATTCTGCAATGGTCCAATCTGAACTATTTCTACGGAAATTGCAGCGATGCTTTGCACAATGACCTATGCCAAATTTCATAATAAAATAGTTTTCACTATATAGTGGACTGATCTTAAAAACTGAGGAACTAGTTTGCGTATATACAGACGAACAGACAGATGAACATGTCTGAATCGACTCAGATCATCACGCTGATCATTTTTATATATAGTACATATATCTTATAAGGTTTCCGACGTTTTGTTCTGGGTGTTACAAACTTCGTGGCAAAGTAACATACCCAGTTTAGGGTATAAATAAATTTTAAATTTAAGAATATGGACTTTGAAAAAAATTAAATTTGCTCAAAAATCAGATTATTTTAAACAAAAAATATTTTAAATATTCATTTAAAATTTGTTTATGTTATTTTTAAAGACATAATCTATCAAAAATAAGCAAAAACAAAACAGTGATTTTTTTGAAATTTTCACACACCCCTTAAGGAGGGGTGTTTTTTGTTTGCTTAAATCTTGGGAATTCGAAATATTGTTGAAGCTAGAAGGAAAATAGTGACCGAGCGTCTAGCAGATATATAAGCGCTTGGGCAGAAAGCGAAAACTTCGGATGATGTTTAAATTTCTTTCTCTCCCAAAAAAGTCCTCAAAAAATCGATTTTTGAAGCCCGACAAGCAGGCTCCCCCCTTAAATTGAGTGAGAAAAAAAGGTTTAAATACTAAAATTTTCACCAAATTTGATGGTCAATATGAATTTCAATAGCAGTAGCGTGAAAAAGTGGTGATGAACGTATGGAAGATTTGTTTTCTTTATTATTATCTTCTGTTAATAAATTCCCTTCTTTTGGAATTAAATTAGTTTTTATATGTGAAATATCCTCAAAAATTGTAGTTTTGCAATCATAAGAAATATAAATTTCTTTAAAACGCACTTACCTTGTTATTACTACAATAATATATATCCGACATTTTGTTGCTGTGTATTTTTAATATTTTTAGTATTTAACTTTAAAAAGTATCATCAAACGTTTATTGCATAGACAATAAATAATCTTCACGCGAAAGTGACTTTTTCACCAAAAACAATTAAATATTATTTTTTGTACAATTCAAATTTATCGTCTTTCAATCTCACCAAAAATTTTTGAACACAAAAGCTTTCTTTATGTAACGCTACAATAACAACACAACGAAATCACACATTTTCCATATTGCTCAGAGTTTTCATTCAAGGGCATTAAATGTATTTTTTTAGTTTGTATATATGTATATATGTATGTCTATGATGAAGTACATATGTATAAAACAATAACACAAACGCGAAAAATGCGAAATTATTAAAAGAAAAGCACAAACACACACACGCGCTCTTAAGTCGTCTACAATGCGATTGACGGCAACTTTCTACTTCAGCGCGCACATTGCAATCCGGTAACGGAGAGTAAGTTATTGCGCTGGCGTGTAATACACATATATATTTACAGCAGCAAACTCGAGCGAACGTCAGCAGCAATGCGCGTACTAGGCTTGGAAAAAGGGGTCTAGGCGCGTCTGAGCTGCAGTAGCAAAACTTTTCAGCAGGAGGGAAAATCGCTCAAATGCCGGCAGAAAATATATATTTTTTTCTTAATTATTGTAAAAGTATTGAGACAATCATGCACTGGAAAATCATTAGTTGCTGCAGCAGTAGTTGCAGCTGTGGGCAAGTATCGCTGCACTTGTTCTATGTGCACATATGTATGTGTGAGTATGTGCTGATGGCTTTACGACAGGTTGCTGACGTTCATTTCTTATTGTAAATGTTGGCTTCTTTTCTTTGTTATTTATTTCTGTTGGGTTTTTGTTATTGTACACATATATTCTGCTTTGACAGGTTTACACTTTTACGCGATTTGCCACAATGCTCGGCTCACATTTCACATTTTTCAGATTTTCCGCTGATAGATACTACCTTTGCTGCACAAGTCACAAGTCAACAAATGCAACACAGTTTCACGTAGAACAAACACACGTTAACACAAAATGCACGCGAGCACCGTAAGAACAAACGTCACCACACCACACCAGTTTAAATGGAGTAAGAGAGCCTAAGCCTAAGCTAATAATAAACAATATTGCTTGTTAAGTGTGTTTGCTGCCAATTAGCCGAGCAGAACACCCCATTTCGACGACGTCGGCAACGTGATGAATGGTAATGCGATGCCGGACTTAACGCGCAGGGATTTGCGCTTGAAAACAGGTCAAAACAAGCACACAAGTGTCCAGAATATGTAAGCGTGTTAAATACTATACAACAGCAGGCGTAAGTACAAAAAGTTACAATACCGCAAGCATGAAATGATTTAACTGTAACGCGCAACGATGACTTTTCAAAAAATATACAACACTGTTTTCGCTAAAGCGTCAATTCGCACTCAACCGACTTCGCATAAGGTTCCAAACGAACTGAAAGTACACAATTCAAGAAACGACCAAACCAAGAAAATCGCCAGACGACGGCCAATAAAGGCAGTCAGCGGCGGCGCAACAACAACGCCGGCAGCAGCGTCAACGTCAGTCGACGTCGCCTTTTACTTTTTTAGCATTTGCCATTAAAGCATTTCCAGTTTGGCTGTGGCGCATGGTAGGCATTCAGTAAGCGTGGCTGGGGCGTTGATCGCGCCGTCGAGCTGCGCGGCAGCGGTGTTAAGGCGCATACAATCGGTTGGTTGAAGCAACTGTTGTAGTTATTTTAATTGTTGTTGACAAAAATTGCAGCGCTGATAGCAATAATTGTGTTAACAATTGCATTACGTTTCATTGGAACATGTGTGGGTTGCTTGTGATCAGTGTATGAGATCGTTTGCGACTTGTTTGAGCGCTAACACAACTAACGGATATTTATATTTAAAAGTAAATTCAAAACACTTGGAGGTTGGAAACTTATTGTTGTTAAATATTAGTTCTGGTGAAAATTAATCCTTTATTTTTTCCAATATTTTAGTAATCTGTAACTTGCACTGTATATAAGCGACCGACCTACGCTATAAGGGATTAGAAAGATAAGATTTCGTACGAAACAACTTTTTACTCAATTCAAAGACGGACACGATAATATACGCTATATTTTACAGTTTTTCTTATTATTAAAGAATATATTTAATTATATTTGGAAAAAAAACATGGAATCAGAAAACTAAGTTTTTAGAATGAAGGAAAAAAGACTTTTGATAAGTTCTTTTAAAACGAACTAATAGTGCAACTAAAAGTTATAGTTATTTCGTGTATCATAAACCCTTACTTCCATTAGAGTGAACAATCCTTGTTTGCGTTTTGATTAGACATTGGAGCCTTTCGATCCCAACTCTAAACTAGAGGAGGGCGGCTCGATGAGTACTTAGTATCACTACCCTAATTACTATACATATATCGTATGCTCGTATAAGGGAATTGTGGGACGGCATTCCAAACTTCTTACGTACAGCTGCAAACGAAAACCATTGGTTTTTCGGAAAAGGCAAAAGAACAGCTGTTACAACGAGGAGTGCCGTGACGCAGCTGAGAGAAAACACACTACCTACCTCGCAACGTTACAATCGACCACAACACGGCGTGATGGAATAGATACCGAGAATCGAAGAGGGAGACGGATTTGCAGACAAAAAAAAAGAGAGAGACCGAAACGCGTGAGTATGAAAATCTTGACAAGCTGGCCGAGAGGAGTAATGCTCGAAAATTCTACGAAAAAATGCGGCGCCTAACAAAAGGTTTTAAGGCCGGAGCATGCTTTCAAGAACCCCCCAGAGGTGATCTAGTAACCGATGCCCAGAGCATACTAAAATTATGGAGGGAACACTTCTCCAGCCAGCAGAATGGCTGTGAAAGCATAACACCAGGAAATAGCGAACCCGATTCCCCAATAGATGACGATGGATCAGACGTTCCTTTGCCCGACCATGAAGAAATTCTAATAGCAATTACCTGTCTGAAGAACAACAAAGCGGCGGAGGCCAATGAACTACCGGCCGAGCTATTCAAATACAGTAACGAAGAACTGATAAGAAGCATGCATTAGCTTTTTTGTAGAATATGGTCGGATGAAAGCATGCCAGGCGATTGGAATTTAAGTGTGCTCTGCCCAATGCACAAAAAAGGAGACTCCACTCCATAAGTCATTCATTATTCCTGTCCTGTTATATGGTGCAGAGGCATGGACGATGACAACATCTGGTTAGTCGACGTTACGACGCGTTCGAGAGAAAGGTTCAACGGAAGATTTATGGTTCTTTGCGATGGAACTATGAGCTGTACGTGTTATACGACGACATTGACATAGTTCAGCGAATTAAAAGACAGCTGCTACGCTGGCTAGGTCATGGCGTCCGCATGGATGAAAACCTTCCAAAGTAGAGGAAGGTGAAGACGTCCACTCCGTTGGAACGACCGGGTGGAGAAGGACATGGAAACACTTGGAATCTCCAATTGACGCCAAACAGCGGGAAGCATGTTTCCACTTAAACCATACCAAAAACCAAAGGACAGCAGAACAGTGGATTTCACATGGCAAAAGTGATTACCCGCGTTTTCTGAGGTTCACAAAGTGTGATTTAGGATATTGACTACTTGGCGCAAATTAGGCATATGGCAAAAGTAACTGGCAAACCATGGAAGGACTCTACTAGAATAGGCAGTAACTAACTACGGAACGAAAAACTATTAACTCGAATTCCCAATTGAAAAGAAATATTAAAATCTTAAGAGGAATAGTTTGAAGTTTATGATTGCCCTCTCAATGGATTTATTATTTGCGGGGAAATCAACGTGTATATGCTCTGTTGTCTTGTCGTAAGGTCACAACTAATATTGATCTGTTAAACAGATCTCCAATTTGTGCATCTTTTAGTTTACAGTAACGCTATACCACGCCAAAAGCTGGCCATGCTAGTTTATCTCTTGGGAGACTTGAACCTTTCAGAAGGATGCAGCTAAAATATTTGATGGATCTGTATGAAGACGGTCGTATTTACAAAAGTGTAATGAAATAAGAAAAATGAGTAACTGGCCAAATATTAAACATAAGAATAATACCGCCAGTTTTGGAGAAGAAATGAAAAAAGAAAGCCATCACTTGTATGGTCTTGGATCTAGGTGCACAAAATGAAAATGAGAAAATATAAGCTCTAAAAACAACAGTTTACATTTATTTATACAATAGTATGTTCATATAAGATTTTCTGCTATAACAGTTCCTTTTTGCTGTGACACTTCAAAGTTCAACAAATGAAAAATATTTGCATTAAAATATTTCCCCCATCGGTTTTAACGTGATCTCGTGAATCTAAATATTCGAGAAGAGTGCATATTAATATAGGGTTATACAGGCGTATTCACAAATATGTTGGTTACCCACCTGGACATGGGGCGGAGTACGAAGCGCATATAAAACCGCATCAGCTATATTAGCTGGCTCCAAGCGTGCCATATCCTTCACATAGAAGTGAATTTCTTCCGGAAATATGTTTGTGTTCACGGCACCGGGACAAATACCCTTTCCAAATGTCAAAATTTCAAGTTAAATATATTATAAATAGTGGTGAAAAAGTGAAAATGCACTCAACCTTTTAATGGGACTACAAATGTTTATATTCGTGACTTATGAATGAAGCTGGCGAGTATGAAGAAATAAATATACTAGATGAAGTTCTTCTAAACGGGGTTCAGAAAAGTAAAAGATTGAAAAAGCGTGTCAATAGTCAAGAAATGTTTGAAAAGTGAAAGAAGGTATGCGAGACCACTATTGTAGAAGTTGTTAAATCGATCTAGCATGAAGAGAATCCTTACCAAATTTGCCTCTAATATATTCAATTTCTAAACATCACGAAGAAACATGACACAATTTTGGGGGAATTGTTATGAATTCAAAACTAAACCCCCATTGTCAAATTTTAAGAGCCAGGTAGAGCAAAGTTCGAAAAAAAAACACGTCATGAAGTAGGATAAGTTAAATACTCTGTAACTTTAAATTCTGCGTTCAGCAAACAATATTTATATAAGTAATATCTCAAATTTCTATTAATTATGAGAAACAATTTTTGGATTTCACAACACAAAGAGCCATTTGAGTACTTATCGGAGCTTGCTCGTGATTTTTGGACCAAAATCAAAATCATACCAACGCCAAATTCTTTAAATTTACCAGATCTTACACCCTGTGATCTGCTTCCAAAACTAAGTACAATAGATAAACAAATATAAAACTTCATTGCTGACAGATTCAAGATTATACTAAAAGAAGTTAGAATAGAAATGCCTTGAGGTGTCGATAAAATAATGAAAGTCGTCGACTCCGACCGTCATGTAGGCACTGTTTCGAATTAAATAAGGATGGATACAGAAAAAGCTAAATGAATTGATACCAAGCAAGTTAACGGTAAAAAAAACCTAATATACCGAATTTTCATCGATTCGCTGCTGAGTCTCAACAAAAACGATCCATTTATAAGTTGATGATTGTGTTTTTGGTTGGTTTACATTATTCCAAGAGGGTCGAGAACGCGTTTGAAGGAATTGGTGCTTGAGAATCAACGGTTAACAGTCAGAAATCTTACTGACATCGTTGGAATATCGGAAGGAGCAGTAAAAACCATGTTTAAAGATGATTTGGGTCTAAATAAAGTGAAACACTGGTTTTTTTCGAAAAAAGCGTTGGTTCCAAAACCAAAAAACAATTTTTTCGAAAACCAGCGTCGCGTTAACGTTAACAATACTTTGCGACTACCAGGATGTTATAAAACGTATTATTACTGGCGATGAGTCTTGGATCTATGCTTACGACCCGGAAACAGGCGATCATTTGACCGAATATCGTGGCAAAGATGAGCCGAAGCCGAAAAAACCACGTAAAAGCAGATCTAAAATCAAAGTTATGTCTTGGTTTTTGCACCATGATATTGCACCCTCGCATACTGCATTGTTTATTCGTGAGTTTTTCGCGAAATTTTCAATCAATATCGTGCCGCAAATACCGTATTCACCTGACTTAGCTCCATGTGACTTTTGGCTATCCAGCAAACCGTTTTGAGTCAATTGAAGACTTGAACAACTGTTTCGAGGATTGGAAAAACCATTGCTACAAGTGTATTGGGGTCAAGGGGAGTTATTTCGAGGGGCGATATAGATTTTGAAGAATAAATTATGAACAAAGGCTTACTATTGTTTGCTCAAAGTAGTACGTGGGTTGCCTTTTATATTTCGGGATTCGACGGCCCTATGTTATACATACTCAGTATTGTTTATAGTAACTTAAAATATTCATCTCGGCCAAAAAAAACGAAAAAGATCGCGAGCATTTTCGCGCGATTATTTTTTACCACTTTCAATGTGGATTATCTCAGCAAAAATGCATCGAAGAGCTTAATTCAATTTTGGGCTATGAGCTTCATTAATCCAGTCCTCCATTGTTTATCGATAGATGATGAATTCAATCGAGGTATAAAAAGCAACCTACGTATTTCAACAGTGATTCGGTAGAAGCTCTGAAAGTTTGGTTGGGAACTTCACTTTATAGTCTGGAACTGGCATCAAGTGATTACTTTTTGTGTCTAGCTATGGCAAATATGGCTTATGGAAATCGACTTTGCTGATAGGGTAATAAGGATTTCTAGGATAGTGGCATTATGAAATTGCTTTCAAAATGGCTGTAAGTTATCGAAATAAAACTATCAATTTATGCATATATAGTATAATGATTTCATTTCACTAGACCATACTTATATCCGAAAAATATTACTTTTAATGTGACTATATAATTTTCGTAATTAAAACACAAATTTTCGAAATGTATATGAGCAATAGAATTAGCAACAGAGAAGTCAATCTAGCATACTACTACTTATTTCAAAATTAACGCTAACCTTAATGACACTACATACTCACCGTAATACGAACTTTATTCTTGTGCAGTTGAAATTCTTGCCTGTAAGTCTCCGTCATCGCCGTAATGGCAAACTTAGTTGCCGGATATATATTGAAGCTCGGTAGCACATCAATAAAATTCAACACCTGCTGCCCAGCTATACTGTTAATGACCAATATATGGCCCTCGTTGCCACGCTTCATCATGCCGCGGAACACTTCACGTGTACACCATAACACCGCCATGACGTTAGTATCAATTACCTGGCGTATCTTCTCAGTATTATTAGGCGCCACCAGTTCCGTTTCACGTGTGATACCAGCATTATTTAACAGTACATCCGCGCCACCCAACATACGTTCCGTCCAATCGATTGCCGCTACAACCTGATCCTCTTTAGATACATCACAGCGACGTGGTATGAACTGTGGTTGCAATGCTGGAGGCAAACTGAATTTGAGCTCCTGCAATTTAGCTTCTCGCCGTGCGAGACCGACGACACGTAGACCTGCCACCACCAAAGCTCGAGCACAGGCAGCACCAATGCCACCACTGGCACCAGTGACCACTGCCAATTTACCCTGCCAACGTTCCATAGAATTACATGTACTTTCAAAGACAACTAAGTAGTTACTGAGTGAGGAATATAGCTTATTTTCATGTAGTTTGCTACAAATTAATGCATATGTATGTAAGTACAAGGCGCGTTCCAAAGTAAACAGGACAGGATGGTTTTTTTGGCAAAATCAATTTATTTTATTGAAAGCAGTCTTCTTCTGCTCCAATACAGATTTTTGCACGGACGAATGGCCTCTACGTCTGCATAACGCTTTCCTTTCGTGGGCAAATGCATTTTACCGAAAATAAAGAAGTCGCACGGTGCCGTATCAGGTGAATACGGGGAGTGGTTAATGGTTAAAATGTGATTTTTGGTCAAATAATCGTGCTTCGAATGTTGGATTTGGAGCAATTTTTGGTCGTCAGTCAATTTGTGCGGAACAAACCGTGCACACACCTTTCGTAAGCCCAAATGTTCGTGATGTTTTGGAGATGTTCAATTCCATTTCCATGAATTTCAATGATGATTTCGGCTTTTGATGAATTCACGCACAGTTTCGATGGAATTTCCGGTGATAACGGATTTTGATTGGCCCACATGTTGATCGTCATTTATGCCCTCACGACCACTTTGAAAACGTTGAAACCACTCGTGCACTCTGCTACGGGATAGGCAATCATCGCCATAAACTTGTTTCATCAATTGAAGCATTTCGGTAAAAGTTTTACCAATTTTAAAACAAAATTTAATGCTCTTTGTTCGTAGCTCGTTTTCGCGCCGCTAACACAAACATACTGACACTTAAAACGCAATAACTTCACTTCCATTAAATGTTATGAAATTCTCACTGGACAATCGATGAAGGCAGCAGATTCTATCGCACCAGACGACATATAGATGGCGCCACCAGAGGGCGCTAGATTCAAAAAGTTTTGTTTACTTTGGAACGCACCGTGTATGTACATAAGTTCGTATATTTTTACAATTGCATATGAAGTTACTTATGCATGATGATTTTTAGGTCGATACTAATTTTTTACAATATCGATTAACTAATGTAGCAGTTATAGGGTTTCACTTGTATAATTGAATATGAAATCATTGTCACTTGCCATCACATTCAACATGGAGCGCTGGCAGGGCAAAGTTGCTATGGTGACTGGTGCTAGCAGTGGCATCGGTGCTGCTTGTGCCAAGGCTTTGGTGTGTGCCGGATTTGTTGTTGTGGGATTAGCACGTCGCCAGGAACGCATTGCGCAATTGCAACAGGAATTACCTACGCGATTTCGCTCCAATTTACACGCCTACAAATGTGATATAACAAAGGAGGAGAGTGTAAGCGACGCTTTCAAGTGGACGCAGCAGAAGCTGGGCGCCGGCGTTGATGTTTTGGTGAATAATGCTGGCATTATAGCGACTACGGAGTTGAGTGCACGTCAGAATACGAATGAAATACGCAACACCATCGATACGAATCTGTTGGGTACGGTTTTTTGTACACGCGAGGCTTTCAATTCAATGCGTGAACGTGATGTTGAAGGTCATATAATGATCATTAATAGTGTGGCTGGTTTGCAAGTTCCGAATTTGGGTCCAAACTTGCCATCGCTCAATATATATCCTGCAACAAAGTTCGCTTTACGAGCTATGAACGAAATCTATCGACAAGAATTCCAGCGACACAAGACTCGTGTACGAATAACGGTACGTGGTATTCATAAAAAAAATTATATTGTAGAGAATAATGAAAGTGGCATCAATAAGACTACGTTGTTCATATTGGGTAGTCGAAAAAGTCTTTACGTATTTTGTCAATAGATGTCGTTGCAATTTTATATCTCCAGTACTATCAATCACATTGTGTCATACCATATACTGTTGTAAAGGTGAGATTTTCAGCTTCATTTAACCAAAAGTTGAAAAAAAGTTACAGCTGTTCCAAGTGAGTGAAAATAATGAAGAAATTCGCAAGTGGGTTTACTGAAACGATGCTGTATCAGTTCGAGCACAACAATGGTTCGCTCGCTTTCGTTCTGGAAATTTCAAAATTTCGATTTACACTGATGAAAGTTTTACACAGATGGAATAATGTCTCTAGCGGAATTTATTGGAATACGAAAATACTTTTTTGACTACCCAATATTTGATTCAGGCTGATCCATATAAACTGAGCGCGCAAACCGAATCGACAAAATTTGTACTAGTGTGTTTTTGGAGTCCGCTTTGTCACGAGCACAAGTATTTTTGTAGCACAAAAGATTCCGTAAGGGTGTGGTGCTTGTGCTTGAAAATCACCACGTTGACTTTAGAGAGATATCAGAGGATATCAAAATCTCTTATGGATCAACTTGACATTTTGATGAAGGTTTTGAGTGCAAAAAGTGTCAATCGTCAGTCTCTCGCAAGAAATACGTCGGATAGAGGTATTGAAGGTCAACCCAGCCAGGGCTTATAACAAGTGTATGGAAAATCTGATAAAACGTTAGTGTCAGGAGCCCTTGAAGGTGATAATAAAGATTTGTATTAAACTACGTGAAAATGTAATTTTTTTGTCAGTCAGTTACATGAGATCAGATGGTATGTTAAACTTTGAAGGTCATAGCGAACGAATGAGAAAAGGCAACATAGCGTACAAAGCCAAGACAAAAAATGCATAGTAATACTCATTACTTCGTTGATGACGTCAATTCAAAAGCATTTATCTGTCAAATGCATTTCAAAAAATTAAACGAAACAAAGATGTCATAATCTTTATTTCTAGAATTCTATTTTACATTTCAGCTCGCATGGTTAATCTCATACCCATAATACATGCTATATTTTTTTAAATTTAAATTTAGAGCATCAGTCCAGGCATTGTTGATACCGACATATTGCCCACTTCTATTCGCAATGTTGTCAAGGATATGCTACCGAGTCTTACGTCGGAAGATGTGGCCGATGCTGTATTATGGGCAATAAGCACACCACCAAATGTACAGGTACATTCAACAAATTTGTACATAAAGGGTTTTATTTGAATAACACCAGATTACTCTTTTTATAGGTTCACAACATCACCATAAAGCCCATGGGGGAAAAATTTTAATACTTAGTATAGTTTAAGCTTATCTTATTAAATTCATTTGACCCTACTTAACTATTTTTTATTTAAAAATATAGAACATTTCATGGAATAAATATTATTTAATTAATATTTTATTATATAACAAGTAAGGAAGAGCCGAAGTCTAATTTTTGATTTTATTAACTAGACTGCTTACATGATGATTGTGGTGGTGAGACATCTTTCAAAAAAAGAAGTATAAAACTTGTTTAATAATAACATTTTAAATCGATTTGAGATAGCTTCTGAGTTACAGCCTTTTAAAACGTAACCGTGCGAGACTTTATAATACATGTGTATGTATGTATATCTAAATGAGCAAAGTGACGAGCTGAGTCGATTTAGCTGGTCTCCCAGGTTTTGAGATATCGATCTGAAAGTTTTCACAAATTGTTTTCTTCCCAACGCAGCTGCTCATTTATCGAAACCACCCATATCAGATCACTGTAGCATATAGCTGACATACGAACTGAACAATCAGAAACAAGTTTTGTATAGAAAATTTGTTTATTTGACAAGGTATCTTCACGAAATTTGACAGGGATTATTATTCAACGCAGTGGTAAAGTGCAGTCAATTATACAGATCGAATCACTATAGAATACGAATATAGCTGTCATACAAACTTAACGAACAAAATCATGTTCTTGTTTGGACAATTTTTTTTATTTGTGAAGGGTATTCTAGCTTCAGTGCAACCGAAGTTAACTTTTTTTCTTGTTCTTGCTCCTTAAGACTTACGAACCTACATACATAGGGTTAGATCGCCGAAATACAGGACTTTTAGATGGATAAAATCGGGTAGCGAGTCAGAATAGGAATATGATATGTCTCAAACCGTATATACTTTCAAATATTTGTCAGATTTTGATACATATTTAAAAATACAAATATTCATATACCGTAAAGAACTTTATAGCACTTACCTCCGAAATTATCTGTAGAGCTCTGATCTTGCATTAATAATCTTTTTGTTTCTTGGGACAAATGTCTAACTTAAATCATTAATCGCACCTAGAATTAAAAAAAAAAGAAAATTTATTTTTCAATGGAAGTAATAATGAGACTATTGTGTACATATTTTGTCGTTTGCCCTATTGCGGAACTATAAACTTAAGTAGTCGTTAGATGGATTAGTTACATATAATATTAATATACTGATGATATTTGATAATCACTAAGCTTTGCCATTTCATCATGGAAAGATATACGATCCAACAAAAAGTCGAAATTATTAAATTGTACTACCGAAATTCGGAGTCAGTGGCCTCAACTTTAACAGCGCTACGTCCAATCCATCAATTGAGCGTCTAGTGGACAAATTTCAATCCACAGGCACAGTACAAAATGTTTCTGTGCCAGTAAGACAAAGAATATTACCGTCGCCAGCGCATCAATTGAGGAAGACCCAAATCAGTCTTTCACACGTCGTTTTTAAGCATTGGACATCCCTGTGACGTATTTGTGGCGAATTTTGCGAAAAGATCTTGGTCTACATCCTTACAAGATCAAATTGACGCAAGAACTGAAGACGCTTGACGACCAGAATCGTCGTATATTCGAGTATTGGGCTCAGCAAAAACTTGAAATTATGAAGATTTTCATCGAGAAATCATTTTCAGCGATGAGGCTCATTTCTGGCTCAATGGTTTCGCCAAGAAGCAAAATGTGCATTATTGGTCAGGTAACTATCCACACGTACTCCGTGAGTCACCATTACATTTCGAAAAAATTACGGTTTGGTGCGGTTTATGAGCCGGCGGCGACATTGTGTTATCTCACGAAATAGCCCAGACAATTGGTCACCCCGGACGTGCGATTTGATGCCGTTAGACTATTTCCTGTGGGGCTACGTCAAGTCTATGGTCTGTGCCAATAAGCCAGCAACAATTGATGAACTTCGTACGAATATCGAAAGTGAAATGGCAGCAATATCGGCCGATTTATGCTTGAAAACCGTCGAAAACTTGGTTCAGCGTCTGGACTTCTGCAAGCGTGCCCGTGGCGGTCATGCAAAAGAAATCGAGTCCCATACATAATGGCATCAAATGCGCTTTCACAGGATTAAGGAATTTCATCGATATCCCAAACAGATTTTATTTTAATTAAAGAAAAAACGTTTGTAGCGCTCTTATTGAAAAACCCGTTATTGAGTGCTCAAAACTTCTACAACGGAGCGAAATAGCATTCAATAAAAAGGAGAGTATTTTTTGGCTGCTTATTCAACTCGCATCTTTTAGTTTCTTATAAAAAAAAAAAAACAAATGTAAGATGACAATTTTCTTTACCATGCCATCAATGGCACATTATTAAATTGGGAAAATTTTTTATTTAAGGCAGAAATAAATAATTTTATATAATGGGAAATTTCGTAGGTTAATACATTTTTAAATGACGTAGTTGTTAGTATGATTAGAGCAGTAACTAAAACACAAAGACGGACAAAATTTCAATACTTTGAAAACTTTGTTATTTTTCATTTTTATTTCATAAAAAAATGTTCAATAATTTGGGTAAGTAATAATCAATTCAACACTACGCAAATCAACAAGAGTAGAGGACACGAACCTTAAACACGATTAGCCCATCATTCCTTTGCTACGTTTAAAGGCTGCACCCATTTTGCGATTATGGTTTGCACGCGAAGATTTATTTTTCTCTTTTTTATCGCGATTTCTCAAAGTGTCTTTATCTTGTCCTTGACCTTTTGGCGCACCAACAACATCTCTCGCTTTACTGTTGTTATCGAAATTGCCGCCATGATTGCGATTACCCCATTTAGCCTGTCGTCGAGCTTCGTAACGAGCTCGAATATCTTCGGGATTTTCACAAAAATTCAATCGTTTATTACGATCAGTTTGTGCATCTAAATTGGATTTATCTTCTGCCGTTTCCTGATCATCCTCACTCTCTTCGTCCGATACATCTTCAACATTTGCCAGACCAGCTTTAAGCTGTTTCGATTTAACTACACGTGTCTCACTTTCTAATAATGCTTCATAACTGTCATCATATTCATCGTTATATTCATCATTGCTACTTTCCCCTTCACTTACTAGTGTATACGCTTGATAGCGTGATTTTATTTCAGCTAAATCACTTTTATCATCTAACATTTGAGCAGCATCTCTTGGTGTGTTTGGCATGCCCTTACCCTGTTTAATAATACAGTTAGGGTTATCTTGCGTCATGACATCATATGCATCGCCATCATAAACGTTAAAGTGTTTAACACCAGTCTGTTGATAAGTCTTATCTTGAGGATCGGGTGGTATATATACCTCGGTTTGGTCTGCATTCACTAGATCAGGTGGTAGATTGTTTTCAAGTATAGCGGCAATAGCCTCTTCGCTATTGTTATAACGCGAAAGTATACGCCGAACAAACCCTGTGCCTAAATGAGGCAGAACATCCAATACTGACGTTACTTCTAAATCAATATCACGTTCTTGAGCTACTACTGTGGACGATGTAATATTCGTATCTTTATTTGATGTTTGGTTATTTTTATTATTTAATTTCGAAGAATTTTTAGTTTTTTTATTCGGTTTTGGGTTGTTTTTGTCCACAGTCGATTTTGATTCTGTTTGATATCCTTGCACAATAAAAGACGCCTTAAATCCATCCCTATAAAAAACATTTCAATTATTTTCTAAACAATATGCTTATATTCTAAACTTTTCTACATACAAATTTTTGCAGGTTTGTTTAAGTATATCAACATCTAGTTCAACAGGGTATAAGCGGCCATAATCATTAACGAAAGTCTGCTCTGAGAGGCATTCAGTCAGTAATCCTATAAGTAGTTCAGCGTTCGGCATACTATCAGCTCTAAAAAAATATGCTTTAGTATACACTAATTAATATGAAAAGTTGCAAAATATCTTACGGGTTTGCCATGGCCGCTTCAACAAAGCTGTAAGCTATACTTCGAAACGCCTTTAAATATTCTAAACGTGCCATATTAAGCCAGCCCAAACTTGTAGCAGCCTCATTAATGAGGAATATGTTTTTGTACAAAAAAGGTATTGTATTATCATAGAACTGCGCAATACTAAAAATAAAAATAAAGGTTTATTAATATATGCATTTATATGAAATTAACTTTTGCACCTTTGTCCCAATTTAATTTCAGCGCATAAGGCCTGCACTTCCGGACAAACAGCTAATAGTACACTTAGTGAGTACGCACAATCTAAGGTGTATAAAGCAACATCATCATACGGGGTTTCAGCATTCTCATCTAAATCCCCTCCACCAGCACCTTCAAATCCCTCATTTTCCGCTTGCGTTTGTATACTTCGAAATGCAGTGCGGAAAAATGACAGTGCGGCTAAGATATCCTGCTTATAGTTTGGTTCAATTCGTAAAAGTGAATCAAAAATTCGACGTAATATTGCTGTGTTTTGTGGATCTGCATCTCCGACAGCCATAAGTAAATCGAATAACATTGGCACTGATATTAAGTAGTTTTTATAAATCAATTCACGCTGATGCTCAACACTTAACCAAGCTTCATCCGATTCACGATTAGTAATAAGCCGGCAAACGATACGCATCACCAGTTCTAGTATTTGTTCGTATATTTCTATAACATTTTGTTGTTGAACAATTTGTGACCAAACATTCAAATAAAATGGTGTCGACCGCTGTAAAAAGGAAACAACCGCCGCTAGCGCAGTCTTTTGAAAAACCATATATGACCAAAATCTAAAAAGCCAAACCAATTAGTTTTTAAATCTCACAGGCTAACTGTACACTTACTCATGATGGCGACAGTTTAACAAAAAATGCATGTCTTTGCAAAAGCAATTTGAATTGTATTGCCACTCCTCCAATTCTACACCACTTTTCACACGACCATACTGAGTCAAAAGACTTACATATGTTGCAAAATTGGCACGAGGAGCCCAATGTTTATGCTAAAATTTATATATTATTTACTTCGATTGATGTATAAAATAAAGTTTTACCAAAGCTGGCACGGAACATGGTGTTAAACCATCGTCTGCTGGTATTCGAAATACTAATTGATCTAGTGATTTTTTATCCAGATTCTAAAAAAACTATATTTAATTTACACAAAATAATAAAATTTGTATTATTTACCGATAACTCCCCATTAATAGTGATACTCATTTTATATAAAAAAAGTAAAACGTAAATATGTGAAATAAAGCTTTATAAAAATTAACAATTGCGAAATTCGTGTAACAGCTGTTGTCAGTGATGGTATTGCCACACTTCAATAGATTACATTTTTAAGCGCTGATTCTTTACATTTCTGTTTCATACAGTTGTGAGAGTGTACATTATGCATAAAATTTAAAATATTTCACTTCGTTGCTATATGTTGCGAATGTATAACATTTTTTTTGCTTTACCAGGCTGTCCTTTCCCTTTTTTTCGAATTTAACCTTAAATTCGAAAAAATAGGATGTAAGGGAATTGTATGTAAATATTACGAAGACAATGAACTTCAAAGTGAGCAAACCCAGAAAGAAGTAAACAAAACAATAGTAGCAAGGTGTAAAATATACATACTTACATCTTAAAATATACCTTGATAAGCACACACATGCAGATAAATGCGCTGATAAACATTCATTCAATGTTACGACGAGAGTACTTCGTCAGTCAATTTTAATGTTCAAGCGTAACACTTGAATAAATATTATTTGCTGCTTAGAGTTGACGTATAATTAATATTTAACTAAGAGGAAAATAATGTTCAGTTTCACTTAAAGCACATAATTGGGCAGTAAAAATTTGTCACACGAATGGACATTAAAACAAATAATTGAAAAGTGAAATTATATTCTTAAATTAAAAGGCGACTGTAGCACTTTACTCTTCCAAATGGCGCAAATGGGAAAAACTATGGAAGATGTGAGTATATATATGGACATATGTATATATATTAAATGCTCGCTTAGTCAGTAGTTCGCGCGTAAAAATGTAACGTCGTTATAAGAAGGTTAGAGAAACATATCGTGGTTTTTGTTTACCTCTGAATTTGCATCTTATTGCCGAGCAATATGCACCATTTTTCACTTCCCTTTTGTTTGTTTTCCCGTTTTGTGCGAGTTGCTTTTGCTGTTTCGCTTCTTATTGGAAATTTTCTGTTTACGTGTCGGATTGGATAAAATGCCGAATGTGATATCTTAGATAAAAGAGTGTCACAAAGTATTGTTGAATTAAATTAAGCAATTAAATAGGTAATAATAAATTACAGGTGTTTGGACGTGGTCAAGTCAGAATACACGACTTTGGTGGAAGTGTCCAGAAAAGCTCAGCGGTTATAGTTACAATTCCTGCCCATACTTCAATGTCCACAACTTCTATACCAACAACTGCCATGAATATACACGGTTAGTATGACACAATAAATATCCGTTTTATTCTTCATATCAAAAAAAACACCTACAATTTTTAGTAAACGCCAACACTTTGAAGTACATCAGTTTAATAACGCTAACATTGCAAAATGCAATACTTGGACTTAGTATGCGATATGCACGTACCCGACCGGGAGATATTTTCATCAGTTCTACAGGTGTGTAACTTTATTCAATGAAAAATACCGTTAATCAAATTCGGAACAGTTTTTGTACAATTATCTTTCGTAAATCTTAAATACTTATATATGTGCATACATAGACACTAACCTACCTGTATATATATATGTATTTGCATGTATTTACATATACATACATACATATATGATTGGACTTATTTAAATTTATAATATAAGCAAAAACTTCTCTTGTAAGATAAGAAATATTTCCGGTTTTCTAATCAGAAAGTGAAGGTGGAGATAAAAACACAATCATAGCATATATGCACCCAATTTAAGCACTTTTTCCGTATTAAAAAATGCGGTACTTAAATATGTAAGTATATCTATTTATAACTTTTTGCTTGATATACTGAATATTTATTGTATTTATCTATAAAACAGTCAAATGTAAAGCACTAGTAGTAAATATTAAGGTTTATAATAAAGGCTATAAATGGAACTTTTAGCACCTAATAGTAAATATTTGTCCTTGCTTTTGACTGTTTGACAATTGTACATTTAATACAGTATTATTGTATTCAATTTTTATTTTTTAGCTGTGCTTATGTCTGAGATAGTTAAACTTGTCACCTGTTTGGTTTTGGTGTTCAATGAAGAGGGTAAGGACGCACAGAAATTTGTACGTACGCTGCACAAAACAATTATTGCGAATCCTGTGGATACACTCAAAGTGTGCGTTCCTTCACTAGTTTATATTGTGCAAAATAATTTACTATATGTGTCCGCTTCACATTTGGATGCAGCCACTTACCAAGTGACCTATCAATTGAAGATATTGACGACCGCCATGTTTGCTGTATTCATACTGCGACGACGCCTTATCAACACACAGTGGGGTGCATTATTGTTGCTTATTGCTGGCGTTGTAATGGTGCAATTAGCGCAAACTGTGGATGATAGTACAGGAAGTGCAACATCAACAGGACCGGAGCAAAATCGTATGCTCGGATTGTGGGCAGCACTAGGAGCATGTTTTCTGTCCGGTTTCGCTGGGATATATTTTGAAAAAATCCTTAAAGGCGCCGATATATCCGTATGGATGCGTAACGTACAACTTAGTTTGCTCAGTATACCATTTGGTATGCTGACTTGCTTCATTAACGATGGACATCAAATCGCAAGCGCCGGTTTCTTCCATGGTTATGACTTGTTCATTTGGTATTTGATATTTCTACAGGCGGGTGGAGGACTTATAGTAGCAGTCGTGGTAAAATATGCTGATAACATATTAAAAGGATTTGCTACCTCCTTAGCTATAGTCGTTTCATGTGTAGCATCTATTTATTTATTCGACTTCAACTTGACTATACGTTTTGCAATTGGTGCGGGATTAGTTATTGCTTCCATATTTTTGTATGGATACGATCCCAAGAAGTCAACTGGAAACGCAAAGCAGACAACAATGAACGCAGCACAAAAGAATCCAACGCAACTAGAGGATGAGGAAAAACTCCTGCCCAGAGTTTAAAACACTCGACGTTTTAAACTAAAATCAATTTAGCAATTGATTTTCAGTATTCGAAATGTAATTACCATAAATGTTTTAATTTTAATTAAAGGATTTAACGTCAGTTATGCAACTTAAGTAATTTATAAAGGAAACCGACTGCGAACTTAAAAATGATTTTAGTTAGTTATTTCATATTGAACGCAATTTACTTAATCTCACAAAAACTATTTAGTTGTAAGCATATACATTTATGCCCATATAAATATTAAAATATATATTTAAACGCCCAAACGAGTTTTTATTATGTAGTAATTATTATTATCTGTAAATAAGTATGATATTAAATTTCCAAAACGTTTGAAGCTTGAAAGAGTTAAAATATAATGGGTTCTGATATTTTATAATATTTGCCAATAAATTACTCTGTATGCTATTAACTGTAGTGAATTATTGAAATATTCATTAAATTAATTAACTGAAAACTGTTAAAAGAACAGTATTTTTTATTCGATATTGAAAAATATTACAAATTCATATTTCGCTACTAATATATACTGCAATGGGTCAGTACGTGGTGCGAACTTAAATATGTAAATACACATTTTTACTCTGCGTATTGTGAGCACATAGTATATAATTCTTAAGTGCGTAAACGCTTCGCATGAATAAATATTGCTAAAGAAATATTCAAAATTGGTAAACAATAAAAAAAAATTAAATTAAAGAAAAAACTAAACAAGTTCTTCAAGTTGGAAGCGGAACCGAATTCAAATAACATATATAATATAATGATAAAATATACGTTTGTAACGTTCACTGGTACTAGTTAGCTTTAAAGTCCACAATTCCAACCAAGTGTTGGATCATTTAACTGTGTCTGTATTTTTAATATTAAACTGTAAATACGCAGTGAAGGACCCAATTTAATTGGCAGCTTTTTAATAACATCACTGCGCTTAAGCAACAACAGTGAAGTTCCATCGATTTCATGTTCCTTAAAAACGTGAGCCTCGTTAGGAAAGTACTTGGCAAAATAGGTAGCGACTTGATCAGCATTCCAATCTTTTACATCGGGCACATCTATTGGTTCGTAAGGGCTATATCGTATAACCGGTGTATTGCTATTTATTGCCTCATCGTGATTTGTTTTTGGTCTCTTCGATGCGGCAGCATCGCCAATCTTTACATCGCCACTTAAACTAGTTGTGTTGCTACTGGTCGTGCTACTGCTACTTGTAGTACTACTACCCCCGCTTTCTAGACAACTACCATCGCTTTCTATGCCACCCTTGCCTTGCTTTTGTGCATTGTCGTTACCTACTTGCATATCCTGTGTTGACTGTTTGCTAGCAGCATTTTTCGCTTCGACTGCAGCTTCTGCAATGTTTATGTTTTGTTGTAGAAATTGGGTTCGATTTGAGCGATGTGAATCGTCACCAATGATTTCCCGTATTGTTTTCACTGGTAAAGCAGAACCTCCATTGTTTATACATGGTTGACATTTATTGCATTTCCAGCGAAAAGTCTGTTGGTATTTAAACACATTAGGTATGTGGCAGGTCAGATGATATGATTTAACGCATTTAGAACACGTCACCATTGGTTGCTAAATAAAGAGAAAAAATATTTAATTTGAACATAACATTTCGAAGGTTTTTAACTATAACTACAAGCAAAAATAAAATAAAAAGTATGTAATATATTTTTAAACTAACAATTTCGAAGCAAACACTTACGTTAATTTTTGGTTCGCAGTCGTTAAAAGCGTCACATACGTCGCATGTTCGGCAATTTTCGCACTTGTAGTTCTGACGTAAAATGTCAATATCTTCAAAATCCACCTGTAGGCATAATTTATGTACTCTTCGTTCGCATTCCAAACAAGATATCAATTTATTCCTGGCGTGAGTACCGCGCTTAGCTTCGCGTTTTTGACAAACATCACATACAATTTCTGTGGACACGTTTTCACCAACAGAACCTGATGTGCCGGTCGAAGTTATTGAGGATTGCGAAAGACGTTTATTTTGCTGTGTATCTTGATTTTGTAAAATTGGTGTGTCCCGTTTCCGATCAATAAGTATAGATATTCCCGTTGCTGTGGGGCCCGTCCCGCCTGAATGTGTCGCTGCAATATTAACACGTTGTGAACGTGGCAAGTAATTGTCAGAAGGATCAAAGACGGCTTTAGGTTTCTGAATTGAACAAGACATTGAATTTGTACATGTATGTTATCTATTTTTGTTTAAAAATAAATAATACTCACTTTTATACGTCCTGTTGTACGCACAGCCATATTTTCGGAACTCGCAATACTGGTAGCATCATCCTGTTGAGCAATTCGCAAGCGAGCAACTTTTTTCATTTTCTATAAACTCAAACTGGTTGGGAAAATAGTATATTGCAAATTCAGAATTTATTGACCGGATATAAAGTGCAAAAAATATGCAACTAATTATGATTATTAACTTTTCAAAAAATAATTTTCATTAAAATCTCCTCAGGATTACTATATTTTTTTCTTAGTGAAGTGTAAACTTTAAACAATGAAAACGATATACACATATAATCGAAATTGCTACTAGGCTTCGATATGCCAGCTTCTTCTTCTTCTACGTAGTCGTTCACCATATTAATATTACAAAAATTCAAAAATATAATAGGTACTGAAAATAATACATATGTACATATTATAACCTATATATGTATATATATTTCAACGGTCGGTTAAATATATGTATAAAACATTAATTTATCTTCAAACACTTTACGTCATTGTGATATGATTTCGTAATTTACTGATAACAAACTCACTTTTGATTTTCTACAATAAAAAATGGTCAAGTGATTAATTTTCCTTTCATTTTACTAATCTCGAACAGGTTTCAAGCTCACGATACTCACTAGTCTCGCGCCATTTTCTTTTAAATTACTTATTACATTCAGATACTTTGAAGTCCCATTAAAAGATTTCATAGGAGTATCCATTTCTTCTGCTTTTCAAATGAATGGATATATATTCCGTTCCTTTTAATTTTAATAATTTATTTATGGAAATATTGTGCTAAGTTGATTAGTGTAAATTATGCGCTTTTTCAATCATTTTTAATTCGTTGCCCATATCGCCATCCTAATTTAACCAGCTCAAGGTTTTCCATAGTCCAAATGAGCAAACAACAAAAAACACTTAAAAATCCATACAATAGATGAACTAGAATTGATGATGACTAAAAAGTTATAGCAATATTAATAAATAAATGATTCATTATAAGTGTTTTCATGAACTCACCGATACGTATTTGCAAAACAAACCAGATATTAAAAGCGTGAAGATAAACCATTTACCAGGCAACAAGCCTTTCAGCGGCATTAAATCTGTTGGCT
Source organism: Bactrocera neohumeralis (assembly GCF_024586455.1). Lineage (NCBI taxonomy): Eukaryota > Metazoa > Arthropoda > Insecta > Diptera > Tephritidae > Bactrocera > Bactrocera neohumeralis. Next base: position 27,687,148 of record NC_065922.1, read on the forward strand.
GATATTGTCGATATATAAAGTGGGTGCTAGAAAGATATGAAAATTATTTATTTTTAAATAAACGTATTTTTCTTATGCAAACCTGTAGCATATTCTACAAAACATGTTTACGCAATTGGCGAATATAAATCCAACCGGACCTAAGAAGCTTGTCAAAATGTAAGATAGTATTAGAAAACTAACGGAGAATATAGCCATTAAGTAATTATAATTGTCGATATCTCTGCTTGTATTCGTTGCAAACATGTAACCCTCTGTTATGCCGTTTATAGCTAAGAAATATATAGCTAAACAATGCCACTGTAACAATTTTTCTGGAAGTCCGCCGGCAACAAAATCTGCACCGCCATAGAGTAGAAGTAATGTATGAGAATAGCTTTGACCAAATGTTAAGGCTAATAGTCCAATCGATGTAACCGCTAACGATAAATTATGTAAAACGTTTGCTGCTTGCACAACGCTTTCCTGCAAAAGGATTAAACAAAAAGTACAATCTTGCCGACAAACTAAAAAAAATGTATATACAATCTTACCCGTTTTTGTTTAAACAAATCGACGTCACGAGCAATAGTTTGAGTAAAAAAAAAATAGCTACTTTCTTCAATAGGTCTAAAAATAAAACGTGCCGCCAAGCTTCCCAAATTATTTACCACATCATATGTAGCTTGTTCACTAAAATTCAGTACTGGGCTTACAGACATAACATATTTTTCACCTTCAGTTAAGATTTGCTTTAGTACGCCCTGCTTAACAAAGCTTAAGGTAAGAATTTGCAGTTCTGAGTTGAAGAATTTATCCTAGGACAATTTTAATAATATATATTTCTATAAAAAACTATGTTAGCGGTTATTAATATGTCATCAAACTTACTTCATTCTTCATCACTCCAGGGAAAAACTCGCTTAATTTTGTAAAGGGAAAATCTTTCATATCACTTTGTCCTTTATGTTGATTGAGTCGTCGAATATAGAAATAAAAGAAGCCGTAGTTTCCAAATATTATTGTTGCAGTGCTCATTAGCTGAGCTATAGCAAAAGCATTAATTGCGACGCTTTTGTCATTTATCACAATCCAGAGAAAAACAGCTGAACGTACCAATATATGTAGAGTATTCAAGACAATTCGTACTCGTACAAAACAAAACACTTGTGTCACAAAACTAGGGGCTTCGGCACATAATTCAACAATACATGACAAAGCCATTGCATAGCAACCAAATTGGTATTGCACATTGTATTGCTCCTCAACGGGTGACAACAGATGCAACCAAATGTATACGCAAGGAATGGATATAACTATACATGTCGGTGCTCTAAGTATAATTATTTTAACTACTACAATTTCATCATTAAATATTATCAAATTAACTCACGTGAGCCACATTTGATTTATTAACTGCGCCCATGAGCATTTGTTACGTTGCTGAGTAGTGGCACTAAGTCCTGCTCGGTTAAAAGCTTCTCTGGATAAAAACAGTAAAGTACTTTCCAACAGAAGCAAACGTACGTTCATAATGCCCAACACATCACGTCCAACATTACGTACAATATAAGCATTAATAGCAAAAGTAAGAATGCGACATAGAACCTTCGGACGGGCAAAAACAGAAAAGGCTTATCAGCCGTTGTTGACACCAATTATTTGATTATAGCTGGTTTAAATATAGATAAACTAACATACCTGGAAAATAATACTGAAAGCCCCACTAAGTATGCTGCTATGAAGCACATTACGTTCCATTTTCTTTCAGTTGTTCTAACTTAATTTATTATAATATAATAAATTTTTCATTATATTGGACACCGGGAATAAGAAAAACAATTTCTGGACGCATAAACAAGTTTCAGTGCAAAAACACGTCAATGCTTTGAACAGCTGATCTTAGTAAAACATTCACAATATATTGGTGTGGAAACTGAAGCGAAGAAGAAGATTCTCGGTTTGTTTACATTTATTAAGTTGTGAGGAGTCAAATAAAAATTTAGCTCTATAGAACATAAAAATGGTTTATTGTTCAGTACCGGGTTGTGAAAAATTCAACAAAAGCCAAAATAAACGATTTGTATTTAGCTTTCCCAAAAAAAAGGAATTGGTGCAAAAATGGCTTGAGGCGATACCCAGTTTAGCGCGTCCTGTTAAAAGCTCTTGGCGAGTGTGCCAATACCATTTTAAACCAGAGGATATTTTAAAGTCATTCAGCCACACTATTGGTGGGGAAGTGTTTTTAATAGAGAGGGAGAGACCAAGGCTGAAACCAAATGTGGTGCCAACAAGAAACCTCGAATTCAACAAATTTGTCAGTATAAATAAAAATTTTCATGCCATAAACTAATTTAAATTGATGATAAGTATATATATAATTAATTTCAGATTGAAAACAACGATCGAGAAACCAAATCAATAAATAATCATAAATCACATGTATTAAAGCAATCTAAAGATACTGACGCGTTAAATAAAAAATCCATTGCACAATTAAACTTAGCAGGTAACCAAGATGCCGTACCTGAAGAGAATCGTGAAAAGGCATGTGTGCGCAGTGTTGAAATTATAAAAGTTCATCATGAATCCAAGGTTCTTACAGCCGTTGCAGATATTTTGCACAGAACCCCTGAATTTCTAGACGAGGACGCTGAGCAATTTGAATCGCAAAGTTTTGAGGACATATCTAATGAGTGTAACCAAAATCTGGATAGAGCTGATGGAATTATTATTCTACAAGATAAAGAAAATAGCGAAAGCAGTTTAACTGACAATAAAACCGAAAACCTTGTCAACTGTTCCAATCCAATAACAGAGGTGGATTACTTTGACAACCTCTTTGATAGTGTTTTTGAGGTAGTTTTGCCTACAACGTTGTGGGGAGTTCATCGCTCTCCACACCAAAAACGGATAATGTTCGTATGTGTAGATGAAGAACAATTAAATATACAAAAAATGTTGATCGTGGATGATTCAGGCGACCTAAAAATGTATTTAGTGAGCAGGTTGATCCGCGAAGAGCATTGGCCAGTTGATATTTTAACTCCAGAGCGTATATCAGATATGCTTGCAGAGTTGGAGGCAATGCAAATATGCCTTGGAGCAAATTTGTCTGAAACTTGTGAAGTTCTGCTTACAGATGTTAATAGCGATGAGCAAATAACGCAAAGATTATGCAAAAAGTGCTGTTGAAAGTGTATTTATAATTTTAAAAATCACTAAAAGACATAAAAATATGTTTTTTTCAGTTATAGTTAACAAATATAATAATAACATAAATACATGTAAAATACAAATTTTATGCAGGAATAAACTTCAGTTATTCTTATTAAAACTTTCCAACAACTTCATTTTTTTATTCTGGTATCTTTAAAGAGGCGAATTCAGTACTTAATTTCTTCATAACATCAGCATGTTTGAGATCGGGGCGTTTATATAGTTTGTAATTGTCCTTGACAAACTTTGCAAAACCCGTTGGCTCGCGAACTGGTGTGGGCAAAATATTGCCATCTTTATCCTTTTTATTTAAAAATATCTCAATGGCACCATGACAAAAAGAACACCTTATATTTTCAACTTTCTTCGATTTTGAGTGAGCGTGCGATCTGTGAGAAAAAGTTTTGCTTATATTATCAACAAGGAATATCTTATTATAACATACTTTGCGCCGCATAAGGTGCATTTGTAAGTGTATTTATATTCGATATCATACTGATGGCACACACCGATCTTCGGAATTTCTGGAAAAACCTGGTTAGCTCTCAACGCCCTGAAAAAGAAATGTCTATGTTATCATCGTTTCTAGAAGGTTATAAAATTATTTTTATATTGCTATTATAGAAAAACAAGCTATATATTGATATATGTTTGTATGTTTGTAACATTATTTAAATTGTAATTCATATCCGTTGATTTTTAAATTTAGCCGATGTAGTAATAGTAAATGAAAAACTATATAAATACCATTGCTTCCAAGTACTACCATGACCACCTTCCCCATTAAATATCCAAGTAGCAGCATGACACAACTCATGTATTAATGTACAACGCAAACGATCAGCACTAGTTAGAACCTTTTCACTCAACTCTATAACACTTGTTCGAGTGCCCATTCTAGAATAGATAAAAAAATTATATATGAAATTAATATATATATACATATACATATATATATGAACTAGAAAATATTAAAAAGCAATGATTTAAATAAGTACTATCATATATCAGGTTACTACATACTTTTTCTTATTTAAACACCTTCCAGCTGTATTGCACAGTTTCTTGTTCCATTGAAGTGGCACTTCTAATTTGTTTTGAAATAATTTCTCATTATAGAGCTCGTAGAGCAAATTTGCCAGTTCTTCCTTCTTTGTACGATAATTCTCGCGGTAACATAGTGCTTTTGGATCACAAAGAGATTTGGCCACACATACTAAAAATGGATGTAAAATTATATTTTTATTCAAAAAAATTTAAATATTTACCATCAAGGGATTTTAGAAAGCCGTATTTGTTTTTAAATGTAGGGAACATTTGTTCTGAAATCTTATTTCTCTCCCTCAATATTTTTGAAGGTTTCGTTTGATTAGGAGAGTCTAAATTCATAAAAAAAAGTATTTATCTTAGATAAAATAAAATATTTTATAAATTTATAGAATTACCAGTTGACTTTTCTGGAGTCATACTGAAAACAGGATTTCCGCGTTTTATTGCTTCCAAATGTTTATTAAATATTTCAAAGTTTTCTAGACCATCTCTTATATTTACTCGTTCCATATCGTGTGAAAGTTTTTCCTCATCAGTTGTTGGAACACGTCTAACAGGAGTTCGAGGTTGCACCCCGTCCTCGCCAATGGTTAAGTCTACATCTTCTTCTCCAAAATTTGCAGTGAATAACTTTCGTTTTGATTTTCCACCAGTGGTTGGGGTAGCTGGTATTTTTGCCCTGTCGGTCGCTTTGCAAGTCCGCAAAATATTTTCCAAATGGGTATTAAAATTCGCATCTTGTGCCGCAAATATTAACAGAAAATAAAAATGTTCAAGTAATTTTTTATAATTATAATGATAAGTTATAAATATTACCATTATTTGCCAATGGAGAATTTGTTTCACCTTCTTGTATGGTTACTTCATCTTTAGATAAATCTAAGTAAATTATATCATCTTTTTTCTTCGCTTTCACACGACGAGATATTGTAGAGTCACCCGCATCTTTAGTTTTAGTTGACTTCTTACTTTGTCTTTTTGTAGCGTTTTCTTTGGGGCCTTTTTTGGGTTGTGAGGTTTTATAGTCACTGTCATCGCTTTGATCAGACGGTGGGCTCCATTCATCAGATTTATTCTCCATATTACCATTAGGTGAATTATCGTGTGTTGGCGTCTTATCTAATGTTTCGTCATCAGAAGCATTGTCCCCTGACGTACCGCTATCTACATCGACCAATTGACGCCAACGTTCAGCTGCTGCCACAATATTCTGTTGTCGCTTTGTTGGACATTTTCTTTTTACTTCGGTTCTTGGTAATTTAAAGTCTTGTTCCCGATGTTCTTTTCGCTGCCTATTAAAACGCGGTTCGCTGTTAAAGTTATTATCTTGAGCAGCGGATATAACTTGGTCCTTATGTAAATTAGGGGTCATATAGCGAGTAGAGTCCAAATTTGTTTGAACAATATCGCGACGAACTTTAAAATAAATATAATAATAATTTAGCAAAATTCACATTTTTTACACTTTTGTTAATAATTAAGTTATGACGTACAAATAGAAAAATCATCGAGGGCGCTTTCTACCACACTTTGATTCATCTTGCTTCTGCCAGTGGTGTTGACCAAATTATGCGATTCTGATTTTGTTTCCTTAAATGAAGACTGTTTATTAGATGATTGTGGTGATTGTGTAGAGTCCATTTTTTTCGGAGTGCGGCTGGTACGTTTCAGAGTGCGTATTACTTCCGGTGTTTTCCATGCTTTCCCGTATACTTGGGTGAGAAGTCTTTCAGCGTGAGTTAGAAAATTCACATCCGGTTCATCCTCATCAGAATTTTCTTCCTTATTATTACTATTTTCAATAGATTCGGATGGGTTTGTGTTACTTTTATGTTGCTTTTTCTCATTGCACGACGTCTCAAATACTTGATCTTTAGATGCCAAAGCGGTTGTTGTTACATTTTTACTATTTTCATTAACTCTATTACATTCTTCTTCACTATTGCTATCGTTATTGACACTTTCATCTTCCAAACTTTCCAATTGTGAAATTGAAATTTTTATATTAATCTTGGCAGAAATATTTATATTACCGATACTTATTTGCGGTGCTGATGATTGGTTCCGCTCAGCTTCTGAAAATTATATTAAAATAAAAAATATAATGTTAAAATATACTTTTGAATATCAAACAACGTTCTTACCTGTTCGACTACATTCACTGCTACTATTGCTAATGTTGACTGAAGGAATATTCATATCTTCGCTGGACGTCTCAGATATAATAACTGAATCTTCGGGCAAATCCACGTTACTAACATGCGAAATGGAACTTTTTTCACTACATACTATTGAATTGTTTTTTCTCTCCTTGAATGTAGGTGAGTTCAATTCAGTTTCTTCATGAGCTAGACGTCGGGGGTCTCCTTCAGCACTTCTTTCGCATTCACTATGAATTTCACCAATTGAAAATTCTTCTGTCTTTATTTTGCTCATTGATAAAGTATCATTTTTCAAAAGTGAGTCTGTCTGAACAATTGTTTTCGAAATTCTGACACACTCATCTCTATCTAGCAGGTCACTTGCAATGGAAGTCATGGATTCTGTGGCCGCATACGCCAAATCACCATGAATTTGGTAGGCATTATTTGTTACAATATTCTTTTCAGGAGTAACTGCAGCAATATATCTTAAAGAGTTAAAATTATCTTCCATAATTTTGTGATTTGCTTCCAATTCTCTGCGCTGTTGCGAAACATCTCGTAAAAATGCCTCCATCCGATCTGCTTTTTCGTTACTAAATGTATTTGGGATGAAGGCATCAGCAGAATGACCACTTTCAGGTATATCAGATGTCATAAAGTTGAAATCCGTACATTCAGAAACAGTGCTATCACTTATTGTTATGGCACTGCAACTATCGTCTGTTGATAACAATGATATACAACCAGATTGGGACATTCCAGCATTTTCAGGAACTTGGCTTTTACCTCGGGAATTTATGTTGCATATTTGCAGTTTATGTTGTTCCAAGTCACAACTCATTCGTTGACTCTCTGTAGAAACCAATAATGTAGTTTCTTTAATAAGTCCATCATTTTCAATATTTTTTAAATGCTGCGCACTCACAGCCATTTTTGAAACGTCGTTTGTTAGTGTTGATATATCGTATTCCCGTAAATACTCTGCAGTGTGATTATAGTCACTCACTTGTAAAGGCTGCATATCTTCGGTATTCTCTCTTGATATATCATTATTTAAAGAAATATGTTCATTTGCTTTACTTCCATTGCTATCACTAAGCAACAGGGGATTAACATAGTGAGGAATATTAGAAATTGTGGAAGCTGCTCCAATATTTCCCTGTAAGTAACCGCTCTCAGTGTCAAGATTTTCACTCTTCCCATCCATTGGAGAAAATTCTGTTAAATTGGACAAAGTGGATGCAGATGTAGCACTTTTATGTACAGCGATAGTTTGGGAACTGCCTGGAGCTACATCATCCATGATTTCTAATAGATTGCGACTAACGCGTTTTATTGGCTCCACATCACCGGGGATGCATTCTTCACACGTTTCTAATGTGTCGTGTTGTTTCTTTTTATTTGACAGTGTAAGCTTTGCAAATCCTAAAAAAGAAAACATTCAGTTCAGTTACTTGTGTTTTGTAAATATGTATAGTTCACAAATCTAAATCTAAACGTACTATCTCTTATAGGTACATTGATTTTAGTGGGATCAACGCAGGTTATTAGTTTATATTTTTGTTCCCCGTCCATTTTGTTATCAAAATAGCAGGTATTAACGTCGAATATAATCACACTACACGAAACAAATTCAAATACAAAGCGTTGATGAAAACCATTTCTTGCTTCTTCTTAAGCAGGGGTGCTTTCTTTAATAATTTATCGATATCAAGAATGAAGAAATATGAAAATTATACTGACTTTTCAATATTTTTCAAACCATTTGCAATAATTTTGGACGATGTGGCAGCACATACAGCACAATACATCGATATCAATATCGAGTCAATATTTTCATTTCGTTTGACAGCAAACTTTGCTTAGCAAAGTAATCCGGTGTATAAAAAACTTTTAGATTTATTGTCTAGAAAAATTAACATTTATACATTTAAAATAGAAATTTAAATAGGAACAATGGGACGGCGTTCTATTAATACCACTAAAAGTGGGAAATATATGAATCCTACGGATCAAGCAAGTATGTATATTTTCATACAAGTTTACATCAAGTCTCTATGCTACCTTTGTGCATGCTTCTAATTGTTTTCAGGAAAGGAAGCGCGTAAAAAAGAGCTGAAGAAAAATAAACGACAGCGACAAATGGTCCGGGCAGCTGTCCTAAAAAATAAAGACCCGGGGCAAATATTGGAAGAAATGGAAAAAATTGATGAAATGGGTTTGTAATCTATACGTACTTTTTTCTAGTGCTTAAAAAAGGTACCGTTATATTATAGAGTATAATGTATTGCAACCGTCACCGTTAAATGAAAAGGTTCTTCGGGATAAGAGGAAGAAGTTGAAGGAGACTTTTGACCGTGTGATGCGTCTTTATGTAAGTTATTATTAGTTCTTGCATAAAATATAAGCAAATTAAATGCATCATTTAATTATAGCACAATGATGAACCCGAGCATTGGGCTGAATTAAAACGGAAAGAAGTGGAGTATGAAAAGAAACGACTCAAAAAGCAACAATATTATGAAAGTGTAAAGCATGCACAGAGTGTACAAATTGACGAAATCCCTCTACCAGCCTCAACCCAGGGTTCCAATGCTAGTTCTACGGGCGCTTTGACGTTCCATGTCGCCAACAGATTACCACCTCCACCAACATCATTATCCTTGCCACCTTTTGCCCCTGGGGCGCCACCTGGTATTATAAAAAAAAATCAAGAAGCGGTATGTGATTTCTAAAAATTAAACAGAAATATTGTTAGTAATATCTATATTGTTACCTAGACCACAAAACCAGCTGACAAAACTAATGATGTCAAAAAGAAAGAGCTCTTAGGTGTTCCGCCTGGACCGCCACCTATTCTTCTCCAAATGAATGACTTAGACACAGATGCCGAAGATGATGAAGTTGATGTGAAAGATTATAATCCAAAATTAAAAGCTTCAAAGTCGAAATCATTAAGTAAGCCAAATTCTTTGCAGCAACGGATGCTAGCTATCTCAGGTCAAAATATTGATGAATTTATGAAGGAAATGGAAAATGTACACAAAAAGAAAGAAAAGGAGCGAGAGGCTGCTTTGCGCGGCGATGAAGCGTCTTCGTCTGATGAAGACGAGAAACCTAAAAAATCTGAAAATTCTGACGATGACGATAGTGCACCTGCAAGTAGTCGCAGTTCGGACAGTTCAGATAGTGGGGAAGTAAGTGAAGATGCTATACAATCTCCTAAAAGAAAGCGAAAGGAAACAAGTAGTCCAGCAAATGTACAAGTTTCTGCTGCTACAATTCATGCATCTACAGCTGTTCCTGTCACAATTCCTTTGCCTCCTGTGCCCCCGCATGTCGGTCCACATCTCTCTGTTCCCGCTCCACCTATGCCTCCTGTAGCCGGCTTGGCACCATCGATGATATTGAGGCCTCCACCATTACGACCACCTGGAGCTCTGCATAACTTTGGTATACGTATGCCTCCAGGTCCCCCACCTGGTCCACGGCTACATGGTATGGGTGGTATGCCACCAAGAATGGGTATACGCATGCCTCCTGGACCTCCTCCTGGTATGCCACCTCGAATGGCTCACCACCATAAAAATCAACAGCAATTGCATAAAGATCAAAGTAAAGGTGTAACTACTATAACAGCCAAACCACAGATTAGGTAAATTATCATATATTTATTTTATAAGTGTTGCGTAAATGTGTGCTTAAAATATTTTATTTTTAGAAATTTGAGTGCTGATGTTACTCGTTTCGTTCCATCGACTTTACGTATAAAGAGGGAGGAAACACGAAAACCTGGTACGCGAACCAAGATGATTCAAGAACCAAGCATTCAAACTGCAGAAGCAAATAAGGCGGCCACAAAGGACGATGCCTATATGCAATTCATGAATGAAATGCAAGGACTGTTATAATTATCAAAATATTCCTACATAACGTGTGTAGTATATATAAATAATATAAATTTAAAATATATAAATTTTAATTGATTTTATGTGATATGTGTTTATTTCGTCCGTTGAATCCTTGAAATAAAACAGTTTAGTACAATGAGAGTGGCATCTCTAAATGTGACAATTTCACCAATGCAAGAGAGCTGCCAAACGTTCAACATAAGCCTAATAAATAAAAATTTCTGTTTCCTTTACGTATTTTAACAAAACAAAAATTATTATAAAGATCACCATTATAATAAACATTCTCCATTCAATACATCATACATATATAATTTTTTTTATTATATGGGCCATTCATATTTTAATTTTTCCCCCACTTTTATTTTTGTTTTCATAATCACATCCGTGGTGAGTTTAAAAGGAAAATTGACATTTGGGATTATATTTATGGAAATTTAGTTTCATCTTTATTGGTATTTGCTAGAATTAAATTTTTTTGGCGAGAACCTTCAGTGTAAAAATAAGGATATGATGCGGATGGTTGTCTATCTGACAATCGTGGCTCTTTGTTGGCAATTTGAAATGACGAGCTCACGCACGTCCACTTTATGGAAGTTAAATACAGATAGTGGCAAAATAACTGGACACATTTCCGATACTCGAGGAAAGGCAGATAACACAATGCTTGAAGAGTTTAGCATACCATTGTTTGACGCTAATGCTGATGTCTACGCACAAGACGAAGTATTTTATATCATTGCGTCTACTTTGGCACTGGGCGCAAGTACAGGTGCTAGATCAAGTATCACAGATGCGGATCGCAGTGAGGGAGACAATGCAGGATACGGGTGGGTACGCGAATCACCTGAAAATTCTATAGACACTTTGGCAACATTATCAAAACGGTGCAATGAAAGTGATGCTGAAAAACAAGAATCTAACGGCACTGAAGTAGAAAACAAAAAATCTTCGTCCATTACGGGTAGTTCCGGTACACCAACTGTAGCTAATGTTGATACTGCCTTGGTGGCTGATGAATCTTTGGATTGTAAACCAGTGAATTTTACATACTACGATTATCTTATTGGAGTGGGACAAAGATTCAATCATCCCAAGATACCAGAGCCAGAGGTAACTTATATTGTGTTTATCACTCACACATACATATGTTAATTAAAATTGTTCTATGTGTTTTGCCAATCTTTAAATTAGGTTGCTTACCTTTTTCTGAAAATTAAAGATGAGAACTCTTTCAAAAATTTCGATATATCAGCTTTGGAACGGCGTCTCAAAAGAACAAAGCGTGAAAAGCCTAGATCCGTGCAACTGTATAATCAAATTGGAAACTACTGGCGTATTGTGGGGGACGCGCGTCAAGCGATTGAATGCTTTAGACGAGCTCTAGCAATGTCTCCAACAAATGCCGAAGTTCTCTTGAATTTGGCGCGCGTGCTATACAATCTTCAATATCTTGACGATGCTATACACTTGACAAGAAGGTAGGGGCAAAATTTTGTGCTAATTGTTCAACAAACAAATGTCGGTTAGCAAAAAGATCAACCAACTTAAATTTTATTTATATTTTTTTTTCACCAAATTAAGAATATTAATATCGGGTGATTTTTTAAGAGCTTGATAACTTTTTTTTAAAAAAACGCATAAAATTTGCAAAATCTCATCGGTTCTTTATTTGAAACGTTAGATTGGTTCATGACATTTACTTTTTGAAGATAATTTCATTTAAATGTTGACCGCGGCTGCGTCTTGGGTGGTCCATTCGGAAAGTCCAATTTTGGGCAACTTTTTCGAGCATTTCGGCCGAATAGCCCGAATTTCTTCGGAAATGTTGTCTTCCAAAGCTGGAATAGTTGCTGGCTTATTTCTGTAGACTTTAGACTTGACGTAGCCCCACAAAAAATAGTCTAAAGGCGTTAAATCGCATGATCTTGGTGGCCAACTTACGGGTCCATTTCTTGAGATGAATTGTTCTCCGAAGTTTTCCCTCAAAATGGCCATAGAATCGCGAGCTGTGTGGCATGTAGCGCCATCTTGTTGAAACCACATGTCAACCAAGATGCTAACAAACTTTTTGTTGCCAAAAATGGAAGAACTGAACTTGGTTGACATGTGGTTTCAACAAGATGGCGCTACATGCCACACAGCTCGCGATTCTATGGCCATTTTGAGGGAAAACTTCGGAGAACAATTCATCTCAAGAAATGGACCCGTAAGTTGGCCACCAAGATCATGCGATTTAACGCCTTTAGACTATTTTTTGTGGGGCTACGTCAAGTCTAAAGTCTACAGAAATAAGCCAGCAACTATTCCAGCTTGGAAGACAACATTTCCGAAGAAATTCGGGCTATTCCGGCCGAAATGCTCGAAAAAGTTGCCCAAAATTGGACTTTCCGAATGGACCACCTAAGACGCAGCCGCGGTCAACATTTAAATGAAATTATCTTCAAAAAGTAAATGTCATGAACCAATCTAACGTTTCAAATAAAGAACCGATGAGATTTTGCAAATTTTATGCGTTTTTTTTTTTTAAAAAAAAGTTATCAAGCTCTTAAAAAATCACCCGATATTAACACACCCAATCTTTTACGTCTTATTAGACTAGATAAAATTTAAATACGTCCAGTAAAGACGGAAATTAATATATTTTGTTCATTAAAATCGTACAGGTCTTTGGAAATGCAACCACCTGGAAGGTCTGCTTGGCAGCAATATTTCACACTTGGAGAAATTTTTAAAGCTTATGGACATTTTCAAGAATCAATTTTGCATTTGCGACATGCACTTGAACTCTATCCTCAGCACGAACCCATATTGAAGGCCCTGCGGGATGTGGAGAATAATCCCTCATCAACATTGCATGTGTACACAGTTGTCATAATCGTTGCCTTGGTAAGTGAGATATTCAAGATATTTGCTTACAGGCTAATAAATAAGATATTTCTACAATTAAGTCACCATGTAGATGTCAAAAACCTATATTTTACATAATTTTACAGGTCGTTGCTGTTTTTATTGTAATTATAACATCATCTAACAACAGTGATAAATATAATGGTTTAAATAGCGGCCACACTCAAAATGATTATGAGCCTAAAACACAACGGCATTTCAACCGTGCCATGGCTATGCGCTCACTCAAGGGATTTTCCTCTTCCTCAACTTTTACGGGTTCATCATCACGGAACCTTAGACACAGAAAAAATTGAGCCTCCCAAAGCAGAAGTGGATAATTTGCCACAACACTATCTATCTACGTCCACGCCCATGCTTACACAAATAAAAATTGCTTAAATAGCACAATTGCTTATACACATATACACGTGAACACACAAATTCACACGAAAATACAAATCAGGAATACCATTGGATAAGAGGAAATGTTGGGCTTAACGATATATCGGTGATTTGATAAATCGATTAAACGAAATGCCAAAAATGCACGGATCTCATGAAGATAAGCGACCCATTTACTTAGTTATTTTGTTTTATGTAGATTTACGACCTAAACTACATTCGGTTTAAGAAAAGTATATTTGAAAATTATCACAATACTTTTATTTTAAAAAATTTGATGTAGTAAGCCAAATTAACTTGTTATAAAATTAAATTTTTTTGTTCCTTCTGTTCATATTTGTTTAAATATGGATATTATATATGCCATTTGTACTTATATTTACGTCATTAATTTTAAGTTTTTTTTTTTTTTGTGAGAAATTCTTTAAATTTCTGTGATAACTTTGAAATATTAAATTCAATATTTAAACTTTTGGTGAACTTATTTTAAATTAACTGTTTACTTGATCTATGGAAATTAATTTCTACATATTGTACTTAAAACTTTTAGGAATAATTATAACTATTATAAATCTCGTTACTCAAGTAACGAAAAAACAAAAAGTTAAGTACTTAAATTAACCATCACGGCCATTAAATGCTCTATAATTTGTTTATCCTTAATTTATGTACATTGTATGTAATTATTATTTGTTATTTGATATTTGAATATATACATTTATATTTCATTTTGAAATAATTTGTTTGCCATGAGCATATATTTGTATGTATATTTTTAAGACCTGAATTGTCATTGAATACTCTGTAACTTGGGTAGTAAAGCGGCATTTGATATATCGAGTTCATGCAGTAAGTTCAATAAGCGTGTATTCTTAAGACATACTCATAAGGATTATTTATTTAAAACTGGTACTGCTAAAATCTATTTAGCAAAATTTCAATTAAATATATATATAATAAATAATTTTCTGAGACTAAAAAAGTAAGGATGAATTACATTTTATTTTGTTTATTATAAATTAAAACTCTATGAACTTATATGCAATTATGTTAATATCATTATTTAGTTTTATAAACATCGAAAGTGTACAGTGCTTAGGATTCATGTGTCGTAATAAACATTAGTTCAGCTCTTTTATTCTCTTTATTTGTAAAAATTTTGTATGGAACTGCCTCAAGCACTCATTAAAAAATCTGAACGTACTTGCTTTTTTAATAATTCGCCGAAAATTATTTTCTTTTTGCCACCATCGAGACATTCATTTATTTGCTTTAATACATCCAATTCATTGACAATTTCATTTTTAATATTAAGAAAAGTTTCATCACTTGTTCCCTTCTTTTGAATAAAATACTCTATATTCTTTATGTTGCAATTAAGCATAGTAAGCTCATTTAGTAATATGCATATACAATTAAAAGCATTTTCGTTATTATGTAAATAAAGTTTCCACGTTTTATTATGATCTTCACTTTCATCTGTTTGTGATATTTCTAAAGCCATCGATCCAAACCACAATGACGTGCAAAGCTTATTGAAATATACACACGAAATATAGTTTTTTTTGTTATGTAAATCTTTATCTCCTACAAACTCATGGTTATTAACATCATTTTGTACACATTCATTAAAAATTGTATTTCTTTTGATAATATCGAAGTTGAACTTCTTAGCCATTAAATGCTCAAATAAAAATACATCTTTCTTTGATTCGAATTGGATATGTAGTGAGGACTCTTTGTTAATCATTGCTGTAGCCAAAAAGTCCTGATGAAAAGTTGAAGTCTCAAATGAAAGATTATACTTTTGTCGGTTCATAATTATGTTGTTAATATTTAAATTCTTCAAAAAGAGATGTTGTTCATAAATTCTTGTTTTTACCTGTTGATTCATTTTATGTGAATGTTCCTTTTTCACTTCAAAATATAATAGTAAAGGACACTCCTCTACTAAAAGTAATTGGGAAGTTTGTATGGCAATCAAAAGTACAGCAAAGGATGAAGGCAGGACTCGATTCAACTCACATTTCGACCAAATTGTTGGTGTTGTGTGTAATTCCTCATCTTCGGTTTGAAAAAAAGTTTCCAAAGTTTCTAAATTTTCAAACTTTTGTTTCAGTTGGTATATGCGATATTTATATATAATATTGTCCACATAAGTATCCTTCATCTTAAAAATTGGTTTGAGGTTTTTGGTTATTATTAGGCTATTTACGGAGCAATTGTTGACCAGTGGTACACCAAGAACCATTATATTGTTCGAAACATATCTTAACCAAATGTCACCACATCTGGCAATAAACGGCTTTTCTTCTAACTGATCGCTACGAATATAGTTACAACCAAATCTTTGGAAATCACGCAAAGTGTCAAATTCTTTTTGTGTAGTTGATTTATACAACTGTAGTTCCGCTTTGGCACATCTCACTTGCTCCATCAGCTGCTTTATATTTCTTCTATCGTTACTGCCGTTGCTAAGAGAACAGCGATTCATATTTTCATTTTCTTGAAAATTTGTGTATATCATGTCTCCATTTTCAAATTTTACTTCTAATATAGCATCGAATTTTTCTTTACCATGTATGATACGATGTTTATGAACACTTTCGAACTGCATGACAAAAACGAAGTCGGGCAAGGCAATAGCCAACAATTTATCCCAAAGATGTATTAACAAATATAATTTACAAATTTCAAAATTTCTATAAACAAACTTTCCAAATGATATTTTAAGATCAGTTGTAATGTGCTCCTCGCCATATATTGAGGTCTGCGGTTCTGAGGTTTCCGATAAAGACTTTAACTCCATTATGCTACTATGTGAGTCTTCGTTCCGAAATTTAAACCATTTACTTTTTGGACCTTTGTAGTCACACAAGTTTGCAGCAACATTTTTTAAACAAGTTTCCGACAAATCTATACTGCTGACAAGTTGTTTCTGGTAAAATTGGTAACATTTCAAATTGCGCGCCAGAACTACCAAGCTTCGCTTTCGGTTGACCCATAATTTATCACAAAATACAAGTTCCTCCCCAAGGAAATCTGGAACTTCATTTTGTATAAGCTTTTCTGATAAAGTCATAAAGGAATATTCGAATACACAAATAAATTCTTAATTTTAAGAAAATTCCAAGAAAACAAAATTTTGGTTAATTATATTCTAATAAATTCAATGAATGAAGTAAATTAGAAGATAGCACTAAAGTCTCCTATTCACAATGACACTACTTTACCATTTGATATCATAATTATATTAATTACATAAAGTAAATAGGTAAATGATAATAATTTTATTATATTCAATCTCAATATAATTATTTTATAATATATTTTTAAAATATTTAATATTGTTATCAAAAATAAATAATTATTGTAGTAGTGTAATATATGCCGATAAATACTTCAAAAATGTAAGAGAAGTATCGATAATTGCCAGTTTCATATATGGCATTGATTCCAATACTGACGTTTGAATTGAAGAGTGGGGTTTATTTCTTAATTATTATTACAAAGTTTAGTTGTTGGCAATTTTTAAAAATATTAAATAAATTCTAATAGGAATAGTTCTCATAACAAAATGGAACCAATGGCATTAGGAAGTCCTGGCGGTAGTCCAGCTGCAAACAGCCCTTATTTACCAGCTTTTCTTATGGGAGATAATCAAATTCCAACAACACCGCGCAACACGCTTTCGCCAAACAAAGGTGCCAGGAATATATCCTTTGGTATGAGTTAATTTCCAGTTTTAAAATATTTATTTTTTATATATTATTATTTATTCATCTAGTAACGTCACCCATATCAAATTCTCCGGCTTCTAGTGCACTTAGTGATCACAACCGTTTCGCAGTTGGACAAAAACACCTATTTAATAGCTCCGTTACTACCAACTATTCGGGTACTCAAGGTCCGCCCACACAAGGATTATTCGACTCTTTACGTAGCGAGCGTAATCTGGTGGAAACACCCACACGTGGCATAGAAGCACAGTCACCAATAGGTTTCGGAACTCCTATATCTGTTCAACATAATTCAAGTACTTTCGGGAGTAATTTGGGTTTCCAACAGCAGCATATGCTTCAACAACAACAGCAATTTCCGCTACAACCAACAACTCAATATAGTGACACATCTTACCTGGCTAATACCTCATATAATACCCCACGCTGCATCAGCTCACCTCTCGGACCTCTTGCTACCCCTAATTCAAATAATGTTATTAATAATACGTCATATATGACCCAATGCCCGCCAACGCCGCGGTACACGGAATTTTGGGTGACTGTTTATGGTTTCCCGCCAAGCGCCATTTCAACTATTTTGCAGCACTTTGCGCAATGCGGCACCATTGTTGATAAAGTGTTTCCACCCCAAAATGGTAATTGGGTACATCTTAAATATGCATCACGCCTGGAATGCGATAAAGCACTCAATTATAATGAAAAAATATTGGGCAATAATATTATGATAGGCGTTACACAATGCAAGGATAAAAATATAATCGACAAAGAGAATGTGTCCGAGAATAATACGTAAGTCAAAAAAATAATATACCTTATATAAATTACAACTTTTAAATTTTTGTTAATATAATTGTAGGCAACCATGTAAAGTACGTCCGTTGGCTCAAACTGCATATAAAAGTGCCCAAAATGAGTCAGCTGTCGATAATAATGCGAACCTCCCACAAAAGAGTTCGGGTTTGGTGAATAAAGCACTAGATCTGTTCTTTGGTTGGTAAAGTAAATCAGTTTTAAAATCGATTACATTTTCAATTCAAGATAAAGTTGTATTTGCTCGGTTCTAAATAAGAAAAAATATATATTCGTTAATCAAATAATATTGTTTTTGTACTGTTTCTCACAATAAATTTTTAAAGTATTTTCCAGTAAATAAAAAAATGAGTTTACATATGAATCGAATACAGCCAGACTAGCCTGGAGAAAACGAATGCAATAAACTCTTGAGTTTACATTTGTGAATTTATTTATTTCGTAGAGAATGTACACACGATTACATATACATATCTTAATATTAATATTTCTTACTAAGAAAGCAAACGCCAGCTAATAAATCTTAAAACCACTTTGCTTCTGGTTACATATTTCCAATTTATAAAGCATCAATCTTCCATAAACTAACGCAATACACTTTTCCATTGAACTATTTGGGTTTCTCAATGAGAGCTGTTTCCAGTTTAGACATTTTTGGATAATGAACATCCCGAATGTCTAGTTTCGATTGCGCCCAAAGGATTAATTTTAGTAAGAACATTACTTTAGGTGTTGAATCAGTGCTATGTTCGCACTTAAGTATGGCTGCATTCAGTTCACTGGCAATCTGTAAAAATTCTATAATATATTTGGTAGAGTTTGAATAACAGTATTACCTTTTGCCTATGTGCCTGTTCTAATAAATCAGAAAAAGGACTATTTTGTGGTTTCTCGAAAGCTAACAGTGCTAAAGTCCGTTCAAGTTCGTT
Organism: Bactrocera neohumeralis; assembly: GCF_024586455.1. Lineage (NCBI taxonomy): Eukaryota > Metazoa > Arthropoda > Insecta > Diptera > Tephritidae > Bactrocera > Bactrocera neohumeralis. The sequence goes on from NC_065922.1 coordinate 27,706,227, forward strand.
AAGTGCTTCAGGAATATCCTCTCCTGCTTCGGATAATTTATTTTGAGCAAATGTTAAGGCTTCTTCAATTTTTCCAGCGCTGCAAAATAGGGTTTCAATTAAATGGAAGTGTTCAGATATAATTTTTGCCAAATAAGCCATACCGAATTAATTCAATAAGTTGCAACTGTTGTAGGTGAAAGAATAAATAACGGTCGTTGTCTAGCAACTCGGGATGCAATTGATTTACGAGATGTGTAGCTTCCTGTATGCGGCCACTTTGAACTGCTTCTCGTATAAGTATACGGTCATCTAATGAACTTAATTCAACACTCGGTTCAAGTCCAGCTTCTAATTGAAATTTTTCTGCAGCCTCCTTGAATCCCTCTTAAAGAGAAAAAGTTATAGTTTATGACCAGTTCATTTAAAATATAATTTTAAATCATTTTACCAGTTACTAAATAATTCATAATTAATCGATTCATATCGCTTTGCTTATATGGAAATTGTTCCAATTTTCGCATCCAATCTTCCTTTGTTATACTATCACACTTTTCGTTGTAGCTCATTTTTTTATTCCTCCTTATTTTGCCAATTTTGAGGCCGTTTTAAAAATACCAAACACCGAAATAGATTTTTTAATATGTAGAGTTATGCGTGTTTGATATGTTCTGATTTATATTTATACTTTTTTTTTTGAAAATTTCGATTCATCAAAAATATACAACTTTTACTTGTGCTGATTTCCCAAGCTGGAGCGATTTTAATTGTATTTTGCTTTGCTCATGCCATTCGTACATTTGGTATGTTCAGAAATGAGACAAGAAAACTTCTATTTAAACCCTTGTCGGTCTCCGAAAGTTTTTATGGATTTACTGTGTCAGATTCGAATTATTTGTATCTTTAATGTTCCTACACACATTCTTTTACAAAAAGAAATACCATACGACGAAGCTAATGAGAATTGCGTTTTATTTTTGTTAATTATTCCAGCAGAAGTAAAAAAATCAGAAGATAGTTAAATTACAAACAGCTAGCAGTCCTTTTATTTTAGATATTTTATACCACATTATAGATATGGATTGAACATACACTGCAGAGAATTGTGGATAAGACATGAGGATAAAAATGACACTTTGACTCATTGCACGAACAAAAGAAATTAAATAAGAACAAAAAAAACTAGATTTAACTTCACTGTGAATAATTTTGTACTGTGCTGCTGAATTAAAAGATAAGGTTTTGCGAAAAACTAATATTTGCAAAAATAAAAAAAACTTCTGTCGCACAGGTTGTCAATCTTTATAAAATAAAAAATTTGCCACCGTTTAAAATAGAAACAAAATAACAAACATTAAAGATAATGGCAAAGAAAACGTACGATTTACTTTTTAAGTTGTTGCTGATCGGCGACTCAGGAGTTGGAAAAACTTGCATACTTTTTCGTTTCTCAGACGACGCATTCACCTCCACTTTTATTTCGACTATTGGTAAGTTAAATTTCTATGATTACACAGTCTGTAGATAATATTGTATGTGGAGAAGAACGACATATACTAACATGGGCGTGGCAGAGCCTGATGCAGTGCGCTATTGTTATTAACTGGGGTAGCCTTATACCCCAATACTCTGCATTCCAGAGTTATTAGCTTGTTAACCAAAGATAACTGTTGTCTCACTTATTTAATGTACGTACATATATGTGTTTTATATTTATTAAAGTATCCCGGCAAACATTCTCTTTGTTTACATACGGATTCACATTTTTATAAATATATGAGCTATATATGTACGTACATATATAAAATGTCTTTGTACAAACCTAGAATATTTTGCAATAAAATGATGTAGTAAATAATATATTTACGTATATCCGAATTTATCTAACAACAACATTACATAAATTAAACAGTTTCTCAATGGTAAATGCATATTCCATTAAAATGTATTTATGTACAACTCAATTCTCTTTCAAAAAATTTGATATGGTAAATAATTTAATATATAAATATTGTGTAATTAAAGGAATTGACTTTAAAATCAAAACAGTCGAACTGAGAGGTAAAAAAATTAAACTCCAAATATGGGACACAGCCGGCCAAGAACGTTTCCACACAATCACGACATCCTACTATCGTGGTGCTATGGGCATAATGCTGGTATATGATATAACAAATGAAAAGAGTTTCGAAAATATAGTAAAATGGTTACGAAATATAGATGAGGTAAGTAGAAGTGTGTGTTCTTATGCATACAAATGCACATATACATGTATCTGTGGCATACGAATACGTACAAATGAAAAAATATCACTAACAAAACATTAAACAAATGTTTGCACAACTCGTAAGGATAGTCAGGGTCATTAATGTGGCTACTTATGTATATGTCCTAAAATTTAATTTGATGAAGTCATTTGCACAATAATACCGTAGCAATTAAGAAAGTGCGAACGACGTAAACATACATATAACCTAACTATATATTTAGAAACTCATGTTTGAAATTATATTCGTTGCAACTCGCCAAAGTTAAAATTCCTGATAATTTACTTTTGCTTACATATAAAAAATTGTATGATGTTTATCGAAAAATTTTTATCGCCTAACTTAATTTTACATGATAAGCCATAAAGATCCAAATTGGTTGACTAATAATTAATAATTAGTTTTTCAATTGTGATGCACAAACTTAGTAGTAAAAGGCAATATCTATTAAAAAATATTTTAAAGATTAGTTTAAAGTTATTAAAAATATGTAATTACATGAAGTAGTTGTTAATAGTATAGAGAGATTTCAAGAAAATGTTTTTTCGGAGGAATTTGAAGATAGAATATGAAAAATTATCTTAAACACACAAAACATTCCAATATGGTTTATAATTACCTAAGAATATACGTACATACATATATACATATGTACATATATAAATGCATATTACTTTTCATAAAATTTTAAAGATAAAATAGTTTGTTTATGCAGTGGACGTTTTTTATGAGAACGTGACCTTGTTTACATTGATAATACTTGAATTTCCTTTTTTAGTTTCATTATTTTACTATTTTACACACATTATTATATATATGTATAATGTTACGTTTTTTTTATATTTAGCATGCGAATGAAGATGTTGAAAAAATGATTCTGGGCAATAAATGCGATATGACAGACAAGCGTGTGGTGAGCAAAGAACGCGGAGAAGCGGTATGTTGAGTAATTCATAAATATTTTTAGATATATTTTATAACCATTTGTTGGGTTTTTTACAGATTGCCGTGGAACATAGCATCCGATTTATGGAAACATCTGCCAAATCTAATATCAATATCGAACGAGCATTTTGCGAGTTGGCTGAAGCTATTCTAGATAAAACTTCTGGTAGGGAGGCTGCAGAAAATCCCGATCGCCTAGTTGTTGATCGTCGAAATAATGAAAAGGCGCCTGCTTATAAAAGTTGTTGTTCTTAAGTTTGCTTAATGCAACAGGCCACGCCACCAACAGCACCACCACCAATTACCACTTTTACATCCTTATTGATACTACAAAATAACAAACCAGAGGCAAAGAATCAATGCAAATCATTAGAATATAGTATTGCCTATAACAAAAATAAGATACTATCATTTTTTTACGTAATGAGAAAATAATTAATCATCAACAGCTACTCAATTCACTACTAATTACTATGTGTATTGTAATTTTACGATAAGAGGGAAAGAATTGAAAAGTTTGTAAAAAGTGAGAAAAGTTAAATGCAATTGCTTCTGCAGTGATTTACATATTTAGGTGATCTGATATGCTTACTCGCTTCTAAACGAAAATTTGAAAGAAAAAAGTAATGAATTATAAAAAACTTTAAATTAAAATATATGTACATGTTAGTTGTAATATTTTGGCAAAATAATTTGGTTGGAATTTGCAATTTATGTCCTATTTCTACATTTCACAGTTCACTTTCTTATACAAGAAGCTTTGTGTCATTAATTAAAAATTCAATTATAAAATGTGCTCACATACATATGTTTTATTAAATATTTGCTTGAAATGACAGTGGTATTGTGGAATCTAGGAAATTATATATAGGCTTGACCTATCTAGTATAAACATATTTTTTTATAGAAGCGATGCAAATCGTGACATACCGGTTCAAGTTATTTAAAATCCATTCAATCGACAGTCGGGAGTAGGGAACCGCAAGTGGGCCGGATTTTTATCTGGCAAGAGACTATTCACATGACAGTATTCCTCAAGTGTTTGAAAAATAATTCTGACACTATATCCAATATCGTAATTCCCCAGATTAAATTCCTAAATGTATTAGCTTATCCTATCTAGTTGGACAGGGTTTAGATATCCAGAACAAAAAAAAAATAGACATTCCTTAAGTTGATTAGCCTTGTTTCTTTTCACACGTCTCAAAAAAATTACTACATACATATCTCAATTAACTTTACCTGACAGGAAGTTTTATTTGTTTTTTTTTTTTTTAATTCGATTTCTTTATTTATTCAAATCTGAAGATGTATTTATTAGCTTAAAAATTACAATTACAATTTCGCCTACTTTGTGGCAGTTCATCATATTTATTGCATTTTTTTGTCATCTGCTTTCCCACTCTTTGCAGAGACTGCATTATTTTCATCCTTGAAGTGTAAAAACACAAACGAAAAGATAAAAACGCCAATCATCATGGAGAAAGCACTGCTGTAGTAGGGGTATGCACTAGGAATGAATCGTTCATATTCCGTATGTTCCAGAGGACGAACAGATACTTGGGTGGTATTGTAAAGATGCGTGTAACCAACTCGATCATAGTTTATCTTGAATTGATACACTCCGTACACGTCAGGTATCTTAAATCTAGCTTCATAGCGTCCACCGTTTACTTGCTTAAGTGTAGTACGTATGAATGGATCGATTCGAACAAATTCCAACTGTACATCATTTGCTTTGAACGGTTTCCACTTCTCATCCACCAATTCTTCTATTGATATAGTATACACAACTGGATCGACAATTGTGTAAGCTTGCTCAGGCGGTAGAGACTCTCCTTCTTTGTGGTGGTTCACTCTAGCAACACGTAAACGTCCACTTTCGCCGAAGGCCCACCTACTTATTGCAGTGGCCACGTCTTGGTTACTTGCTTGTTTGTTTATTGTTCCATCTCGTGCATTTTGGACAGGTGCTGTAAAAGCTTCATCAGAAAAGAAGTGCAGAGATCCAGAAAATACAACTCGAGCATTATTACGCGCTTGCAAAGCAGCAATAAGCAACGTTTCCCGTCCCACTGCGTGTGGGTATTCTTTGACAGTCTGTTCAGGATTATAACTGTACGCTGTACTTTCTGCAGACAACAAATGTAATACTAGGGGATTTTCTTTATCTGCCAATAACCCAGTTCCTCGATAAATTAAGGGAGCAGACTTCTTGGCACCAACTATAATTGGTGCATCGATGAGGTTTCGTGCTGAAGTTAATATAGTAGTGTGATCCCCAACATCAGAGACATCATAATTTAAATGATCTATAACAGAAGCTCCTTCCTCATCAACTTCAAACCCACATTCTGAAGCGAATTCACGCAAAGCATCACCCGATTGCTCACTAGCAGCAACTAAAACGTTACCGCCATCGTCAACGAATTCTGTCAACTTTTCAACACTTAGATCGCCTCCAAACTCCTCAACACTGGGAGCAAATATAATAACATTCTTGTAAAGATATTCTCCATATCGTGAAAGCACTAGACCAGAGTCGTCTGCCAATTTATAAACAAGGTTAAATCCCCGCTCTGTTGAACAATATTTTATTTAAAATTGACCACGTCACTTCAGAACACTGATAGTAGCTTACCTTGCAACGATTTAAAGAAAATTGAATGGGTTTCTCGAATTGCTAAATTATCTAACAAAACCAACGTATTAGCATCGGACTCCAACACAGCGTTTGAAGTTTGTAGAAATACGCAAATAAATACAAAGTACTTCCACATTTTCCTTAAATTTACAATAACCAGAGAATGTTTGAACAAATATCCAATGTGAAAAAATTATACGCCCGGTAGAGAATTGCCAAACACTTGTGAGAAAATATATTTTACCGGCTATCGAGTTGCCAAATATTATTTTCTTCACATGGTTGCATTGCAATTAAAATGGCAAAGATACAGCTATATTTAATTGTTTTTTAATATTAGTAAATCTACTGGACTCTGATTTTTAAGAACATTATTACTTATTCGTATAAAAAATGCATTAAAATACAACATTTCTTTTTCTTCTAATAATTGCAATACATTTTTCCTTCATTGCTTCATTTCTCGTTTCGGATTTTATTTCCATTAGTAAATTATTATATAATTTTAAGTCATTATAAAATATCAGCATATTGAATATTATTGTCCTTCGTCTTTAGAATCAAATTTTCGTCTTTAGAATCCAATTTTAAAGTTTATATATCTTCAAAACATTTTTGTTTAATTAATTTAATTTAGACTTCACAAAGAAAATAAAACATATGGCAGCGTGCTTATTATAGTTTTGACATTTAATTAATTTAGTAGCTAGCGCTTATTTTTCGCTTTACGTATAGTGAACGTTGAAAAATATGGAAAATATTCCGCGAACACACGAAGGTAAGCTTCTTTTATTAAATATTGGAAATTATAAATCAGTAAACCATAAGTGTAATTTTGTAATTCACATACCACGTAGGGAAAGTTTGTATTTGTTAGGTCTAAGTCATGGATCGATTCACCTCATTTTGTCGTATTGATTTACCTTTTGCAATACGAAGAAAAGTTACTCAGAATTCAATAAATTTCTTTATTTATTTGCTCTTCCTAGATATTGAGGCTCAAATTGCCGATATTCAAACCAAGAAAAAGGAAATTCAAAAAAATTCATCGACTGGAGTTGGCTTATTGGACAGTGGTGGATTTTATGATACAGAATTATATGATGAAGGCGGCGGAAAAGGAAAGAATCGTTATGAGGGCTATAACACTTCAATTGCAGCAAACGACGAAATGGATGAAGACGAAGATGATGGATTCCCGGTACCTCAAAAGCGTACAACTTATACGGCACCCATATCCGTTTTAAAAGATGTCACTCAAGGTAAGGAAGATGTTGATCCAATGGCGGATAGACGTCGACCAACCATAGCAGATAGAGAGGATGAATATAGGCAAAAAAGACGTCGTATTATTATATCTCCTGAGCGTGCTGATCCCTTTGCTGATGGTAAATAAAACATACATTGTTTAATTAAAATGATCACTTACTTATTAATATCTATCTTAGGTGGAAAGACTCCTGATATTGGATCCAGAACATATCCCGATATAATGCGTGAGCAAATGCTCAAAGGGGAGGAAAGTGAGGTGAGTAGCTTAGTTGATATTACAGAAGTAAAAATTAATTTTGTTTTTATTACATGCAGCTTCGCAGAAAAATACAAGAGAAATCTAAGGAAGGCACATTGGTAAAAACTTCGAATGGGGAGGCGACTAAAGAATCGACAACACGTAAGCGAGGACGTTGGGATCAAACCGTTAGCGAAAGTTTTGTACCTGCAAAGGTATCTGCAACACCTAATAGTGCAGCAACGCCTACTTGGGAAGATGTAAGACTAATTATTTTAAAATTTTATGAACATTAATTTGATTTCTCTTTTTTTTTTAGAAAACACCAGGTGATCATCGATGGGATGAAACACCTGGCCATAAAGGTAGTGAAACACCTGGGGCCACCCCAGGTTTGGGGACACGAATTTGGGACGCGACTCCGGCACATGCAATGACGCCAAGCCATGAGACACCTGGGCAAGAAAAATCAGCTCGTCGTAATCGTTGGGATGAGACTCCAAAGACGGAACGTGAAACTCCCGGTCACAGTGGTTGGGCTGAGACCCCAAAACCAGACCGGGGTACAAGTGACAATGTTGTTGCTGAATCAACACCAGGTGCTTCAAAAAGAAGATCACGTTGGGATGAAACTCCATCAAATGCGACACCGTCAATGACACCCTCTTCTGCAATGACGCCTAGCCTTACACCAAGTATGACTCCACATACCACTCCAGGTCACGTCACACCACTCTTAACACCGGGTGGTACCACACCCATTGGAGTAAAGGCAATGGCCATGGCAACTCCAACTCCGGGCGCATTAGCCGCAATGACACCAGAGCAACTTCAAGCATACCGTTGGGAAAAGGAAATTGATGAACGCAATCGGCCACTAACAGATGAGGAACTCGATCAAATGTTTCCCCCTGGGTATAAAATATTACCGCCGCCTGCTGGTTATGTGCCATTACGCACACCTGGGCGTAAGTTAATGGCCACACCGACACCAATTGCTGGTACCCCTGCGGGATTTTTTATTCAAGTCGAAGATAAAAATGCCAAATTTATGGACAACCAACCAAAAGGTCAAAACTTACCGTTTATGAAACCAGAAGATGCTCAATATTTCGATAAACTGCTTGTGGACGTAGACGAAGACAGTCTTTCTCCAGAAGAGGCTAAGGAGCGAAAAATAATGAAGTTGCTTTTAACTATTAAAAATGGTTCACCTCCAATGCGTAAGTCATCACTTCGACAAATAACTGACAAGGCACGTGAGTTTGGAGCTGGGCCACTATTTAATCAAATTCTTCCCTTACTTATGTCTCCAACGCTTGAAGATCAAGAACGACATTTACTTGTAAAAGTTATCGATCGTGTCCTATATAAGTTAGATGATTTAGTGCGTCCTTATGTACATAAAATTCTTGTCGTTATTGAGCCATTGCTAATTGATGAAGATTACTATGCCCGTGTAGAAGGTCGAGAAATAATTTCGAATCTAGCCAAAGCGGCAGGCCTTGCCACTATGATTTCGACAATGCGTCCTGATATCGACAACATCGATGAATATGTCCGTAATACAACGGCACGAGCATTCGCCGTTGTGGCGTCGGCATTAGGTATTCCATCCTTACTACCGTTTCTTAAAGCCGTGTGTAAGTCGAAAAAGTCATGGCAAGCTCGTCATACCGGTATAAAAATCGTGCAACAAATTGCCATATTAATGGGCTGTGCTATTTTACCGCATTTAAAAGCTTTGGTGGAAATTATCGAACATGGATTAGTGGATGAACAACAAAAAGTGCGAACGATCACAGCCTTGGCCATTGCTGCATTGGCTGAAGCAGCTACGCCTTATGGCATTGAATCTTTTGATTCCGTTTTGAAGCCCTTATGGAAGGGTATTCGTACACATCGCGGTAAAGGCTTAGCTGCATTTTTAAAAGCTATTGGTTATTTAATTCCATTAATGGATGCCGAGTATGCCAACTATTATACCCGTGAAGTGATGTTGATTTTGATTCGTGAATTTCAGTCACCCGATGAAGAAATGAAAAAGATCGTATTAAAGGTAGTAAAACAGTGTTGCGCTACAGACGGTGTGGAGGCACAATATATTAAAGAAGAGATTTTGCCACACTTCTTTAAGTTCTTTTGGAATCACCGAATGGCTTTGGATCGTCGCAATTATAGGCAGTTGGTAGACACCACGGTAGAAATTGCCAATAAAGTTGGCGCTTCTGAAATCATTAATCGAGTTGTTGATGATTTAAAGGATGAAAACGAACAGTATCGCAAAATGGTAATGGAAACCATAGAGAAGATTATGGGTAATCTAGGAGCTGCAGACATTGATTCACGTTTAGAGGAGCAACTTATTGATGGTATCCTATATGCTTTTCAAGAACAAACCACCGAAGACGTGGTCATGTTGAATGGTTTTGGTACAATTGTCAATCAGCTAGGCAAACGAGTTAAGCCATATTTACCTCAAATTTGTGGAACGATTCTTTGGCGTTTAAACAATAAGTCTGCGAAAGTGCGTCAACAAGCAGCAGATTTAATATCCCGCATTGCCATAGTTATGAAGACCTGTCAAGAAGAAAAATTAATGGGGCATTTAGGTGTTGTATTATACGAGTATTTGGGAGAGGAATATCCAGAGGTATTGGGGAGTATTTTGGGTGCGCTTAAGGCAATCGTTAATGTTATTGGTATGACTAAAATGACACCGCCCATTAAAGATTTACTCCCACGACTGACTCCTATCCTTAAGAATCGTCATGAGAAAGTACAAGAGAACTGTATTGATTTAGTCGGAAGAATTGCGGATCGTGGACCAGAATACGTTTCAGCGCGTGAATGGATGCGTATATGCTTTGAGTTACTTGAACTTCTCAAAGCGCATAAAAAAGCTATTCGTCGCGCTACAGTGAACACATTTGGTTACATAGCTAAAGCAATCGGTCCGCATGATGTGCTCGCGACTTTGTTGAATAATTTGAAAGTACAAGAACGACAGAATCGTGTATGTACTACAGTAGCTATTGCTATAGTGGCTGAAACTTGTCGACCCTTTACAGTACTCCCTGCATTAATGAATGAGTACCGCGTCCCAGAACTGAACGTGCAAAATGGAGTACTCAAATCACTTTCTTTTCTTTTTGAGTACATAGGTGAAATGGGAAAAGACTACATTTATGCCGTATGTCCCTTGTTGGAAGACGCATTAATGGACCGCGATTTGGTGCATCGACAAACTGCTTGTGCTGCTATTAAACATATGGCACTCGGCGTTTATGGTTTTGGATGTGAGGATGCATTGATTCATTTGCTGAATTACGTTTGGCCAAATATTTTTGAAACATCACCTCATTTAGTTCAGGCATTTATGGATGCTGTTGATGGTCTACGTGTTTCACTCGGACCCATAAAAATTTTGCAATATACACTGCAGGGACTATTTCATCCGGCACGTAAAGTCCGAGATGTGTATTGGAAAATTTACAATTCTCTTTATATTGGTGGACAAGACGCATTAATAGCTGGTTATCCAAGGATTACTAACGACCCAAAGAATCAATATGAACGATATGAGTTGGACTATATGCTTTAAAGTGCGTCTATATAGCGGAGGAAACATTTTCTACAATACAAAAACTACAACTATAGCCGTACAATGATTTTTTTTAGATGTAACAATAATTCCGAAACAATTATATATAGAAATAATTTTATTTCAACTAAAATTTTCCGTTTTCATTAGTATGTGTCATTTTTGAGAAGAGTGATTTCGTTTTAGGATACAAATATCAGTTCATATTCAGCTATTCAGATGAAAAGTTCCAACGTGTAAAAACATAATCTGCGAATTCACTACTTGAATCCTAAATTAATTTTTTTACGCTCTTTAACTTTTTTTTTTACTAAAACGTTGAATTAGGAAATTTATTATTTTATTCATTAATACTTTTCTCCTTTTTATTAACAATATTGAATTATATTAATATACCTATACTTGTTCGAAAAGATTTGTACGTACATATGTATATATACATACTAGGGTTATAATTTTGTGTATTTGAGGGGTATAAATAACAATAGTCTTCTTGGAAGTCTTTATGCCAAATATTTTAGAATGCTTATTGTGCTAAATTTGTTATCGGTTCATTAGTTCTTCGAATACCACGATTAGATTTTCTAATCCGAAAATATAATTGGTATCTAAAGACTGGTTTGTTGTGGGAAAAACATGTGCGAAATCTATCATTTTTACTTTAACCCAATGTGCATCACTTGATTTATATTCAGTTTTTTCCTGTACATTTAGGTTTACGCTGCCATTATTCTCTAAATCACCATTTGTCAATTGTGAAATACCATTACCTTGGTGTGAATCATTTGGTGGTAGGAATTTTTCGAGGTGTTCATAGTCATATACAATCAATAAGGAACTTGCATAGAAATTGTATAGTGTCTGCATCTTAAACCATTCTCGTATTCTGTATAACTGTTTTAATATTTCAAAAACCAATGGTCTGAAAACTCCATTTTGAGCATTTATGAAGAGTTCTATTGTCTCGTGGAAACCATCAGAGTCCAAATTTTTACCATACTCTTTGCTAAAGCGAAGTACTTTACGATCTTTGTGCGTATACACCTGGAAGCCCGGAATACAAAGCCCCAAAACTTGTTTGCAGCGTACATATTTTTGTTCTTCTACACGACGTTTTTGTTCTGATGCCATAGGATCCCAAGTTCGTTTACCCACTTTAATATCCATTATACAAGGTTTTCGCATACCTTTTGTGAGATCTTCCATTTTCAGGAAAGTGTGCTGACGGTTATTAACAGCTAATGTCACTGTTTTATGGTATTTTGGTACAAATGAACTAAGCAGCTGCAATACATTTGAGTCATTTGATTTTTCAGCTTCTTGGAGATTTTCATAAAAATTTTTCTCACGTTCTCCACATTCCGGTTTGCCTAGTGGTTTAAGCACGCAACCACCACTGTCTTGTAAAAGACCTAAAGATGATGTATCAAACGTATGACCAGCAACTTGAGTTTCCATAGCTGCGAATCCAGCAGGAAGTTGGATCTCGACCAGTTCAGAAGCAGCGCAAATATTTGTGTGCTTTTCCGTCATTTTTGTAGAAACTTTACTTGGCATCTGTATGTAACTTTTCAATTGTTGGCATCAAAATACCCATAAACGCATGAGTAATGCAAGTATTGCAAAAGTATTTTCAATTACTACGATTTATTCATATCTAAATTCTTATCCCAAAGTTAATACCGCCTGAAACCGATTGAGCCAATGATAAATGCTGCCAGATATACATAATATTTTGTGCTTTTATTTTTGTAATATACTTTAACCACTATGCATTCAGGAAAAGTTGTCTGCGTGTTATTAACACATATTAGAATTGATATTAATATACTTTCGTTAACGTTATCAAATATTTAATTTATTGTGCGAATGTATATGAAATATCTTATCAATTTTATATACTTAATTTTGCTATGATATACCAAATAAGTTAATCGTTGGATGCATACTTTTAGGAGTCGAAGTAATTAACTAATTCACAATAGCTAGACATTAGTTCGTATTAATGAAACATATAATAAATACATCAGATATTAAATTATTTTACTATTATTTAATTTTTTGACGCACGGTATCAACAAAATCTCTATGTACATTGTGATATACTCTCCGATTAGTTAATCTTAATTAAGTGACATTTCTTATTTATATTGCATTGTGTTGGCTACACTGACAGCGCGCAATCAACCGATTTCGCATACGGCAGGGGAGACGAAGTGAATCCGTCGGAATTTGCACGGAAATAATTCCTATTTTTTTATAAGTTACTCGTATTTTTGCATTATTTTAGTTATTGAATTTTGAAGTGAAAATGGCGTTAAATCCACAGTACGAGGATATTGGTAAAGGATTTGTGCAACAATACTATGCGACATTTGACGATCCCAACCTCAGAGCGAATGTGGCCAATTTCTACAGTGTGAGTGTGAATGTGTATTGCAGCTGGTGTGGTCACCACTGCCTCTGTACCGGTGTTGTTGTTTCTGCCACTGCTGCTCCACCTTTTTGTCCACAGAATTTCAAATGACACATGTCCATTTATAATTGCACCTTATTACTATTATATGTTTTTTGTTTCCAATTTATATATTTTCTGTGGTTAGTAGCCAAAGTCACTTAACCGCCATTTGTGCTATTTTTAGCGTAGAGTGCTTCAATTATATTACTTCTGGACCATTCCGTTTGCGTTCGCAGCAGCAGTAGCAAAAAATTAATGTGTAAAATATAGGAATATCTAATATATATTAATGAATATATAATTTATATTCTAGGCGACCGAATCATTCATGTCCTTTGAAGGCGTACAATTGCAAGGAGCACCTAAAATAATGGAAAAGTTGTCTGTGAGTACATTTGGGTACCATTCGATTGACTATTTTATTAACTAATTTAATATTTATTTAGAGTTTGTCGTTCCAAAAAATATCGAGGGTTATAACAGCAGTAGATTCACAACCAATGTTTGATGGAGGCGTATTAATCAATGTATTAGGAAGACTCAAGGTAAAATATAATTAATACAAAAATTAAGTTTTGTTCCATTGTACGGTTTGAAACATGTTTCACAAAACGTAACTTTAATGGCCGGTGTGTATACATAGCTTAATTTAAGTTTTTGATCCTTTCATTGATCTATTTGTGTACACGCTGCATTTGACGCCTTATCAGACCGATGATGACCAGCCACATGCGTATATTCAAACATTTGTTCTTAAGCCTGTGGGTGGTAGTTTCTTCGTACAACATGATATTTTCAGGCTATCCCTACACGACGTATAGTTATATGGAAAATATGCACTGCGTGCACTGCCCTTAACTCACGCTTGACAGTGGACGCTACAGTTACTGCTGCGATAATAGATACATTTTAATAAACTATGCTAATTTGCTAACGTATGTTACCTTAAATAACGATAACAAAAAAGGAAATCTAAAAGCCAATTATACAAAAATTGCAATAATTTAGAATAATAAATTTGACTGATTAGTGACTGTGTCGAGTTTAGTCGCCAGATATGCCGCCAGCAACGCCACTACCATCGATGCCGATTTTACTATGAAATTCGAAGAGTATTCTGCGTTTTTGGTAATAAATCAATTATAAATAAAATTTTATAAGCTGATGATATAACCCGATTTTTCGAATGTAATATTTTGAAAATAATTTTCTGTCTAACGCGTTTCGTTGTGGTATTATTTTAATTGGCATATTTAAAAAAATCCAAATAACATTATCCAAAGTTTCTTAAACGCATGCAAAAACTGTACTACCTACCACCATACATACACACATAAACTTATGCTTGCAATTACCATGACAGCCATTTACGTTACAGAAGTGTAACCTAATTTATACCCCGGCTATGACTGTTACATTAATATTATTTGGGAAATGTTTAATTAAGTTATTTACTTTACTAGATGTTGTCCACAAATAAATAAACCACATTCATAATTATCATTTACTATTAGAAAGTTTGAATATCCTAGCATAAAAAAACTACGAACTCGTTAAAAGTTAAATAAATAAAGGAATAATTAAGTAAAAGTTTCGTATTAAACTGACATATTTCTCCAAGTTTCCAATCATTTTCTAATGCCAATGAATAATAATATTGAAATACTCCTTAGTGAAAAGTTAATTTCTTCGGCATTCTGAATTTGCGAAAATTTTAAAATTATTTAATCATTTCTAATTTGATTTAGATATGTATATAAATTTTGTAACTTTCGGTTAAAGCTTTTATTAAATTGTATTCCTTTCCTGAACTGAATTTGACCCTTACTTATAATTTTGCAATTTTGCTTAACAAATTCCCGAAAACACTCCGGCCATGGACAGTGATACTATTTTTTATTTTTATTAATCGCTATCATTTTGTGAACTTGCTTTAAGGCACTATATATTATTTTATTGTAATTTTTGTTAAAACTCGAGAAGTACCTAGATATGCATATAATTTTGTATAAAAAACCTCAGACCTTTGCACAACCCTTCTAATATTTCCCTAGATATTCCACTTATTTTATTTATTTATGTTTGCTTAACCATTTATTACTAGTCTTTTATTTACATGGACAATGCATACATATGTACATATGTATTTTTGTTTTACTCTATTTAGGTAAAATGTTACATAGTTTTTAATTGCTATTTTATGGAGTTAGGTTTAAGTATGTAAATTTTATTTATTTACAGTGTGACGAGGATCCACCACACGCTTTCTCGCAAGTCTTCGTTTTGCGGCCACTCGGCGGTACATTTTTCTGTGCACACGACATCTTTCGTTTGAATATACACGACACAGCCTAGTTGTGTCAACATTTTGATTACGTTTATAATAATAATGATACATAAATATTAAAACAAATGGAGTGATTGTAATAACGTTAGATATTCTGGCATTTATTTCGTGTACTTGTAATGGATTTGTTCTATTCGTTATTATGTCTGAAAATAATATTACAACGTATTTAAATTGATTGTTTTTTGTTGAGGTTCAAATTCTCTACTATTCTCAATAACAATTTTTTGTTTATTTGAACTTATAAATACTTATTCCGACATTACAACTTCAGGTTAATGTTAAAAGTTACGTATTTTTAGTATTGCCGTATTATTATATTGAATTCGGTATTTTTCAGTATATACCTATCTTTAATTGAGTTTGCCTTAATTTTTTTGAAAATACTAAACATTTTTTAATTGACAGCAATGCATATATACATATATTATTTAAACAATTCGCAGAGCGACAGGTAATTTTTTAACAATGGTCCAAATTAGAAGCATAAAATTTTTTTTTTTTGTAATTTTTAATGATATCTTTATACATTCCGATTGGCTTCAATCGCATTGAAAACATCTTGGATTGTTCCTTGGCTAACGCCGTACTCAGCAATATTGAGGCGCCGTTTATTTTTTTCCATAGAACCATACAAAAATGAATAACTTACAATAGGGACTGGCAAATAAAATTTGAAGCAATTATCGATGCGCACCCTAAAATACCAAAAATTACTTAAAAATCTTATAAAATAGTTTGTTACTCAACTGTAATTCAGAATCTTCATGCAAGAAGGTAACAAAACGCACTAAGTTCTCAGCGTCCTTATATAGACTACAAACAATAAAAAACAAATAGTATATTATTACGTTTGTAAATAATTTAAATAATCTTTTTTAGCAACTGACTTGTCTTTAGCTTCCTCAGCATTCGCACCATCAATCTTCAATTTTACATCTAAGTAAAACCCTTTCGTATATCTGTTACGTAGATATTGGGCATTACCAAATGCCCACATCTCGCCCTCATTGTAAATAAGCACACGATCGGCTAATGCCTCTAACTCGATTGCGTTTGATGTTGTGAAAATTAAAGTTTTGCCCAAAAAACGCTTATAACGCAAAACATTCCATATTTCTCGACTAGTGCGTGGTGCAAGTCCACGTGTCGGTTCATCCAATATTGTAACAGTCGGTTGAGCGATCAATGCCAGCGCTATGTTGACTTTGCGACGCCGATCAACGCTGATACCACGTATCGGTTTATCCATATAGGAACCCATAATAAAAGCACTTGAAAGATCTCGTAAAATTCCTTTAATATCATTTGGTACAACACCGCGCAACATGCAAAAGAAGCGTAAAATTTCTCGTGGCGTAAATGTTTCCCAAAGCCCATGATCTTGCGGTACAAATGACATTTTTGCAAGTGCTTTCTTAGGATCATATTTCAGTTCGATGCCATCAACGAATATATCACCAAAAGCAAAATTGGTTTGGCCAATAAGTTGGCCAGCAACATGTGATTTTCCACTATGGTGTGAGCCGAATATTGCCAAGCATTGACCCCTACAATCATAAAAAAAGATTATTAAATGATATTATGAAAATAACTGAAAATTAAATTAATGTTACTTTAGTGGACGCAATATAAAATTATTTCTCTAAATTATTAAAAATAACATAACGCATTGCTTAAGATCGTATTCTACGCGGTTTGATTGGATATTGAATATGATGTTCAATATTAAAGGAATGTCTGCCATAAGTTTATACCCTGCACGGGGTATATTAAGTTTGCGACGAAGTTTGTAACCCCTAGAAGGAAACGTCGGAGAGCCTAGTATATATGTACCTCTATATCTATGTACATACAAAATGATCAGCGTGACGAGCTGCTCCCTCAATTTATGAGATATTGATCTGAAATTTTATACAACTTATCGTTTTCTTCTCAAGAAACTGCTCATTTCTCGAAACCGCCGATATTAGTCCACTATAGCATATATAGTGAAACTGCCGTATAAACTGAACAAACAAAATTAAGTTCAACTGAACGCTCAAAGCTCTTGCACGTCATCTTTGTTTTTGTGGGGGGTGCAACCGAAGTGAACTTTTTATTTGTTATTTTTTAAATTATCATGGAGTCGTTATAAAAATTACCATTAGTTAAGTTTTCACAAAGATGTAAAGTGGAAAAATAATGTTACTCACTCGTTTACTATAAATGAAATTGTATCCAGAGAATTTACTTTTTTAAGTATTTTGTATTCAAGCTGATCCACCATAAAACGTTTTTTCAGACTGCTTTGTAAATCCTGTTCGGCTACATATTGCTTTAACTCCACCACATCACGATCGTCGTAAGGATGTGTTGCGGAATGAAGAGTTTTTATGCTACAAACGTAAATTTTATGAATGCAAGTACAATTACTTATACATTATATAAAGAAACATACTCTCTCTTCGACGAAAACATCTTACGAGTTTTCCTAGATTCTACAACACATATGGCAATAAATAGAAACACAGCTGATATTAGCATGTAGCAAATTACAACTAGAATTCCGGGATCCTCAAACTTGAAAATAGTTGACACTGTTAAAATATGAAAATATAAAAGCATGCATCTAACTGGACAAATACAATTAATAAGGTAATTAAAAACATATACATATGTAGATATCTGCATTAAATATTATTATCTCATCTACTAAGTGTATGGAATGTAAATATTGCTGGTTATTGGAAAAGAAAACGAAAATTGAAAACTGAGTGACTATCTGTCTGCCCGTATGTGCGGGCGATAACCCCACCCTTTCCGCATATAACGGTTCTGTTAAAAACTACTAAAAGCGCGATAAATCAATAAATAAATTCTACAGATAAATTAAATTTTACACTTGAGATAAAACAAGATGACTTTATAAGAGCCGCAGTCAAAAATGGATGATAAGCGTGGTAGCGCCTACGTTTAGATGGAAAGCCTACTCGACCCATATAGACCAAATTTGATATTTAATGTTACCTCGACATTCCTATATTACAGTGCGAAAACAAACGGAATCGGACTACAACCACGCCTACTTCCCATATAACCCAACACGAAAATATCGGTCAATCTCTGAGATACATATGTACATATAGTATATTATAGAAATTCGAAGAGTACCCTTTCTTAATATGTCTGTAGGTCAAAAATGGGTATAATCGGATCAATAACTTCCTTAGATACATACATATATCTAATAGAAAGATTTTCGAACTTCCAATAGACTTTAAACCGCATATATCGGCAAATGTGTGAGTTTTTTTTTTTTAATAAAATTGTGCGAGTGTGTCTTTAAGACTAAAATGAGGTGAAAATTTGCCTTAGACCCCATATAACTTACTAACTTTATGCACTTGAAGATATTTCCCTGGCTTTGATCCTGACAAGTTGCAAGAGTATGAAATATTCGATTACAACCGAACTTGGCCCTTCCTTACTTGTTTAAATTATTACTTACCACAGCATTGTGGTATAGTAGCACATATATTCTTCTTGTCACAATCTTCATCATCCTCGCATGCTTGTTCACAATATTCTTCTTCCTTAGTTTCTGTATATACATTACTTATGCCATCCATAAGGGAAAATGTAGGAAATATTGCCCAAATATAAAATATTATATCATTGTCCAAGAAAATATTCCAATACACAATATACGAAAATATTCCTTTGAAAACAAACAATATTTGAATAGTTAGCATTGAGATTCCAAAATAATTTTTGAACTTTCTAATTTTACCTGTTCCAACCTGTATTAAAACTGCTATAAGAAATGCTGACCACATCGTACAATAGAAGTATATAGAGAGTAAATATATCAAGGCTAAGCCAGGTACTCCATAGACATTCATTAATAACATTGCATCTAAAAATATAATAATCAGCAATCATTTAAATTTGAAATGTTTAATATAATTCGATAACTTACACATCTTGTGCGAAAACGAATAACCTTCGATGGGTGATAAAGCCAGTATAATTGTATAGACAATGGAATATGAGAAGAACGTTATATAATCCCATAGAAAATTCACACACCAATACCGTGCCATACTAACACCGGCTATTTTTTGTAGTGTTAACAAATGATATTTACGCTCCTCCACAAGAGGCACAATAAAGCAAGCAATCGATATTGGTATGGCAATTCCCAAGACCATTGGTAATAGTAAATGGGTCTTCTCTTGATCAAGCACGTGAATTTTGGCACGTAATGGCGTGGGTTCTGGATGATTAGCGACTGTAGTTATTGCTTTAATATCTTTATTTCTAAATAAATAAAAATTATAAATGTTTTATATTAATTATATCCTTTATACGTACACATTACATTGCATAAACAAATCTATATATTATGTTATAAGGCCGAATATCTTATTTATTATACGAGATATTCATTTTAAAGGAAACTAAACAGACTGTTTCTTAAGTAAAATTTGAAATGGATAATGAGGATACTAAATCGCGGTATTTTTATTGCATCTCGAAACTTCCTCAACCACCAGCAAAATCTCCTATTGCGCTGATAACTACACGGTTAAGTCATCGGGCACTTCACGCTTCTTTAATACAAAGGGTTTCACACCCTTCGTTATTAAATATACGGCGTATTTTTGAGGGGCTTGCAGAAGAAAGTCATAGGACTTGCGGAACAAATTACAGACATGTCAGAATTCCTCACTACCTCGTATGATTCTAACCACATCATGACTTGACCCCTTAAACGCATAAATTTAACACCCCTTCTCCGTTGTTCCTTTACTGGACCTCCCCTTTTTGTTGTTACTGTTGTTGTAGCGGTTAACTAATCTCGGCATGGGTGGTAAGGTTCCTGCTGGTTATCATCGAAGTCATCTAACGATAGGAAACGTCATGTTTCGATTAGGCCGGGCATCAGGGAGAGGTGTATTAGATGAGTGTGCATTTGACATGCAAAGAGAAGATTGGGGTCAAGTGCGGGCTTGCTTGAATAATATTTGGTATGTCGGAGTGATATGTAGGAGTTTAAACTCGGAAGGCAACTCGGCCTCTCGTCTGCAATGGGTTGCTTAGCTTTTTCTACGAAAATATCTCGGCAGAAACTGCTTGGAGAGGAGTACATTGTGTTCTATAACCGGATATTAGGAGGCATCTTTTTACTGTATGGAGTGATGTGTTCTGACAGGTCTGAGCTTGTTCGTCTGCGTTTCAGGCCATCCAGGCGACCATATCGGTGCTACATAGCTTATGACCGACTGGGCAATTGTCTTGTATGTTGCCGAGAGCGTTTTTTTTTTGTCTTTTCCTCGGGTGCTGCCGGTTAGCGACTTGAAGATTTAGTTGCGGTTCTGCACTTTGACAATAATCGCGGTCGTATGCAGAGCTTCTGCTTCGGCTATCAAGTGCAACGCCAAAATTTTAGAGTTTTATTTCATCGACTGTGGATATTAAGATCTAGTCTGAACTCCTTCGTCTAGTTCGTGAAAATTTTGTTTGTGGATTTAAGTGTTAGGCCCTTTGCAGAGCAGAATAGTGAAAGATCGGTGAAATAACTGTTTACTGAACTTCCCTTTAGTTGAAAGCGATGAAAATATTTAAAATCTTACCGGTAACTAACCGCGACAACAACAAAAAATAAACATAACATTTGACTTACGAAAGATACAAATTATGCATTAAATTCAACACAAGTGGAGCGGAATGGAAGATGCGTTGATTAAACCAGCCGGTGTATATTTCGCCATTAACTTCTACTGCGCCAAATTTGTCCATCACCGTTTCTGATTTCTTTAAAAAACTCTCAAAATTAACATGAAGGCAACGAAGCGAGTTTTGGTCAAATCTTAACGAACTTTCGCCAACACGCTTTTTTCTTATAGGGTTATAGACCTGAATGGTTTTACAGTCTTTGAATGCTGTTAAATCGATGTTTTTTGTAGCACCCAACTCTATGGGATTGTAGCGCGTTGGTGGTACATTCATGCTATTCTTTGCCATTATGGCTATCAAAAGTATAAAAATGAATGAAACGGCCATTGTTATGAGAGGCACAAAGTTTGGCGCTTGATGTATGAGCTTCTTATTTAGTAATGCGTAAGTTTGTTGCCTTCCAAGCTTTTTTGAAGAGATATATTCGCATGTAGGTTTTTCTATAATTATGCGAAAAGAAATAAAAATTAAAATCCCTTTTAATGAAATCTTGTTCAAATTTAAAATGTTTTTATACATACTATCGCTAATTATGACTTGTTTCGTTTTACGTGTACCCATTGTCATGTAAATTTCAGTAAGCTCGCTACTCAGTGCTCGCATATCTATGATGCCAAGATTTTTTTGCTCCTTCTCCAAATGTATCAACATATTTTGAAATTTCGGCCTCATATCAAGTGGCAGTTTGTAGTAGAGTAGCTCTCCAATTTCATTTTCCGGTATAACTCCAGGTATAAATCGTCCTATTAACTCAGTTATAGCTTCGGTTGATGCTGTGGCGGATTTGACTATTATCTAAGGGACAAAGACATAAACAAATAGAAGCTTTATGAGTAATGTTTAAATAAACAAGCAGGAGTATGTACTAAGCAACAGAATTTGATATTTATATTTCAAAGCGATGGTTAGAACCGAGTAAGAACCGTGACAAGAAATTATACGGTTGCTTTATCAATGCTAGATTTTACGATCGAACCCTTCTTCTTCTATATAACTTCTACAATTGCCTTTAATTTGATCGATCTAACCATATAATAATGACATGAATATAACTCCTGTCATTCTGGAATCTATTTTTGATGGTAGAACAGTCTCTCCATGTGACGGATCTCACATCTGGCTCCGGATTTATATACAATTAAGGAACGCTACCTCAACACCATTACGCAAAACTATTGGGGAATGGCAAATAACACTTAAAGCAAAAAAAGGTTAACTTCAGTTAACTCGAAGCTATAATACTCTTCACAGTTTTCATACAAGAACTTGATTTTTATGGGTCAGTTTTTATGGCAGCTATATGAAGATTGAGAAGTTGTCTTTAAAAATAATTCACGCCAATTTTGTGAAAATATTTTCTGAGATAAAAAAAGTTTTCCATACAAGAAGTTAATGCTGTAGTTCAGTTTGTATGACAGCTACTTATATGTTATAGAGGTCCCATATCAGCCATTCCTACAAGTAAGCAGATACGTGTTCAAACTTTCATGTGCATATTTTTGAAAGTTCCCCCCCGTTTTCTCCTGGGTTTTATAAACTTCATGATAAAGGTAATATATCCTGTCAGGGTTTAAAAATTGTTTCATTTGCATACTGATTCTATGACGTTTCGCATACATGTATAAATTTTGTGGTTTACCCCACGTTTATATGTATATATCCACATAATGCAAATATGTATAAATTATTACCAAATCACAGCCGACACCAAATTTATTCCTAAGGAAAAATGGTGTGCCATAAGTTAAGAGCGCGCCTTCACCGAACATCGCAATACGATCTCCAACAGCTTCGGCTTCAGTTATGTCGAATGTGGTCATCACAATAGCGCGACCATATTTTTCTTTATGTAATATGCTCCAAAATAAACGTTGCTCTTTTCCTTTCATATGAAGTGTAGGTTCGTCAAGTAAAACGATTTTTGTACCACCAGCAATAGCGCAACCCAAACTTACAAAACGTTTTTGACTATAGGTTAATGATTTCACCAACGTTTTACGTTGTATTCGTGTTGCTCTCACAGATTCGAAAAACTTATCTAATTCCATATTGATTTTTTGATTATCTCTTGCTGGTAATTTAATTAGCATATAATATTTTAATGTTTCTTCAACAGTCAGTAAATCAAATAAAGCGTTATTTGGCATGCATACATCTATGCTACCACGATATTTATTCCAATGTTCATACAAATCATTATGTTCAATTTGTACTTGTCCCAGCAGTGGTCGCCTCCAACCAGCCATTATTTGAATTATTGTCGTTTTGCCGGAGCAATGTGGTCCAAATATGACAGTAATCTCATTGGCATAGATACGCATTGTTATATTTTTAAGTTGTATTCTGCCGGAATTGTGTTTGGTGTGCACATTTTTTAAACGTATCAATTCAACACTGCTGATGGTGCCGAATTCAAAATTTTCCCAAATTATAGGTTTTTCAAGTATTAAAATATTGTGTTTTTTCGAATTTGGAGCTTTGGCGGGCTTATTCATTGTGGTAAGACAGTGTCCACTACAGCATAAGCTGAATGGCAACGTTTTAATGTAAGGCCCTGGACTAAAATACTCCGCTATGGAAATCAATATCCAATAAAATGCGCAGTTTGCCAACATCGTTATGACTGGATTTAAAAAATCATCGCCCTCTTGAAACTCACGCATTCCATATGCAAATCCATTGTTGGCAAAGCCAATAAAGCAAATGAACAAAATTGTGGTCATTTCCAAATAATGCTCCACCAAAATTGAGAATAATGAATACATGGTAAGCCATATCAGAGCTCCGAACAATACAGCGTGCAGTGCTTTAGTCGAAATTGAGACTATAAACACGGCGGTAATCAGGAGTGCAATATTGTATGAAATTAGATAAAGGACCAACCAAATAATGTTACTAGCGAATTTTCCCTCAAGTGGCAGCTATAAATAGAGAGAGCAATATGATTGTTATGTTATTTGAGATATTAACATTTTGGTAATTGAAGTTTAATATAACTCAGGCATATCGAGACTATTGCCTTATCAAGTATTGAAACCGCGATAACGATTTTCAATAACAATCAAAGCTTTATACATGATAAAATAGGGAATAGAAAGTTGAAAATCTAATTTTGATTGATTTTATAGTAATATACATATGTATATGATATATGTGATTATCTTACCAAAACCACAATTGCAATGAATATATCCAAAACTAATAAATGCAAAAAAGAAAGAATGCAGTTGCCAGTCCAGTACTTGGCATAATCAAATCCATATCTCCAATGATGAGCTAAAATATTCTCTTCTCGTTCACGCCCATATCGCTTGAAATGTTTAATAAAAATCAATGTATACTCGTATATATATATTGTATATACTCATGTCATATATCTAAGAATAATTCGTTAAAACGCTCTATTACCCATAGAATATTTAGAAATGGTAAAAAGAATGAAAAACTGAAGCAAAACATCGATATACTGGACTTGTTGTTGGCAGAACACATTCTCGCATTGGTATGTTGTCGAAATGATCGCACTGTAAAATTTATGCTACTTATATCTTGATCCTGTGTCTTGAGTAACCATTTAGCAAATATTTGATGTTGCAACTGCAAGAAACCCTCTCGTAAATATAAATCATCTTGCACGTTTTTTTCGCCAGCATCCTGAGCAAGTATACCGCTACAGCGTGTTGCCCAAAGTTCTGTACCCATATGATTTAAGTCCTTTGTTCGAAACTCACTTGGAAAACGTATTTCATTTTCTAGATTAGTCTTTGTCGTCGATATCAATTTAACAGCTGCTAGTGTTGTATTTCTGTCGAATCTGTTCATCATTGATTTTTCTGTTTTATATGACTTTGCTTCGGTTAATTGTAGACTTTTTGCAACTTCATCCATTATACCGGTAGCCGTCTCATCGTCTGGAGTATATGTAAGATTTGTTGGCATTGTTTTTTCAGAGACGCTTAATAAGTATCTAATGAATAAAAATAATATTAATGAAATGTGATTCAAATATTTTCCATACATAATGGAAAAAAAGTAATAATTTTTTTCCAAACTTACTTTAGAATGTCTAAATTATCGAGATTTTGTTCGTCATATATCACAATCTTTTTAAGGTCTTCATCAGTCAGTTCATTATTGATCGAAGGGGTTGTGGGGAACAGAACAGCGAGTAAATAACATATAATTATTATAGCTATTTCTGAGATGGTTTTTTTAACTGAACGAATTTCAAATTTAAAATTTTTACTAACGGCAGTTTTAACCGAGGCAGGCATTTCAGTTGATTTATTTAGAGCTACAATAAAATATAAAAATGCATATTACATAAGGTTTTATTCCGAAAGCAATAATACAAATTTGTTTTTGTAAATTTGCAACAATAAATGTATGTTTTATACATTTATAAATATACATTTGCATGTATGTATATTAACGTATCCGTTATTTCTCCAAGTTGATTTTTTTCTGCCAACGTCCTTTATAGTTTCAGTATTTGCTCTAAAAATAATAATCCAAAGTCCTTTATTTTCAGTTTAAACTGCGCTTTAATCATATTTCTTTTCCCATATATGTACATACATATAATAATATAAGTTTTTATGCCATATTTTGCATTAAACAAGTAAATATATAACTTTGAAAAAGTGATATTCTACTACAAAATATTCTGCTCTACAAGAAAGGTCGTAAAGAATTTTTCATAAAAATATTCATTTAAAGGTATAAGCTGTTAAAGTTTTAAATCAAATGGTACAAATGATTCAAATGCACTTTCTGGTTGCTCATACGACATGGTGTACTATATAAATACCATACAGTACATTTGCTGCATAACTTTAACTGCTTATAACTTTTAAATTAATATTTTTAATTAAAAAATCGTTTTTTATAGAGCGAAAAATATCTTTCATTCGAACCTGAAGATTTATTTGTTTTAAAATAAAAAAATTATTGCAAAAGATCAAAAAATCCCATTTATAGTAATATATATTGGAAAAATAATAAAATCAAATAAAAAATTTTTGAAATTACAACGTGACTTCAGAAGAAGCAGGCTGCCAGCTGGCTCTATAAAAGAAAAGCAGCCACCGTGAATGGCCAGTAGTGCTCACGTGACTTTCGCGCAACGATGTAATTCGATTTGGTACTCACAACATGACTTCAGTTGAAGCTAGCTTCCAGCTTGCTCTATATAACTAAAGTAGGCAGCGCGCCTGGCCAGTGCTTAGGTGCCTCTGGTGCGGCGATGTAATGTGAGCCAGTCCTTACGTGACTCTCGCGCCGTGATGTTATGTGATTTGAAGTCCGCGAGGTAAATTCACAAGAAGCTAGCTGCCAGTTGGCTATATACGTAAAGCAGGCACCGTGCCTGGCCAGTCCTTAGGTGACTCTCGCGCCGTGATGTTATGTGATTTCAAGTCCGCGAGGTAAATTCACAGGAAGCTAGCTGCCAGTTGGCTATATAAGTAAAGCAGGCAGCGCGTCTGGTCAGTGCTTAGGTGACTCTCGCGCCGTGATGTTATGTGATTTGAAGTCCACGCGGTAAATTCACAGGAAGCTAGCTGCCAGTTGGCTATATAAGTAAAGCAGGCTGCACGCCTGGCCAGTGCTTAGGTGAAGTCCACGCGGTAAATTCGCAGGAAGCTAGCTGCCAGTTGGCTATATACGTAAAACAGGCAGCACACCTGTCCAGTGCTTAGGTGACCCTGGTGCGGCGATGTTATGTGATTTGAAGACCACGCGGTAAATTCGCGGGAAGCTAGCTGCCAGTTGGCTATATAAGTAAAGCAGGCAGCGCGCCTGGCCAGTGCTTAGGTGACTCTCGCGCCGTGATGTTATGTGATTTGAAGGTCACGCGGTAAATTCACAGGAAGCTAGCTGCCAGTTGGCTATATAAGTAAAGCAGGCAACGCGCCTGGCCAGTGCTTAGATGACTCTCGCGCCGTGATGTTATGTGATTTGAAGTCCACGCGGTAAATTCACAGGAAGCTAGCTGCCAGTTGGCTATATAAGTAAAGCAGGCAGCGCGTCTGGTCAGTGCTTAGGTGACTCTCGCGCCGTGATGTTATGTGATTTGAAGTCCACGCGGTAAATTCACAGGAAGCTAGCTGCCAGTTGGCTATATAAGTAAAGCAGGCTGCACGCCTGGCCAGTGCTTAGGTGACCCTGGCGCCGTGATGTTATGTGATTTGAAGGTCACGCGGTAAATTCACAGGAAGCTAGCTGCCAGTTGGCTATATAAGTAAAGCAGGCAACGCGCCTGGCCAGTGCTTAGGTGACTCTCGCGCCGTGATGTTATGTGATTTGAAGGTCACGCGGTAAATTCACAGGAAGCTAGCTGCCAGTTGGCTATATAAGTAAAGCAGGCAACGCGCCTGGCCAGTGCTTAGGTGACTCTCGCGCCGTGATGTTATGTGATTTGAAGTCCACGCGGTAAATTCACAGGAAGCTAGCTGCCAGTTGGCTATATAAGTAAAGCAGGCAGCGCGCCTGGCCAGTGCTTAGGTGACTCTCGCGCCGTGATGTTATGTGATTTGAAGGTCACGCGGTAAATTCACAGGAAGCTAGCTGCCAGTTGGCTATATAAGTAAAGCAGGCAACGCGCCTGGCCAGTGCTTAGGTGACTCTCGCGCCGTGATGTTATGTGATTTGAAGTCCACGCGGTAAATTCACAGGAAGCTAGCTGCCAGTTGGCTATATAAGTAAAGCAGGCAACGCGCCTGGCCAGTGCTTAGGTGACTCTCGCGCCGTGATGTTATGTGATTTGAAGTCCACGCGGTAAATTCACAGGAAGCTAGCTGCCAGTTGGCTATATAAGTAAAGCAGGCAACGCGCCTGGCCAGTGCTTAGGTGACTCTCGCGCCGTGATGTTATGTGATTTGAAGTCCACGCGGTAAATTCGCAGGAAGCTAGCTGCCAGTTGGCTATATAAGTAAAGCAGGCAACGCGCCTGGCCAGTGCTTAGGTGACTCTCGCACCGTGATGTTATGTTATGTGATTTGAAGTCCACGCGGTAAATTCACAGGAAGCTAGCTGCCAGTTGGCTATATAAGTAAAGCAGGCAACGCGCCTGGCCAGTGCTTAGGTGACTCTCGCGCCGTGATGTTATGTGATTTGAAGTCCACGCGGTAAATTCACAGGAAGCTAGCTGCCAGTTGGCTATATAAGTAAAGCAGGCAGCGCGCCTGGCCAGTGCTTAGGTGACTCTCGCGCCGTGATGTTATGTGATTTGAAGTCCACGCGGTAAATTCACAGGAAGCTAGCTGCCAGTTGGCTATATAAGTAAAGCAGGCAGCGCGCCTGGCCAGTGCTTAGGTGACTCTCGCGCCGTGATGTTATGTGATTTGAAGTCCACGCGGTAAATTCACAGGAAGCTAGCTGCCAGTTGGCTATATAAGTAAAGCAGGCAGCGCGCCTGGCCAGTGCTTAGGTGACTCTCGCGCCGTGATGTTATGTGATTTGAAGGTCACGCGGTAAATTCACAGGAAGCTAGCTGCCAGTTGGCTATATAAGTAAAGCAGGCAACGCGCCTGGCCAGTGCTTAGGTGACTCTCGCGCCGTGATGTTATGTGATTTGAAGTCCACGCGGTAAATTCACAGGAATCTAGCTGCCAGTTGGCTATATAAGTAAAGCAAGTATCGTGCCTGGCCAGTGCTTGGGTGACTCTCGCGCCGTGATGTTATGTGATTTGAAGGTCACGCGGTAAATTCACAGGAAGCTAGCTGCCAGTTGGCTATATAAGTAAAGCAGGCAACGCGCCTGGCCAGTGCTTAGGTGACTCTCGCGCCGTGATGTTATGTGATTTGAAGTCCACGCGGTAAATTCACAGGAAGCTAGCTGCCAGTTGGCTATATAAGTAAAGCAGGCAACGTGCCTGGCCAGTCCTTAGGTGACTCTCGCGCCGTGATGTTATGTGATTTGAAGGTCACGCGGTAAATTCACAGGAAGCTAGCTGCCAGTTGGCTATATAAGTAAAGCAGGCAACGTGCCTGGCCAGTCCTTAGCTGACTCTCGCGCCGAGATGTTATGTGATTTGAAGTTCACGAGGTAAATTCACAGGAAGCTAGCTTCCAGTTGGCTATATAAGTAAAGCAGGCAACGCGCCTGGCCAGTGCTTAGGGGACTCTCGCGCCGTGATGTTATGTGATTTGAAGTCCAGGCGGTAAATTCACAGGAATCTAGCTGCCAGTTGGCTATATAAGTAAAGCAGGCAGGGCGCCTGGCCACTGCTTAGGTGAAGTCCACGCGGTAAAGTCGCAGGAATCTAGCTGCCAGTTGGCTATATAAGTAAAACAGGCACAGTGCCTGGCCAGTGCTTAGGTGACACTCGCGCCGTGATGTTATGTAATTTGAAGTCCACGTGGTAAATTCACAGGAAGCTAGCTGCCAGTTGGATTTTGTTAAAAAGCAATCAACTTAGGGAAATAACGGTGTGTTATACAAACTGTCAAAGTGAAACAATTTAACAAACAAACAAAAAGTGAAAAACTTAAAAAAATATCAAGTTAATATGTGAAAATGGCAGAAAGTAGTATTAGGAGATTAATGTGGAGTGAAGCTGCCGAAGCCGATCTAATGATATCAATAAAAATGACACATCTTCCATTTGGAACAGCTGTTTTATAAATGTGTGTGAGAATAGTCTAGATTACTGAATAGATTAAATGTTAGCAATCCAAATCGTTGGCAGGAACATGATATAACTTATCAGCCAAAGCAAATGTTTGTAAAGTGAACCAAAAGTTGTAAGTGAATCAGCCATAAGAATTGCGAGCATACAGAGCTGCCAACAGTTAAGAGGCACATAAATAATAGTGATTTATTTTTTAGAATAAAAACGAAAATATTGTCAAGTAAGAAAAATGCACGGAATTTAGTTAATTTTTTATTTTAGTAATTTGTCATTTAGATGATTTAAACTAACTTTTTTATAATATTAATTCTGAACGAACAACATGCCTAATGGGAAAACTATGCAACTCTAAAACAGCTGTTTCGATTGACATATGTTACACCTTTTATTTTTGGTAGCCTAGAAATGTCTATGCGGTAAATAATTGTGCACAAATTTACGCAACAAATATAAGTAGGCGAGTGGAGTTGTGTTTTTAATAATTATCATTTTAAGCAAATGGCCACAGCAACAAAATTAGGCAAAGGCCTGCAAAAACTATTCGTGGGAAATCTACCGTGGACGGTAAATCTTACAATATATATACTGGATGCTAGTTAAAACAATTTTCATCTGATTTTAGGTGGGTCATCAGGAATTGCGTTCATATTTCAAGGCATTCGGTCGTGTAATATCCGCCAACGTGATTTTCGATAAGAAAACAGGCTGTTCACGTGGATACGGTTTCGTTGTGTTCAATGATATCACACCAATAGAGAAAATTGAAAGTGAACAAAAACACGTGCTTGAGGGCAATTATTTAAACATTCAAAAATCTTAAAATATAAATCTCAATTTAAAGCATTATACATACTGTATGTAGTATACGGATCCCGAAGTCTTAAAAGAATAAACACAGGATAAAAAACTAGTTTTCCATAATGTCGACATCCGACTTTTCTGACAGTGACATTGACACCGAACCTATTGACGAAATATTTTCGGAAGCAGCAGAACATTTACAAAAAATTCACAACACACTCGAGTCCACAGACCTTTTAGAAATCTATGGTTTATACAAGCAAGCAACTTGTGGTCGATGTAACACGCCAAAGCCGAGCGTATTTAATATGCAAAGTAGGAGCAAATGGTGCGCATGGAATGATTTGGCTGATATGTCTTGCACAGAAGCAAAAAAATTATATATTACAAAAGTTAAAGCGGTTGACAGTAATTGGATACCAAATTACGAAAGCACCAGCAAACGCAAAACTCCATCTAGTTGGGTAGTACATTCCATTCCACAAAAACATGAAGAAATCGATCAAAAAGAGGAACACGAAAAAAATGCCTTTGACTATATTAAAGAATTAAATTTCATTCAACTGCAAAAATCATTAACGGTAGAAATTATGGATCACCTTGACGAAAATGGAATGGGTCTTATACATTGGGCCACTGACCGTAATGCTGTCGAAATACTAAAATATTTAATAGATAATGGCGTCGATGTCAACCTACGCGATTCAGAGCAACAGACAGCTTTGCATTATGCTGCCAGTTGCGGTCATGTCGACTGTATTCGTA
Source organism: Bactrocera neohumeralis (assembly GCF_024586455.1). Lineage (NCBI taxonomy): Eukaryota > Metazoa > Arthropoda > Insecta > Diptera > Tephritidae > Bactrocera > Bactrocera neohumeralis. Next base: position 27,737,901 of record NC_065922.1, read on the forward strand.
TACTACTAGATGCTAATGCGGATCCAGCTATTAAAGACGCAGACGGACAATCGAGTCTCGATGTGGCCGATAATAATGATATTTACGAATTACTTAAAACCTGATTGAGATCCATATAAATTACATATACATATTATTTTCTTACCTGTAACTTTCGTTAATAAAGGTTTAAACTATTTATATTAAAATTATAATGAACTTCGGTATGATCTGTTTAAATAAATTTTCTCTATTTATCAATAAAAAAGATATTTCGATTTGAAATTGACTTAAAACTGAACGAAATAAAAGATATTTTTATATATGTATGTATGTGACACCATGGTGTAACATAAATCTATCTGGTGATGGTGATGTTATTTTATAAAACAAACGAATTTTAAATGCTAACGTTGTCCCCAAAATAAACTTAAATTAAAACGTACTTTTGAACCCTTAATACACCAACAATAATATTGAAATACTTGATTTAGAATTAATTTTTTTTAATAAATTCTATATTTGAAATACAATTTTTTAAATTTTACTTCCACAACTTTTTAATCGACATATTCTTTTCCGAATCCTTTTGCATTACTTTCGCAACGGCCATTTCAAAGTCTTCTTGTGTGACATGTACACGCCGTTCACGTAAGGCGTACATACCCGCTTCTGTACAGACACCTTTCACTTCAGCACCCGATGCTCCTGGCATTAATTCAGCTATTTTGCGTAAATTTATGCCTCTGGTTAAGTTCATTTTTCTAGAATGAATTTTCAAAATATCCAAACGTGCTTCCTCGTTTGGTGGAGGAAATTCAATCTTACGATCAATACGGCCTGGTCTTAGAAGAGCTGGATCCAGAATATCAATGCGATTGGTTGCCATGATAACTTTAATATTCTTTGTAGCTTCAAAACCGTCCAATTGATTAAGCAACTCCAACATTGTCCTTTGTACTTCGGAGTCACCGCCAGAACCAGATTCGATTCTGGAGGAACCAATTGAATCAATTTCATCCATGAAAATAATAGAAGGAGCGTGCTCTCGTGCCATTACGAAAAGTTCACGAACCATACGTGAACCTTCGCCGATAAACTTTTGCACCAATTCCGACCCAGATACTCGGATAAATGTACATTCGGTATGATGAGCCACTGCACGGGCCAAAAGGGTTTTTCCTGTGCCAGGTGGCCCATAGAGTAGTACACCCTTTGGCTGAGCTATACCTAATGCGTCGAACAATTCTGGATGCTTCACCGGTAATTCAATAACTTCCTTGATTTCTTTAATTTGCTTGTCTAATCCACCAACCATTTCATAGGTAGAGTCAGGGACTTTTTCAACCATCATAAGGGATACCAATGGGTCAACTTTATTTGGTAGAATTTTATGTAGAGTATAGCTTTCGTTTCTAAGAGCTACACGGCAGTTGGGAGTAACATCATTGATATCGATATTTTTATCAATATCAACTACAAATTTGCCCTCTGGATGCACTTTTACCAACACTTTCTTTTTATCCATTGGTTTGACGACTTCACCAACATAACTGCCTTGTTCTTGTAATAACTGTAGCTCCTCACGTAGCATACGTACTAAATGTGTGAAAAAAAAAAAACAATTAAAACAAAGTATACATTCCTGCTTTATAGAACAATTACCTTTTGCATTGAGCTCATTGCGCTGAGCTTGCAAACGTCGCAAATTTTGACTCTTTTCAGCAACAATTAATTGCAATTCTTCTATCTTCTGAATATAGTAAGAACGGAATCCTTCACCTTTCAGAGCGGCGTCGATTTCCATCTGTGATATTATTTAGTTATAGATTGTATATAGATACATTTTTATTTAGTTAAGAAAATAACTTACCCGATTTGTGACGGTCATCGCGGAATATTTTATTTAATAACTTATTTTAATGAAATAATGTCTTGCAAATGTTTTTGATAAAAATGACTATGCAAAAGCTTCACTAGAGGAAATTGTCATTGTGTTTTCGAATCTCGAATTTCGAAGTACACAGAGTTGATACTAATGTCTACATGCAACAGAAATTTCGATTTAATATCAACTTATCGATTTGAGAATAGCTAATAAATTTAAAGTAAATAGACAAACTGAAATGTTAGATAAGAAGTTAGGAATAACAAATTAAGTACGCTGTATTCACCTTCGGCGTATATAATAATGACAATTGGATTAATTTTGTAGGCTTCTGAAAGTCTTATAAGTTAGTGTATATCGATATTTTATTGGCTCGAAATCGGCATGCACTCATCGCGATTTGCAGACGAATATTCACTAATTTTAGTTATTAGTGAAAAAAATTAGAGCTTACTATTGTACAGGCTCATATAGTACATTTATACCATGGTACAAGGGTTTATACGACGTTTTAAATGACTAAACTTTATTAAGTACATGTAATTTATTTTCATTTCGTGTGTAATACATTAAATGTAATTTCTATATAAAAACATATTTTACTTAAAAAATTGTACATATACATAATTAGCTGAATTATGTAAAACTTCCAACTTAAATTTATCCTAGGTATAATCCGGTGCACTCATCTGTTCTATTCTATCTTGAAGAACATTAATAATATTAAAGCTGATGTGCTCAGTAATCTACAAAAGAAAATATATAATTTGCGGTTATAGTAAATTTGCAATATACCTACCATCATACGGAGATCCCAATCAGTTTGAATTTGCTTTGGTTTGGGGCAGGAATCTATAGTCTTTTTAAAGTTTTCGCACCAATTCAAAAGTTGCTTTAAAAATGAAGAAGTGTATTTAAAGTACATGCGGTAGCCAGCTTTAATAATATCCTCATTTTGAGCATCACAGAGAATGACATTTATAAGATAACTTAAAACACGCACTAAAATGTAAACAATTTTAGTATTTTCCTCCTCCTGCAGTGTCTCATTTTCTATATTATTTAGCATTTCGAGCAACTTCATGAACTATAAACAAATTTTTACTTTTTCATATCAAAGGTATAGAATATATAATAAACTTTCTTACCTGCCTGAAGCAATACATTTCGCTAGGAGTTTCTGTTATTTCAGAGAGTATGGTCCACATAAGACAAATAGAAATAGCTCTAGCTGTTTCACTTATGATAACCATTTGGTTACAGAGTTCAAGTATATTGAACACGTCCGTCTCCTTCTTTTTCAAACTTGTCCAAAGTCGTTTAGTCGCTAAATGAAGCTAAAAAAAAGGGAAAAATGTAAAGGACTTGTAAATTAAATTTAAATTTTATTAAATTTAACCGCATAACTATCTCTTACGTGCATTGGGCTTAATGTGTCTGTATAGTTAAATGTTCTTTGCAAAAGCTGTGTGCGCCATTCCATGTTTAGAGGTGTAGCTTCAATAAAATAAAGAGTGCCAACAATAACGAAAAGGCTGGTTATTTCATCTAAGTTCAATTCGGAGTTTAACAATTCCAGTATTTTTCTGTACACCTACAATAACATATTTTAGAAATATTTACAAGTTCGCTATAAATATGACATACTTCATCTGTTTTGGGATCTCCGTCTAAAATAATGTGAAACTTTTTTTTTAAACAAGAATTCATTACGTTCTCTCGCATTTCATTCCATGTATATCCAGGTTCTATTATCAGACTTATACCGTCGTTTTCTTGTGGATTTAATATATCCATATTTATATACGGCGCGTAATTTTCGAAATCAATGAAACCCAATTTTACTTTATGATAGTGATGAGATAATAAATGATAACTGTAAAAAAAATATTTGGTAATTCCTGAATTTACAGTTATCGATAACTTATTCTTCACAGCATATCAAAACACATTCATATATTCGTTGCCTATCATTTTTCATCTACGAAAGTCTGCAGTTTTTTATACTTTGCTTATAACAATGCTATATAAAATTTTTTAATGGAAAATAATATGATTAACGTATAAAATAATTTGTTTTGTATTTTCCTTATAAATGTTATTGTGATATTTAATTATTTGTACGCAATTTTAAAAATATAGCAAAGAATATTTATCACTGTCCAAGACTTTCCAAGTCTTTATCAGTGTTAGCCAAAATACTGTTATCTCTTTATGTCAGAGGTTATCAATGACCCCCTGTTATTAGACTAGCATTTACTATCAATGGATCTTTCGAAATTTTTATTTTTTCAGTATTTGGAAATCGACGGTCGTTTAAAGACATACATCTTTGAATGTGTGGGAAATTTAGAGTCAAGTTTTAGGCGAAAATGCAAGTACAAAATATTACACCTCGTGCCATCTACACGCTGAGCAAGCGAACTCAATTATCTAACGCCGGCAGTAAAGCGATTTATCAGCGTTTTATTCCTCAAGCTTCAATTGCTAATAGGGCTCCAACAAGATCACATTTTTCATATAATAAACAATTGGAAAAAGAAAGGTCAAGATTTGGCGTTTTTGCGGCAAATTATTCTACTGTAAGTATTAATATTAATATAAACTAAATTTCCAAACACTGTACAGCAAATACATCAAAAGTATACTAAATAGTTTGTTATACCGGCACCTTTTCAATTCGACAACGCATGCGGGATTTCTTTTCTTGTGTTTTTTTTTATATTTATTTTATCAGAAGGCACATGTAGGAGGTGCACACACCTATAAACTGTAAACTTTTTTAATGTGATAAACAATTTTGAGAAAATTAAGTAAATAATTTGATAATTTATGTACATATGTGCATAAGCAAATTATATGGATACATCATATGTACTATGTACATATATAGATCCTAACATTGATTGGATGTACTCTTAATAAAATTGAGTGCTTCCGCAGACAAAAAAACCCTTATACGTATTAAAGTTTCTACGTCTGTCACATAATGTATAAATTATAGATTCATTCAATGATTTAATGATTGGTAATATAAACTTATTGAATGTGGAGTCCATCACTCTTGGGTTTCTGATCTATTATGGAGAGTATTAGTTAATAAAATCAGAAATTAACGAACATTACCCTCATATCAAATTTTGAACTTGCCTTCAAATTGTAATGTGTTTAATATATATGTATATGTATGTATAAATATTGTAAGCTATAAAATATATGTATATATGTATGTATGTATACACATGTATATATATACATTTGTTTAACACATGCAGCTAAGGCGTTCGTGTGTATTTGGTTGTATTGTCAATGCTAAAAATTTAAATTTCTTTATGTACATATGTACATATATGTATATGTATGTCTATCAACTAAATGTAATTTGCCGACAACAGCAATTGTCGTATTTGGTACTTTCATATATTAGTAATTATGAAAGTGCTTTTTATACCCGAAACGGAACATATTTAGTTTGCCATTAAGTTTTTAACACCCAGAACGAAACGCCGAATGCCTATTAAATAGGATAACGTTTTTTAGATATCGTTCTGAAGTTTTACACGCGTCCTTTTCTCCACAAAAAGCTGCTTATTTATCGGAAAATCGCCAATATTCGACCACTATAGTATATCGGACCACTATAGTATATAAACGATCAAAATTAAGTTCATGTTTATTTGTCGATATATTTATACGAAATTCGACATAGCTTAGTATCCAAGGCATCGCTACAATCGCCGATGGCCGATCAAAATCAAATTCTTGTAAGAAAACTTAAACCCGTGAAAGGTATTATAGCTTTTTTTTAATAAAATTGTTATGTGTAGATATCTCTAAGTATTTATTTACTAAGTAACTTAAGAATATCCCTACCAGTACTCCAAAAATAATTAAAATGCATCTACTTTCATAACAATACCTTTATCTTTATTAGAATTATTTCTTAAATTTTAAATAAGCGAAGATTTAAATATTGAGTGTACTTAGTAAACACTTACCCTTTTACACTTGATATTTGCATAGTGTACTATTTAAATGTATTCAATACTATATGTTTTATCTAATCGAATTTAAAAGTATTTTACATACAAACACTTACATGTGCATTTACTCACTTATATATTATGATGGGCAAATTATTAAGCAACGATTCAACTTTTACCGCAAACTAAATTTTTATGTCAGTAATATTCAATATTCCAAGCTGTTGACAAGCTGCTTATTTTTTGCGAGTAAGTCCTGTTTTGTGCAATTTAATTTTATATTGAATGATACTTGCATTATCAGTGATCTCTAACATAATATGTAATTATGTGATGTGTCGTATGTATGTATATAAATATGTATATATATATATATTAGTATTGAGCCATTTAGAAACAAAAACATGTTTATGGAAAGGCTTGTTATTACCACGCGACCATATTTTAAAAAATAGGATTCTCATTTGAACCCAGATACAAGCATATATATAATTCATATCAGCACAATCGTTACTTTATCATTATATGTAGTATGTACATCAAAAATCTGTAACCTGTGACCCGAATACATATTACTTTGTTATTTTTCCTACGAGTTTATTATCAGCTTAAAAGGAGAAATAAGTAATGCGATTACACTTCATAGACTTTGCCAATTATTAAGTGTTCGATCGCCGACAACAAGCGACACATTTTGAGTCTTAGCTCGGGAACATTACAAAATTTGTTTTTATTTTTTAAAGGTAAAAAAGTATATAAAAATGCAATAATTTAGTTTTTTTTAATACTCTAAAAAATGCTTTAATTTTGCTTTATTTTTACGAACATATATACATACATACATACATACATGCTTACTTAAAAATGCATTTGATCTCTATATTAATACTTTTTTTTTTTATCCAAATACTGACAAAAATATTTATTTTTTAGAAAATGTCTGGAAATCTTAAATTATTGAATGAAGGCGTGGGCGAGAGTGACCCTGAGCTGTACGCCATTATAAAGGCAGAAAAGAAACGCCAAACAGTTGGCTTAGAAATGATTGCCAGTGAGAATTTTACATCCGTATCTGTTTTGGAATGCTTAAGTTCTTGCCTGCACAATAAGTACTCCGAAGGCATGCCTGGAAAGCGGTACTATGGTGGAAATGAATTTATTGATGAAATAGAACGACTTGCACAAAAACGTGCACTCGAGGCATTCCGTCTCAATCCAGAGGAATGGGGCGTGAATGTACAGCCTTATTCGGGTTCGCCAGCTAACTTTGCCGTGTACACTGCGCTCTGTCAACCCCACGATCGTATAATGGGTCTTGATTTACCGGATGGCGGTCATCTAACACACGGTTTCATGACTGCTAATAAACGTATTTCAGCAACGTCGATATATTTCGAGAGTATGCCATATAAAGTGGACGCAAGTACGGGTCTTATCGATTACGATCAATTGGAAGCGAATGCTAAACTCTTCAGACCTCGCGTTATTATAGCCGGTGTTTCTTGTTACTCACGTTGCCTTGACTATGCCCGCTTCCGTAAAATCTGTGACCAAAATGATACATATCTTTTTGCCGATATGGCGCATATTGCCGGTTTAGTGGCAGCGGGTTTAATACCCTCACCATTTGAGTATGCTGATGTGGTGAGCACTACAACACACAAAACATTGCGTGGACCACGTGCTGGTGTGATTTTCTATCGCAAGGGTGTACGCAAAGTTCTGGCCAATGGAGATAAAGTGACATACGATTTAGAGGATCGCATCAATGGAGCAGTGTTCCCAGGTCTACAAGGTAGGTAGCTTGATCATTTCCGGTGGATATGTATGTGAAGTACGTAAGCATTATATTATAAATTTTAAAATATATTAATGTACTTATTAAATAATCACTCAAAATACTTATATAGGTGGACCACACAACAACACAATTGCTGGAATAGCCACCGCTTTTAAACAGGCGCAGACTAAAGAGTTTGCTGACTACCAGCGACAAGTGATTATCAATGCTCGTCGTCTTTGTGATGGTTTGATACAGCGAGGCTACAATATTGCTACAGGTGGCACTGATGTTCATTTAGTACTACTCGACTTGCGTAATGTTGGTTTGACTGGAGCCAAAGCCGAATATATTTTGGAAGAAGTAAATATTGCATGTAACAAAAACACTGTACCCGGTGATAAATCAGCACTGAATCCATCTGGCATACGTCTTGGCACACCAGCTTTAACTACACGTGGCTTGGTGGAGACTGATATCGATGTCGTTGTGGATTACATAGATCTCGCATTAAAACTGTGTGTTGAAACAACTAAAATTTCTGGCCCCAAATTGGTGGATTTCAAGCAAACCTTGAAATCAAATAAAGAGATTGCAGAAAAACTGAGTAAACTGCGTAGCGGTGTTGAAGAGTTCAGTGCAAAATTTCCACTACCAGGACTTACAGCTTATTAAATAATATTTCACATGTATAATTAAATTTATGAAATAAAAATTTTATTTTTATACTTATTTGTTTATTTCTCTATTTTCGATTTACATACATACATTTTTAATAAAGTCAAATATTATTTATTTCGAAATAGCAATATATGTATTATAAAGTTAATAATTACATATGAATATCGTAATGAATTTAATTTACATATGTATATGTATGTATGCATATATGTGTTTTATGCTAGAATTAAAATTAAGGGATTTACAAACATTCACAACAATAAAACCTAATGTTGGAATTCATTATCTTTGCATCAGCTGTTGTGCTGTTATGTGCCTTAAGTGAATTCCATTTTAATGCATTCTTTTGTTACACGCATATCTCTGTGAAAGCGTGAATTGTGCGTTGATAGTGACCATTTCGTCTTGAAACTCTTGCTACAGATGGTACACTCGTGTTCCTTTCCAGAAATTTCCGAGTGGCGTGAAGTTATATGTCGTCGTAATGCATTCATCGATTGCAATTTTCGTTTACAAAATTTACATGTCAAATTTTGCTCTTCCACTGAAATGTGAAAATATAAAAGAAGCATTAATCTTTAAATATTTAGAAAGAATTTGTTAACTTGTGCATCTAAATATCTAGTGTCTATTATTCGTCGATGGTCTTAGAGACTATATAAATATTGAAATTTCTATATGTACACAACATTTATGTTTTGTAATGAAGACTTCACATTATTTTGTTAGCACTAACCAAGTTTAATAAAATATGTTAAGTATTGTCATCGACGGCAGATCTACAAAAGAAAGCGTTTCAAATCAGGTATAAATATTTGATTCAATCAGAATTGTGCATCGTGCTGATCTGATTGAGCTGATCGTTGCACACTCCCACATGTAATAAAAAAAGATACTTAAGTATTTTTTCGACATTCATTTATATTTTTGAAAATTATAATAAAAGTCTATCCTGCTTATAAATATTACATACATATAATATATTCAGTATATAGTATATTACAATTACTTTTATTTATATATGTGTTTTAAGTGTTTGCTTGAATTTCATTTCATTAAATATTTTTATAAATTTTATAGGTTTTAATAATTTCCTCATGATTTAAATGTGACTTAATAATCGAGATGTGTTATAAAAATGTTCTTAAGAAAAATTCCATGATAATATCATAAATCCCAGAAATTGCAACCATTTTTAAAGAAAATTATGTGTTTGATAAAACTAGGGTGGGCTGTCAAGAAAACGCAAAATATAAAACATTTAAATGTGAATTATGGATTCATGTTATTTTATACAAAATACTTATTTTTTTTGTCCGCAAATTGTACTATATGATAAGTGTTACTTATCGACTCGAGATATGGAAATTTTCTAATATCTTACTTTCTTATAGCTAAATTTTCCGGTAGCCAAAACTGTATTTAAATAATCTACGCTATTTTTAATTTTCTCACTTCGTAATTTCTTCAAATTTTAATACAGGTATTATTTTGTACAGTTTTTAAAATTTCAATTTTGGATTTGTTTTGTTATACATATATTACCCTAATATATATAGTTTATCGGCAAAAAAATATTAATTTCTGCAAATATTTCAAATTAATTAATTCTTCTCGTCCTGCTCACACTTTTAAGTTGTAATTAAGTCTAGATCTACATTATAGAATTATGTTTGTATATCAATTTGATTTAGTTCTAATTTACGCTAAATATCCTATAAAAGTTGTAATACATATCCTTTATACATACATCTGTATTCAATTACTGAAACATGATAGATATTTATTAAATTTATACATCGATATACAAATCTACCTCACTTGAATTTTGTTTTGTCTTTATTGTTATCAGTTTACGCCGAAATATGTATTTGCTAGGATTTTGTGAATGAATTAGAAAGTAAGCAAATATTATGAATAGAGAGATTTGTGCCTGACAGTAGACAATAACCAAGCCCTAACATTTAAAATGAACCGTTATTACCTCCTTTGAGTTTGCATGATGAATAAGTGTGCCTTTAGATATTTCAAATTATAATATATTAATATTTGTTTCAAAGAGTTCTTTGTTTAAAATAAAACAGAAGAGGGAACGATTGCAAATGTATTTGCTTATATCTATTTTTAAAAAATTTACAATTGATTGTGTTTAATAATAATTAGGGTTAGCGCAGCGCACCGTTCGTTAATGTATTATATAAAAAAAAAATAAGAAAATCATTAACGAAATCAATCGACCATTGTTTATTAAATTAAACGCGATTTCATCTAATAATTGAAGCTTGGAATACACTGGCTTAATTAAAATAAATCTACTTTGCACTTGTTAGGTTAAATCTCTAGCATTTTTAATTTAAATTTCATTTTGGTAGTTCCATTACTTTATTCATATTTTTGGACGTATTTATGTGCTTTGCTCACTGGTATTAAATTAACATCGTAGTTTATAGTTGCCTTTCTTGATTGCAGTTAATAACGATTTTCATAGTGAGCTTGGAATTTGCTGCTGAGCTCTATCTTTATTCACGTTATTTTCTATGTTACTCATTTATTAAATAACATGTGTGGTCAATTTAACGACGCAAATGAAATATTGTCAATCAATTTTCTGACTTCACTGTGATTTTTTGTTCGTGCGAAATTCGTATGTGCTCGCGAAGACTGTATTTGTTTTTGAAATTTTTGTTGCATAGCTCGCATTTACGGGGCGGTTGAGGCGTATGTTGCGTACGAATATGTCTCCAAAGATTAACCGTGGTTATGACCATTTTGCAAAATTGACATTCTGTCCACTTATTATTTGGCAAATCTAAAAATACATAAAAATAGCACAAAAATTATGTTGACAGTAACTAAACTTGTTTTTTTTACATACGTCTTATAATTTAGAATAATTTTAAGCTAGTGATCTAGCATTGTAAATCGCCAATAGTTTATATAATTGCGATGAAGTATAAATATTTAGTCAGAAAAAAAAACGAATGAAAAGAAAATGGTAACATTTGGAGACATATTCATCGTAGTAGACACAAATTTAGATCACGAATTTACTGTAAAAATATTATGTATGTAGTTTTTATAACTAATAATCTGAGCTTAATTTTTTAAGTATATAATTAAAAAAAATATTTCTAAATACATATATCTAAATAATAGCTAAGAGGCACTATATGAACTTAATATAAATCAACATTCATTACAAAAATATACATGTAATATACATAACGAACGGTATGGGATTGAGATATGCTGCTATAGCTTCTCTTGGCTATATATAATTTCTGATCCATTATGGTTTTGTAAATCGACATACCGGTTTTTTTCATTTAAAATTACCACAATAACACAATAATCTATCTATAAATGCAGCTTTAGCGGTTCCTAAACAGAATGAGTTTCACATATATACATATATATCATAACTACTTTTTAAATTCTCACACTCGATAAACAAGAATATAACATAGCAAGTGTAAAAAAAATGGACTTTTAGTATCAAATCACTTTCTAACATACCTGCTGATGCGCCACCTTTATTATCAATTTTTACTACAGCATTAGTGACACTGCCACCTGATTCATCTAACGTTGTATGAGGTGTTGTTGTTGATGGTGTACTCGTTGTTGGATTTAAAAGACGCCCTATATACAAATTACAACCGATTTAAAAAGTAATATTTACATGAATATTTTAACCTTAAATACCCATTTCGATTGTTATTTCTGCGTTTTCTGCATCAGCTTGATGAAACTTTTCCTCAATTTCTGATTCTGTCAGAATTTCATATTCAGATGTGTACTGTGTGACATTTTGGGTGCCCGTCGTGCCACCGTCTTGTGATGTATGCTGCGCACTTCCGTCAGTCAACTGTTCACTATCATCAACTTCACCAACTATGTATTCGGGTATATCCATTTTTACAGTACCTCGTAGGAATGTCATTTCCGCAGCTTGAAATTCATTTGTTAATAAATATATGCATTTAAAGATTTAGATGTTTAAAACATAATTAAATTTCTTCTTTTTACTTTTGACTATCGAAGAATCATCCTTGACACCGTAATCAACGCCTTCTGTGGTGTATATGTTATCATCATCATCTGAGAAAGTCATTTTACGTTTCTTTATCGTATTCGTTGAAGGCAGCGCACCTAAATGAGTTTGTTGCAATTGTTGCTGCTGATGATGCTGCAGCTGATGTGTTGTTGTTTGCTGTTGCTGCACCTGAGTTTGCACGGTTTGCACATGGGGTTGCGGTTGATGTTGCACTTGAATATGCTGGATTTGTGTTTGTACATGATGATGCTGTGTAGCGGTATGATGCTGTTGCTGTGGCTGCGTTTGCTGCAAAATAGTTGCCGTTGGTATTTCGATTGTTTGCGGTGTGGTCTGTGTTGCAGTCGTTACGTCATTCACAGCTCTAATAGTACTGGGGATGGTTTTAATAAGTTTTTGTTCATCAATAATCGGTGTCGGAGGCAATTTTGGTTTTTCCTTCTCCTCTGCGGTAAGACCTTGCACGGCAAGTAATTCGGCGGTTTGAAGAAATGATTGCAATGCTTCCTGCTGTACATTCACTTCCCCCTAATCAAATCCAAAAATGTTTTATTACAAATTTACGTTGTCCGAACACGTACATTTTATTAATTGAAATTAGGATATTGTTGTGCATACCTGATACATAAACTCAATTATTGAGGTGAGATCTTCGAATTTAATAAATTTAAATATTATTACTGGATGCGGATGCGGGTTGTCCCTGAATATTTCTTTGAAATAAGAGCTACAGGAGGATAGCACCACTTTATGTGCCTTGATTTTACGTCCATCACAGCATAAACTCACGTCAACAAAATCATCGTTGTTTCGGTGATTGTCCAAAGCATATGTCAAATGTCGAAAATAATTGTTCCAACGTAGCGAGTACTGCTGTGTAGTAGCCATTCTTCATTTAATTGCCGATTTTATAACAAAACAAAAATATTGTTATTTTCTACTGAATATTTTTTTTAGTATTATACTGAATGCGGGTTTAGCGCTGGCGCTTTTACACCCCTCTCTCCTGACGATAGTACAAAACCATAAATATATAGTCAGCAGATTAATTTATATGTGGTTCACTTTTATATTATACACTGCGAACTTTCTATCTAATAAACTTTTAATAATAGAGTGTAACTTAATTAATTTGTTTTCTTTAAAATTGATGCCAAAAATTGTAATTTTTCTTACTTTGCTGGTTTGACAGTCGACCAACTATTAGGAAAATTTTTTTATCTACGCTTGGTTGACATTAGTGTTGGACGAAATGAAATGTACCGGGTAGTTTGCGAATCGTCTCTTAGGATTTAATTCTTATATGAATATGAATAAACTTTTATATTCACCAGTAAATAAATAAGTTGTTTTTATTTAAATTTTAAATAAATATAATACTTAATAAACATACAAAATATTATAAAACTATATTTAACTATAATTAGTCATTAATGAAATAAGTTGTATATCGATTAATTTTGTTCAAAATTATCGATTTAATTTTCTATGCCTGTGATTTAAAATACTTTATTTTTGTATTATTATTTAGCTTATATACATTAAAAAGTAACTATTTTTAATTTAATGAATCGAAATTCATTTGCACATACGCACTATTGCATATTATGTACAAATGTACCGAAAACCAAAAATTAAAACATGTATGTTTAAATGTAATTTGCGTTTATTGCTTTCCAGCAAAATCCAATTTAAACTTATTCATGAACTAGTAAAAATGGAATTAAACGAAATGGATTTCAGAAATAAAGTCGCCAGGGCTAGAATTATAATCAGTTTGTGTTGGACGATTCCGAAGTACACAGGTGACAAAGTGTGAAGCTATTTCCGCTCAATTTTACTGAACAGGGATACAGCCACAACAGGATATACATAGTTAACAGTATGTATTCATAATTGAAAGTGTGGTTTTTAATACAAAATGAAAAATTATTACATATATTTTTAATCAAAAAACATATTATCCCCTTTTAAGCAAAGTGTGCATAAATTGTGACTATAATACAAAATCTGTCAAAATTTGTTCAACTGTTTTTAACTTTTTTCGGATAACGAATTAAAAATCATGTGTGCAAAAAATTGCAGTTGTTAAAAATTTTAAAATCCCGGTATGTAGTTTTGAAACGAAGTTATAATTGATTTATATAGGTATATTTGAATTTTGATTTATTTCATCCTCAACTATTTAATAATGAAATTTATGCAGTTGTGTTGAGTGGAAGTTCCATATTTCCCAAAATAGCTCCTGCTTACATATGTACATATATGGCTAATGGTATTTTTTTTAGATAAAATTTAATTATTTAAATATGTGTTTTTACTATTCATATCTGAAGAAGATTAGGTTAACGTACCGTTAATTCCAAATTTGCATTTATAATAAGTTTTTGACGACAAAAATATGCTAATTGAAATTGGATTGTTGCGTCAACGGCTCTTATCACGCACCCAAGTACAATGTAAACGTTTTCGTATTGAAAATCTTAATATGCATATAATTTTAAATACGAATCGTATCATAGAGTTCAATTAAAATGAACCCTGCTTACAAAAGCGCTTTTCATAGACAGCTCGCTGTGCTTAAAATTATATGTATTATTATATATAAACTTTCAACAATTCTTAGATACTTATTCAACTGTAATATTTAATACTTTTAGGTATAAAATGCTTATATCACAATTTTTTGAAAACCAGGAGATTTTTATTACCGGGGGCTCAGGTAAGTTTGAAAATCATATATAATCCACATAAAGTTGTGACGTCTTAAAAAAACTTTCAGGTTTTATAGGAAAGGGCCTCATTGAAAAAATTTTGCGCTCTTGCACAAATGTAGGTGCCGTCTACGTCCTGCTACGACCGAAAAAAGGAAAAACTATTGAAGAGCGTTTAAATAATATATTAGATTCTCAACTATTTGCCCGTCTTAGACGAGAACAACCTCAAAACTTAAAGAAAGTACATGCTATTGCAGGTGATTGTAGTGAACTAGGTTTGGGCATTTGTGCATCTGATTTGAGACGATTAGAAAATGTGAACATTATTTACCATTCAGCTGCTAGTGTAAGGTAATGTTAACACATGAATTCATATACATATGTACATACTATATATGTATGTATACATTTTGTTTATTTCAAAATGTATCTTTTAATTGAATTGAACCTATTTTTTAATTATTTAGTGTAAAGTTGCTTCTATTTAAATAGTCATATTGCGAAGAACAATGTTTTTTGCCTTATTTACAATACATAAATATAATTTTAAAAACATTTTATATACTTGTCGCGTTATTTCTTCCATTCCGCCAGTAGCGGAAACTCGAATTACTTACTATTTATACTTCACATATACAAATAAAAAAATTATTTATAATACAAATTCTTGTTGTAATGTGGTTAATATTGAGAAAATTCTTTTCAACTTTGCGTCTTGAAATAATACATTTACATTTTCCAAAATATATTTAAATAAATAAATTAATACTTAACAAATAGTAATTTCGTTTGAACACATTTTCAGATTCGATGATCCATTGCGCGATGCTATTCTCATGAATACACGCGGCACTTATGAGTTGATCAAAATCGCAGAAACTCTTAAGCATCTGAAGGTCTTTATGCACGTTTCCACCACTTACTGTTATCCAAATCGACGAGTTATTGAGGAACAGGTATGGCTTGTCTATTATTAATAGGAGCATAAAAGAAAAATCCGATGTGTTTCTAGTTTTACCCACCTTATGCAGATTGGCGCACAACTATTAAACTGGCCGAAACTTATGATACTGAATTGTTGAACGTTTTCAATCTAAAGTAAGTGATTCTAAGCTGTTTTATTATTCGAATAATGAATAGTTTTGTTGTTTTCGCACAATATCCAGATACGGCGACTTCCAGCCAAACACATACACATTTACGAAAAGTTTAGCCGAACAAATTATCAAGGAGTATAAAGACAAACTGCCTTTAATGATATTTCGACCTTCAATAGGTATAATAATAATATTAATTACATTGATTACATATTGGCTACATCTTAAATTTTTCGCAGTTATTTCATCGATTGAAGAACCTGTTCCTGGGTGGGTGGATAACTTTAACGGCCCCATTGGAATGCTAGTTGCTTGTGGCATTGGTATATTCCGTACTAGCTATGGTGAACCAAACATTATTTCCGACTTTGTACCAGTTGATGTAGTTGTGCGTGCCATGCTAATTGCTACGTATCGTAAGGGTACTGAGGATAGGTTAGTCAAGTATAATATTGTATTTCAGGGTATAAAAGATATTCTCTACTTGTATTCGATAATATTAGAGATAATGATGAACCGAAGCTGGAAGTAGTTAATGGTGCTGCTTCAAAAATTTGCCCCATAACAACTGGCGAAGTCATCGAAATCGGCAAAAAAGTTATAAAAGAAACTCCTTTTGAAAAGACATTGTGGGTACCAGATGGAAGCATAACGCGGTGCCCGGTGTGGAATATGATACGGGTATGTAGTAAAAAATATTTCTCTACAATATATATGGATTGTTGTTTGTAGAAAGGATAATTATGTCTTTTAATTGAAAAATGATGTATTTAAATTGATTTCAGTTCTTTACTCTACATATTTTGGTGGCAATATTTGCAGATTTTGCCTTGCGGTTTACTAATACAAAACCATTGTAAGTCAGTAGTAATGTTAAATTATTTATAAAAAACTGTATTTCGTACCTACCCCATTTTACAGCCTTTTAAAATTGCAACGACGTATTTATGCTGCCACATTAGCCTTGCATTACTTCGTAACCACTCAGTGGGACTTCAAGAACGACAATTTCTATGAATTGAATTCTTTTGTACCAGAGTCCGAAGTGTAAGTATTTGTTGTTTATATAACTTTCTGTGAACTTACTAATAACTACAAAATTTCTTTCTAATACTGAAGCGATAAATTTGGATTCTTACAATACAAAGATCTGGATTACGAACAATTTTTCCGCACGGGTATACGTGGCGCAAGGGTATTTTTGTTGAAAGAACCGGCAACATGTTCTCAAGGTGCATTAACACGCATGAAAATCTACAAAGTATTGCATTTTCTCATCAAGTTAATCGGAAGTGTGCTGATTTTACGCTTCGTAGCATACTTTATTTATGATAAATTTTATGCTACTTTCATATAATTCAAATATCTTACACTTTCGTCTATATAATTCATTTGGAATAAAACATTAACACATCATATCATGTATTTAATGCACCATCGTCTATCAAAAAAATCTAACCTTTTTTGAATTAGTCCAAATGGATTGTTTAGCGATTTCCTATGAAAATTCTATTTTACAGTAATAAAAAGATACATACTTTATTTTTATATATCTTGGTTTATTTTTGTTGACAAATTTATTACAATTATTCTCTTGCTCTTTGTTGTCCTATACTTGTAGTGGCAATTTAATGCGTTTTATCCATCCTTCGCAAACTAATCTTCTTTACATCAAATCTCAACCATATAGGTTGGAAAAATATACACATATGCAAAGTTGTGGAAACAAAAACCAAAATTCTTAATTTCCACGAGATGGTACATGGTCACAAGTTATGCATATGGTACATGTTTCTCAGACTGCACCTTACCATCTTAATAATGAAAAATTGGGCCAGATGGCAAAGTCTTTCTTGTTTAAGAAAATATTTCTTTTTTATTAATATTTTTGTTGTTCAAGTCTTTAGTAATTTTTTGTTTAATTAACATTTTAGCGTAAGAAAATCAATACGCATGTAATTAAAATCAAAATGAAATTAAAAATATTCATTACATTGTTTGCAAGTATAAAAATGGAAAGTTGCGTCATTTTGAAGCTACGAATTTTTGTACGCATGCGTAAGCTTCTATTTGAGCACTAACTTGGTGTTTATGAATTAGAACACAAAACGTCTTTTTATGCTTATGGTGCACATGAATACATATGTATGTATGCAAATTTAATGAAAACATTTTGTGAAATGTGTGTTTATGCATTAATGAAGATGTATCTAACTTCATATGGAACTTATTAATTTGTGTACGCTTGAATTTAGAAAACTTCCAAATAAAGAAAAAAATCGACATTTTAGATTTTTGGTTATAATGTCCCCCTCATGTCTCACTCGTACGTAGACGAATGGATGACAAGAAGAGTTTGCCAATCTTATTCTTTCCTCTCAAGTTTTTGTAACATTTTAAATAATTAGAAAATAATACATTTGAATGAAAACTTAAAAAAATGCTTTAAAATTCTAGAATTTTGTTTGGTTATGTTATGTAAAATACCATTAACCAATTTAGAAGCATTTCCTGTGCACAATTGATGGGCCGGATTCGTCGTATTCTTGTTTCGAGATCCACATCTGTTGGAAGGTAGACAAAGAAGCAAGGATAGAACCACCGATCCATACGGAGTATTTGCGTTCTGGTGGTGCAATGATCTTGATCTTCATTGTTGATGGAGCCAAAGCGGTGATTTCCTTTTGCATACGGTCAGCAATACCTGGGTACATGGTGGTACCACCAGAAAGCACAGTGTTGGCATACAGATCCTTACGGATGTCAACATCACACTTCATGATGGAGTTGTATGTGGTTTCGTGGATACCGGAGGCTTCCATACCCAAGAATGATGGTTGGAAGAGAGCTTCTGGGCAGCGGAAACGTTCATTGCCAATGGTGATCACTTGACCATCGGGCAATTCATATGATTTCTCCAATGACGAGCTGGATGCAGCGGTGGCCATTTCTTGTTCGAAGTCGAGTGCGACATAGCACAATTTTTCCTTAATATCACGAACAATTTCGCGTTCGGCAGTGGTTGTGAATGAGTAACCACGTTCAGTCAAGATCTTCATTAGGTAGTCGGTTAAATCGCGACCAGCCAAATCCAAACGAAGGATAGCATGTGGCAGGGCATAACCTTCATAGATGGGAACAGTGTGGGAGACACCATCACCAGAATCCAGCACAATACCAGTGGTACGACCAGAAGCATACAGGGAAAGTACGGCCTGAATGGCCACATACATGGCGGGTGTGTTGAAGGTTTCGAACATGATTTGTGTCATCTTCTCACGGTTAGCCTTTGGATTCAATGGAGCTTCAGTCAACAGGACTGGGTGTTCCTCGGGAGCGACACGCAGTTCATTGTAGAAGGTGTGATGCCAGATTTTTTCCATATCATCCCAGTTGGTTACAATACCGTGTTCAATGGGGTATTTCAGGGTTAAGATACCACGTTTGCTCTGTGCTTCATCACCGACATATGAGTCCTTTTGTCCCATACCAACCATCACACCTTGATGACGTGGGCGACCCACAATTGAAGGGAAAACAGCGCGGGGTGCATCATCACCAGCGAAACCGGCTTTGCACATACCGGAACCATTGTCAACAACCAAGGCAGCAACTTCTTCGTCACACATTTTGTTTTCTGAAAACAAAAACAAGAAATATTTTATTAGTACTGAAATACACGCATAAGTTTACAAAATCCAATTTGCTATATATTGATTGACTTTTTAATTTAAAGTGCCGCTTTTTAGACTCCTTTCCCTTATAAAAGTCACAACTAAGTTTAGACTTTTTATTGCCAATTTTAACGAAAAGTCTTTTTGGTACAATATATAATTTGGAAAAAGCGAATTTATTTACAAAACGATATTCAAGCAACCGCGCGAATATAGAGGAAAACATGAAATTTCAATAAAATTCACTACAATTTCAGCATAAATGTGACAACCTTTGAAATATAAATCGAAGCAATCTAGTAATTTTAAAAATTAATAAAAAAAAAAAAACAAAATCACTTTGGATAACACAAATATAATTGTTTATTATTATAATTTAAAATCTGCGCTAATTGTGCGAATGTTTAAAACTTCCATTCAAAAATGGTAAATTCAATGCAAGCATTTTGAAAGGGCAACGCCCGACTTAAAGAAATAGAAAAAATATTCAGCAAAAAAAAAAAACGGATAACTATCACAATCGTTTCCGAATGCCGGCCGGATCAATATGTACATACATAGTACACTTATATGTATGTACATAAGTGAAAAAAAAAACTTATTACAAAACCGGTATGAATATATTCGCACAATATATCTCACCTTTTTGAAGTTTAATTTAAAACACAATCTAAATTCGTAAATCGACGCACTAGAAGCGTTGTTAAAATTTCACGGTTCTTTTAAGATGCTGACTTGGCAAACCAGAAAATCTCAGCTTGAAAATTGATTGGAGAAGTTCAACTAAGCACTTTGACAGTCCAACAACGAATGGGACGCCGTTAAGTAAAAAATGTCAGTTAAAATTTCTAGATATCAACGAGTGAACAAAACGAGTGGCGAGTGCACCTCTCCGCTTTTTCGAAAATAAACGAGGAGAGTGTCAGCGAAACAGAAATCTACACGACTCTTTCTTTCCGGCTGAACATCAGTTCGTTGTACAATAGAGTGACTGAGAGCGCAATAACTCCCAAGATATCAAACTACCTCGCTGAATCGTGTTTTCGATTAACCCTCACTTTTCGCTCTCTAATCTCACTAGCAGTTCGGAGCTCTAGTATAAGCGATACCATTTTCGTGACCATATATGGTCATGTTTGCTGTACTGCAGTGAAAAATCGTAAAGCGATTTCTCGAATTGCCCCTACTGGCAAAAAAGAAGTAACTTCATTTTTCTATTTATCATGTTTGTAGCGCGTGAACAACTAATTGGTGTGAGTGAGTTAGACTACTATAGGAGCACAAGTAGTGGAAGAAAGATTAAGTGGAGGGGACAGATGTTACCAGCCGATACCATAAAAGAGCTTCTTCGACAAAACCGGCATTTTGCTACAATTCTTTATGCATGTATGTAAATATAAGTGTGCATCTATGCATAGCTTGACTTTTTTTTTGCTTTGTAAAGGCAACTAACTGAAACGAATTAACGGTTAAAAACTTGGATTTCTTGAATTAAAGAGTGCAGAAAGGACAAGGGCGGAAGAGCAGAAAATGAGTCAAGTTCAAATGTAGGCAGCGTTGTCCACTCTATACATACATATGCTTTATGTATGTATGTATGTTGAATATATGTATATGTAGATATACAATATTGCATATGGTTATGTATATACATACTTATACATATGTATTATGACTGTCATTTAGGGTGCGGCAAATATAACCATGTTTAGAAACCAAGCTAGTTCCCCACCTACACAACCAATAGTTTTAATATTTAGCCATTGAGTTATTTACTTTAAACTTTTATAGTTTATGAATCGAAGTATCTAGTTATTTGGTGTATGTTCGAAAATTCAAGCGCTTAGTGCAATAATTTTCGATCTTTACATTTGCGCAAATGCACTCATATGGGCTGTGTGTTTGTATATTTCTGTATGCGGGAAATATTAATGTCGAAGCCGGCTCACACCATTATGTGTTTCTCTCGTTCACAAAGAGACAGCTGTGTAATACAAAAAAAACTACTAAAACTGTAAATTGTGATGGCCGCCGACAGTCAACTTTCTTTTCTAATTGAATCTGCAAAAAGTGTGTGATTTTGCATTGTTATAAATAACTTTCAGTGAAAAGTTGTATTAAAATGAAAGTGAAATCGTTTTTAATTCAAAAACTACACTGCATACAAAAGTTTTCGTGTTTATGGCACAACTCCTCGAGTGAAACATGTTCAGGCGTGCTAACAATGAACAGTTAACGTGGGAGTTACTGGTAATGTAAAGACGACAAGGGCGTTGGCGAGGTCATTGTCTACTACCTCTACGGTGTCTCCAGCCTGACTCATGCTACTACATACAAAATGTACCTATGTATGTATTTATGTATATGTATGTATGTATACACATTCGTACCAATGTACATATGCATGTATGTACATACATATGTATGTAATAAATCGGAAGTGCCGCACAATTGGAACCTAAAATATATTCCGTTTCCGAACATGCAGGTAAGGTGCCACACCCGTTGAATATAATTTTTGCCATGTGATTCCATCTGATAGTAGATGTAGGTTTTTAAGTACCAATAGACAGTCTAACATAATCAAATGTGTTCACACAGGTGGGTAAACTGCAAATGTGATAAGGTGAAGCACTATCTTATCAAGTTCACACTTATTACGCTCAAGGTCCAGAATTTAATTGCATAACTTAAATTTATGATTTCTGCACATGACATTTTGCAAGTTTTAATCATTTCAGTTCTTTGATAATTTCACTTTATATAATAAATTTTTTTAGTTTCAGAGCATTCACTTCCTTAAAATTCATATACAATTTTTTGAAAATTTCTTTTAATCCAAACGTTTTCGTAAACCTCAGTTGTTAAAATCGTTAACAAATTTCACCGGTTAGTTTAGATATATATATACATACATTTGTATATTTTAAATCATTCCCACTTTTTCGATTGGCACTTTGAATTAAGTCTTAGAATTTTTCACAAATTTATGTATGTTTCGTTTCGACTTTTTAAAATACTTACTTTTTTAAGTTTTAAGTTTACTAAAATTAATTAATATTATTTGAAGTCTTTTGGACTTTGTGTTGAGTTGCTGCTGTGCCTTTCTGTATCGCACACACTACAAGAACGCAAAATGTAATGATAGCAAAACACGTTAACACGCTCTTATAAAGGCTCCAACTACGCCAGTGGCTCCTTATCAGTAGAGACTTTAACTTTTACCATATATGGATGTGGAATCGCCGGTCGTAGATACTAGAGAATTTCTCGCTTACCATTTTACCCAGCTTAAAAGGGTGTAAGTGTAAACAGTATAGCGATAGCGTATAGAGAGAGATGCACTGCATGGTTTGTCGAATGGTTGTTCGCACTCAAACTCTCTCTTTGCTCGAAAAATACGAATAATCAGTGTTGTTTCTGTGAGCCATGCACCCTCAATAATCAAATAGTATACGACTATCAACGCCTATGGGTAAATTGTAGGTAGTTTTTATTCATATCTTATATATATTTTATGTTTTCTTATTTATTGCTTTTTATGAAATTTTCGTGATATCAACACAAATGTGATTTCTTCCTGAAGTAATAGGAAATTTGGCTTATTATAACAACAGAATGATCGGCGTTATTCTGTTATAGCCCATTGTGTAGATGTATATATATTTATATATGCTCTGATACTAATGTACATATCTAAAATAGTATGTTACAAGTTTATAATATCTCCTTTAATGTTGAAAAATAATAACTTCTGGTATTACTACATTACATACATATTCTAAAAAACTGAAAAATCGTATATCATATTTTATCCCTTTGCACTTCAGTATTGGAATATGCAACATTGAAATATATTTTGCAAGCTCTACTTTGCTCTCAACTTTTCCCCGTACAGACAAAAAAGGAGGCAATAAAGTAATGTTAAACGCGAGAGAGAGTTTAAAATTTTTTCTTGCTAAAGGCCGTCTTGAGAGGGGAAAGCCGGAAAGTGAATAAGAAATGTCGGCTTAAATTTTCGTTTATTTTGTTTGGGATTTAAAGTTGATTTTCGGTTACAAAATTAACGTTTCATATGTAGTTTTGACTAGAAGACAATAGTTTTGTAATTATACTCTGCTAGTTAAGAACGAAAATAATTGAATTAATGTTATTTTTAGTTAAAAATACAATAATGCGGTATTTAACATTATTTTATTCAAAGGCTTACAATGGATTACACATACATACATATGTACATATATAATAAGTATGATTCTTTGCTTGCTCACGCACTTTTGCCTATACATACATATGTATGTATGTAGATGTATGTATGTACATACATATGTATCTATTAGCATGAGGGGCAATGCATACAAGTTTGGCTTAAATTTCATTGTGACTCACAACTAGATATGGAAGTAAATATTTTTGTTTAACGTCAATATACATATGTATATGTACATAAATGCATGCATGTATATTTATAATTAAGTATGTACGTATCTGCAACAAATATCATATAGTATAAATATGTATATGTATATATGTATATATACATTCATGTACATATTCTATATATCACATTCATAAAATTTGCAAAATCTCATCGGTTCTTTATTTGAAACGTTTTTTATATTTATGTCTTATATGTTGACTAACAAGATGGCGCTACAACACACAATGTGTACTTGCGATTTAACGCCTGTATGTACATATGTATGTATGTACGTAAATATCGCTTCTTGCAAGAAGCATAGTGTTATTTTTGAGCACCCTTGCACATTTGGTTTTAAAGATAAAGACCGTCTGGATACTTTTGTATTTACTTTCCATACACATGAATTTGCTATTTAATCGTGTGTAGCTTACTATACATATGCGTGCACGCGGAATTGCATATGGTTTTAAACGCCGAGTCGGTATCAAGGCGTTGCCGGTAACGAATGTGTGCAATGGTCAGTTTTACCAGCTGACTAATTTACTTTCCTGTTTCTGAGAATATTTGTATAATCTTCTGTGCTACTGCCCGTGGTTATAGTCTTTTTAAAGTCGACTCCAAATAAGTTAGGGAAGTTAGGGAACTACTATCTACTTGTATATTTAAAGTAAACTTACATACTTACTTACGTATTTATTTATCGACATTATTATGGATATTGAATTATTATTATGAATGGTTAAGAGCCAAATATTAGGTGAGATCGATCAGACCTATTAGTTTTTCTTCTTCTTGGTTAAAAAATAATAATTTGGACAACGCGAAATATTTTTTTGGTTTAAAAAATTTTACATTTACAAATTTGTTAGAAAATTTATTCATGGATTGGAAAGAATGTTTATTGGTTGATTATTTTTATAAGTGTACAGCAGCTTTGGGTTTTTTTTGGTAAAAAATTGTATGACTAAATTGATAATTTAAACTCCAAAATAGTAATTAAAAATTTTAAAAATGTGACAGTTTTTTTTAATACTATACAATTTTAGTAGAATGCTGCAGCTGTGAGTGCTATAAAATTTAATAAATACATACATTTCATATACAATTTGTTACGGGAGTTTGCTATACATACATATGTATTTATTTTCTTGCTTCCTTTGAACTTTATTACTTTTAACCAGTCTTCAGATAATCAAAAAATTCAGTTTGGGAATGAGCGTAGAGTACACTCCAAGATATATTGTACTAAATCATTATAAACAGACAACTGTGTATGTTAATGCTTTATTTGTAGAAAATTTTCAGGCTGAAACATTTAGACAGCGCCTTAAAAGGCATTGTCAAGGTCATTGAATTTCAAGGCAAGAGTCATTTTCATACATACATACTTACATATGTATGTATGTATGTGAATAATTTTCAATTTCCAACAAATTAATCAAGTTTCTTCATTATTTTTTTTTACTGTGGCAACAATACATATGTACATACGCTTAGTTGATAGTTATGTAGGTAGTTTGTGTGCTAATGGCCTGAAAGATGCGCTCGAAAGTAAATGTGGTTTTAGAGGCAAATATCAGCAGCAAGTTGGATGAGGGTAATGAAACATTTCTCTTACATTCATACAAATATGTATTAAATGTATGTATGTACATATAACACATATGCATTTACATATATACGAACACTTAAATGCAAGTTAATCACATTCCTGGCCAATTTCGAATATTTTGTTTCAATAACTTCAATGATATTTTAGTTATACTTATATTGTATATCAGGTTATTACCGGCTTTTAAACATGCTTCTTCCCTGCCTGACTCCAGTACTAAATTTGAGTTCTTTTAAATTAATTAATAACTAAATTATCGAACTTTATTCTTTAGCTTGTCCTTAGGATTCACAAGGTCAATTGTATGGGCATGGAAATGGTCCAATTTTCCCATTCTGTATTAAAAACCTTATGAGAGTGCCAAGAAACATGTATTCAATGTTTCATCAACATCTCTCGATTTGTACTGAATTTATAGCTTGCACGGCCAGACAGGCATACTGAAATCACTTCACTCATCATTCTGATAATTATACCCTGAACAGGGTATATTAAGTTTGTCACGAAGTTTATAACACCCAGAAGGAAGCGTCGGAGACCCTATAAAGTATATATACATATATAAATGATCAGTATGTTGAGCTGAGTCGATTTAGCCATGTCCGTCTATCTGTATATATACGAACTAGTCCCTCAGATTTTGCCATACAAACTGAACGATCGAAGTCAAGTATGGAAAACTTTCATATTTCATAATGTATCTTTACAAAAGTTGGCACATGTTATTTTCTAAGATAATAATGTAATATACGAAGAAATTGTTCAGATCGGCTTACTATAGCATATATCTGCCATACAAACTGAACGATCGGAAAAAAGCTCTTGTATGGAACACCTTTGCATTTGGCAAGATATATTCACGAAATTTGGTATAGATTATTTTCTAAGACGACAATGTAATCTCCGAAGAAATTATTCAGATCGGTTAACTATAGCACATAGCTGCCATACAAACTGAGTGGTCGGAATCAAATACTTGCATGGGAAACTTCCTCATTTGACGATATACATATGTATGTATGTATGTATGTACATATCTTCACGAAATTTGGTATGAGTTATTGTTCATAGAAATAATGCAATTTTGAAAGAAGCATATAGCTGACATACAAACCGAACGATTGGAATGAAGGGCTTGTATGGAAAACTTTCGCATTTGACGTGGTATCTTCTCGAAGTTTGACATGGATTACTGCTTAAGGTAATAATATAATCTCCAGATCGGATTACTATAGCATATAGTTTCCGTATAAACTGAACACATAATTACAAAAAGAAATGTACCTGTGAAGGGTACATTAGCTTCGGTGCAGCCGAAGTTAACGTTTTTTATTGCTTTGATATATTTTTGTACATATAGAATCCTAGATCTATCCTAATTTGTCTCAACAGCTACAAATAACCGTAACTTGTACAAATCTATTCTCTGATGCAATATGTTGCTATAGTAGTAGTTATAAATATTTGAAAAATTAAGAAGAAAAAACTATTCCAATGTGTATGTAGTATGTAAGACACGTATAACCTTGGGAAGAAGAGGTTACTCGCGAAAACATGCATCCATGATAACAAGTGTCAATCATGAAAAGTTAGGCAATATCAACAGTGTCAACAAAAGCAGCCTCTTATTTGCAACCTCAACAAAAGCGTGATGAATGCGCGAGGAGTAGTACTCATGCATAGTACTTAGAAATTTGCGAAATGAGACATTTGAAATTTCTTTGTCTGCTTGTACGTTTTGTACATGGTTACATACATACATACATAGTATGTATTTGAATATGAACCTTGTTTATATTGTGCACTGTAAGTAGTTTTATTATAGCTATCTACTTATAGTGTTCAATTGAAGTTTTCTGGCTGAGCGTTTAAAGACTTTTGAAAATGTATAGTATGTATGTACAAGTATGTATAAAACGGTTAGATTTTTGTTTTAATTTACTGAAAGATTTTCAGACCGTATTTAAAAAATTAGAAAAAAATACAAACATTTTTTAGAAAAACTCTCAATATAAAAAATTGCAGCAATACAAATTTATTAAAATATTCGAAAACTTTTACAACTTGTTTTGTTTTTTACCTTTATGCGCAAAACATACATATCGTCACCTGAAAATCAAAATAACGTATCATCAAAAAATTCGAAATTGAGTGTCTTATTGATTACGATTCACTACTTCAAATTACATGTGTCCAACATTTTCAGGTTCTGCGCTTAGATATAAACTCGTTTTAACCAATATTAAAATTTTTTTCACTCATGTTCCATTTTATTTCGTGCTTCATTCATGCCACTGTAAATTTCCCTAAATGTTGTTACGTTATTTTGCATTTCAGGTGACGATATACATATGTATGTACTGTACTTCATTCAGCAACTCTTAATGAACAAATAAACAAATTTGATCATCGACGCAACGCTCAATGTCTGGGTCGATTGGAGCTTCTATTGTGTCTTGCATTGTTTGTTTTACCGTTAAGTGACAGCCTGCCAAATATTGAATGCCACTTAAGCCACCATTTTCATATCTAGTCTTTTACAATACAAGTGTGCATGTGTATGTATAGGTATATCCACACAACTCAGATTGGCACGTCAAAATAAAAAAATAAAATGTATTCATTGGTTTCGTTTAGCAGACTTCAAAACAAATTTCAGATTAGATTTTAATTGTTTTTACATACATACATATATACATAGATACATAGTTGTTAAATAGCTTCTTCATAATATTATTATCCAAAGCAGTGATAAAATTTCTGAATAAATTGTTCAGATCGTATTTTAACGGATTCATATGTAACAGCAACTGATCAATCAAAATCAAGATAAATTTCTTTTTTATATTCCTTAATACCTTTTATACCCTATAAGAAATTACACTTCACCTGTGAAGGGTATTACAGCTTCGGTGCAGCTGAAGTTAACGTGATTTTTTGCTTTTTTTCATTTTTCATTCTTTTTCCATTGAGTTAACTATTCTCTCTGTCCTGCATTTCTCTCATTTTTGAGATATTGTTTGACAAACAAAATGTCAACGTATTTTTTTAGAATACCCTGCACAAAACACCGACAAATTAGTCATCTCTGTCCTGCATATAAAGGAACTAATCTCTCAGTTTTTGAGATATTGTTTGACAAACAAAATGTCATCCCAAATACCGGAATGAAAAAAATGTAATCCCCAAAATTGGAATAAAATTTTATTAATAATTTTTAATTTCAAATATCGGTTTGGAAAATAAGAAAAATGTGACATTTGGTTATACTATATTTTAAAAAAGGTTTGGCTAAATTTCAAAAATGTAAGCTTATTTTTAATAAATTATTCACATATATAGCTCTTCTTTGTTGTTTTTAATTACACGTTTAGTGTTTTAGTTAGAAATATGTAACTCTTTTATTTTTCTATCTCCTTCATTCCAGCTTTCAATTTACTTCAATGTTTATATAAAAAAGCTTTTCTCAATTTGTAATCCAAGTTGTTTGGGATTACGAATTGATTAAAAAACTTTTTGCCTTCAAAATGTAGGTTTTAATTTTTAATCCCGAAATCTGAATTAGAAATTGTAATTTTTATTCTTATCACCTTGAAAACAATCTTGAAATTTTAATTATACCCTGAACAGGGTATTTTAAGTTTGTCACGAAGTTTGTAACACCCAGAAGGAATCGTCAGAGACCCTATAAAGTATATACATATATAAATGATCAGTATGTTGAGCTGAGTCGATTTAGCCATGTCCGTCTGACCGTCTGTCCGTCCGTCTGTCTGTATATATACGAACTAGTCCTTCAGTTTTTAAGATATCGTTTTGAAATTTTGCAAACATCATTTTCTCTTCAAGAAGCTGCTCATTTGTCGGAACGGCCGATATCGGACCACTATAGCATATAGCTGCCATACAAACTGAACTATCGGAATCAAATGCTTGTATTGAAAACTTTCACATTTTACAAGATATATTCACGAAATTTGGTATATGTTATTTTCTAAGGCAACAATGTAATCTCCGAAGAAATTGTTCAGATCGGTTAACTATAGCATATAGCTGCCATATAAACTGAACGATCGGAATCAAGTTCTTGTATAGACAACTTTCACATTTGACAAGATATATTCACGAAATTTGGTATATGTTATTTTCTAAGGCAACAATGTAATCTCCGAAGAAATTGTTCAGATCGGATTACTATAGCATCTAGCTTCCATACAAACTGAACACATAGTTACTAAAAGAAATGCACCTGTGAAAGGTATATTAGCTTCGGTGCAGCCGAAGTTAACGTTTTTTCTTGTTTTTATTCTCAAAATTGGAATTAAAACTTAAAAGTATAATTTCTAATCCCAGTGTTGGAATAAAAAATTGAAAATTTAATTTTTGATCCAAAATATTTTAATTATAAAAATCACAATACTGCTTATCAGCAACAATCAGTCATATTTTTTATGAGTATTTCCGAAATATTGAAATTATATTTGCTAGCAGCATGTACGTACATACTATACATACCATAAGTATGAGTATATGAATAGGGCAATAACAAAAGTTGATTACTTGGCGCTCATTAAGTGCTAGTTTCATGGAAAATTAATTAAAATTAAATATCGAATCGTTTTTATAGTAAAACATCTCGACAAATTTGAGCATGCGAAAGTCATTTATATACAGCAAGTTAAATCATTTATATATAAATATGCACATATTTACATGCATGAAAATGTGTCTGACAGTAAGTCATTAGAAAAATCAAAATATAATAAAATCCAGTTACACCAGTTTTGTGTTGGTGGCAGCCAATGAACATGAATGGGTCGTTGAACAGCGTTTTACACTTGTAGCGTCGTATTAATACATTTAAGTACATATTTATGTATGTTTGTATATATCCAAATAAAGATACAGATAGCGCATGCAATAGTAGTAAAAGCTATTGCTTTTGAAACAAAATAAGCAAAAATTGAATTAAGCAGAACACACTTAAATACGATAGACAGTCCGCAAAAAGTTAAAACAACAAAAACTAACACTTGTTGTTGCACACGTTTGTTGATAAGCATCGTATGGCCAAGTTCAAATCATTCCAACTACAATGAGTATTGCTGTCAAGTATGGCGCTTGGATAATTATCGTAAATGACATTTACTTTGCATATGTAACGTTATTTTCAAATTAAAATTACTCAGTTTGTGTTTGCGGTGTGTAAAAGGGCTATTTAATTTGCGTAAACATCTGTTTAAGGCTCATATACCAATTTACGTACATACATATGTATTTGTGTACATTTGCATATGTGTGTTACGTCATCAAATAAAGTTTTAAACGAAAATCGGTTGGATAGCTTAACAGCTTCAACTTTGTCGGAAACACAATTACTTCTCCATTTCTTGTCGTAACGTATTCCACATTATTCACTCTTTTCAAGTGATTCAAATGTTGATTATTGATTCATACACTTGAGTATTCGATGAATCACCTTGTTGCATACGTGTGTGTGCGTTTTAATTTTTTAATGTCTCGGATTTTATATTTATTTGTATTCCCCCCTTTGATGAGTCAACACTCTACCAATAACGCCTTACCAATAACTATTTGCGCCATAAATACTTAAACTTAACTATCAATTTGAAAGCTTTTATTTGTCAAATGTTATCATTTTTCGTTTTTTTACTAGAGCTTGAAATTCATGTTGGTTCTTTTTAAATTAGAATTACATAAATTTTATCTGCTAAAATTTTGGTTGGCGTTGTAGTCAACTAAACCTTTTTGGTCAAATTCACAATAAATTCACAAAATTAAGATTTCATTCCACTTTAGACATTCGAAATAATTTTCATAGCCACCAGAATGTTACATCTGACATTACATTTTATTGTGCAGGGGTGATTGAATTGTCCAGTATTTTTCTCTGCCATCTGTCAAAAGTCAGTTAAGTTCACTAATGAGCTTTGTGGCCTAACTGAAGGCCTTTTGAAGTGTAATATCTATGTAGCTTTTGAAATGAACTTCTTTAATGGTCATATTGACTTCATTAATAACTCTGTCATCACATCAAATTAACTGACAACAAAAAAAAAACACATGTACATATACATATATTTCAATACAAATCTTTTTTTCCGTTTTAAGGGTCATACCTAATGTAACAGTCAAAAAAAACGTTGATTTTGGGAATTAAAAAAAATATTAAATCGATTGTTTTGAGATTTTTGGGGTATATTTTTAATTGTTTCAAGAATAAACAGTAAAAAAATTAAATATTTTTTGTTACACGAGCGCTCTCCGATAGCGCTAAGGTCCTACACTGCTGCAGTGATTCCGGGCTTCTCCATGAAACTTAAAAAAAATTCTAGTTAAACTAGAAGATATTCTTTGTACAAATCAAACCGGATCAAATAAAAATCAAGAATTGACTTCGTTTAAAAAAAGTTGAATTTTGCCACAAATTTTGGTCCTTCCATGCCAAATCGAATGATATATTTTGATCAGATCAGAACACCGATGGGTGCTCATATGTAGAATTCGAATTTCATAATGATCGGATCATTTGTCATCGAGTTATAACTACAACAATTTCGAAAAATGCTGTTTTGAAAAAAAAAAAAAACGTGTTTAAAGGCTAACTGCGGCTACTTTTTAAACATTCAGTTATGTACATTGTCATACATATCTTTTGAGACCTCTAGTCGACTTCGATTTTGTAATAGACTCAGGTCTTTTGATACGAATCGGACATTAACACCGTTCATATCCAAAATATTAATCCATAAGGGATGTTGAGATCCTATGCTATCGCTCTGACGCTAAAACGACGAAGATCAAGCACCATTTCTTTAACTTTTTCGATGTTTTCTTTAACGCATGTCAGTTAATGATGACTTCACAACCTTCACTGAAAGCTTTAGGCCACTCAAATACTCATGATAAAGTAACTTGCTCAAAAACCAAAAAACTTCTGCTTGGTCACATTCGATCAGTAGTTATGTATATTTAAACAGCTGATTGATAAATATAGTGTCAGTCTTGGATAAAGGTTACTTCTTATCACATTGCAGGTTAGGAATTGTTTTTGTATTTTTTACAATAAAAAATCAAACATTAACAAAGACATTAATTTTTCCTAATTAATTTGTAAATTTTTTTCACACTACTACTTGAATAAAATACCTATCTATTTTTATGAGCCTGCATACTGACTGAATTAATTACGGTGAGACATTTATTAAAGTTCTGATACCATTTCATTTTGTTATAACAGTGTGTTATAGAAAAAATCAAGAAATAGTTGAGATTGCGGCAAATTTTGGTGCATGTATCCTTATCAATGGGAAAATACTAAACAACTTTCAAACAATAAAAAAAAAATACAAAAAAAGTTAACTTCGATTGCACCGAAGTTTCTATGTAAGAAATTGATTTTGATCGTTCAGTTTGTATGACAGTTATATTTTATAATAAATTGTCAAATAAAAAAGTTTATATACATATATGTACATATACTTTCTGGGGTCTACGACATTTTCTTCTGGGTGTTACACACTTCATGGTAAAGTTAATATACCCTATTCGGGAACTACCGGAAAATATATATATGTATATGTATATGTATATATTCGGGCTTTAAAATCATTTTAACTTATAACACTTTGTTCCTTAACCGAGCAAAGGAACAAACATCATCGAAATAAACCCTAATTAGTATTGTAAACTTCTATCAACATTGAAAAATGTAAAATTCTATCAATATTATATGCATATGTGAGTGTATATGTATGTGTGTACAATTTTTGTTTACCTTTAGTCATCTAGTGTTTCACTGTAATTTTCAGCATTACACCGTATTTCTCGTTTGTATGCCTGCCTACAAATTAGAAAATTTCACATTTAGATATATTGTACATATCTACATATGTATGTTTATACATCCAGTGCATAATCGTTATACAAGTAATAAGTGCATTAAATCCCGCACCTAAAAATTTGATAAATAACACATACCGACTAGTTGCATATACCCATACATACTTTTGAACGAAAGTGTTGCCATTTAAGGGCAAAAATCGTTAAATTAATTGGCAAACTGACTGACAAACATGTCACAAATATTTTTGTTTTCAAACACATACTTTGGTAGACATACATATGTACATATATTTTAATACACATACATACAAATGAGATCGCCGATCAAAGTTGATGAAATAAACAACAACAATGAAAACCAATTTAATACATCTCTGTACATTGTGTATACAGAAATACGATTAAGCCGGTTGGTGATCACTTCAAATGGGGAAATCTGTAGCGCGTTGCTGGCTTAATTTGGGCGAAAACTCAATGCCGATCGCTTGCTAAATGTATAGTAACGGCAGCTATAGCAATGACAACTACAAATTGGCGCACAAAACAACAATGATTTTTACCGTAAAAGTGCAGAAAACATACGAGTATATAAAGCATTATTTATGTGCACTGAAATCCATACACAAATAACCAATGGACAGTAACGAACTTTGAAAGCCAGAAACTCCAAATATGTACACATAAATTGCATATAAAACGCTTTAAATCTTTGAAGTTATATTTTGGTAGTGGACATATCGACAAGTACAGATACAGACTATATTATATAAATATGCATATCCATTTCAAATCAGATTATATACACATGTACATACATACGTAAAAATTCTTACATATATTTCTAACTATATACTCCCATACATACCCCCATGATGTATGTATGTATGTATGTGTTTCTTGTTATGCTTTTTATTGTTGTGACGCATTGTTTAAGCTTTTTGTGTAAGAAAAAACTAAAAAAAATACATATTTCGTTTTAAATTAGGTAACGTCTTTTTTGCCAATACGTGCTTACTAAGCATTAAATAAAAATATGTACATCAAGATAGACATAAATATGTATGTATATGCATGAGTATGTGCGTGTATGTATGGTATGTTTGGTAAATACTGCGATACTTGAAAGCATATGTATATTAACGCTGACGTGGGTGCTTGATAATTGTTATCTTCAGCAACAAAAAAAAAGAAAAACAAAAACGGCAACTTGTTGACTTTATATTTTTTATTAGCATTCCGCAAAACTTATGTCTACATATACATACATATATTTGTGTGTATTTTTGTTGTATGTGTCGTTTGTTTTTGATGGAACTCTTCGATGATGGAATTTCGTTTCTAAATTACTATGACTTCATCATCGAAAACTGTGAAGCGAGAATGAGAGCGAAATTGTTTATTTAACACACATATTTTTGAATATATCTCCATACTTACATATTTTATAAGTTTCTTAAGTCATATATGTTTGTTTGTTAGAATCGGTTTAAATAATTCCGTTTTTTCTTTTATATAGTATATTATTTTTGGGGCTGAGTTCACTGTTCGTTAAATTAATAGGAATGAATTGTTCTTTTTTTTATAGAGTTCTGTTCCGTTAGTATGTATATAATTACGTTTATTGATCCCTGAAAAACGTTATTTTCATA
Source organism: Bactrocera neohumeralis (assembly GCF_024586455.1). NCBI lineage: Eukaryota > Metazoa > Arthropoda > Insecta > Diptera > Tephritidae > Bactrocera > Bactrocera neohumeralis. The sequence continues at coordinate 27,773,307 of NC_065922.1, forward strand.
GTTTCGGTCAAAAACTGTAATTTCTTGATTCTTCTTAGAATATATTTATTACTATTTCTTAAAATCATAAATATACTAAAATTTTTAAAAACCCTTATTGCAAAGATATTTGATTTATTGAATTACCCATTGTGATTAAAATGTCATGACTCTGTCCTTAAAATTAGTAAAATAATGTAATTTATATAAGTGCTTTAAAAAAGTTTTGATGAGCTTTTAGATTGAACCTCTTACATAGGATAGTATTTTAAAACTCATAAAGCATCAATCTACGAGTATACTTCATTGCTTTTGACTGAGTAGCATTTTAATACAAGATTTAACAAGATTAATCAAGGCAGAAAACGGCTACTTTTAAAATTATGTAATACCAATTTGAAATCATAAACTGCTTTATCAACTGTATAAAAATTTTATTCTTATTTTTACATATTTTAGAATATATTATGTATGCTTTTATGAGCAAAAAATAGTAAGACATTGTTCATAATTTTAACGACGCCAGTAAGATCTCTGACTTTTAATCGGCGATTTCAAGCACCAATTCCCTTATTTTATTGATGCCTTCATCATTATTTGAAGTTGATGGCCGTTCTTGATATGGTACCCCCTTTGAATAACTTGTAACAATTTAAAACACTGACAGTGAAAAAAAAATGGTTCGACGAACGATATTTAAATTGAAAAATCTTTCTACAGTAGCGTATAGTAAAATTCATGAAGATAAGAATTAAAATGAGCTACATGCAATCTCCAACGACGCTAAAAAAAGTTATCTACTAGAAGATATTGTCCATAATGTTGGACTTTTTAAAAGTTTCTGTTAGTTTTTGGCCTGTCAGAACGCGTCTAAAGACAAACTGAATAAAATTAAGGTCCCTAACGTTCAACGTCAAATAGATACAAAACGCTATGTTGACACCAACGAACATCATTTTTGATAAAAATACTTTGCTGATTACCTAATAGTAGGAATAGATAAAAAAAAAACAATTTTTTAAACAGTAAGAGCCTTCAATTTCAGATTATTGTTATTAATATTTGTGTCGATTTAGAACCTGAAATTATTGACGTACTTATCTAGTTTCCTCTCCTCCTCCTTGCTTTTACTAAGAATTTCTGTAAGTTCGCAATAAATATAAAATTTTCTTATATGACACACATTTAAAATTTTGACATCAATTCGATGATTGACTGAAGAGTGATCCGTCTACATACGAATTATATACATATGTATGTATGTACATATGTATGTATGTATGAACATGTGCCAAAGAAAAAGTATCACATGTCTACGAAATTGCATAATTGCTTTCGGAATATTTTCATATAGTAAGACAAGCGATCAGATAATTTAAAAACAAACTCTCGTTAAGCAAGCATTGTGGTAATTGTTAGACAGCTGTGCATATGTACATACATATGTATGAAGTGGGCCTGTTATTCCCGCCCTAATTAACATGTATGCAAGTTTTTGTCTATACGTTCACATATACGCTACGTAGTACCTAGCTGATCTTGCCGTGTGATACCATAGTTTCACAGCGCTCACTCTATTATTCACTCACGTGCCAATTTTATAAAAATTCATTCACAAAAATATGTAGAACTCAGTGGCAGTCTCATTAATGTGTTTAACACACGCCAACGGTTATTACTTAAGACAAACGGGTCGGAGCGACTGGAAAATTGTTGCAACAGTTATAAATATTTCAGGCTAGTGTTGCCATGGTTGAATACCGTTTTCATTTGAAATATTAATTAGCTCATCAAATGCTTTTTTAGAACAGAACTTTAGAAAAGCAATATAATATTTCGAAAATGTTAGGTTAGGTAGAAAATTGCATAAAATTGTAGATGTTTGAGCTAGTACATTGGATTTCAGAAAATTATCAAATCAAATTCAAAAAATTCGCTTCGGGACCGCGCTATGAGTTTTGGTTGTACTGATCTAGGACAAAACTTTGATCCATTGGGTTTGTGGGCCCAGTTGATACATATGTCCGAGTTCAATTTAATTTTGAGTATATTCAAGGATTAATTATACCTACATACCATAATGCATACATTAAGCAATGAGTCAATTACTATTTTTTTGAATTCAGCCAAGATGGCAACACCTTTTGTTTGTAAATGTGTAAAGAGCGAGAAAACAAGTTTTCCCATAATGACACAATTTTGTTCTTAGCTTTGGATACATTAGTTAAAAATAACAATAGAATGACGTGTATAGGGCGATAAGCAGTTGATTATCTCATAATTTGTATTAAACTAAGCAATTTATAAAAACCAATAAATAATATAAACAGTGTATGATAAATATAAAGATCATTTAACAAATAACTATGAAATAAATTACAAGCTTTCCATGGGCAATATGTGTACCTAGTTTCTTTAAAGTCATTATAGGAAATATCCTTATTTGAATCACTTTAAAGTTAACTGGACATACAAAAAGCTTCGCCTATCACAGTATGATACGCGATATAATCTAATTATAATCTTGTAACCAGATGTACTATATAATAGTTCACGTAACGGTTGTACGTATTACCTAAAACTAAGCGAAATAGATATAGGGTTATATGGTCCTGATCTTATAAGGATGACGAGAAAAGTTGAAATCCGGGTATCTCGATGAAACTTGGTATGCGGGTTCCTTAGTGCAAAAACAATTACACGTTCGTAAACGGGCGTAATCGGACCACTGCCACGCCCACAAAACGACATTAACCGAGAACTTAGAAAGTGCCATAACTAAGCACTAAATTATGATATGTATATATATTTAGTAATATGCCAGAGACATTGAATTTTACACCCGAGCTGATATGAGAGGTACACAAATCAGGAAGAAATTGATATAACGGGACAAAAATTTGCACTAATATTTCCTTTAAAGTATGCCACTTTATGACCAAAAATTGTCCAAATCCACCCAAAACCATTCAATCCCCTACATAGGTACGGAATATGTGCATTCCAGTACGTATAATTGACTTTTTATCGAAAATATTGGTCAATGTTGAGATATATAATTAAAATTCATAGAGTATCCTTTCCTGTTAATAGTATGTCTATTTGTCAAAAATGGATTGAATCGTGTTAATACTTCCCTCAGATTCCATACATCTAATAGAAAGATCAAACTTCTGGATGACTTTATAGCGCATATATCGGCCAACATGTCAAAGAAAGAGCGTGTTTACTAATAACAGTGAAAATAGATAGAATTGGGTGAAAATATAACTAATATAAGGATTTTCGAACATCTGGCTGACTTCACTCCATATGATTAGTGATTGCATGTAAGGTACTTTGATGAAACCTTGGGAACATTTTTATTAGTCTGTGGTATATTAATTGTACCTCCAATATATGTCAAGAAAATATAAAATTTAATTGTATTTTATTCACGATTTCATCGAATAATATATACGTACATATAATAATTCTTTTGCAACATATTTTGGTACAAAATTTTTCCAGCACCTCATGAAATTTCCCTGGTTTTGACCTTTGTAAATTTCAAGAGTATAAAATGTTCGGTCACAGCCGAACTTAGTCTTTCCTTAATTTTTTATTTAAAAAGTAATTTTTTAGTAGCTTTAAGCAGATTGAACTGCAATCTTTTAGGCGAGCTCAGTTGAGATAATTGTTGAAATAGTTTACAAAATATTCCCATTAAGCCTATTAAAATGCTAATTTGCGGCAACTTGTCTGCTAATGTCTATAAAATAAGTAAATTGTTTGCATAATTTATATGTGAGACAAAAAATTATGCATATATAATATAATATATGTACATATATCCTTTTTATTTTAAGGTGGCTAGACTATCATAATCGTTTGCAATATCTTGCGGCAGTTTCATAATAAAGATTGGAAAATTGAAAATTGGTTTCTTCAGCAAATAATCTATAGATATACGTATGTAAGTACATAAATAAATAAAATAGTTTTAAACAAAATGTAAAAAATAGCTACTGAATTTAAAAAAATATTTTCCCAATACACACTACGCTTAAATATTCTGAATTCTTTATATTATTATATTCGTTATAAGTTATTATACTTCGAACAGGGTATATTAAGTTTGTCACGAAGTTTGTAAAACCCTGAAGGAAACGTCGGAGACCCTATAAAATATTTGTCCTGTAAATTGGCATATGTATAACTGCCATGTCAAAAAATTAAAACTTCTTTATTTGAAGATATAGTTCAAATCGAACTTATAGGTTATAGTTGCCATACGAACTGACCGATCAAAATCAAGATCCATATATTTTTATACCCTTTTATGCTATAAGAAATGCTCCTGTGAAAGGTATTATATCTTCGGAGCAGTCGAAGTTAACGTTTTTTCTTATCTTCTTTATTTACTTCATTTAAAAGTAATAGGAAGCCGTTAGCCTTTTATAAAGCCCACTCGCTGTAGTCATAGTTACCCACATATTGTGATACAATTGTAAATATATATATGTATGTACATATATCGAAATATAATTTTTTTTTACTTGCTAATGTACATACATACATTTATGTATACATAAATTCATGTGCATTCTCATATATAATCATCACTTCTCTACTATGTGAATCTAACTGTCAATCACTCTGCTAGTGAATGGCAAGAGCTTACAGCTTACTTGTACATTTCATACTCTCCATCTTTCAACAATCTCCACAGTTGCTTGGTATGCATATCGAACTGTGAACAATGGAATAATGCAACATTGTATTTAAGTGTGTCTGTTCATCTTAACACACAATAAGTTTGTATATCTATCGTCTAGTCGCGAAAAGACTAATAAACACTAATATACACTCACTTATTTACGCTAACAGTGACTGCTACCGCCTCAGCGTATTGACGGAAGTGCTTCTAAGCTGCGCCCATATGAAAACCTCATAGGTGTAAATTCGAAGCCAAGATTAGAAAAGTAGCGAGTATTAAAATACGGTAACGCCTGCTTTTAAACTATTTTCTTTATGGTCGAAATAATTTGGAGAAATGTAATAGGAATGATATCGACCTTCAATTCGCAGAGAAATTCTATCTTTGAACGTGATAAGTTTACTCTAAGGAAGCTTTAAGAAGGCTGTTTTTTACTGAATTTACTACTGAATCTTAAAAGCCAAGACTTAAAAGCTTAAGTTGAATTATCATTTGTAAAAACAATAATCATATAAAGCACAGGTTTTTTCCAAACAAGGCTGCACCGAACCTATAAAACCCTTCACAGGTACAATTTTATAGCATACAAGGGTAATAATCAAAATCTTATATTATTTATTCGTGGGAAAGCTATATCAGGTGCACCTAAGATTAAATTTCCAAACCCACCACAATCCAAGTATATTTTGAATTTGATCGGTTAGTATGTGTGGCAACTAAATCCTACATTGGTCCGATCAGAACAATATGTTCGGAATTGTAGCCTTTTCTTGAACAATATTTCATAATAATTTCGTGAAGATATCTACTCAAATAATCAGATTTACAATAAAAGAACTTAATTTTGATCGATCAGCTTGTATGGCAGCTATATACATACATATATAACATATACATATGTTAAACTGAAACGATATCAGCGGTTTCGACAAATGAGCAGCTCCTTCGGGATAAAACGACGTGTGTAAAATTTCAAATCAATATCTCAAAAATTAAAGGACTAGTTTGCGTTTATGCAGATATGTATGTATGTATGTATGTACATAGATAGACAGAGGGAAATGACAAATTCGCTCAGCTCGTCCTCATTTACATACATATGTATATACTTTTTAGCGTTTCCGACGTTTCCTTTTTGGCGTTGCAAACGTCGTGGTAAACTTAATATACCCTGGTCAGAATATAAAAATATGATTTTTATTCCCAATCGTACTAATTTGAGAACGAAATTAATCAGACCCAAGTCTCTAAAGAGAAATAAAAATTAGTGATCTCAGTTTTAGCTCGGAACGTTTCTATTTTATATTCTATCACAAATTGCATTTGGAAATAAGACACACCAATTTACTTGGAAAGTGATTATAAGGGCTTTTGAGCGAGCTTCTAGCGATTTCTTCGGTAAAATAAACTTTTATTTCCGAAAAAGTAGCTATATTTTCAGAAAAGTTTTTAAAATCTCTTAACTCGTGTAAAATTTGAAAATGGCTTGCATAAGATTATTTTATGCGCGAAAAATTTAAAACCTAAATAAGTCAAGTCAAGTCATGTATATTTCTTCTCGCAGAAATGATGACAGCGGTAAATTTAGCTTTTTGTGTACAAACAAACATATTTGTGCAGGTATATTTACATACTTATAACAAGTATTGTATAAACCGTAAAATCATACTTTCTTGGTTGTGTGTTATTAGCACATTCTGTTCAGTTGTTGCCACTTTTTACTACAAGTTTAATTCACAGCTTCTCTAACTATGGCATTTCAAGTCGTGCTGCTCTACAAATATACAAACATAACATACGTAGTAAATATGTATGTATGCACATGCATGCAAGCTTTTCCAACCAACCTCGCCATGGCCATTGCCATGGTCATCAGCTATGACACTCATTCGTTAGTTTCATGTACGCTGCCTTGTACGTACATGTGTATGTATATATATAAAACACCAATATACATATGTATATTAGTTCGTTTAGCTTGTTGCTTTGCAGCCAAATCAGACACTTCACCTTTCTCCTCATTATGAATACGGTGCAATGTTATCATTTCTCCGCCGCACAACCAGCCACATTTTTCACTGTACCGCAAAGCCGACTACACCTGTTACACCAGCTACTATACAAATACACACCTATATACATGTATATGTATTTTTGAATGTGTGCCTGTCGGCTGCTGCGAATATTTGATCTCCTTTTTCGTTTTTGTTGTACATATGTATTTACAATGTTTCGACTTTTGCCGCTCAACTTATTTAAATGTTATTGACTCGGTTATTGTTGACGATTTTTTCGTTATTGTTCTTGTTTTTCGTTGAATGAGCACGTCGTATTGCATGTGTGTTTGTATTAATTGTAACTGACAATGGAACGCGCGTTCCCCTGCTGACCTGCATACACAAATATCGCTCGCCAAATGTGTTTTGTGTCTGAAACCAAAACTGGTTAAACTAACTGGCTAACTAACGATTTAACGTTTTACGCTCTAACTGTTTAGCGGCGGCCATACAAATATACGTTCGTATTCACATGCCTACATTTGTATGTCATATACATATGTATGTACACGTACATATTTACATACAAATATAAGAATGTTGTCGTCGATGACTGAAGAAAAAGTAGTGTGCAAAATTGTTTAGAGGTCTGTGATTTTTCGAAGATTTCTCACTACTTTCGCAAATGCAAATTTTTATTTTCATTTTGTTTATAGACCATAAAGACGCGATTTTGTACACACATAGATATACATGCAAGTATGTATGCATATAATACACGTTGCCACAAGCAAAGAGTATAAAGTGCGACAACGGGCATGCGTTGTGTACTACAGCTATAGGCGACATACTTATTGAACAGACACGAACACAAAATTACACATAGATATTATCATTGCTTGCAATGTATAAAATAAAAGACTTAAACAACGAACTTTAACATCCATTTCATATCAGCTCAACGCTGTGCTAACACTTTTGGGAAAGCTCTCAGCTCCTTGATCGCACATATGTATGTACGTATGTACATGCATGGCAGATATAATGTTCACACACAAATCTTTAGTTTGTAAATTTTTAGTATTCGAACTTATATACACACATAACCTAAATGTATGATTGTATGAGGATTACAGTTATGTTTGCATTTAAATCCACACCAAACAATAGTATTGTCAGGGCTTTCTTCTTCTTTGCACATATTCACCACAGTGTGTATTTGTAAATACTTATGTGCGCATGTAATTTTTTGTTAGCTTTGATTTATTTGTTATTTTTAAGTTTCACTTTCTATGACATTCTCATCACTGTTGTTTATACATAACTATATTAAAAAACAATTGTGACATCTACATACATAGTATACTATTGTGGAAGATTACTTTTACTTTCTTGAATAGTTATTACTAACCGCAGTCTTTTGTCAAATCTAACTATTTTACTTTGTTTTATATCTTTTATTTCAATAGAAAATATTTGAATTTATTAAAAAAATTTCAAAACCGTTACTCTTTTCGGAGAAAAGTAAGTGGAAGCTATGAATTACGTAAAATGATAAATATAAATATGCATTTCTTTGTACGCAATAATATTTTAAATAGTTCTATTGCAAAATTTTCTCTTAGTAAGCTAAATGTGTGGTGTTATACCTCCCCACTGAATCTAGGTCCATCACAGAACAACAATTACAACTTTATTGTTTTTTCAGTGGGGGATACAAGAGAGGTTTTCAGGATTTAACACCCCTTGGGGCCGGTAATAAAAATTACAACTGTTTAATAAAAAATATTCCATATTTATCGGAGGTACGATAACCGCGTACTGCAGTCGGTTTTATTAATCCTTCATCCTTTTTAAATTTTGGAGACTTTTAAACAAATTTTTAAAGGATTTCATCGTCAGTTAAATTTATACTTTTATGAATGTTTAAGGAAGCAAGACCATTAAGACGCTCTTATCCTATCGTATTTCTAAGGTGACTATTGATTCTTCTCAAAGCTTTTTTTACGGGCAATACTACCAGAGCTCGTTAAATCTTATTTAAAATTTCAAATGTTTCTCCATTTATTACCAGAAATGATATTTATAGTCATAAATTACAGTTATTGATAACAAGTAATGAAGGGCTAAGTTCGGGTGCATCCGAACATTTTATACTCTTGCAACTTGCAAGAATCAAAGCCAAAGTTATGGGTAAAATACGTTCTCTCATTTTCATTGATATTATTCACAAATTGGCCAATACATACATATATGGGGTTTGAAGTAACCTGGAAGTTCGATAATCTTTATTTTAGGTATATGGGGGATAACGGAAGTAATGACCCGATTCAACCCATTTTGACACACAATAGCCAGAAAGGATTATCCCTAAATTTCAATTATATACCTCACACATTGATCGATATTTTCGGTCAAAAATCAACTATAGCTAGTGGGGTCTACATATTCGGTACCTAGGAGCTTAAGCAGTTTTGGTTTGATTTTGACAATTTTTGCTTATAAAGTGGTATAATCTAAAGACTTTATTCGTATACAGTTTTATCCCATTATATTAATTGCTTCTTAATTTGTGTACTGGATAGTGAACGAATTAAATGGAATTTAAAATTATTATATATGTATGGTACATAAAATGAGATTCCGTAGAAATCTTATAGTAATAAGTCTCAACATTTTCTGTACAATGTCATAATATGCACAAATTGTAATGAAATTTTAAATTTTGGCACATTTTTTTTCAACATTCTTACTATAATAAATAAAGTCAAGTTTGTTCTTCAAGTTATCGTTTACACTTTTTGTAGTAAAATTCGTCGGAAGAGTTTGGTAAGTTTTTAAAAATTGCCAATAATACCTAAATGCGTCGATCTGGACGGAATTGTCTGACTAAATGAATAATTTGATGACAGATTATTAAAGGACATTAAGATCCCACGGTTTGTTTCTATCACAATTTTCAAAATTAGTCCTCTAAAGTTATAGTTCTATTTTAATGAATTTCGAACAATCTTCTTTGTTTTTAAACTCAATCCAAATACCAGTCTCAGATCAACATATGTAGGTACATATGTGGCATGTCATTAAAAACTTATACATACAAAAAAAAATGTTTAACTAAGTAATACCATATCTCACAGCTATTTACATCAACATCGGTTTGCTCTTATTGACTCCCCCTTTATATGCATATACATATACACACATATGTACATATGTATGTAAGTACATTTGTGCTTAATCAGTGAAAGCATTTGTTATTCCATTTGGTGGCTGACGTTTTAGACGTCTACAGCCGCAAACAATGCTCAACGTAATCCTGTATACCGATGACTATGTGCATTGTAGCCGTGAATTGGGTGCTTGTAAATTTATCAAGGCGTCACAGTTGTCGTTTTGTCAACTTCATTATCACCATTGTTGTCAGCGGTGCCTTCTTCGTCATCATTGACAATCGTCAAAGGGTGTGGCCCAACACTTTGTGACGAATTTGTGCTGACCCACCAAATATGCACAACTTTATTGTTTTTGTGGTATGCAAAACATACACAAAGCACACACATACTCTCACAGTAAGTAACTATTATTGTAAGTGAAGGCATATACATACGTCATCAGTAACTATGTGTGCGTGCTCATGATCATATATGGATATATTTTGATTTTTTAACAAAAGTTATAAAAACAATACAAAGTTAAGTGTAGAAAATGCGATGCAACGTCTCACGTGAGTGATTTCATACTTTATCACGCTCACAATCAGGGTGTGTAAACGGACGGGTATGCCTTGAACGAAACATATAAACAAACGAATTAGGTTTATCCAACCATACTATTCGGTATCTTATGTCTGCTTAGTTATATTAAATTTAACGGCATTAAATTTTAATTTACAGTTCTCACGTATACTCCAATTGTGTACACGTACATATATGTACATATGTAACTACACACAATACAAATGTTTACGAATTTTTTGCAATTTGTGAAGTTATGATTTTTTTAATAATAATTTATTTAGTTTTGCTATTTTGAAAACAAAATTTTTTGCCCACATACAGAAATTATGTGCACATACATGCATATGTTTATGCGTAGGTTATTGCCATTTAAATATTTATTAGCACAATACTTAAATATGTATGTATGTGCGTGAAAAAGATAATTTGACTTAACTCTGACCATGTTGTAGGTCTCTCTCTAGTATTATTTACAGTATAGTGAGCATTAAATTGTTATAACGTTTACACTTGTAAGTATTAAATACGTAAAAAGCCTAGTATTTACGTATTTATGTTATGATTAAAGATCACACCAGGTGCGTCACCTTAAAAAGCGCGATTTTTGGGAATAAAAAAAAATAACACTGTATCAGTTGTTTTACAAATTTTAGGGTTATTTATACATAAATTAAGATTATAAAGTAAAAGTTTTGAAGAAAAGAGTATATTATTTTCCCTCTATGGATCAAACACACAACTCGATTTGATCAGAGCAAAAAACTGTTGGGCAATTGTATGGAGTATTATATAACTTGAATAATTGGAATTGGTTAAATCGGGTCAATACTTAACTTAGCACCCATATATGTACCTATTATAAAACTTTTCGAACTTCCAGTGACTTTGTACCACATACAAGTAAATAGATAAATTTGAGCGAAAACTTGACCTAGCCACTATAGTATAACTAATATCAGGATTTTCGAACATCCGGCTGACTTTGCTATATATGATAGGTTTTTTAGTATGTGGCATTGGAAAAACTGCCTGTAGATAAAATCGGGTCGATACCACCCCAACTCCCATATACTGCATATAATGATTTTCGTTTTTCCAACAAACTTTATGTGTCTATCAGTGTATGAGTTATACAAGTATATAGTATATGTATTATGTTTTACACCTTAAAGTATTTCTCTGGCTTTGATTCTTCAAAGTTGCAAGAGTATAAAATGTTCGGTTGCACCTGAACTTAGCCCTTCCTTACTTGTTATTTCTTGATTTGTGTACTAAAAAGTGAAACATTCAAATGGAATTTAAAATTGTGTTATATGGGAAGTAGGCATGGTTGCAGCACGATTTCGTACGTTTGCCAGAATGTTCGTTCGGTCAGGTCCCAAGATATGTGATTTCACCAAAAATGGGCGGTGCCACTTTCGTCGTCCAATTTCACACCTATTCCCATAAAGCTCTCCTTTACCATCTCGGTGGTAATATTTTATGTCTCTGTCGTATTGAGTTATTGATTTATTATGCTCTTAGTAGTTTTGAACCGGTATATGGAGAGTGAGCAGGGTTATCTTCCGATTTCATCCATTTTCACACTTTTGGTGGGAGTTCTTATGTTATTTGCGCTAAGCTAATTTTGTAGCTTTAGTGGTTTATTAGTTATATACATTAAACTTTTTAGAGGACGGGACCACGCCCACTTTTTCAAAATTTTCCATAGTTGCCATAGTTGATCCTTCCTACTGCCACCCCCTGTACCAAATTATAATTCTATATCTTAATTTTGCGCTAGTTATTTCACTTTATAGGTTTCCGGTTAATGGCGTTTTGTGTACGTGCCAGTGGTCCGATTTCGCCCATCTACGAACTCGTTTTTTTACCAAGGAATGCGCGTACCAAATTTCATAAAAATCTTTCAATTTTTAGTCTGCCAGTCACTCGGATTTCAACTTTTCTCGATATCTATCTCGATTACTTTAAGGTGATACGTACAACCGTTAGGTGAACAAAACTATTATACTCTGCAGCAACATGTTGCAATAGTATAAAAATAGCTTTATAAAAAATTTAATACTACCTCTTCCCTTCAAAGTAATTATGGTATAGTATAGTTTAAAATATGTTAAAAGAAAGTTAAAGTGTTTTTCATAAGGAAATTATAAAAATGATTTTCTACATATCTGTGGTATAAATAGAGAATGTGGGTATTGAAAACACATTAGTTTAGCCAACCTCTACCGTAACTTTTATTACGAATGCGCTAGATCATGCTAGCTAGTAAATTTGCGTGATAACACTAATTGCAGCTGCGCAGTATTTATTAACACTATGATGTAGGCGCCTTCTTGCACGCAGGGCCTACTATGGCAGACCATATAAAAATGTGAGTACAATTATTCCTAGAGAATAAAGTTAAAACTGAATAATCCTGAGAACTATTATTTTTAAATTCAAATAACTTCAGATGTATGGTATACAAACTTTCAGATAATTTTAATAAATCCCAATTTTTAAATATACATTTTTATAACAATACACAAACCGGCCTAATGAATAATGCAAGTCCATATCTAATACGTCTTGCAGTAACATTGATTTCGACATCTGATTTGAGATATTGGTGGTTATGTGCCTTCTAAATTTCCATGCTACTAATTCCGTAATTGTAATATCGGCGTTGTAGCTTCGGTAGCGACGCAAGTTCTCTTTCAAGGGGATCTTCGTCAAAGTTAGTGTTAATAGTAGTCCTTCGGACTTCTGTAGCCAAAGCTAGGAAAATTATTATTCAATTGACGTAATGCGAGGTGTTAAATTTTAAGTGTTTGCCGTAAAACCTCAAATGAACAAAAACTATTAATTTGGTCTACAATAGTAGGTCGTGCGTGTAGTGTAGTGTTGATTTGTTTGCAAGCACGTGAACATTCGGCAGAGATAAACGAACTAAGGGTCTTCAGCAAATCACTTCACAAAAAAAAAAAAGAAAAAATAGACGCGAATGAAATCATTTATCACCGACAGACAGAAAATGCATATTTCCCCTAAGCCCAGAAATGATTTTTCTCTTTGATTAATTGTAATTAATTTAACACTTAACAAAATCATAAATGCCTAAGTGGATAAATTGATGCACTTTCGATCGTACTTTACACACGAAGTGGGTGGCCGTGATGTGTTAAGTTGATGTATAGCAATTTTTTGTTGTGTTAAAAAATGCAAACAAGTAAAATAAGAAAGAAACCAGCGAATAGTTAATAAACTCGACTTTGAAAATGCCAAATATGTTGAAAGCAGCTGATGCAGCAAAACAATATCTACCTACTTAGTTATTTCGACGCAATGTCGGCAAGGGAGGCGGAGGGAGATAATGTGCAAATTGTGCAAAAAATAGTAAGAAAAATATTGTAAAACAATTAAAGTATAAATTTGGTTGAAGGTGCGTGCACTTTCATTGGACCAAACAGACCGTAAACAGAAACGTTCATCACGAGCTCTTTCATTAGGCTTGTGCGTACATCCATACATACATTCATACCTGTGTGGCATATATGAATATGTAACTAAATACAATATACTTTGTCTGCAATTAATTTAAAAGTTTTAAAATGCGAAACGTTAACATTTCAATTGGCAATGAAATATTAAAGTACCTTCTTTTGTAAATTCATTGTTTTCTACCACTTGAAATGAATATATTTTCTTTATGCTTTGTAGCAATTAACTAATTAGCTTTAGTTTTTTCGCAATTAAGTAAAAATCATATAAATAATGTAATTCATATTTTATATGATTATACAACAAAAAGTAACGTTTCAGCAAATTTTGTTATGACTGATTTTCTATTCTTTAAGGCATTCCCTTAAAATAACTTTATAAAATAAATAAAAATACATAACCATTATCGTAAATGTAGTTGAACATTAGCAAACTATCATTTTATACAATTACTTATTATCGCCTTCAAAAACTCTTTTTGAGCCAGTACAAGCATGTCTTAATGCAATAATCAAGTTTTAAGCCACGGTCAGGATGGCCTTCAGTTGAGGTTTTTACGGTTTCGGTTCTTTTTGAAACGCCATTTGCTAGATTGTTTGACAGTTTAGACGTCACATTCATAAATCCAAGACTCATCGCCAGCAATGATGCGTTTGATGGATGTAGGGTTCTCAATTGCGTTTTCATCTTTTTCGACATCTTCTCGGCGTAATTTTTGCAAAAGATTCAGGTATTTTGGTAAGACTCTAGCGTTGACATTCATAACAGATCATCAGCAATCTCTCTGATGCCAACATGGCGATTCTCATGCCCTCTTTCTTTGACTTATGTCGTTATTAACAGAGGTGTGTTGATGACTTTATGACCTTTGTGCCACTCAAATACTTGTGTTCGTGATAAAGTACAGACTTCAAGACATCTCTGCTACATTTGCAACGATTTCTTAGATGTGGTTCCATTTGAAACACAAAGTTTTATAAAAGTTCAATAGTTTTTCCATGGTACATATCGAAAGACAAATTTTTCGCGTCCTTAACAAATTGCCGTCAAACACACACTAAATGATATAAATTGTGACAAAAAAGTACCCGGAAATTGGTCATAAAACGTAAAATATTTAATTATTCCTCCCAGATTTAATATATTTATGCCAGCGATTTTTCCAGTCCTCGAAGTCACTTTTTAGAATGGCCTTCGGCGAATTTTGTTATATCTCTTCGTTCGACTGAAAACGGGTTCCGTCTGTCCCTCTGATCAATGAATGAAACAATTTTTGGGCGACTTTGGTGTGTTTTTTTGGTTTCGGCTCGTTTTTTCCTCCATTCCGATGATTGTTGACTTGTTTGCATGTCAAACTCAAAAACCCATGCCTCGTCGATAGTTATACTTGAAAGTAACTTGTTTACGGTACTCTTTTTGAAAAAAAATGAGCTTTATTGGGACGAGTCGATCATGAAAGGTTATGTATTCCAAAGGAAAAAATGTAGTTAGCTTGTACTGTTAATATCTTTAACCTTGCACATTTCATATGTTTTCGGACCATGACTGATGTTTCCATAGATTTTATCGTAATAATACAATTTTCTAACTACTAGCTCAATTTTGTGGAAATTATTATGTTATTATGTGTAGTTATTATGTTAGAAATAATTGATGCTAGGAGAAAAATTATTGTATATACATATAAATATTAAGGAAAATTCTCATGTCTCATAGCATAATTTCGATGCTTTTTATTTTTGCGTTGCATTTTCGTCGCAATAATAAGTTAACTGGATTAAATAAATTCTACAAATTCAAAATTACAGCAGAGTTATTGTATACAAGTATGTTATATTTAAAACAATTGTTCAATTTTTACGTTTATTAATGAACTAAAAAATACTAACTACTTGTAATAGTTATCTTAGCTTCCATATAAAACCCTTCAAATCAGGTTTGAAATGTACAACATAAACTCTTTTTTACGTGCATTTTCTAAACATTCTGTTTAAATTAAATAAACTATGTTCAATTGCCAACAAAATAAAAATCTTTGTTAGTAACCCTCCCTGAAAAAAATTCAATTGTTCATAAGACAGGCGAATGACCATTTTATTTTCCAGTAATTTCTCTATGGCGACATGTAAAAGTTAATAAGGTTTGGGGTAGGATTTAGCAAATAGTAGTTTTTGGTGAGGGTTGATTTTTTTCATAGCGCCACCCTCATCAAATTGAGGGTGTTTTAAGTTTTACACCCGTACATTTACTTTGCATTGCCTAGTGTTCGTGTATTTGGAAAACTGTAAGACAACTATTTTTATATAGAGTTGCCAATTTTAACTTTTGAATTGAATAATTTCATTTTATTTTTAATTAAATAACATGATTTTGTGAAAAAATTAACACAACATGGTGCATTATCACAAATATACAATTAAAAGTGTTTGGGAGTTGAAACAAGATCACAGAAGTTTTTAAATATAGAGTCCTGGCGACGTTACGCCCTTCCTTTTAATCCAAAACTTTGGCTTTTAGCTTTAAAACTTAAAATTACTATAAATGAATTCCGAAAAATGTCATTCGGAACTCGACCTATGTATTCCGGGTATATATAGCATAATATAGTATATGTTATGTACATATATTTCGGTGTATGGTAACTCTATGAATTTTAAATAAAACCGAAAGTAATAGAAAGTTGTAATATATTGTATTGTTGGATTAATTTTAGCCTAAAGATGTGTACTTTTATATATTTGTATGAATATATGTACATACATATGTATGTATTTATGTAGAATCCCATTGCACTATATGGTCCTGAAAAGGTCAACTGAGTGATGAATAATGAAAAAGAGCCTTGGTTAACATTTAATGCATAGAATGACAGCAAAGTAGGAATGACAACGAAATAGCCGACATGTGCAGTAAAATTAATGCATTATTAAATTGGGTGAGTTAAGAGAGTCAGTCCGTGTAGTATTTGGGTGTGATGGGTGTGTGACTTAGAACATTAAATAAAACATATACTCGTGCATACTATTTTATACAAAAATGCATCATCGTGAGATGGCTTTTGTTGAATTGCTGACATCCTTAAATTTTAGGGTCAGTTTTTGGGTTGCTTTATACATTTAAAATCTATAATAAGTCGTGGATAATATTTAAATGTTTTATGTGTGCTTCTATTTTGTAATTTTGATAATGCTTATGAGCGGATGCACACAAAACAAGTAAGGAAGGGCTAAGTTCGGGTGGCACCGAACATTTTATACTCTTGCATGATAAAGTGATAATCGAGATTTCATTATCCGTCATTTATATATTTTTCAAATGCCGAAATTTTGTAAAGTTTTATTCCGCTATCATCATTGATTCCTTACGTACATATATACATACGTACATAGAAGGCATCAGATGGAATTCAAAATAGCGTTATATTGGAAGAAGGCGTGGTTGTGAACCGATTTCACCCATATTTCGTACATGTCATCAGGGTGTTAAGAAAATATTATATACCGAATGTCATTGAAATCGGTCTAGTAGTTCCTGAGATATGGTTTTTGGTCCATAAGGGGGCGACGCCACGCCCATTTTAAATTTTTAAAAAAAGCCTGGGTGCAGCTTCCTTCTGCCATTTCTTCCGTAAAATTTAGTGTTTCTGACGTTTTTTGTTAGTCGGTTAACGCACTTTTAGTGATTTTCAACATAACCTTTGTATGGGAGGTGGGCGCGGTTATTATCCGATTTCTTCCATTTTTTAACTGTATATGGAAATGCCTGAAGAAAACGACTCTATAGAGTTTGGTTGACATAGCTATAGTAGTTTCCGAGATATGGACAAAAAACTTAATAGGAGGCGGGGCCACGCCCACTTTTCCAAAAAAATTACGTCCAAATATGCCCCTCCCAAATGCGATCCTTTGTGCCAAATTTCACTTTAATATCTTTATTTATGGCTTAGTTATGACACTTTATAGGTTTTCGGTTTTCGCCATTTTGTGGGCGTGGCAGTGGGTCGATTTTGCCCATCTTCGAACTTAACCTCCTTATGGAGCCAATAAATACGTGTACCAAGTTTCATCACGATATCTCAATTTTTACTCAAGTTACAGCTTGCACGGACGGACGGACGGACAGACAGACATCCGGATTTCAACTCTACTCGTCACCCTGATCACTTTGGTATATATAATCCTATATCTGACTCTTTTAGTTTTAGGACTTACAAACAACCGTTATGTGAACAAAACTAATACTCTCCTTAGCAACATTGTTGCGAGAGTATAGAAATTTCCAACGAAACAGCAAAATGTCTTTCATACGTTTTTCTTAGATAAGTGTATGTATTTATATAAATATAGGAAATTCTTATGTTTTGATAACTAAATGACATTGTTTATTTATTTTTAAATTTTTGTAACTTATGGCATGCCACTTTAAAGCCACTGAATTTATTTTAGTCAAACGATAAGTTCGGCAAACAAAAACATCCTTTGTATGTAGATAAATAAATAAGTACTGTACGAGTATGTATGAACTTGTATGTGCATATACGTATACATATATGCAATTGGGCAGCGAAATTTACATACATATGTATGTATGTATGTACATATATTCCAATATTTATACCAGGCGCGCAGTCATTTGTTTCCTTCGTGGGTTTTGCATTATACACTTTTTTAAAAGGTGTTTCCCTCTAGAATGCCTTAAACGATAAACAATCAGTTTTATTATATTTATTTAATTATTTTTTTATTTTTAATATAAAAACAGGAGTATTTTATGTAGTACGAAATCGTTTAAATTAAAATGGTTTAAAGCTTTACGGAATAATAAAATAAATCATATTTTATTGAATAGCCGCGGTTTAGCACTTTATATTGGGTAGTCGAAAAAGTCTCTTCGTATTTGAAATCAAACTTCAACTTATTTTTTTTTATAATTATAATAATAAATAAATAAACAAATATGTACCATTTTGATCGACCACTTTTTTGCCATTTTTCCGCTAGAGACATTATTCCATCAGTGTATAATAAATCGAAATTTTCAGAACGGAAGCGAGCGAACCATTGTTGTGCTACACGAACTGACACAGCATCGTCTTCATAAACTTCATACATTTCATTGGGAGTTTGCGTGGCATTCTTCCCTTTTTTATATAAAAATTTCAAAATATTGGGAATTTCTATATTATTTTCACTCATTTTTGAACAGCTGTAACTTTTTTTCAACTTCTCCGAATTAAATTTTTTTCGGTTAAATGAAGCTTAAAATATCACCTAACACTATATATTATGACACAATGTGATTGGTTGCTCTGGTGATATACGACTGCATCTATTGACAAAATACGCACTTTCTGGTATGTTTAGGATCATTATCTTAATGGGGTGTCGAAAACAATGGTATATTTAATGAAACATAAGTCACTTATTCCATGACGCCTATAATCAAACGAAATTTGGTCCAATTCCACGATGCCAAAGCGACCCCATACTACGATCTTCGGGCCAGCATACTTGATGATTTCTGTTGTAAATCGTGGATTATATTCCATAGTAGAGGACGCCGGACAAAGTTTCAAGAACTTGAAATAATTTACAATGTCTACAAATAAGACTTAAATTGGATATACATATATGTGAATCTTCTCCAACTACCATCGTCGTCCAATTTAAAACATGAAAAATCAGCAGACTTTTCTTTGTTTTACAGCATATCGTCCTGTCATCGGCTGAAATTTACATTATCAGTAGTTTCTATTTATATCGTATTTTCGTTTCCCATAAATTGATGAAAAGTGATCTTACGTCATTTTACATTTTAGGCGACGGTATGTAAGTGATTACAGGGAAACATATGAGGTAACCCATGGTATGGTAAAATATATTTAGAACTTACGACTCTCAAGTACATATGTACTATATGTATATACATTCGTGGCTACATAGTACATGCATTACTTACTCACAGCAAAATTCGATAATCGAACGAAAGGCTGTCGCCTGATTTCTGCTTTTCAAAGAACTACATTCTTTTCGAGTTATCAACTGGAAGGCTTCTTATCAAAGAATGGTTTCACATTATATATGGTACATATCTACATATGTATATACATAAATGCATACATACATGATGCATATAGTGTAAAATGTGTGGATTTTCGTTTAAATTGAGGCAACGCCTTTACGTTCGCACAATTTGCTTTATTATCAAGAGCATTTATTTTATGAAGTGTGAGTATAAATACTACTATGTGTATACATGTTTGTATATTGTATACATATGTATGTGTATGTGTGTATGCATATATGTATGTATGTACATACATTAAGCTCACGTATTGCGCATACTTACATACATGCTTGGTTAATTAGATTTTATTGTATGGCGTTGAACATTACCATAAAAGGAAATTTATTTTGGTTTACATAGTATTACTAATATGGGTATTAAAAACCAATTCTTATCGCGTTTTCAATGAGTTACGAAAAAACTGACTATGCTACATATATTCCTTCCTTGTGATAAAAGCAATATTTTAATCAACACGTCATAAAACTTTTTTATGTACCGGTCATTGTGGCAAGTCAAATAAATTTATTCGTTAGAATTTTGATTTGAAGTGCTAATACAACCTATCTTACACATACATGCATTTTTTATTATTTTATTTTTTTTATACGCTGAGCAGGGTTAAGTTTAAGAAAAAATCGGAGACCCTATAAAATATATACACCCAACTCTTTTTTTACACGGTAGATACGTTCCTCAAGAAATCCGTGTAAAAAAATGTAAAAAAATAGGCGTTTCCTATAGTAAAATGGGGATACGTTCCATGTCATCTGAAACCGTGTAAGATGAAATAAAGAACTATATTTACTTCGAAAAACCGTGTAAAAAATGTTGAAAACTATAAAATTTCGCATATGCATACAAATTGTATGTTCATATGGCATTTTATTGAACATTAAAACTTAAAATACATAATTCATACAGGTGAAAAATTGGTAGAGCAAGCAAAAAACAAAAGAAATATGTTAATCTAGAAATAAGAACAGAAAAATTATAATACAAATAAAGAAAAAATATTGACAAAGCTACATAATTATTCGTCGCTACTTGATAATAAGCGCAATTGTTTACGACGAACTGGACTAAAGTCGGTATCATCACTAGAGATGTCCATCAAATTATCCAATGGTGACTTTCAACAGATTCCCGTATTTATTCTCATTTTTCTTAATGGTCCTGATAGTAGCTTCGTTTAAGCCAAAATCCTTGCCCGCAGATGTTGAACCTTCACCTCTTGCCAGACAGTTCAAGAATTTTAATTTTACTTCCAAAGAAATGGCTTGCCTTTTACGAATCTTTGAAATTTTGTCATTTTGTTAACTGCATTAAGAGTAAACATTTTATTTTTAAAGCTTAACTAAAAATTTATAGATAAAATATATTTTTTCACTTATTAAGGTCAGAAACGTTCAAATCTAATTGATAGCACGAACATTTGATAAAATATTGCGAGCTAATAAACTTTAAACACTTTAATTAAGCAATATTTTATATAAATATCATGCGAACAAAATGTGTCGGTAAGAGTTATCGAATAAGGGGATTTCCCAGTTACTACTATGTATGTATGTTCATTTCAGCAATGGTGCCAAGTGTGGTAAAAACAAACATAATTACAGGACAGTGAATTTGAAAACGTACCAGATTAAAATTTTTTTACCAAATTTTATTTTTTTTAACCGTGTAATCTGTGTAAAAAGAAAACGTGTAAAAAAAGTTGGGTGTACATACTTATGCGATCAGCGTTTCAAGCTGAGTCGATTTAGCTCCTCTGTATGTATGTTTGTATATAAGCGAACTTAGTGCCTAAGTTTTTGAGATATCTATCTGAATTGCATACGTCCTTTTCCACCCCAGAAGCTGATATTTGTGTAATACTGACGATATCGGAGTATTATAGTATATACATAGCTGTCATACAAACTGATATATCAAATCATGTTCTTTTCTATTTAACAAGATGTGTTCACAAAATTTAGCAAGAATTATTGTCCAACGCAATGTTACGATCTCCGAATATATTGTTTAGATCGTGCCAATATAGCAAGCCTATACCAGTCATTAAGAGTGACCGATAAAATCAAGTCCTTGTATGGAAATTTTTTTTATTTGTGAAGGGTATTATAACTTCGATGCAACCGAAGTTAACAGTTTTTCTTGTTTATTATTGTTATTGTTTTATTTTCTGGTATAAAATACTTTGTTACATTAAATTCTATCCCTTAGGAATGTGAAACTAATAACAAGTAAAGTGTTCAAAATTATCCACTCAAAATTAATTATACTTATACACACTTATAACGGCAATATGCACTTGAAAATGACTCATTCTTAAATTTTATTAGATTTCATTTAATTTTATTGCATTAGTATGCACATACTGTGAATGCATATATATTTATGTGTGTATAATTGTATTTACAAATGTGTGGCTTCCTTCCCTCATAATTTTACTTTGTCAAATACATAAAACGCTCCCGTTTTTACGACTTTCTTTCTTTGGCTGTCCATCAAAAGGGTGATAAAATGCATCTGGGGTTGGGGACTTGATGAATCATCTGTGCATCGAATGCTATATGGCTGCAAATGGTGTAGCTTATGAATTACGATTGACTTCCTTCGGAAGTGACAAATACATTATGCAAAGAAAATAAAATATTTATATTAAATATGTATATAAAATATTTATATACGTATGTATGTATGTATATAAATATTTTTTCACATATTTTTTAATAAATTTATATAACTGCATTCCATTCCGTGACTTAATTATAGTTAAGTAAAAGCCGATAAGCCTTTTCTAATTAAATTCTGTTTAAGAATTAGATTTCGAATGTCAACTCAGTTTATTCTTCTACAGTGAATTCCCCAAATAGCGGATGTTTGATATTGTAAACCTCATTGTAATGAGTTTTGAGTTTTCAAACAAAATCTTTCGCGTTATAATTGTGGAAATTTCTACAAAGTTATAGAAATTGCCTTCGCTCTAACTGATTTTTTTAAACTGATACTTACATACCAACACCGCCTCAACATACCACACAATCTCAGATAAACTAGTCAAATTTTTAAATAGTTGTGGGATTTTTAAAAAAGAGTTTTCGACTGCCATAAATGGATTATAGGATCGTAAGAAGAAAGGAGCGGGATGAAATATTCAGTTCAATCTCTATGTAGCTTTGGCAAACATTGCTTTGATTTTGATTTGTGACATTCACTGTGTGACTTGAGGCGCCGTCCTGTTGGAAATACATATTGTCCAAGTCCAGTTCGAGATGCAATGGTGACTCATGGAGTACTGTGGATTGCTTATTGATGAAGCCATTCAGCTAGAAATGAGCCTCATCGTTGAAGATGATTTTTCGATGAAAATCCGGATCATTTTCAAGTTATTGCTCAGCTCAATTCACGAACATACGACAATTATGGTGGTCAGGCGGCTTCAGTTCTAGTAGGCCAAGGTTTTTTCGCCATAACGACGTAACAGAGATGCCCAACTCTTGAGAACGACGTGTGAGAGACTGATTTAGGTCTTCCTCAGATGGTCTTACGGGCACTTCTTTGTCTCACTGGAACATTTGTACTGTGTCTATGGATTGAAATATTCCCGGTTATGACGGTCATAAATTGGAAGTAGCGCTCTTAAAGTTGAGGCCACTGACTCCGAATTTCGGCAGTAAATTTTAATAATTTCGAATTTGTTGGGTCGTATAGTATATCTTTTCATGATGAAATGATAAACCTTATTGAAGAGAAATGTCAAAAGAGCGAGAAAAATATGGCGATGTTTCCTGTCCCTATCGGTCTACTTTTGTAGCTCCCTATTGAAAAATCCTATATTTGTCGTTCAGATAAAATGTTATTATAATTTTTATTGATGTTGTCATGTAGCTTTTGAGTTAAATGTTTTTGTTCATCCCTGCTTTATAAGATCTCCGACGTTTCCTTAGGGCATTACAAACTTTGTGGTAAACTTAATATACCCTGTTTATGGTATAAAAATAACTTAACCTGTATATTAATTTTCAAAAAATATTTTTAATACATCATTAGTTATTAAAAAATATAATTTTTTTCGAATTCACCTCATAAACTTTTTCTTTTTCCAATTTTTATTATTAAAAGTTGAAACACTAGCTTGTTCTGAATACTGAATCGGTCATTTTGAAATTAGTTATCGAAAACAAAGATAATTCTATTCGATTATTTCATAATTGTAATCCTGCTGTAAGAATTCTTAATTTCTTAATTAATTTTACTCCATTGACAACCAACGCACTCTACATAATCAGTTTTGAGATATTGGTATCAACCATTTCGTTCGTAATATATCAATAGAATTCCATTTACATATACTTTACAGAACAATTACTATAACTAGTAGAAAATCTAACATAGTGCACCTCTTAACTATTTTCAAGAAAAAATTATACAAGTAATTTTTGGACTTTGCTTGTTCTCCTTTCTAATCACAATCAATTGTTGGGGCTTACCCCTAACAATAGATAAAAAATTAAATTAAAAATTTATTTCCCTTATAACCAAGGTTGCTTAGAGTGAAATAGTTTTCATTATCTAACAGTTATTGCAACTGCAATGTTTCAAATCAAATAATAGATTAAGCGTGACTGTCTGCTCGACTGGATGATATATCTTTGTTATTAACATTGTAACATAGTTCGGGAGAATGTTGAGATATCTCATCAGAAATAAATGTGTTTGATAAAAATGGAGAATGAATTGGGAAATTCGGTTCACATCTTCCCCTAACACCATATACCAAATAAAATCAATTTGCACTCAGTTAAGCTAAGCTAATCCTTCAACTAATGTCTGATATTTCTTTATAAAATACATGATAATTTTATACTTATGAATTGGCTCATACAATCCCATAACAACTAATACATACATACATATATATCATTTTAAATTATTTATTACTTATTATTGTGGTTTTGTCACCAATTTAAATCCTTTCGAATAATAAGTCTATCCGCTGTTCTACAAAACCTTATAATAAATGCGAAGTAACATCCCGGCCTAAATATGTATTAATAATAATAACAGTAATTATTTTTTATCGATATCCAATTAAATTGTGTACTTAAGAGTTCGTTCACATGTGCGGATATCCATCTTTCGGAAGTTGGTTTTATGTACAATAAAATATACAATTGAAATATAATATTCTAAAAACTCGCAACCAAACTGTTGACCTTTAAAAACTACCTGTGCCAGCATTACTTATTAAGGATTTAAAAATAAACATGACAACGGATGTGCGTTATACATAAATTATTTATGCAAGGCACATGCAAGTTTTATAATTGAAATGTACGGAGTATGTGGGAAGAAAAGAAAAAGTAATGAATATGAAAAATTATACAAAATAATTGACTTTGTAAGTGCATACATATTTGTACATAGAAGTATGTACGATAACATACAGTTGCGTGTACAAAATAAGCAGTACTAAGTTATTTTTCAAACTTTAAGCGCCGTTTTCTCGAAGCCATATTTTTCAAATTAGAGTAAGGGATTACGGAAAAAGTGGAAAGCCGATTTTTTCGGATAATTTTTTTTTAAAGAGCATAAAATAGTCTAGATATATTATGATCATAAAAAAGTCTAGTACATAGTCTGAAAAGTTTAATGCCAAATTTTTGCACAACAAAAAAAAAACAGCTTCTTTTTTGAAACGTAATTTTTGTGGTTAATATGAAAAATCTATCTAGGATAAGAAACTTTCCGGCAAAATTCCGATTTCTTTGGCGCAGCGATCTGAAGGTACCGTTGGAAAGAGAAAGTCCTCCCGCTTAAAGAAAAGGCACCGCAAACGCTTAGTATACGAGATATTCGACTTTAAAGTTCAAAAATTCTAACATTTTAACAAGCAATTTCACAACACAATTCACGCACATTTTTCGCAACGCGTCCAAATGCCATCAACGCAGAAAGGAGTACTACGCGAAAGTACTTCAGCCACACGGGTATTGGCTCGGCCATGGTTATTTTGTTAGAACGTCCCCGAAGAACGCCAACGCAGAAACCAGTACTAAAAAGTAAAAAAAAACGCTGTCGTTGAAAAATCCTTCATATTTGGTTTTCAAAATGTGGCAACCCTCATTTTGCTTATAATTGGAAACACCCCAACCTTTTTAGCTATGAGTGTGTTAGGTGATTTTTAAACTAATAAATTTAGCTAAAAAAACAAAATAAATGTGAACTTATTTCAATATTTAAAGTGTATTTTTCAATACACGAACTGAAAAATATGAAAAAACTTAGTTAAACATTGTGAAATACCATGTGTTATTTATAAAAATTTTTGAAGTTTTAAACGCGAATATTTTAAAAATTATAAGTGTTAGCAACGTTATTTTTACATATTCCTCCTCTGAGAAGCTTGATTTTATGATGTGAGCTAAAAATTATTAATTAAGGCTTTCTACACCATTTCCGATGTCACTACGACTTACAGTAACTACGAAAAGTCAATTAAATATTTATTGTGCTTTTTTTATTCTTTAACCATTTCCTTCAATATACATATGTACTTATTTAGGTACATGATGTCAAGAATACGCGCATCGTTTTCATTTCCCGAAAAAAATCGCGAAAAAGTACTTATTTCGACCTCTATGGGTACTTCCCCCTTAAGCTTATTATGTCAATGTGATAAAAACACAACTTTACTCAAAGATTGAATAAAATTCGTAATATTTCTAGTTGATATAAACCAGTAGCAAAGCAGTTAACGGACTAATCTGCTATGGTCTCATGGTCTCAGGGATTTCATATTCATATTACCATAGGGCCATGCAAAAGTCATGAGTAATAAAATCATATACAAGGTGCTTTCCAAAGTAAACAGGACTTCTTGAATCTATCGCTCCCTGGTGGCGCCATCTTTATCGATTGTACAGTGAATTTCACGACATTTCATCGATTGGAAGTGAAGTTATTGCGTTTTAAGTGTCAGTATGTTTGTGTTATCGGTGCGAAAATGAGCTTCGAACAAAGAACCAACACTAAATTTTGTTTTAAAATTGGTAAAACTTTTACCGAAACTTTTCAATTGATGAAACAAGTTTATGGCGATGATTGCCTATACCGTAGGAGATTGCACGAGTGGTTTCAACGTTTTCAAAGTGGTCTTGAGGACATAAATGACGATCAACATCTGGGCCAATCAAAATCCATAATCACCGAAAATTCCATCGAAACTGTGCGTGAATTCATCAAAAATCAGCCGAAATCATCATTGAAATTCATGGAAATGGAATTGAACATCTCCAAAACATCGATTTATCGCATTTTGACCGGACATTTGTGGTTGCGAAAGGTGTGTGCACGGTTTGTTCCGCATAAATTGACTGACGACCAAAAATTGCTCAGAATCCAACATTCGAAGGACGATTATTTGACCAAAAATCACATTTTAACCATTAACCACTCCCCGTACTCACCTGATATGGCACCGTGCGGCTTCTTCCTTTTCGGAAAAATGCATTTGCCATGAAAGGAAAGCGTTATGCAGACGTAGAGGCCATTAAAAAGGCTTGCACTGGAATACTGGCGGCCATACCGGCCAACGAGCTAAAACACTCGTTCGATATGCTTTTGGACCGTGCAAAAAGCTGTATTGAAGCAGATGGAAACTACTTTGAATAAAATAAACTGATTTTGCCGCAAAAAAAAACCATTTGTTCTGTTTTTTTTAAGTCCTGTTTACTTTGGAAGGCACCTTGTACAAGTATATGTGCATAAATAAAACTATTTCGATTTCTTGGGCTTTTTACATACATACATACATATATGTATATTTATACTATATACTTCTACTTATGGTATAGATGGACAATTTTTTGATTATCCATAAAAAGAAATATACTTACGATTTAATTTATTATGAACATATACACTATGTGTATGTATGTATGTATGTTTATATGCATATATGAAAAAGGCCAACGGCCGGCCAAAGGATGGTTCGCAATATTCGTACCTACTACTTATTTGATTATAACGTACAAAATCACATTTTATTTATTATTATTTTGCTACTAGTCTTATAATTGGGTGTGTATTCCAAACGAAACCTCCAACAGCGAGATACATAAATATGAATGGAAAACAAAGAAAATAAAGAGAGAAATCATTCAATGAGAATGCGCACAGTTTTAGGCACATATAGTACATATGTATGTATGTAAGTATGTATGCCTATACATAAGTGAAACAGTGCATAGAGGAGAGGAAGTTCAAGTTCAAACTTACATTTGCACAAACTACAATATATCTGTGCGGCATTTAAACGTATAAGTATATACCTGTATATAGAGATATCTATACATACCTATAGGTATGTATGTATATAGTTTACAGTATAAAAACACATACATATAAGGATATCTAAAAACGCGCTATTACCGGGTACCTGCTGACTTTATACCTAGACTGCTTGTACATATGTATGTGCACTTTGATATTTATCTGTGTATGTACACTGTACTATATATACATTGTATGTTTCATCTATGTATGTACCCCTGGTGAATAGTAATGGAGCCAAGACGTGTATGGTGCCATACATACATATGTTAACGCAGGAAATGAAGGCAAATAAATGCCAGAATATTAAAGACCGTGGCCGTCGTCGCAATCTCACCCGCAAAAATCATATAAACATACATATGTATGTATGTACATTCATGCAGCTTGGCTGCTCATACGTTTATTTATACATTTATTTGCATAAAATATTATAATGCCGCCACCGCAACACTTGAGACCAGTTTAGCTGCGAGCTATTTTTTTGTAAAGGCCATTGCCGGCGCTGCCTGCCTACTTCATAAAAAGTGAAAACTTGCAGGCGATGCGGTTTGTGCACTTTTATAAAGCGATGAGCAATGCCATTGCGCCTAAAACTGCACCAAATTGTTTGCTAAAGGGAAGAATAAAAATGTATATGCGGGCATATCTTTGTACGAGTATCAACACAGTTCACCAGCCTTTTTTTCTCTTGGTTGATTGCCTTTTGACTCACATTCTGCGCTTGCACACAAGTTACAACCCCAATATACATACATATGTATTTGTTGTGTTCGAATCTTTTTGAATTTTCGTTTACACTTGCCAGCCATATGAAGTGTGGCAACATCGCATTGTGTTCTTTAGTTAGATGTCAATATGTATTTATGCATTTATATAGGTGTGTATATATGCATTAGTCTGCTAATTTGCATGTGTATGCGTTGGCAACGGCCGGGTTCGCTGCTTTGGGCTGGGCCACATGGCGACCGGTGCGGTGCACTACACGCTGTATGTGCCGGGTTGGGCCGGCATATTGTGCGCATGCGTGGAAAAAATGTGCGCCGGTTTTCTTGTATATTTTTGCATTAAAAATAACTGACTCAATGCAATGCAGAGGGTTGTGTTTACTCATGTAATAATTTATGGTCATATGATTTCCCGGCTTTTTTTCAGTTTTTCAGCATCAATGACATTTTTTTGGGAATGGATTCGCCGCTGTAGTTATTGATTTTTCGTAAACGAAAATTGGAAGTGCACAGAGAACTATTTGTAAATATGTATAATACAGACATATAAAATATGCAGGTATATATTGTACTATATATGCTTACAGTGTTTCGTTTTACTACACTTACATATATGTATATTTTATTAGTTAAGGTCGGGAAGTGCTGTAACTAGAATACTTTTAAATATAAACAAAATACTAAAACAAACTACTTGGTATACCAAGATTAAATTTAAGGTCTTATTTATATATATTTTATCCTTTAAAGAGCGTTTTATCGACTTCGAGAGAATAACTTGAAATTTTTCATTTCAAGGTTAGGTACGTATACGTAAGAGTTTAGAATCCACGACGCAATTTCGAATTATTAACTGAGGATAACTATTTCACTGCGTGTCGGAAAATACTGTATCCTTTCAGAGAGGAAAATTCAAAGCAGAATTGATTACATTACAGCAGAAAGACTCGAAAAAATCAAACTCTGCTTAGTAACTCAATGACGAAGCTTTTTTTTTTTGTGGCCTTAGGGAATCTTAATTTAGTACGGTATATACGGGTCGTGTCGTATTTCTATCGGAAAGTAAAAAAGTCGTTATTGTCAAATAGAACTGCAAAATCGAGGAAGATGGAACGGCTGGTGCTTTACATAATTCAAGAGAAGCGGAATAGCCTTATTAATATTGTATACTTGTATATAGATCAAACGCGAGATACGATGAACTCATTGAACCTTATCAGTGCATATTTACATTAAAGCAATATATTTTTGAAATATTATCCATCCAAAAATATTAAAAACTACCATAAAAGAAGTAACCACAACCGTACTACCCATCTGAGGCGGATCCGTTCTCACGACAGTTGGAAGCAACCCAAACGGACCCGAATTTGCCTTGAAATTACTAAGGGAATGTTTTCTGATACTACAACAACAATGAACTTTGTGGGCCATTCCATTACTAATCAAACCTTTAAAAAAATATTTAAATTAGGAGAGCTCGACATAGTTCACAAAAAAATTCTTGTAAGAATATTGCTTGAGTATGCTTATCATACTAGATAACCACTCCCTTTGGCCTCTTTCCTCCAGTTCGTGGTTAAAATTAGCATCGACACCATTTTCGATAACGGATGTCTTTGGTAAAGGGTTTTCTCCGAGATTGGCTTGTTGGAGCAATGGTGAACTAGTGGCACAAGTAAAACAGAAAAATAGTTTCTTAAATCTTTTTTCGAAGTTATTTATAAATAAACTTCCAAATTATTTATATTCCAAATTTATTAAATATGTTTATTTTTAATTTTTTGTTCATATTAAATATGTTTAGTTATTGCATTTTATACGATCACCTAATAAATAGGTTTTTTGCGTGTAAATGTAGCCTAACAATATATATGCTTTATTGTGAATTCTAATAGCTGCGTCCTATTGTGAACATGCAATCAGCTGTTTATAGTCCGTTATTGGAAAATCTTAGGTTGTGTTATTCTTTTCCCGGATTGAAAAAATGGCATTAACTAATTTGTTAGTGAAAAGCAGCTTAACTACAGTTATACGAAACAACAATGTGCTGTTAATTTCAGCAAGATTAGGACATACCATACGCGGCAAACGGCCAGGTGTTGCAAAATCATTAGAACAACGTTTGCAGGGTGGGTGATCATAACGGCGTGCTAGTACCGTATTATTGGAAAATGTTACGTATTATCATGATTAATGAATGGTAATTTTTTGTATATTTTAGAAGAAAATGTCAAAGATCCAGAATTAACAGCACGTGTAAACATTGGTTTCCCACATTTAAAATCATCGCGTTCGGAGCAGTTGAAGCAGCGACTAGCGCACTTGAAAGCCCAACGATCTAGTGAAGAAGTGGAAAAATTAGCTCGAGCTAATAAATGTAATAATATTTTCAACCCATATCGTAATTTTTAATAATGAATTATTTATTTCAGTATTAATTGATTTGGATGAAGTGGACCGGGAGTATCGAGCCACCACCGGTCAATATGATATGCGTGTAATTGCTGACCATTATGGCATTTTTGATGATCTATTTGGTTTAGCATATTTTGTACCTCGAGTGGCACTGAATATTCAGGTATTTGGTATAACATAGAATATAATTTCGTTGGTAAATTATTTTGCTTTTATAGTATCCACTTGACGGCGGTAATTTAAGCTGTGTTTTTAATGGAAACGTCATAAAACCTGCGGAAGCGGCAAATGCACCAGAGGTCAGTTTTGATGGCACGATCGATCCTATAACTGGGAAGGTATGAATTTTATTTAGTGACAACACATTTTCTTGCATTTATTTTATTGCTGCTGAAGTAACACAAGTTATTTTATATTGCAGAAATCTACAAAAGATAGTTTTTGGACGCTAGTAGCTACGAATCCTGATGCGCATTTTACGGATAGTTCTTCTGAATATGTGCATTGGTTTATGTAAGCTTTCGATCATCCTTTTTCACCTTTATTAGCATAATAATTATATTTACTTATTCTGTACATAGCTCAAATATTCCCAACGGTGATGTTAAGAAGGGCGAAGTGTTGGTCGAATATTTACCACCTTTTCCACCAAAAGGTGTTGGCTATCAACGCATGGTCTTTGTTTTATACAAACAAAATGGCAAAATGGATTTCAGTCAATATAAGCTCTCACAGAATGAGACGAATAATCTAGAGAAGCGTACATTCAAAACACTGGATTTCTATCGCGATCAACAGGATCATATAACCCCAGCGGGGCTTGCATTTTTCCAAAGCGATTGGGATAGTTCAATTACGAACTTCTATCACAATGTGTTAAGTATGTTTGAATAAAACTTCAATAATAAAATTATAAATTAAAAAATATATAATTTTTTCAACAGATATTAAGGAACCAGTTTTCGAATATGACTTCCCCAAACCATATATAGCTGATCAGAAATTCTTCCCGCTGAAGCAGGCGTTCAATTTGTATTTGGATCGTTATCGTGATCCTAAAGAGATCAATCAAGAATTCCTGGAACGCAAATTGGCTACGACGCATCCATTTGAAGGTCCTGAAGAGCCTCTGCGCTTCCCAAATGCGCATCCAATACGTGGTGTGCCGTCCTGGCTCAAGACAGAAATACGAAAGCGACGACTCGGAATTGGGCGCATTAACGACTATAATTAAGTGTATAAAATAAATTGTAAAAAGAAAATACATAATTCATGTGTAAACAATTACGAAAAATATAGTAAAAATTTTTTAATTTAATTTAAAACATCTATTTAATTCAAGTTAGTTGCCCAGACATTCGTTTTTTATTGAAATAACCGATTTTATCAATTTTGTTATTATTATCGGGAGAACACTGTACACGGTTTGATCTGCGAAATTTATAAGCAAATCCGAGCCAAAACACCAGGCGCCCAGAACAGCACAGAAAGCAACCCACCGTCTCCGTTCATTCACAATAGAGAATTTAGGAGGTTAGGTAGTGTTCACACCAAGCACGTCTTATTTAATTAGTTTGAATTTAAAAACAAAAAAAAAACAGTTATTGAGTACGATTAATTGATAGATTTACTATTTTATATAATAAAAATACTTAATAACATCTCAATAATTAAATTTTTTCTGCTTTTAAAATCAAACTAATTAAATAAGACGTGCTTGGTGTGAACACTACCTAACCTCCTCAATTATCTATTGTGAATGAGCGGAGACGGCGGGTTGCTTTCTGTGCTGTTCTGGGCGCCTGGTGTTTTAGCTCAGATTTACTTATAAATTTCGCAGATCAAACCGTGTACAGTGTTCTCCCGATAATAATAACAAAATTGATAAAATCGCTTATTTTAATAAAAACGAATGTCTGGCCAACTGACTTTAATTAAATAAATGTTTTAATTCAAATTTAAAAATTTTAAATTATATATATATATAAGTACGTATGTATATATATATACATGTATACATATGTATATATATAAATTTGGATTTAATCGTGTACACTTGAAACAAATCAACTAAATGTTGCTGTTTAAAAAGTTTTTAGGATTATATACACATCCTGAACTAAGAAAAATGTAACATTCATATTAAACGTTATCAGTGAATTTTTATTGTGTGGTCATTATAAATACAAGTACTTCAACCAACTTAATATATTTTTGTTACATAAAAACTAAGCGCCGTTACATCTCATACAACCGTTTTCCTTATAGCATGCGGCACAATTTCTTATGTAATTTTTATTAATAAATATTTATGAATTTTTTCAACGTTTGCATTACATTGTCAACAAATAAACTTCTTAAAATATACTTTGAACATTAATAGAAATTTGATAAAAACCGATTATCGCAACATACATTTTTTAGAGTTTGATGTGTATTTCTCGTTTCGTAACTTAAGCGCTTTCGTCACTATATTACTAATGTTAAAAAAGAGATAATGCATATTACATTCTCGATAATAAATATTTGGCACAATTGTTGTTTATAATAAATTCTTCCTTTTTATATGGGTGATAAAAGCGCATATTCATAGAATTGTGTTAAAAAGAATTCTATGAAAAAGAAATTTAATTGGCACAAAAAGGGTTTGCCCAAATATGTATATAACTTCAATTTTTTCACAACAAATTTACTTTATTATGTCTAAAAACTAGCAAAAAAAATAGACTCAAAACAAAATATTTTAATTTTTACATAATTATTTAGCACATTTCATTAAATTTTGTGTCGCTAGTGGAGAAATAAAATTAAGTACGGCTAGCAATAAGCATTATTCAGATTCTTAAATTTTTTACTGCTTTGTTCACTTAATAAAATATCATTGATAAGTGGACAACTAAGTAATAAACATTGTGTTGTTTTGTAAATTTTTCTTTTTTGAATATTTTTTCTTTCAGAAGAATTCAAATCAATAGTAAGGTTTTCAGCTAATATAAGCATTTATAATTGATTTTAGGATACTTTTTTATAAGCATTCAGTTCACGTTAACACATCAGGACCTTAAAAAAATTTAAATTATTAGTTGAAATAGTAAAAGCACTTTTTAAAGACTTAGTCTTATAACTCTATTATAACCGCCATTTTTTTATTCTTCACTTAATGATGGTAAAATTTTGTTAAAATAAATACTCTTAAATTCCACGATGCAAATAAATTGCAAATTAAAATAATTTCAAACAGCTGATTGACGCGCCAAAAACTTACAGAAATATTAAGCTTGCCAGATTGGTGACGTGAAATATATCCTCTTATCGCTAACGAATAACGTAACGAATTAAAAAGCCGATGAGAATCCCACTACTTAAGACGATATTTTACAGTTTTTTATACTTTTGTCATAAAAATTATAGAAACCATATTAAAATAACTTTTAACGAACTTTCAAACAATACTTATCTCTGAGACAAAAAGTAGTAAGTTAAATGGTATACCCAATATGCTTTCATACCTATCAACTTAGCTTAAAACTAAATTATATTGAAAAATGTGCGTATTGTTATGAGTTTTTATCATAATAATTTAACAATTAAATATATTTTTTCATTTGAGGCTCCTTTTCTTTTGATAAATTTTTATCACGTCTATCAAATTCTAACATATGAGGTTAATAAAGGCTCTTACTTAAATATGTGAATTCTAATATATATATGCTGATATTACAATTTGCTGCCTATTTTAGTGACTTTGATACTACTTTTTGCTTTCTCAAGTATTTAAAATGTTTTTTATGCGTTTAGGTCTCTGCCTTGCCGTAGGAACCAGCTGGTGGTCGATACATTGCTGGTAATGAAAAAACCTGTGGCAGATTGAACGCATATTTGCGCTTATCAATATTTTTAAAGACATTATCCATACGTGTTCCATCGCTACGTAAAATAAAAAACATTGAAATATGCCTATTTATTCAATAAAACGAAATTAGAAAAATAGTTTATATTTACCTGCGCATAGTGCTTAGAACATAGGGAACACTTTTGGCTGGCAAATTAAACTCTTGCACGAGCACTCGACACTGTTCCAGTGTCACCGACATGCCAGTACGGTCTTTGGCACTTTTACATGAGGTAAAACGCAAGCCAGACATTAGACGACACGCATCTTCGGCTAAATGCAAAATTTTCACATTCTTTGATACATTTGAACGCAACTGATCCTCCATAAAATTGAGTATGTTAGTGAGTGCTTGCGTTGCCGGGGGATGGGGTTCATGCTTGCTTGGCGTATCTGGCGTAACGAGTTGCAACTTCCGGTAACGACTATAATACTGTTTTAGACGCACAAAATTGTCCCAATTCGAACGATGTTGTTCACGTGTTTGTCCCAATGTTTCGGCTAATGTTGCTTTTTCATTTATGCCGATATTGAAGAACACCGGTGTTAATTTGAAGGTGATCGTCTCTTGCGTTGGCATCACAGCATACACATGCTCTGGCACGGGTAGCAAAACATTCAATGATTGCCTCGAACCGGTGACTCGTGGCATCGGCATCGGCGAGTGCACATCGCTACCGAAAATAAGTAAATAAAAGTTAGTGATGAATTATCGCGTATATGAAAATCACATACCATTGTGTATTACTGCGCATTAGCGTAAAATTCACTGCAGAAAGATCCTCAATAGCGATGCACATATCGCCCCACATATCCGTTTCGTTGCCATACAACGAAAGCAAACCTTCGAAGTATGCAAGTGGTCCTAAATCCCTGAGTATCTTGATAAAGTTTTCGGTTATCTCAGTGCCCCATAGTTTGGCCATTAGTGCAGCGATGAGAGCTGTCAACTGCAATGTAAATAACAACTAAATTAACTTAACACTTTTTATTCGAAGGCAAAGAGTTTACCGCTTGTGAAAAACACACATCACGCCGATACATAATTTCTAAATTTATACTGTTGCGTTTCATATCCTGCTGTAGACGTTGCACGGAATGCATTAGACGAGCTGTTTTCAGCAAACCATCCATGGCATGTCGTAATTTTCGCATCGAGGGGCGCAACTCGGAAGCCCAATCTGTGGTAAGCGATAAGTCGAGGCCTGAATAATAATTAAAAAGTAAATTGTCAAACTAATTTTTTTTTGTTTTGGATTGATAAGACAATGTCTTATACTTTCAAGTATTGAATATGATCAGTACTCACCATCCGTGAATTTGTTTCCTTTTTTAGGTGGCGTGATACCTTCTATATTGGTCACAGATGGATGATCTTGTTCTTTGATTTGCTCCAGCGCTTCAACATTTTGTGTGAGGTCTAAATTCAGCCCATTACCATTGGTAACCCCCGCCTGCTCATCAGTAGCTTCTGAAACCATGCCAATATCTTCGATTTCTGCTATCTTATTTTGACTAGCTACAAGATCTGGCGGTGCGGGAGAGTGTTGGAATCCCGTTCGTTTCATATTAGGCTTTGGATGTCGCAGACGTATTGCTGGACTACCACAACGTCCACAGAGAAACTTAATTTTACTCACGAGACACATAACACTTGCCTCAATGTTTAATTGCGTTAAATCGAGTGGCTCGGGCTCTTCTGTGGGTCGATAGTAATTAGCAGATGGCGAAGAACTCATAATTTTTGTATCGAGAAAACTGCCATGTTGCTGTGCGGTAGCATTGTAATCTAAATCTAACTCAGAATCTATGTGCGTTGCGTATTGTGTATCGAAATTTCTTGGCACAGATGTATGCGAAGAGGGAATTTGACTTCCGTTATTCAACTGCCCCATATCAACCTCGTCCAGGTCAATTAATTGAAGCGTTGAAACATCATTGCCGATGTTCGCATTTATACCATCTGCAGTGCTAAAATGGCTTTCAGTAAATGTAATATCGGTTGTGGGGTCATTCAAATGTACTGGTAAAGATTGGAATGTAGCTTCCGCTTCTGCTTCGCTTTCAACACCAGTTGTAATGTTTTTGATTGCCGCCCGATTGCGTAATTGTTCGTTGTAACTTTTTACGGTGCGATGTAGTGCATGTATGGCATTTATGTCCATCGTCGAGGGTGACGGCCGTAGACAAAGGCTATTGGAGCGAACTAATGGGCGACCCGCACAGCCGGCGAAACCTGTGGGGGTCTTAGTGCGAGGCCAGAGGTCTGGTGGAGCGACAATAGGTGTCGCAAAATCTTCCAGTTCAGGAGATTTCAAGTCCAGAGCGCAGAGTTGTTGAGTGATTTTTCGAAATGGTGACATGGGCTAAGTAAGAATATAATTTTATTATTATTTTGTTATAAATAAAATTTCAGTGATCAAAGGTTAAAATTTACCATCAATACGTTGTCAGGTTCCTCAATGATGCGGTGCTGTTCAACAAATGCGAAAGCCTCCTCCACCAAGCTTGGTTCCCATATATTCAGTAAGGTTTTGGTTTTCGTAATCATCTCATTGCACAAAGGCATCATTCCTTTTGGGTTTTTACTCTTGGCAAGTGACAGTAGTTGTGACATTATTTCAACGATCTCCTTACGTAGCTGCTTTATAGCCTGTACGGCATCGTTGGCGGCTTGCACTTTGCATGCATTGCCTTGTTCGAATTTCGATGGTGAATCTTTGGTTTCTTGTAATAACCTTGGATATGAAATATTTTAAAAGTGAATGAGCATACTAAAATATTAATTGCTTAAAGTTTTAAAGTTTGTAAACCCGAAAATCAATTTGCTTCTTTTGTTTATAAGAAAAATTAAATATAACTTACTTTATAAGCCCTCCAGTACGACCTTTGCCAGCATGACGTGTAAATGCACCAACCGTTATAATGTCCAGAATACCAGACCGATTCAAGGTGTCATTCTGTGCCCACATTCGTTGCAAATGCAAATTGACTGGTATAAATTCAAGCGATTCATCAGTCTTTACGGAAGAACGTTTGAAATACGGACCTATGATATGGGAGAATTTTGTGAGATTTACAGCATTTTTTTTTTAACAATTTAAAAACCTGTTGTGTATGCTAACGTAAAAACTCGTAAAATTAAAAAAATAGTAACGAAAACATACATATCTAATATAAACTTAAAAAAAATTGGAACGAATTTTGATATATTGGAACAAATTTTGATTTTTTTTAATAGAGGTAAGAGCTGCCTTTACTTAGGTAGTGTATAAATCAGGTATTAATTACCAACATTTAATAATACCAATGATCAAATTTGTCCCGGACTGACCAAAAAAAAATAAATTTTCACGTATTTTAATAAAAATCTCGGCCTCAACTGGGATAGCCTTCGGTACCTTCCGCGAATTTTGTTTTCTTTTTCGCTTTAGGCTCATTTTGTGAAGCACCATTCGCTAGATTTTTGGAGAGTTTCCATGTCATATTCATAAACGTTCACCGGTAACTTTGCGTTTGATGAATATAGGGTTCTTCAGCTACGGTGTCAAGCATTTTTTTTTACGTTTTTCCAAAATATTCAGATCGCTTGATACGAGTCTACCATTGACACGCTTCATACCCAAAACATTAACCAAAATGTGTTGAGTCTGTACATAAGATATATCTTTCGATGGCAACACTACAATTTTCAAACAATGGTAAAATAGACTTCCCAAAGTTATTCTCAAACATGTTCAACGATTGCGTAACCGTGATTCCAAATCACGATCAAATTTCAAACGAACATGAAAAAGTTGTACCAATATAAGAGAAAAAATTAAAACCAATCCGGCTCAAATTTGATACACAAGTTAAATAACTCCAATTAGTCTAATATTACTTTAAGTACATAGTTAAATAACGAATTAGTTTAAATTACTACCGAATCGTCGGCGTTATTAACTCACCTTCCTCCTTGGTAATCTGCTGTAGATTTTGTTTCGCCTGCGAATAATCTTTCAGTAATTTTAGATGTTTATCAAGTAAATCCATTTGGCGTTGTCGCCATTCGCCACCTAATTCACCCATACCAGAGATTTCTTGTAACAATTCCTTTTCACGCAATATCCATATAGAGCTTCAAATGTGATGAAAACATTAATAACTTTACCAACGTAGTAAATTTATTGTTCTTACAGTAATTGTTGAGGTATTGTAAAGCTGTATTTGCTTTCGAGCAGTGTTTCGTGAACACTGATGTCGCCTCCCATACCTGAGTGTAAACGATATGTGTGAATCTGCAACAGAATATGAATGTAATTACATTATACGTATTCATAAAACTATAATAAAACTCACCAAAGGATTTGCGAATACTAATTGCAGAAGGCCTTGAAAAGGTACAAATAGTTTCACACCCAATTTAGGTGGCAGAGATTGCGAACGTCGATGGCCTAAGGAACAAATATTTAGTAAATATATGAATAAAATTGGAAATAAGTAAACACCGCTACATACCTTTCGTGTGCTCTTCAAACACCTGCGTAGTGGAACGGGGTGGCGATTGTCGATCTGTCTCCGGAGCCCATGAGGCGATCGTTATAAAGCCACCCTCACCGTCCAACGCACGCAGTGGAATACGGAAGCGAGTAGCATCCTTTTTAGCATGTAAATCAACAGTCATTATCAAAAAAAAAGGCAATTGAAAATGTGCAACTCACTTGTATGACACCTAAAGCCACTTCAGCGTAGGCAAGTGGCACAGCGGTGAGTGACAAGCGTTCGCGTACATCATAGACTGTAAAACGCAACAGTGTGTCTGCTGAGAAGCCATCACTTCGTTTAAATCGCATAGTGCACAAGAATTGCGGATTCGCAGAGCGTTCGACGACTTCGGTACGCGCAAAATCACGCCATGTATTACCAAGCGAAAGTAATGAACAGACGACGCGTGTATTCGGCAGTCGTCCGTGATCGCCACACGGCAGACTATCACAGGATAAGGCAGACTCACAAATTGGTATTTCGCTGAGGTCTAAAGGGGCACAAGCGAAGCGAAAATTGACGATTGGAGAAAGAATGACAGAAAATTAAGGTGTGTTAAAAAGTGTTAGGGTTATATATGATTCAGTTATTTATATTAATGAATGGAGAGAGTAAGCTATACAAAAAAATATCTATGTATCGGGTGATTTTTTAAGAGATTGATAACTTTTTAAAAAAAAAACGCATAATGAAATTTAAATTATGAATTAGGATTTATAAACACGGTATTATTTTAAATAGATAAAGAATATTAATGCATTTTATCTGTGAACGTTTTAACTTTATTTCATTGAGTTCAAATATTATCATACATTTATGTACTAATAAAGAAATATTATATTTATGTAAATATACAAAAATGCAAACTTTGGTATCACATTAGTTGTTATGTAAGCTATTTACAAAAAAATATCTATGTATATAAAAATATACAATATTAATATTTAAACCATCCATAACCAATATAACAGAAATTTTAAAATTCCAAATGCCTAGAGATTTCACATGCACAAGTTGTCATAAAATTACGTCCCTGCATTCTCAAAAATTTGTCGATTTTTATAGAAGGTAATAGGAAAAACTTGTTTGAATCGACAAATATGTCACATTCGAATCTCAAGAAAAAACTATATTTGCCGAGTTAAGAGGAAAACTTTACAGCTTAAAACTGGGGGTTATAGAGATCATATCAGAGACTAAGTGCTAAAAACAATTTATTTTAACTACCGGAAAGGATTTACTACATATATGACGTTAAATAGCTCAGCAAATTAATTTAATAATAATTTCAAAAGTATTCAGAATTCACTAAAAAATTTGGCTTATGGTTAAATTGGTGAAATTTAATACAATTCACAAGAATAAACAATCGAATTGAATTGTCAAAATAAATTGAATTTGCTCTGTAAAAAAAAAATTAGCACTGCGTGCTTTTAAACAAAAACCCTTATTACAGTGGGGTTAATATTAAAATGTTGCTAAATAACTGTTAAATTAAAATTAACTCTACGTTATTAATCGTTAATTAAATTTATTAAATTTTTCTATGCAATCTAAGCTAAAAAAAAATTATTAAAAAAAAATATATATACATATGTATATATATGTATATCATATATATACATATGCTAGTTTTAAAAAATCTATGGCAATTTGAAACTTCTTAAAATTGTATAAGATCACCTTCTTCCACTTTGATCGATGCTGAACTCTTTGTTTTTGGCACTGCAGCACTGCCTCCACCATTGGTTGCTGCATTCAAAAGTAATGCATCGGTGGCTGATGTAAATGTACCCGCCGGTGACACACCACTCTCGATGCGATTGCCCATTTTATTAGTAATTTGATCTTGTAAATATTTAATTTGCCGATCTAAATAGGCATAGGAGGCTAACTGAATGCACTTCACCCACTCCAAGCGCTCTTTGGCCGTACGTGTTGAGATTCGTTGCGGCTGACTGCCTTCGAATTCTAAAACAATAAACAAATACAATTTCAGCGTATTTTTTTAGTTCTGATAA
Source organism: Bactrocera neohumeralis (assembly GCF_024586455.1). Classification (NCBI taxonomy): domain Eukaryota; kingdom Metazoa; phylum Arthropoda; class Insecta; order Diptera; family Tephritidae; genus Bactrocera; species Bactrocera neohumeralis. Next base: position 27,815,197 of record NC_065922.1, read on the forward strand.
ATGCTTACCTAAAATGAATGCGAAACCGTCAAATTCGCGCTCTTCATTTCGTATCAATGGTCGACAGTTTTCAAGCACGAGTAAACCAGCTGGTGGTGACTGAGCATCGTGATCCTTTAGGTAGAATAACAAATTACCTCGTAACTTACACCAACGCGGGTAATTTACTAAAAAACATGAATAAAAAAATATACCATCGAAAAGTTTACTTAAAAGTATCGGGTTGAAAGCAATTTAAAAATTTTTAAATTTGGATAGTGAAGTCGTATTGATTATTTATTGAAATTATACATTTTGAGGAGCCGAAACCAAATTTCCCATTAAAATGTGTGAAAGTGAAGTAAGTATTTTACAGAATGCAGTAGTACATAAATCGATTAAACTGTGCAGCGCTTGAATAAACATATTTATGAATATTATATGCCTTGCTACGGATTAGTATTGTGCTTTAGGAGTGATAAAAATAAATTCTTTACCTATCTTTACATTTGTTACAAAAGATATAACATGGTTTTGTGTAAAGGTATTCGTTTATGTATGGTATTTGGTATTACTCCTGTTAAATATGAGAAAAAACATGATATGGTTAAAGTAATGTGAAAAAATGATTTTCATACATATAAATGTATACCATATAATACAAAAGAAACATAATTTATATAATGAAAGCATTTTTTAAACTATTTTGAAGTGAAATAAAATCGGCAAATTTAGTTTATATTCTTTAGGAACTATTGTTTACACACAATACACACATTAATTGAATTTTTAGCCAATTATTGAGTATATAGTAAACATTCTTATGTATATTTAATCATCAAAAAAGAGCAAATTATATGTATATTAAATACATTTAAACGTAAATAGTTATATATATTTTTTATATACCATGCACTTTTATTATAAATAAATACATAATTAAGCCCCGCGATAAAAATTACATAGGTAATATTTGTTGCCTGCCCCTACTATAAAATAAATGGTGTATTTAGCGATTTTAAATTGGCATGATTTTTCACATAGTAATAATATGAATAATTGGCTAAAATTTCGCGCCACAATAATTAATTTTAAATATAGTCAATGGTTACAAAATGCATACTTATTAACCAATAGTTAATATATCCCAAACTTTTGATATACACTTTTTACAGAGGCAATAATTAAAAACCAAATATATGTATATATTTATATGTACATACATACATTTACATATGGTTATATAAACACCAGCATACGAAATTTTTTATCTTACCATCTGCACGACGAAAAAACCCCTCTTGACGTTCTGTTATTATCAAAAGTCCTTCCTTTTCAAATTTTACTGTAGGGTTTGTGGCTAATGTCGCTAAACCATGCTTATTGAAGCGCATATTTTCAGGTATCTCACGGTTTAGTCACCTTTTGCCTCCGTTATTTTGGAACTTTGGAGATTGCTATTATTTGTAATAGCTCGATGGCTAAAAAAAAAAAAAAAGAAAAAATGTTTAAAACAGAAAATATTTCTCTTAATTTAATAAAAAAATAAAACGCGTTTTATGTAGTTCTCATGGCACCTTAAAAATTTTTGATTGCATTGAATTATATGCAAGTACTATATGTAGGGTAAATGTGCTAGTGAGCAGAAATTTCATACAAATTTACTTCCATAACTAGAATTTTCTCTAACTCGAAGTTTTTTGTGGATTATGGTGTTTCGAGTTAGGGACGTTCAACTGTATTTTGAAAATAAATATAATAGAGCTCAAACAGAAGTATAGTGAGACTAGGGAAAATAACAATACTGTTATGGTGTAATTTCTCACCATATTTGGTATGTTTTTTTGTAACCTTTCAGTGCAATAACTTTTCCCATTTTTGGACATATGTATAAAGAAAATTTGGTCTCATCGCCCTTTAAGGGACAATATCCTCGGAGCCATTCACTTGGGAGAGGCCAGAAACGATTCTTTTACATGTGGCTTAAGCAGCTCACGACTTCCGGTCTTAAACCAAGTATCCACTGGGCAACCAAAAAACATCCGTTTGAAGCCGAGCTAAAGTGAGAAGACGAAACAACCCTCCCCGCCATGTAAAAACACCCCCAATAAAAAGAAGAAAACAGCCTCGTATAAGAGACCACCCTTTTGATGATGACCACTGAAGACGTATTAAAGATTTTGATTTTTGGCCATGCACATAGAATGTCCGGCCCCTTAATTGGGAAGGAATCACTGCCCAGCTGGTTGATGTCCTTGTAAGAGCAAAGGCTGACATCACCGTCGTCCAAGAAGTGCAATGGACGGGACAAGGACTAAGACGAGTAGGTCCTTGTGGCATTTACAACAGTGGCCATATAAAGAAGCGCAAATTCGATGTGGGATTCGTGGTGGAGGAGAGACTCCGTCGCCGAATACTGGAATTCACCCCGGTGGATGAACGTCTAGCCACAATCCGCATCAAAGCGAAGTTCTTCAACATATTGATGATTTGCGCCAACGTCCCGACGGAAGATAAAGACGAAGTGACCAAAGATGTCTTCTATGATCAAAGTGCTCATATGAAAGCTGCAATCGCCTCGATGTCAAAATCGTGCTTGGCGATTTTAACGCCAGGGTTGGCAAAAAAAGTATCTGATCGACATCGCAGGGGCCCGAAATATGGTTATCTGTAGTACTAGATTTCAGCATAGGAAAATTCATCCACCTACTTGGCTGTTTCTGGATCGAAAAGCCACCAACCAGATCGATCTTGTTGTGATAGACGGAAGACACGTCTCCAGTGTTATAGACGTACGTGCCTCTGCAGCAAAAAACGTAAGTCAACAAACACAAGGAAGGTTCGACGTCGAGAAGTTGCAATCACAACAGACTGCCGATCTATTTTTTATTCAACATGCACTCCTGCTCTCTGATTTTCGGAAAAGACAAAAGAACCTCGTAACGTTACAATTAACCACAACACGTCCGGGATGGGATAGATTCCGATAGTTGAAGAGGGAAGCGATACGCCATTTGCAGACTAAAAAGGAGATTCAAAAATCACTATGTCATTACCAAAAAAATACCTTTTTAACACTTCGTGATACTCGCAAAACTTAAATTTCTTTAATAAAGTCAGCGCTGCAATTATCATCAAATTATGTTTATCATACCGTTATAAATTGATGGCTGCTTAATTGAGTTTTTTTCTAAACGTGTCAGTTTTAACAGTTTTCTTAGTTTAACTACAAAATGTGCCCGATCACTGGGCGGTATCTGGTCACTTACTCTACTTATAAAACAATTCATCCAACAGAAACAGCAGATGTGCTAATCCATAGCGAAAAACTTGTATGTAATATGTAACCAATACAGATGTTTAAAGCTAGTTTATTACATGTTCAATATGTGAATTAATAGAAAATTAATGTGTTTCAATATATAAATCTTTGAACCGACAAAGATCATTACGACGTGACTTAATTGGATTGATCGTTTTCCACCGTGTGTATGTTTTCAACCTTTTAAATGTTCAAAACAAATAATGCATATGAAATTAAGTATAAGTGGTTAATCTTTTTTAGTTCGAGTGTTATTACTCTTTCTTTGTGTTGTTTATATATTAGTAAATAAGTGATTATCAGTAGAATATACGAATGAGAGCACAATATATTCTGTTATCACATTTTACCTTTATTTTTATTTAGTTACATATATTATGGACACACACGAACATACAAACAAACTTTGTACCGGAAAATAACAGTACAAATATATACATATATACAATAACAAAAATAAATGTTGACTTGAACTTCAATTGTATTCAACTAATAATAATAAATGTTGTGTATACCAACCGATGAAAGCATAGAATATGAAAGACCGAAAGCTGTATTTCCAAAAAAGAGACATGTTATACGAAATCTATTGAAACTATGCGGCTACATAGAACCAATTTGATGGGAACAGACAACGAAATGTAATCACCGGTAAGTGATGTGGCACTGTTAGATTTAATGCCGTCTGACAAATACAAAAATGTTAATATGCCCATACAAACCACAAATAGTGGTGCAGTATGGAACATGCTTTAGCTGATGTTTATATAAAAAAGGTTGAGATGAAAGCTATATAAGTACAAGTATAAACATACATACATTTATGAAGTCTACATCACAAATTTGCCTCCTACTCGCAATAGCCTTGCAAATAATTGATTTATTAGGTAAGCACAATCGGAAACTCACCTGTAACTCGGATGTTACAACGTAAATTTGACAAAATATTTTGTATTATAAGGAATTTGCAAATTCGCCATAAATTATGTGAAGATATAACTCTTTAGTTAAATAAACAGATATTTCGGGGGAATTCAAATTATACAGATATACAATAATTCTTTATAACTTGGCTGCTATGAAACGTATGCAAATTATTTTTCACTTCTGAACGATTAATTTTCAACACACACTTTTACCCCGATAACTTTCAATTTCTAATTAACCTTTTTCCACAGCACACGGTTTGCTCTTCCGGATGTTTTTCCGTAGCTTTAATTGTGTCCAGCTGCAGCTATGCAGCTAAGGTAGTGTTTTTATTTATTCATCGACTTAGCAAATACCCGCATTAAATTATTATTACCGAATAACAACAAATTTCATAGACGACTGATAAAATTTTACAATGACAGTGATACTGACAGTACCACACCTGCCAGACTGATGGAATGTTAAAAATCACATTTACAATCAGCTGTTATGTTGTTATTAATTGTAATTTGCAACTTTCTTTACACAGATGCATACATATAAAAAAACTATTGTTACAGATATTAGATAAATAATATTAGTATCTAATATGAATATATTTCTTCATTGCGAATTCTTTCATAATTTTTCTAATAAGATTTATTTTTGAATGTATCTCATCTGGTATCACAATTCAAAACCACAGAGAGACAAATAGGAATAATTTTTGAATGTGTTATATACCAAGCAAGTTGTACACTACCCGAAACTTCAATCAGAGAACATAAAACATTTAAGTTCTCTGGTTAGAGTGGGTTCGACAGCTGTTAGTTTATGACGCGATTCTAACGATTTTTACCATGAGTATGGATCGACTAAACGCATTTTGGTTTTGTTTTGCATATGAAAAGTGTCATTGAAAGACTCTCACGAAACGATATGAATCTTTTGCAAAAAAAAAACGTAGAGCCTAAATTCATCAAACGCATCATCACTGAGGACGAGATGTGAGTTTTTGAATATGACGTCGAAACTGTCCAAAAATCTAGCGAATGTAAAGGCTATCCCAACTGGTCATAGCTTATTAAACGTTGGCATGGTTTAATTAGCTGAGGAGACTAAGTTGCAGATGAAGGCGATACTAAATATTTGTGTTAAAATATGTAAAATTGTAGTTTTTTTTTTAAAGGTTTACTATCTTCGAGTTTTATATACATAAGTACTACAAGGTTTGTTCGGAAAGTAATAGGACTTAGTCGATTTAAAAAAATGTATTGAACCTGTAACGATTGGTTCAATTCTTTAAAAACTTTCAAAATAGGCTTCTTCTGCGTCGATGCAGCGCTGACAGCCCGATTTCCTAGCATTGAAGGCGTCACGGAATGCATTCTCCGGAGTAGCATTGAGAGCCGAGGTATACGCTGCTTGGGTTCGCTCTGTCGTATCAAAATGCTTGCCTTTCAACGGCCTTTTCAGGCAAGGAAACAAAAAATGTCCGTTGGCCACATCTGGGCTGTAGGACTACTGCGGAAGCGTTAGGATGCCGGCCTTGATTAGAGAGCTGTTCACAAGAAAGGCAGTGTGAGCCGGGGCGTTGTCGAGGTGCAACTTCCAATCTGCTGCGATGTCTTGTCGGACCCGACTGACCCTTCGTTTGAGTCTCTTAAGAATCATCGTTTTCACTTTGTATTTGCCCATTCTTGGCTTTTTTGGGCGAGGGACGCCGGCGTGTGCCACTCGGATATTTGTCTCTTTGTCTCGGGATCATACTCAAAGATCCATGACTTGTCACCTGTGATTACGTTATTCGAAAAATGGGTGCCACTTTCACACATGTTCAAATTTTCTTGGCAAACTTCCACTCGCTTTCGGCTTGCACCACTCACAGGTGCTCGGAGACAACTAACGTGCGCGCACGCTCCGAAGTATTACTATTGAACTGAATTTGTTAAAAATATTCACGAATAGTTTTCAATTAATATTTTTATATCCTGAACAATGTTTACTTATGCGCATATAGTATGAAGTTTGTAACACCCGAAAGAAAACGTCGGAGATCGTATAATAGATATGTATGTACTTATATAAAAACGACCTGATCCGATCGACACGAAATTCTGCATGGATTATTGTCGAAAACAGTGCTGTAATCTGCGTACAATGAGACTTAGTTGACGTAAAATTTTAATTTAACTTCCTATCAACAATTCAGCGGCAGACAAATGATTAGACTGACGTCAGTAAGTGAAATTCTGCAAACAACTTATCAACAGAAATTTCGTCTCATGCTGAGCGTCCCGCCTCAATGATTTGACGCAATTCAATTCAAATTAATTCAACTGTATTAAGTTGAGACACACTTCTGTCAGCCACATTTCCATATACTCACTCTATTCTATATGTACTCACTCATACAGTGACACATGCGGAAAGAAACGTAAACGTAAGTGTGTATGAAAGCAATTCATTATCAATGCAGCGGCCACAGTGACGGATGCAGACGCAATGTCAATTGTAACAGCAACAAGTTGTCGCGTGGCAAGGTGGCAAGTTGGCTGGCTGGGAGAAAATACGCTAGGAGAAACAAAATCAAATAGAACAATATTGAAGTGAGCAGACGACAGCAAACGCAAGGTAGTTACGTATTTAAGTGTTTGCATAGACTCTTACAAATAAGATATGTATTTTTGCCGTTGGGAAGAAACGCGATTAAGTGCCGCGAACGCGTATAAGCAACATGAGTCAATTGGCTTCATGACATACCTACATATGCATTGCCGGCGAAACGTTTACCTAACATAGGCACATTTTTTTACGGCCATGTACATACTTGTACATACATACATATGTAGGTACAAATATGATTGCATACTATAAAATATAATACACGCTCAGGTTACATATGTAATCTAAATTGTAAAAGTTTTGAGTGTCGTATAGGGCGTACTTGAGTTTTACAGGACTTACTTAGGTAAGTACACTAACATAAGGACAAAATAATAGGTGTAAGCAGCTTTTACTTAATAACATGGAGATATTTGCATATTATGCTTAGCTTTACTTTATTAAACCTAATTATGTCGGAAATTTTTCATTCTGAATATTATAATTGAAAATTGTTGTTGGTGTTTATACTGGTTCCGAAATTATCTACGACTTTAAAGTTATGACTGTCAACAGTGACGTGTGTATCAAGTCGCGAATGCGATGACTGTTTTTTAATGATCGTTTACAGCTAGACCCATACGCTTCACTTCCTTATCGAGTCTGGAAAAAACACAATTAACGGCGCGGTTGTCTAGTCCAATGTCAGCTCCTTTTCGTGTTGTCAAAGGCGACATTAAAATTGACGAAGAAATCGTGTGAGTCGATCTTCTTTTCACACATCTTTTCCAAGACTTGGCGCATGGTGATAATCTGGTCGATATTAGATTTTTTAATTAGACAAAACGTAATTATCGCGTCGGGCATGCTTTTATCCTACCATATCCTGAAATAAGCTGATGCATGCATCTTTTCAGTTCTTTGCCGAGGTATTTGATTGGCTCCAGCGGTAATCCATCGGCCCCTGTTTGCTGTTCTTCTGGCGGCTAATTGCTATTCGAACCTCTTCAAAGTCGTGCAATGGAACATCTATTTCATAGTCTTCGATTGGGGAATTAGGTTCCCATTTCTAGATATTACACTTTCACAGTGATCCCTTCATAACTTCAGCATGCTCTGGACATTAGTCAAGTTCTGAATATAACATCTTTCAAATGGCCTGACGACACGTTCATTATTGACTTTTAAAGCTTGAAAAGTTTCTGGTTAAGCAATAAACCAATCACATCTTATGGTGACAAATCACAACCAGACCATTCAATTTCACAATTCTTTGAAATAATCGAATCTCTCGCAATAATTCGGTTCTTCCTAGTGCTGTGTGGCACGTAGCCCCTTCTTGTTGAAACCAGATTTTCTTTACATCAGAATCGACAGTTTTGTTTATTTACCGCACCACTAAAAAAAATGAAAGTGAGCCTTTCAAGAAAATGTCCCTAAGATTATTTTCCGAGTTACAGCTCATTTTGTGACTCCGACTCCGACTGCGCGCGACTAGTTCTCAAACTTTAAACTCGTTTTTTCTCATAACTACTTTTCTAGAAACGGTGTGCATGATATCTCAAGTTTTACTCAATCGATTCACATGAAATTTTACACAGAGCTTTCTTATACATTATAGTATCGCACTACGAAGAGCTTTCGAAAGAATTTGTTTTTTTTTTTTTTTAATTTCTGAACCACAAAAAAACAAGGAAAATACGAAACTTTTTTTTCAAACCTCCACCATTTTGTAAATTTTTTTTTTCAAAAACGTTTCGCTGTGCAATAACTACTAACTTTTACTCTTCACGGATTTCGCATAAATTTTCATTTTAGGTCACGGAAAGGATTTATATCCTGCACACCAGGACAAGCCATTGTTTCATCAGTCTCTACTTCGCCGACCTCCAGTTTTTTAAATTTAATTTTTGTATTCTTAGCATATCAATAAAAAGCATGTAAGAAAATGGATAGTCAAAATAATTTTTGATTTTTTTTATCGCGTCAAAAAAAATACCTAAAATTCGGGCTTCTAACCAGCATACCCTCTTAAAAAATCGTTATCGTTTTCCATTTATTCCACGGCAAAATCAGCAAATTTTCGCCGTTTATGGTAGCCCAATGGCTTTAGTTATTGGAGACTTTAATACTTTCTCAAAATCCGCAAGGTTGTGTTTGAAACAGTCCCAATTCTTGAGAACGGCTTGGAATCGATAAATTGCGGTCTTCAGTAACACTTGCCTGAACGACAGCAATATTTTTATCACTTGGAGTGGTTCTTTGTTTTATTGGCATTTGAAGAGTATGTGAACAAAATGTACGTCCGAAATTTTCAACAATTGGACAAATAGCAAGTACAGTTCGACGATTATTACGATCTTAAAATGGCAAAAGCGTACGAAAAATTGCTATTGGAGAACGATTATTTCGTTAATAAAATTTAATAATTTGTAAACGTTGTTCTTAAGTATATCTACCCATGATGAATTTTGTAAACATTACTGAATACATTGAAAAAAATTTCAAATCATGACATATTAACAATGACTGAAACGATACTTAGAAATCATACCAATCCTATTGGAAAACCCGGAACATATATTTTTTTTAATATTTCAATATTCGAAACAACGCAGAAATGCGTCGTTACGTCTGTTGTTGACATTTATATAATATCTACTAACTTCAGTAACCTGCGTCAGACACTCTCTAATTCGCTGAGACTTGGTCTCTGTCAACTTCTGCGTTGAGCTTCTGCATATAAATCATATAAAATAAGTAGTGGAGCATACCAGACTACGTAAAGCACATAAAACGTGCGCACACACAGCAAGTATATTATAGTTGTATAATATATTATATAATATGATTGAATAAGTAATGTTTCATATTGATGTAATCGCACCTGATTTTGATCTGATTGATTGTTTTACATGCATAATAAACCCTGCTGTATTGTTATACCCTGAATTGGGTATATTAAATTTACCACAAGTTTGTAACAGCATGACGAGCTCAGTCGATTTAGCCATGTCCATCTGTCTGTCAGGCTATATATAATTTTCGAGGAAATTGTTCAAATTGCAATATTATAGCACATACGATGACATACAAATTATCGAATTAAATTGAAGTTTTTGAATGGAAAACTTTGTATTTGACAAGCTATCTTAAGGAAATTTGGCATATATAGATTATTGTCCAAGGCAATGTTGCAATCTCGGAACAGATTATTCAGATTGGATCACTATAGCAAATAACTGCCACACAAACTCACCGATGAGAATCAAGATAAGGATATTTTTTTACTCTTTTATATTATACAAGAAATGCACCTGTGAAGGATATTATAGCTTCGGTGCAGCCGAAGTTAACGGTTCGCCTTGGTATTCACAAGGAGTACAAGGAGCTTTCCAAAGTAAACAAGACTTTTTGAATCTAGCGCCCCCTGGTGGCCCCCATCTATGTCAATTGGTGCGTTAGAATCTGTTATCTTTATTTCATGACATTTCATTAATAGGAAGTGAAGTTATTGTCTTTTAAGTGTCAGTATGTTTGTGTTATCGGTGCGAAAATTAGCTTCGAACAAAGAGCCAACATTAAATTTAGTTTTAAAATTGGTAAAACTTTTACCGAAACTTTTCAATTGATGAAACAAGTTTATGGCGATGATTGCCTATCCCGTAGCAGAGTGCACGAGTGGTTTCAAAGTTTTTAAAGTGGTCGTGAGGACATAAATGACGATCAACATGTGGGAAAATCAAAATCCGTTATCACCGGAAATTCCATCGAAACTGTGCGTAAATTCATCAAAAATCAGACAAAATCATAATTGAAATTCGTTGAAATGGTATTGAACATCTCCAAAACATCGATTTATCGCATTTTGACCGAACATTTGGGCTTACGAAAGGTGTGTAAACGGTTTGTTCCGAGAAGGCCATTCAAAAGGCTTGCACCGGCATACTGACGACCATACCGGCCAACGAGCTAAAAAACTCGTTCGACATGTTTTTGGGCCGGGAAAAAAGCTGTATTGAAGCAGAAGGAGACTATTTGGAATAAAATAAATGATTTTGCCGAAAACACCATTTTTTTTTTAAGTCCTATTTACTTTGGAACGTATCTTGTATAATAATTATTCTATGTGTGAAAATAAAAGAAATCGGAAGATAACCCCGCTCACTCCCCATATTACGGTACTGGTTAAAGCTACTTAAAGTGCTATAAATCGGCCAATATGTGAGTTATCTTAAATATCGAGAGCGTGTTGTCCTAATAACGGTGCATTTTTGGCTAAGAATGAATAAAATCGGATGAAAAATCGCCCCAAACTCCTCGACTTTAATCCTTGCGAATTGCAAGAGTATGAAATGTTATACCGGAACTTAGTGCTTCCTTACTTATTTTTTCTTTCAAGTAAGCTGATTATAATTCAATTCAGAGGTGATAGAAGGACATTTTGACGACCTGCCACAATCAGCAGGCACTGAATTGAATTACATATTTTGCTGTTGTCAAGTCTAGTCAAATCATTTATCTCTAAAAAAAACAGCATTTAAAAAAAAGTACATAAAAACACTTCGGATGATATTTGAAAATACTCCAGTCGAAAAAAATAAGGACTTACTTCACAAAGAGGTTCCCTACAAAACTACGAAACTATCCACCAAATTTAAAACAAAACATATGTATGTACATACATATACCGTTTGACAATGTGAACCATTGTTGTGATTTTTTTAAATAACTATGCGAATTGAGAAAATCTCATATTACTCATACGTCATGTCATTAGCTACATATAAATTTTTGGTACAAAGAAATTTGTACTGTTTTAACCAAAATACCAATGCTTGGGTATTGTTTCGGCGTAATATAATCATTCTTATCTAATCATATGTTTTTATTTAGAATTTCACTCATTTTAGCTTACTTGAAGCATTTTTATAAAATTAATATAAATATTACGTATACGTACGGACATACAGCGTCACAATGTACAGTTAAGGACAATAAAATAGAACCATCCATAGTCATAATTTTCCGTTCAAAAAAAATATGAATTTGATTTAAATTCAACTAAAATATATTTTTATTATTTGCACCATGTCAAGTTTTATTGGTAACAGTAAAAATATTAAAAAAAAAAAACAATTTATATACATATATTGCAAAAACAAATGAAAAATACAAATTGCACAAATTCGGAGGACAAAAAAGAGAATCAAAATAGCTTACATTAGAAAAAATTATTTTTATGAAAACTAATAGAAAAATCGTACGTGGTGTACCCTTTAATGTCACATACAGATGCACATCTTATAGGCATGGACTGAATTAGACTACGGCAAACGTTACGTGAAACAGAATACCAATCTTTTGAATCTTCTCTCAGAGTTTTTTCCTTAACGATTTTCATAAGTTTTCGATCGGATTTAGATCCGTTGTTTGCGCTGGCCAAACCTTAATATCAGCACCATGGTCTGAAACTATTTTTGGCAAGACTCGAAGTAAGTTTCGGGTCGCTGTCTTGTTGGTATTGCCAGATTGAAGACAAATTCCATTCAGCATATGGGAGTATGACTTTATCCACAATTTCAACGTAGTGTATATGGCGGTCCATGTTTTTCTATATCCAACCATTATATTGCCGCTACGGGATTTGAAGGACTTAATCGTGTAGCGGACGCAAATTTCTTTGTTTTTTGGATGTCGAACTCGCGTCCAAACTTCACGTCCATGTTTTACACCTTTTTTCACAAAATTTAAGGTATTAAACGCAAATTTTTGGGAAATAGTCAATATGTTTGCAATTTCCCTTTGCGTGTTACCGTTTCCTTGCGCTTTTTTGGCGCACAATCTTTCTTCCTCTGATCAATGTTTTGTTCGACCCATTTATAACTACATAATTGATACAAATAATAATTGCAAAGATCTAATCAAGCTAATATAACTACTATTTTTCGTTTATGAAACTATTTTCAGATTGATTCTATTATTTTGTGACTATGCACAAGGCTTTTCAAATTACAGTTTTCAAGTTACAGTTAACTGTAAAACTCGACAAAGTTTCCTCTTTTCCAAAGTATGTACATATGATTGCATTTGTTATTGTACAAAAAAGTTACTACATACATATGTATATGACGAATTAAAAAAAAATGATACCATGGTTTCAAAACAAAACTTTTGATTCCATTTTATTGTCCGTAACTGTATGTATGAATGTACTTGGAAATTATATTTTGGCATATGTATCTAAGCAAATGGAAATATGACCACATTAATTATACAAATAATAAATTTTTAAACAAAAAGTTGAAACTAATTTCTTTTAACTTTTTGATCCCAAAATCTCACACTCAAATGCATTGACATTACATACATATGTACGTATGTACATACATTTATTTGTGTGTGTATTTATTTTTTATAAGTTATATTTGTTTATATTCATATGAATAATTTTACATTCAATTTCATAAAGTTTATATATGTATGTACATATGTATGTAAATTCTCATTTCAATGTCGTTTACGATTTGTTTTTGTAGTTGACGAACACAATCTATTCTGTACAACGACACGATAAGCACGATGTACGCAACTGACCAAACCAAGAAACAGTGAATCTTTTTATACAGATACCATATATATACATACATACGCAGCTATACATATCAGCACATATGTACATATGCACACCAACACATATTTGGTTGAGTTGTTCGCTGCAAATATAGCAAAGTAGCAAGCGAAGAAAAGTGCCGAATAGCGAGTTAGTCCGTTCATATGTTACGTGTGTAATGACAACGAAAGCAACGGGATTAACCACAAAATCAACAAGCGATAATTTCGAAGACGAAAGCATCTAGCGACAAAATAATAACAACAACAGGTATCTACGTCGTCGACGTAACCATGAGAACGCAATCGTCCAATACGCAATCTTATGTACTGTATGTACATACATACATGCACATATACATATGTAATTCCTGTGTAGGGTATGTAGTTGATATCATTACTCTCTAAAGAGAAAGTCGAGAGAGCATTCCTAACTGAATAGCAAATAACAACAAAAAAATTATCATAAACAAATACAAAGCAGCTGCTACGGAGTTACTGTGTTTAAAACTAAATTTAAAAGAAATTAATTTTTGTAAGATAGAAATAATTACAGGATTACTTCGAGCGGAACCGAATATTAAATGTTACTTATTAACATATTCATAATATTTTGTTTTTTGTTATATCTAGGGTGCAGCCGAAATTAACAGATTATTGGTTTATTATGTGTAAGTTTTTCCGATTTTGGCTTGAATACTAGAACGTACATATATATCTGTATATATATACTTACATATTATGTACATACACCCAGGACATATGTATGTATGTCGCTCAAAGGATTGAAATAACGAAGGTGCGAAATTTAATTATTAACTACGCCAGTACAGGTGTTATTGCTCTTTTCGTTTTTGTAATGTATTTTGCCGTTATCGTTTTTTATTTAATACGTACACTAAATTCTTTTACTGTAGTCATTTATTTAATTTCAATTCACGTGCCAACGTGTGTGACACTCGATTAGGTGCCTAGTCCAATAAAATGATAAAATTGCTCTTATTGTATAGGAATAATACAATACACATATGAACGTATATACTATACCTACATATGTATGTAAGTATATATAAGAAGGAACCAAAAATAATGCTCTTAACCGACTAAGCTTGTTGTGTTTTGCATTTGTTGTTGTAATTGTTGTTTCTCTTGCTCGTTCGTTCCGAACCATTGGTGTTGTTGTCGTCATTGCCGACGTAGCACAGTGTATTAGTGCTGAAGGCTTATTTGTTTAAACTAAATTAGTGGCAAAAATGTTATCAGCTATGTATATCGTCCATCCGAATGCAATGAATTGGTCAAATGTAGAGTATATTGTCTGTCGAATCTTACATATGGTTACAAAAAAACTCTTATCAGAACAGGGTATATTAAATTTGGGAAGAAATTTTTAACTCTCAGTAGGAAATGTCCGAGACCCTATAAAGTATACATGCATATGTGTATGTATGATTGATTAGTGATAAAATGAACGATATGCGAATTAGTCCCTAACTATTTGAGATATCGACTTGAAATTTTGCATACATCCTTTTCACCCTAAAAAGCTTCTCGCTTGTCGAAACCGCCGATCGGATTACTAAAAGATGTATCTGCCATACATACAGAACGATCTAACTCGAATCCTTGTATATAGCAATATCATATAGCTGTCATTCCAATTGATCGACCAAAATAAAGATAAATATCTTTTCATTCAATTTTAGGCTATACACCTCTAAAGGTGCAGCATGGTTACTGTTTTTTCAAGTTTTCTTCTAAGTCAGGGAACAAATATGTATGTATATCACACATCTTCGGTAGTATAACATATATATAAAAATATTGCCAGCATTTGGAATGAAAAATGTACTTACATATGTATGTATGTGTGCCTAAGAAGTAATTTCTTATAAAGTCGAAACACTGTAAACCATTGTCGTAGTTGCTGCGATAGCTGGCCGTATCTGTGTCGCTGTTGAATGCTTTCGTCAGTCACAGTCTTCGACGTAAGGCATTCGGAGCGAATGAGTGAGCGAGTGACGAGTGTGAAAAAGTACGCGGCGGCGGCCTTATTGTAGCTACACACAAGTATATAGTGTGGGCCAGCCTCTTAGAACGTGAAACGTGGAGGACGGGCCATTCCGAAAGCTACAGTATCGGTGACGGTGACAGTGGCGAAGACGACAATCCAAACGAAATCATATTTCGTGTGAGTGAGTTGTGGTGCAAAAACAAAATCAAAAAAAAAAAATTAAAATAAAGCCAAGATACAAATGTATTTAGATACATATGTATGTATGTACATGCATATGTATTATATACATACAAATTACCATTCGAAAGATTAAAAATTCCCAAAATAACTTTTGAAAATTAGACAAAATGAAAAACTAAAATGCGAGCATTAAGCAGTAAGACTGAAGTCATAAAGAATTGGCAAAAATATACATACATATGTACATACATATATGTATGTATGTATGTATGTATGTATGAATATATGTACAGGGATTCCAGCTGATCGTAAAAAAATTTCTTCAAAATAGGAAAATTTTGTGTAAATAAACAGGAAAAGTTAGTATAATGCTATAAAAACTGAAATATTGTATGAGATGTATGTTTACGTCTAAGAAATGTAGCTATGTACATATATCTGAACATATGGATGTTTGGCCATATTAAAAGTTGGAGTGTCATAGACCCTCATACATATCTTCATACTTATGCACATATATATGTATGTATTTATGAATGTATGCAAAAATTATGCGAATATTAGTGCGGCCACAGATACGCGGCACTGATAGTACTGGCCCAGCACAGCCGCCACACCAGTCCCAGTCAATTCAGCAGCCAGTTAGATCTGATAAAAACAATTCGAACAAATGCAATCATACATACATATGTATGTAAATATTTAAATAGCAATAGCAATATAAGTATGTATGTTTGTAAATATGTACAATAATACATCATGTATTAAAAAAAACGCGCTCACACAACAACTGCAAAATTAAATGTGTTTATGTGTGGGTGCTTATTTCAAAGCGGACGTCGTAACGAAGGTAGCGGAGCTAACTCATAATCAGCCACTTTTTCTAAACCAACAACACTAGTAGCAGAAGAAATTTTGACGTAATCACAGTAAAGGTTTTAGAATATTCATTTTATTTTCATAATAAACGCGAAGCTTTTCAATGAATTGTTTAATCATCACAATTAATTTGTTTTCGTCAGTTGTCAGTGTGATCTTCTGAGCTACACCAGTGTTTTGTAGTTTGAGTAGCTTTGGCCTAGTGTTCTAATGTGTTAGTTGTTTGGCCGGTGGTATGTTTTTGTTATTGTGTCTATTAGTACCTTATTCAACTAATTTATTCCTGAACATTAATACATGCATAAAAACAAATGATATGCATACGTACTTATGGTAAGAAAAAAAGTATGGATTTTGTTGTAGGACAAATTGTTGCTTTTACCGACTCTGTGTTATTGACTATTTGTTTTTGTTTGCGTTTCAAGTGCAAATTGCGTGAAAGAGGCAAACACCATTACCTCGTTTCAATGAATATTTCTTCATTTCTTCGTGGATGGCTATGCAAGTGCTTAGCATTATGTTCGTATGGGTATTTAGACATATTACATATAGCATACATAAGTATATATGATTTCTTATGTGATTGATTAACCGCATTTCTTTTAATTTTTCTCTTACATTTATCACATGTAGAATAGACTTTTATATACATATGTACGTAACTGTTGAAATACACATAGTTGTTGGTACTCTTTCTCTCTGATGTTACAAATGTCACTGCTGTTACTAGCATTGCTGCTGTCTTCGTTGACGCAGTCGTTGCTTTCGTAATCACATGCAGTTGCAGTATATGCAATTATACATATGTATGTACATGTATATATGCAATTACATATGTGTATTCCAATGTATAGGCGAAGGTTCATATTACGAGTGCAAATAGATTGTTTAGTCGGCGGTTTATTGTATTTCCCCTATGAAAATGCTAACCGTTAAAATCTATATATTTATGTACATATGTATGTACATACCTATAATATATCTAGAGCGTGCTCATCAACAATGTAACTGAGTTTTATTTATAGTCAAACACGTGTGAACAAATTAATTTTCAATTAAGTATGAATTAGTCATTGCATTTAAGAAGTTTATGGTACTAAGCTTAAGAAGTAGCAATTATCGGCACGAATGAGATAATTAAGCTTTTTGCTTAAATTACATCTTACTATACATAGTATATATAGGGAGGATAGAGTCATGTGTAGATGATATTAATATCATCGGCCTCAAGACCTGCGCCGTTAGTTCTGCTTTCTCCAGACTGGACAAGGAAGCAAAGCAAATGGGTCTGGCAGTGAACGAGGACAAGACGAAATATCTCTTGTCATCAAACAAACAGTCGTCGCACTCCCGACGTGGCTCTCACGACACTGTTGACAGTCATAACTTTGAAGTCGTAGATAATTTCGTTTATTTTGGAACCAGTGTAAACACCACCAACAATGTCAGTCTGGAAATCCAGCAGAATAACTCTTGCCAACAGGTGCTACTTCGGACTGACTAGGCAATTGAGAAGTAAAGTCCTCTCTCGACGAAAAAAAAAACCAAACTCTATAAATGACTCATTATTCCCGTCCTGTTATATGGTACAGAGGCATGGACGGTGACAGCATCTGATGAGTTGACGTTTCGAGAGAAAGGTTCTGCGAAAGATGTATGGTCTTTTGCGAGCTGGCCACGGCGAATATCGCATTCGATGGAACGATGAGCTGTATGAGATATACGACGACATTGACATAGTTCAGCGAATTAAAAGATAGCGGCTACGCTGGCTAGATCATGTTGTCCGAATGGACGAAAACACTCCACTCTCGTTGTTTTCATTTTTGTACTCTGAATAGAGTATATACAGTTTGCCAAAACGAAAAGGTGGAGACCTCATAAATGTTTATACCATACATATAAATATGTACATATTATAATGTATAAATGATCAACGTGACGATTTAAGTCACTTAGTTTTTGAGGTATCGATCTGAAATTTGGCACACATCCCTTTATTCCTAATATGTTGTTTATTTATCGGGCCACTACGCATATACATACATATGTAGCTGCCATACAAACTGAACGATTAAAATCAAGGTCTTATTCTGATCAGACCACTGATATCTTCAAAATCAAGATAAAGATTATTATCCTTATTATAACATATAATACGACTTGAAGGTTGTTTACGTATGTACATACATATGTACATACATATATCAAACAACGTGGCTCGTAAGAGATAACAAAATGTTTTCCGTTGGAGCAAACCGTTAGCCAGTTTCGTTTTCAGTTTAGTTATATGTACATATGTATGTACGTACATCTGAAGTGTATTAAAGCTGCGGTGCAGTCGAAGTTAAAGTTCTTTGTATTTATATTTATTTTCAAGAGCAAATACGGTATTATTCAAATTGGCTGATATTGAGTTTGGACTTCAGTCAATGGGGTATGTTTCCCAATCCGACATTGACAACAAATACAGGTAAAAAGATATGATGTCAAAGTGACATTTTTATAGAATGAATTTATGTACTTAAATACATTGTATGTATACAAGCAGATCTATTTACATATGCTGTTTATGCCTATTTGAATCATTCTCTCCTCCACTTAATTCATTTTAATAGTTTGTCCTTTGCTTAACTTCTACTTTTAATCATAAGTAATACCCAATTTATCTGCGAAAATATACATACATACATACATACATAAATGAAAGGAAAAATGCGCGCGAAGTGTACAGAAGGCAACCAAACAATATGAGGCAAATACAGAGCACCTGCAACAGTTGGCTTAATGTAGATTGGAAAGACGCAAGAGCAGAATAAGAACAAGAGCTAACATCATAAGTTTCGATAAAAGAGTATGTTAACATTAATTTTGATAAGCAATGATATTTTCGGTTGCAAGCCGTATACATTTACCTCTAGGTAATCAGATAAATGCTTTAATAACTTTGGGTGTATTAGTGATAATATACTCGTAGTTAGTTTAGCATAGTTTAATATTAAAATAGATTTATATATGTACATACATATGTATGTATGTTTGGTACTGTCAGTTTTTTCACTTATGACGTCACATGTGCAAAAAAAAAATCACTCCATAATATAGTGATGCATGATGCATACAATACCAAAAAATATTTGTATGAAATATCAAAAACAAAATTGATTACATTTTATCAAATTTTCTCTTTTTCCAAGTATTAATTATAGTTGTATTTAATTACGTACAATATAAAAAAACAGCATTGTAATGAAATCGGCGTCTATCAATAACGCAGTGTGAAACAAAACAACTCTTTTCTAAATGAAAATTAATAATACCTTATAAAAGTTTAGGTTTTGAACCACATTTTACTCTTATGTCCATATGCAGCAGCATAAGAACGTTGTTCCAAAAACATTAGGGTTACGTTTTCTAAAATTATTTCAATTACAAAATGCAACACTAAGTTGGTATTTCTAACTCACCACGTGGTAATTAACTATTGAACTAACTTTATACGTTCACATATCACCATTTCTTTCATTTGCGACTATTATATGAGCGCGAGCGAAACAAACACGTATACAAATCAAATAAGAATATCATAAAAAGTGTACAATATGGAAAATAGTGTAGTACTCTCGGGCTTTTGAATTGACGTTGTGAATTTTCCAATTCGATTGCCGAAGTAAAAATCATTTATTGGGAAAAAGTCGTTTTTAACTTTTCGAAACCGGAATGCCTCTGGTGCAGTTGAAATGCAACAGCACCACAAGTTATTATCGAGTAAATTTAAAGCAAAATTTTAGGTAATCACTCGTATGCAAAATCAACGAAACAAAAACAAAAAGCAAAAATATACTATCCTATGTCATTTTTCGCCGAACAACATCGACCTAATAGAGCGAATGTGTCAACGCGAATGTGCAAAACCCGATAAATATGGTTTATTCGTTCTTGCCTGTGGTAGATGAAGGCAGATTTTAGAGTTTGTTTACAATTTCGTGGGCACAGTGTAATTTGTACAACAACGATAACAAAAGCAAGAAAAAGCAGGCACATCACAAGCACCAATAACAATAAAGTAATTTTTTAGTGATGTCATCAGAAGTTTCGTTTCGTGGTTGCTGTCGTAGTTGTCGACGTAGTTTCAAAGTTTCTGTTGCTATTGGATTGTTGCCGATTTTTTTCTTCAGCTGAAATTTATTTGCTCTATCAAGTGCTGTTAGTGTTTTTCCTTTATCAAATATCCAAATTTTGATGTTTTAGTCTGAATGCTTAACTAGCTTAAGTTATATGTGTAGATAATGAAGTTTTAGTGGTTGTGCAGTTTACTACGATTTGTGATTTGTTAATCAAATTTTGATTATAGTTTTTGCAAAAATGCAGAAGTTGATGACGAAGTCAAAATATTTTGTAAAGTGTTTAACTCTCAAAATATTGTAAAAAAAAAATAGAATATAATCCATCTGCCAACATGTGCTTTTTAAATGGTATAATGTAATAAATTGTGGTGCTGATGTAGTGTGTTATTGTGCTTTATATTAGAGGGTATTTTCAATTAATTGAGATTACGTTATTATGCTATATTAAAGGTTTGTTTGGATTATGCAGAGGTTTTAAAATTACTAAAACTAGAAATTGTTAGCCACAACTGCGAATAGTAAAAATTATTATTAATTCTTGCAGAGTAAGTGAATACTTAGGGTGTACAAAAAAACCATTTGAGATCCTAAACATTTGTTTGCCCTTGACTTTTCCTCCCCTTCTAAGGGGATGAACAGTAGACAATTTCGAAGAATATCTCCGTCAAAACTATAACAAGAATATTAATAATAAAAAAATTGAAGTATATTAATTCATGATAAAATTTAGGCATTGATATTTCATATTTTTAATCCTATTTTTTTAGAAATAATCATTTAACATTGATGAATACTTATCGGGTACTAATAGCTAATTAAAAATGAAGGAATGTGAAACAACTCTACGCAAAGAAATACCACAAGTCAATTTATGTTTTGTGGTCTTTAATCTCACATACTCAAGATATGTACATATGTATATTAAAAAGCATTGTAAAAAAAAAACTGATTTAACATCTGGGTCACAAAGGTCCTACCCCATCGAAACAAATCGTTTCCTGGACCTGTTCGACGACCTTGACAACTAATTTACCTTTCGCTCCAAATAGGGCAGGGTAACCAGTACAAAAACAACAGCAACACATGCTAATAAAATAATACAAAATATAGGAAGGAGACCGATATGTACATAAGCCACAATTTTACAGAACTTTTTTTTTAATATCATCAACGGTGCGCCATGGATAGTTACTACATTATATTTAATTATAAGTCATCATAGAAATCGTGACAGATCTTAAATTAGTGGTATAATATATTTTATATTTACAGTCTGTATTCTATTGAGAATGTATGAATTCTGATGTTTAAAATATTAATATTCAAGGTTTGTTATATGCTGTGTAGTGTGCCAATTACAAAGCATTCAATACAAAACATAAAATTACGTCACTCCTTCAACGTTTGGCATACATATTTACAAAGTTTTGCCAATTCGCGACAAACATACAAATTATTTCAAAATAGCGCCAAATATTGTATCGAAAATTTTGGAGTTAAAATACGATAATAGGGCAAATAGCACATCTTTTCAAACATATAACGCAACTTTATATTCGTTGTCGCGTAAGGAGTGACTAGCAATTACGATATGTAGTAAAATATATCAATACTTATGTACATACATATGTATGTATGTACATAGAGTTTGCATATTGTTAGAAAGAACACAGTATAAACAAGAGTAGATTTACTTCAGAACATAAGAAGTAGAAAAAGCCACCGCCGGCAACGTGAATTAATCACTTTTTGGTTGATTTACTTGTAGTATGACCATAATAATCCATATGCTTTGTCTGACGATTTCTCCTAACTATTTGCTGACATTAATGACGTCACCTCATAAAAATACATCATAGATTAAGGCACGTATAGCGAAAATACCAGATGAAGGCGCGTTCAACGACTGTCAATCTTTAGTAGTAATGCGGTTTTAGCTATATTTACATATTTTGTTTTACAAATTAGTAATATACAAAATATGAACATCTATGAAACATAAGGTACAACAATAAATAAATTCAAATACATATATGCACGTGGAATCACAATATATAGTGGTGTTTTTACGTACTATTTTTACAAGGAATAGTTAAACAAGAAAAAAACGTTAACTTCGGCTGCACCGAAGCTAATATACCCTTCACAGCATTTTTTTAGTAACTATGTGTTCAGTTTGTCTGGAAACTATAGTAATCCGATCAGAACAATTTTTTTCGGAGATTATATTATTACCTTAAGCAGTAATCAGTTTTACAAGCCCTTGATTCCGATAGTTCGGTTTTATGGCAGCTATATGCTATAGTGAGCCGATCTGAACAATTTTTTCCGATATTACATTATTATCTTAGATAATAACCTGTGCCAACTTTTGTGAAGATACATTGTCAAATGGGAAAATTTTCCATACAAGAACTTGATTCCGATCGTTCAGTTTATATGGCAGCTATATGTTATAGTGGTCCGATATGGGCAGTTCCGACAAATGAGCAGCTTCTTGAAAAGAAAATGACGTTTCCAAAATTTCAAAACGATACCTTAAAAACTGAGGGACTAGGTCATATACATACATACATATGTACAGACAGACAGACGGACATGGCTAAATGGACTCAGCTCAACATACTGATCATTTATATGTATATACTTTATAGGGCCTCCGAAGTTTCCTTCTGGGTGCTACAAACTTCGTGGCAAACTTAATACACCCTGTTCAGGGTATAAAAATACTTTAATTAAATATGTAAGTGGTTTGGAAGTATGTATATGGAAAAAAATCCTTTTCCGCCCAGGACGTTTGCAAATATTTTGATATAATAAACTTGCTCATTTTCCAAGGCTTCCAGCGTCCGATATCGGGTCACCAATATACATACATATGTATGTACTACCTAAAACTAACCACTTCCTAAAATGATGCATTTGTGGTCAAAATTATATAGTGCTATGAACTGCGAAAAGCAGAAAAAATCCTTTTCATTTTAATCTTGACAAGGGAAAGCGTGATAAGTAACTGCGATTTCGGTTGGTGACGACATCTCTCAACAATTAGGTTTCAGACTTCGCAGCCTTTTTTTATCAAGAATAAACATTCTTAACAATAAAATATACATTCTACATGTTTACACACCTTAAATGGCTACGCGACGTTTCATATTTCATTTTGCATTTGTGAGTTGTTCAAAATGTACATAGCATGTATGTATGTATAAACTTATGTATGTACATATGTGCAAGTTATAAACGAAATGTTGATGACGTGTCCGTGGTGATATAGTATAATGATATCAACAAAACGGGCAAATATACATTACATACACATGTACTCGTAATATGCCTATATACATAAGTATATGTACATCGATTTAAGTATGTTAACGTTGGTGCGTGATCATGGTAGGCAATATACAACTTCCAGTTCGGTTCGTTGCATTTAGTTATTTTTTATTTTTTTAATACTTTGTGTGATGAAGTTTGGCGCTCTTTTTATACGTACGCATATCATTTGTACATATGTATATACATTGCGAATATTCATTCATACAAATACACTTTCAATAGTAGTATTCATGATCGCTGGTGCAATATGTTTTCATTCGATGATTAAAATCCGTTGAATTGCCTGTTCGTTGCTTCTCTGTTGTGATTACTGTCGGCGTTGATAGCCAACGACCAATTGGCAACACGATCAATTCTACGCATATGAATATTTGTTATATATTCGAAGTCGTTCGGTCGCTTTTGCTGCTGACGCTTTGTCTCGCACCCAAAGCGTCTGCCGTTTATGACGCTGACTTAGACGTTTTGGTGAATGTGACGATGTGACTTGCTTGCTAGCTTCTGATCGGAGATATGGCGTGCTGCTGCTGCTAGTGACTCATATGATACAGTGGTATGTGAACATAATTGTACCACTGTAGTATCAATTTCGCATATAAAGGCAGCAGACGACAAAGCGGTTTTGTTTTCGTTTTTGTTTTGTTCATCTGTGGTCATTCTATTATCGTCAGTTTTACTCCCTTTAAATATTTTTTATATTGATGATGTTGCCATTATTGCTAATGAAATTATCTTTATCAGGTGAAACACTTTGTTACTGCTTTTCATAGTTCAAATGGTGTAAGGTTTTGGTGAACACTTGCCTACATAGGCATTGCAATTCATTTAGTTGATTGAGTTTCGGAGGTTGACGGATTTCTAGGTAAATAGGAACAGTGCTTAAAAATCGGGGTATCAGAAATATCCCAGAGGATCTCAACTTCTGTTATGAATCGACTCAACATATTTTGGTTAATGTTTTTGGTATATAACGTATCAGTGCTTGGCCCGTACCAAAAGATCTGAATCTTATGCAAAAACGATGTCGAGAGGGGATTGCAAAAGAAATGCTTGACAAGTTGGCTAAGGACTCTATACTCATCAAATACACATTATTTGGTGATCAGACGTGAGTTTATGAATATGATACGCTCGAAAAATGGGCCGAAACCGAAAGAACCAAAATTCGCTGAAGACACTAAATGCCATCCCTGTCAAAGCTTTTAGGAAGTGCAAGGAAAATTAGGAGCTTTTTTGAAGACGATAATAAAAATATGTATTCAAATAAGTCAAAGTGTTGTTTTTTTGTCAGTCCAGGTCAAATTTGATCAGATGGGTATACAGTTCTCCAAGATATACTTAAAAATCTTCGACATATTCAAATTTCGATTTAATTAATATTTTAAGAAAATAGAATTGAGTTAGAAAATACATTGATATACATATGTCAAATAAAAAATCCTTCGTGTGCTTTATAAATCTAACTAATAATTATTTTTTTGTTATGTTTTCAGCTCAAATCTTATTTTGAATGGAATAACAAAATATCATACATATTTCGATCGGCTTGCCGCTTGTGAAACCATAAAACTCTTACTAAGCTTTGAATATTAACAACAAACCAAAACAAAGAAACTTTAATTAGCACCAAAGGTCGATATTAGTCAGTAGCAACCAAAAATTATTTTGCTTTTCGTAGTAGCATATTGACTACGATTTTGCATCTTTCTGGGTTGCTCTTATAAAGAAAAAAATTGTCAAACTGAAGCAGTTGTCGCAAGACGTGACGGTGCTGTTAAAAATTAAAAAAATGGACAGCATCGGTGAGGAGAACGGCAACTCGAACAATATTGAGGAAGGTCACAATTTGACGACTACCTCAACGCACCAAAGTAATAACTCAACGGCCGGCAATAGTGTAGCAACATCAGCCGCCGGTAGTGGAGCTACTGTATTGACCACAACAGCGAGTGTACAATACCCCTTAGCAGCACCGGTGCACAGTTTACAGGTAATATATAATACCATATATTTTGCCATGCAAATAACTGTTATGTTTCTTTTGTATAATACTAATCCTTGTATTGCCTATTAATATAGCAAATGCAGTCTGTCATTCAGGCAGCCAATCAGTCGTCAGTCATTCAAACAGCCGCCACAAATGCTGTGACCGCGGCGACGGCAGGAACGATAGGTGTACCCAAGGGTGGGGTATTATATGTGAATAAGCCACCTAGTACAACGGTAATACACACAACATCAGGCAGTGGTGTACAGGTGAATTGATATTATATATTACACATTTTTCTTCAACATAAAAAATCGGCTAATAATAATGTTTCTGTTATCATTTTTACCTCAGCTCCCTCCACATTTTCAATGTAAAATCAAACCCGAACCAAATACACAACACCTCGACACTAATAGTGAAGATAGTCTCACTGACGAGGACTCACCGCAGCGACGAATAGAGCTCACAAGAAGGCCATCGTACAATAAAATTTTCACCGAAATTAGTGGACCTGATATAACAGGTAATTATAAAATATTGTTTTGAAAACACGTGCATTTTTGTAAATACGTGTATTTTTACACTAAATTTTTTATCTAATACAAATAATTTTAACCGGAAGCATTAGTTAGTGTTTTTATTTGTTACCATTTTATACATTGATATCTTAAGTTGCGTCTTCATAAAATTTTATTGTGTTCTGCACAATTGGCAAAAATACATTAAGACATTAAATAAAAATATCAAAAGCATATATACATACATTTGTATTTGTCATACATACATCCAAATAGTAAGAATAAGAAAAGGAAATTGTAATCATTAAAGATTACACGAATTCAGTATAAGTAAGAAAAAACGTTAACTTCGTTTGCACCTAATACCCTTCACAGCTGTATTTATTATAGCATAAAGGGGTATAAAAAGATATACATATATTTTGATTTTGATAGATTAGTTTTTATGGGATCCTGTATGAATATACAATTTGTTTCGGGTTTGTAGTGTTGCCTTAGACAATAATCTATGTCAAATTTCAAGAGGATACATTTGAGGATACAAAGGCTTGAGTTTGATGGGTCAGTTTCTATGGTATATAAGCTATAGGAATATTGAAACAACTGTTTAAAGATTGTTCGGCTGTCTGGGGTCTGAGGTTGGATCTGTGTCAAATTTCGTGAAGGCACTTTGTCAAATAAATAAGTTTTCCATACGCTGACTTAAGTTCCGACAAATGGACTTTGTCTTGGGAACAATAGAACGTTTGCCAAATTTGAGACCAATATTTTAAAAATGGACCGACTAGTTCGCGTACACACACAGACAAGGCTAAAGCGACTCAGCTCGTAACGAAGATCATTTATATTATATTGTATAAAAAAGCAATAAAACTGATAATATATTTTAAAAGTTGACGAATCTAAAAAACTGCTCTGAAATAGGTAAAACGTTCTGAATAATAATAATATACAGGATGCTTTATAGGGATATACGCCTTTTGAGAGATATAGCTGTCAAAGTAATCACACCGTTGTAACTTTTGAAAATTGTGGAAATTTATTCCAAAAACGCAAATTTCAGCGATGTGGTGCAATTCTGAGTTAACGGGTTTTTGGTAACTCTAATTAATTAATATTATATATAAATGAAAACAAAGCATTGTTTTTGAAAGACTTTTGTATGTATGTATGTATATCAACGAAATGTTTGTCTAATTTTTAGTCTACAACGTGCCTTGTATCATCGCTAAATTTTGACACTATTTTATCAACATAATCACCATCGCCAGAATCACTGCATGAATTTCGCGAAAAACACTTTCATGATCATATGCATTATCATGTAAGGAATGTAATGTAAATGTACTACATGCTCATCCCATCGTTATCGTAAAATCTTTTTCATAATATACATCTGTATGTAGGTATTGCTCAACACATTACTCTATTTGTCATTTCCATTATTATGACTTAGAATATGTTTTCTTTAAATATTTGTCTCCTCTGTTTATCTTGTAAAAAAATTATTTTTGTTAATTACACATTGAAGTAAATAATGCATCCGTATCATAACTAGGTTGTCATCAAAGCTTTGCCGTTGTCTCACTCTGAGTGGTGGGTCACTCATATTTTTTTAAATTCTTTTAACGTTTGTTTTGTTTGTTCCTGTTTTAATTTTATGAACGTATCGAAGAGAGCTTATAGTAGTTAAAAACAAATACATGTTATACGACTATTGTCATTTTAATCCTGCTGCTACTACTGCTGACATTGCAAGGTCGTTCGTCTCTTTACAAGTAAACGAAGTTTTTAACAGACGCTGAAACTTTACGAAACTCACACACAACACAGACAAAGCATGTGGAAACGTCAATATATTTAACGAAATGCACTGTTTTATATCTCAATGGAACGTAGTGCAGTTATTAGCTATTGCATAAGGTCTAGTTGGCAGTAACTCCTTACTTAGCTTCTTTCGCATCTTCTTTTGAACTTTCCCCCAATAAGATTACCCGTTTTTTTTATAAATATCCAATTTAGAATATATACATAGATGCTTAAGTTGAGAAAAATACAGTTATTAACTTGAACTTTAACGTGGTTCTTCCACAGGTTAAAGAATAATGCTAGCGAAATATTATAGTTGAGAAATAACTTTTCAGGTTCGTTAACAATTTGTTCGATTTTTGTTAGGTAGTTATGTTACCTTACTATTAACAACAAATCAATTATTTTCTAAAACTTAAAACGTTAGGCATTGTCATTTTCCATTAATTTTGTGCTAATTTGATTAAAAAAAAAATTAGAGATTTTTTAAACTAACTATTTGTTCTAACAATGATAATTAAAAAAAGTTAATTATGAATAAATAATTAATAAAAAGAGTTTGAAAATCTTGTCACGTTGTTATCATTGTATGTATTATTGCATCTCTGTTTCGCCCATGCGCTCTCATTCGTTCTCTTTCTCTCTTTTTTTGATAAACACAGTTAATAACTGTTATATACTCACAGTCTGCTAATGTTGATCCATTTATCTTCCAATATTATTGAAGGAAGGAACACAGGACAATGTAAAACATTAACCCATGCGTGTTCTTTTTAAATTTATTCTGCGTATACTATATGTTCTATGTACATCTTACACCACTACGTCTTCACTCTTGTCTCCAGTCTCACTATTCTCTCTCTGTGACTTTTGCTTATCTACCACTCTCTTTATGTATCTATCTCTCTCTCTCTCTCTATCCGTCTATGTCTCTGTCTGTCATGTTGTGTGTGTTTTTGCGGCGCTCTGTAAATTCTTTGTGATCTCAAATTTATCGCTTTTTGCTGAGCACACATAGATAAAATTACTGTCATCATCGCATCGAATGTTGCTATTCACTAAATATCGAAAAGCTCAACTCAACTTAGCTCAACAAGCCTATAATATCTGTAAACTTATAGGAAAGCACTAACATTAAATTTAAGGCTTCTTGATACATACTGCAGAATCCATAACTCATCATAAACGTACCTAAATCAAATGAATCAAATAAAAATCGTCATATGTAATGTGCAATAAATACATAATATTCATAAATGTGTGTATGTATATAGAGGTTTGCACTAAAAGTGTTTGAATCCATTTCTAATTGTCAATGAGTAAGCTAATGAATTGTTATTGATCTTATTTTCGACTTTTTCCAAAACAAAAACAAATCCTACTCCAATACTTCAACTTCGCCTCTTCTCAACTCTCGATGCAATCCAACCCTGTCACAATCAAATTCTGCAATCATAATTATGCGACATTATGTTGATAATTTTCAACGATCCCCCCACCAACACTTTGAATGGCAAACATACATGCAATAAATAATCCACAATAAAAAAAATTAAAAAAAAAAAAACGAATGCAAATTTGAAATGCAACGAATTATGGTACTGGCGATGGTGATCTGAATCTGCAAAATTTGTCTATACACGTTGATCGATTGCAATGACAATGATTGATAATTTATCTGCACTGTGGTCTTGTGTAATAACGAATGAAAGGTGGAGCGACTTTGCAAATGTCAGAGACTGGTGGACTACACACGTTGTCGAGCACGGGGGGC
Source organism: Bactrocera neohumeralis (assembly GCF_024586455.1). NCBI lineage: Eukaryota > Metazoa > Arthropoda > Insecta > Diptera > Tephritidae > Bactrocera > Bactrocera neohumeralis. Next base: position 27,845,256 of record NC_065922.1, read on the forward strand.
GGTACAAGCGGCACCCTAATACAAATGCCGCCGGACAATGCGGCAGCATTTTACATACCTCATAGGATTCCATACAATACTAGTAAAGAACGTTTCCAATTATTATTTTTTTTATTATTAAATTATATTTTCGTATATATAGAGAAACTACTGATATCATATAATTCAGTTAGCGTGCGATTGCTGTACGCAATTTGGCATGTTTTTAAAACTTGTTATTTTGTTTATTTTACATAGATAATAGTGGCATAGCTGAGGATCAGACGCGCAAGCGCGAGATACGATTACAAAAAAATCGGGAGGCGGCACGTGAATGTCGGCGTAAAAAGAAGGAATATATAAAGTGCCTGGAAAATCGTGTGGCGGTGCTTGAGAATCAAAACAAAGCGCTCATTGAAGAATTGAAATCACTCAAGGAGCTCTATTGTCAAACAAAGATCGATTGAGACAGGCAGGATGATGACGACGATGCGGTTGGGACGGAAGTGGTGGCTACGGATAACTATGAAAACGATGGCGACAATGTCGTAGATACTGCAGTTGCAGATAATGCTGTCGTATCAAATGTAGATTTCGCCGCTACAAGTACAAATTGTGAAAATGCTGCTGCAAGTGTAGTTTTTAATAGCAATGCGTTAAGTGAAACGGATTCACTTACAGCTGATAACACATTACAACAACATGGTGATGATAGTGATAATGGCAACCGTTGTAAGGACGATCCTACGGTTGAATGTGTTGCAGCTGAGCCAAAGGATTTTCAAGTGAACAATCGCTTGCAAGTGTTACATGTAGGGAAAGCAGTGCCATCTGTAGCAGCAACAGCAGCAGCAACAACAACTACAACAACCATTGTGCGCCGCATTGTAGTTGCAAATATGAATGCTGTTGCCGCCGCTGCCGTCAAAGCCACCGCCGCTAACGTTGTTTTTGTGCCCGCCAGACCTCCCACAAATTGTTAACCTGATACGGCGAAGAATTAGTAGTACTCTGCACTAATTTTTCGACTCAACAAATTTTTTGAAGAAAAGCAAAAAAAAAAAAAAACACACCCACACACAACAAAACATATGCAAGGAAAGTGAGAAGAGAATAAAGAATTTTTTTGTAAAAATTTTTATCTTAATATTTAAAATGAGATGAGATATGTGAAATAAGTGATGCATTTTAATAGTGTAAATGCAATTCTATTATGTTATGATAACATAAAGCAATGGTAATTGTATGCCACAGTCAAAGTGCGACGATGACCTGATGACGGTAGACGGACCGACTAGAAGTTGGTTAATACATATATATTTTTTTAAATAATAATGCAGTAAGTGAATGCAAAATTAATTTGTAACAAATTTTAATTTTAACTACAATTTTAAATAGAAATGAAATTTGTTTCTAAGTTTGTATATGCTGATGTTTAACAAAAGTAAGTGAAATAACGAAGAATGCTTTTGATACCGTGGCTCTGTAGAAAATGTTAATGAAATGCAAATACTTTAATATAAAATTCATTAAAGAAAAACTAGCCCATTTAAACACAGAAGAAATTGTGAGGATAATATATAAAAAATAAAATGATTATTGAATAAAAGAATTGTAAATTATGTTTAAATTGTAATTAATTCATTGTATTGTGTATTTCTCTGTTATGTATATGTACTTGTGACAAATGAGTAAAGGTTAGAAGTAATTTGTATACAATGCAGGACAGTTTATTCGAGCCATCGCCAGCAGTCTTGGCAAAATCGTGGCAGCTAGTCGCCCGATTTTCCAACGTGTATGTGTTTTAGTTTAATTGAATTTGTTGCTTAAGTGGCACATATCATATTTTGTTGCCAACAAGATTTCTTATGCTTAATTGTATTTTAATTTTTTATTGTACATTATACTTAATTATGAAGCTCTTTGTTATTATCATCTTTGATTTAATTAATTTAAATAAAAAAAGAAAACAATGTAAAAAAGGTTTAGAACGGAGTTAAATGAAAATTTAAACAAAAAACTACAAAATATGCATATGCTGGTTTGTTTGATTGTATATATGTATGTATGTATATGTATGCGTGCGACTGTGGATATATTTACAAACGATAAAATGAGGGGTCGAAATTAAGAGATTTTGAAATTACAAATGGTTGGCATTGAAAATAGAATCTCACTTGCATTTGAGCTATAATATTTGATTGTGCTCATATCAAATTAATTGTATAGTTAATGGCTAGCAATGTTTAACCTTTCTATTTTTTACATACATACATATGTTAGCAGATATTTTTTTTTTGCAAACGCCCTTGCAGTTACAGTTTTTGCCTTAAAAAGGATGTAACGTAAATAAAAGCTCTCTACTTTCAGTTTAAAACGTGGCTATATTACAAAACAAAACAAAATAGCACATCTTTAAGAAAACGAAATTCATTCCTTTTCAAGTTATGCACCAAATGTAATGTATGCATACAGCACACCATGCCGTATGAGCAACACAGCATACATAGATCACTTGCATCAAGTATTACTAAGAATACTTGATAAATAACTTTGAGGTAGTATAACTTTTAAAGTTTTCATTAGAACATCACTTTTTTGAAGTTTACTTTTTTTAATACAAAATATAAAAATCTCCCATGGTTTTTACATGGAAGATAAATATGATTTAGACGGGTTAATTGAAAATAAAGAGCTTTTTACATTGTATTCTTTCGTAAGAGCAATAACTTCAAGGGGGTTTGCAAAAAAATTATAAATTTGAAAATAACCGACACCCTAATATACAAAGATGAGTCATATTCCGATTCCCTTTTACTTTATATTACGCTTAGTTATTACAAATTTCGAATATTTAGCCCTTGGAAATCCGAAATATTCTTTGTATAAAATGATAACCTACCGTGGCTTTGTTATGGAGTATGACCATAAAAATATATAAAATATCTTTTTAATCCTATCTTAATTTACCTGATTTTTGCAATTCAATATACATTAATTTTGTAGATACGGTTGAAGTTTGCATATTTTTGAGATTCGAGTAATGAAAATGTAAGATTTTTGGAGTGCTGCTACAATTTCCAACAACATAAAAAGTGGTATTTACACTTAAATATCGGTTCACTTGTGAACTCTATTTCACTCTTAACGAATTTCTTTATTATAAATTTGATGTGCACATCTTTAGGCTAGATAAATGTGATTCAATTTACATAACTAAATTTTTTGGATGGAAATATAAAATTATAGTTTGGTGGGTTTGAAGTAATCACTATTTGGTAGAAAATGTGTTTAAGAAGCGTGGTGCGGCTGATATTTTAATTTAAGGCTTATGATTGCTACATACATTCATTAATGTATAATGAATATAGAAACATTTAAGGGAAGGAAAAATCTGAGCGAAGTGCAAGTATTAGCACTTAAATCTCATGTATATATTATAAGTACGTATGTATGTACATCTACACAAAAGTTATGCGCGATAAGCGTTAATCACAGGGCAAAGTAACTTTTTTGATTGCAATTAAGCAAAACAATTTACTCAATGAGTAACCTTTATAAGAATAACTCAACGCTTAATAAGCATGAATTCAAATTTAAAAACTTGGTAATTGTATTGCTAAAACTTAGTATAACCATAAAAAAAAAAAAAACAAATAACTACAAACATACATAAATTATTGGTAAATGAAATGCAATTACGGAGCTAAATTTTATGAAACAATACTAAAAGTAAAATTGTGCACATAGTTACAAATACTTAAATGTAAAATTCTTAATAATTAAAATTTGTACATTGAATGTTTTTTCTAAAAAAAAATTAAAAAAAAGAATCAATGAATAGTGATAAATATTTGAAATTCAAATTAAAAACTCTAAAATACATTTTAAACAAAAGCATTCTGGCATATTACGGTACACGTACACTTACATTTCTAAATATGTACATACATAAATATGCATGTAAGTATGTATATAAGCCTGTATACAAGTCCATACATACATGTATACTATACGTACATACATACATGTATACTATGCGTACATATACATTTTCAATTTAAATACAAAGTAATTTGCAGAAATAGTATGCAAAACTGGCGCAATAATATGCATAGTCGTGAATATTAAAACTCGAATAAAAAAAATGATTTTGGTTTATTCAAAACTTTCAACACAATTTCAAGTTGATTATTTTTAAGAAACTACAGCGGGACTAGTTATTTTCACAAAAATAAATGGTATGTGTTTCGCGGTAATATGCCGGGTTATCAATTAGAAGCAAAACAAAAAACAAAAAAAAAAAAATAGAAGGAATAAAAAAATTTACTGCAATGGTATATTAGACAATTACAACAACAAATACCCTATAATTCTGTACAGGTGTTTGAAAACTAATTTCAATTACGAAAACAACATGAAAAATTCAATCAAGCAACAATTTAAAAATAACAAAATAACAGGAATACTATATGAAAAATATTACAATTTACAGAAATACAAAAATGCATAAAATGAATATTTTTGATGTGAATTCAATACAAAACTGCTAGAGAATATATACAAATCACAAAAATCCATACATATGCTATGAAATAAATAAATAAATACACATGCATATGTCTGTGTACATATGTATGTAAGTATGTATGTATGCATATTAATAAAAATGAATTTCAAGAATTTAGCAAGACGAAAGTTTTCATTAAAATGGTGCCACTAAGCAAACGGGTCGATATTTAAACAACAACAATAAAAAATTGCAAATACAATTTTCTTCAAATTTCATTGTTAAAATCATGAATAAATGTGTGTACAACACAAATTTATTATTTATGAAAATAAATTTCAATTGCGAAAACAAGTTGAAATTTTTAGGTAAATTTGTAAAGAAATTGCATTGTTATAATTTGTCCTAACGATAGATATTGAAATAAAAAATATATTTTAAATGAAAAAGTTTAAAACATTCAAGATATGTGTAATAACAATGTCCATTGCAAAAAAAAAAAAAAAAATGTTGGTGAGTATGAATGATGTATGTATGCGTCGAGGATCGAAGATCGATGATGATTCGATTCAGTTAAAATTGGACATACTGTACTCAAAACATATGTTAACCTAGCAGTGATGATAGAAGCTATTAGGGCGATATTTCCTTTGCTAAATAATAAGCTATTTATTAAAGAAGTTAAATAGAATGGAATTGTGCTGTAATAATAACATATAAAACTTTTAACTACATCAGCGGTGGAGTCGCAAGAATTTGTTCGAACCATTTATAGCAAAGAAAGCATATTTAACAGGAAAAACGTTAACTTCTGCTGCACTGAAGCTATATCCTTCACAAGACTTAGCATAAAAGGGTATATAAAGATACAAATCTTGGCTTTGGTAAGTCAATTTGTATAGCGCCTATACGCTTTAGTAAGTCCGATCTAAACATTTTTTCGGAGATTGGACCGTTGTCTTAAGCAATTTTCCGTGCAAAATTTCATTATGGTATCTCGTCAAATAAAAAAGTTGTCTATACAAGAGGTGGATTTTGATCGTTCAGTTATGGCAACTATATGCTATAGTGGACCGATAAATGAGCTGCTCCTTTGGAAGAAAAGTAGGCACGCAAAAATTAAAAATTGAGAGACTAATTTATTATATAGGCGTCTTTCTGTAAATTGACTCCACTCATCATGCTGATTATTTATATATATCTTATAGGAACGTTTCTACCACTTCATGGTAAGCTTAATATACCAGAGAACGTAAAACGTTGTTTATAACATTTTATGTTCATAAAACATTGTTTTATATATAAATTTAAGTTCTTATTAGATTTCTTTCTCTCCATTTGCGCCTAAATGTATGCAAAAAATTTGGTAATTTTCTGTAGTTAACCCCTCAGTGAGACATAAATGAACGCGCGACGTTTTCTCCTTGTTCTTTGACAACCTGAACTCATTCACGGTAAATTTAAGAACATTCACATTCAATTTGACAGTCATTTCTGGCGTTGGAACAAACAATTTGCGAAAAACTTATTTGTCCGACTAATGGAAAGATTATAAGTGTAATTACGTTAGCGATAAAATCATTTATTCAAGTTGATAAAGTAGTGTGAATTAAGTAAATGCATCAGCTACTTTAGTATGTTAATATAGAGTAGAAATGCACATAGTTTTAAAGTTGTGAAAACAAAAAATATTTGGGGAATCAGTGGTTGTGTACAGATTCTGGATACCAAAATATTGAACTAAGCGGCAAGACATACAATGGCATTATCTACTGCAGGAGAAAATAGGCCACCTATTCTTCATATACTGGTTGTGGGATTCCACCACAAATTAGGCTGTCAGGTAGACTGAAGTAGAACATGAAAAATATATTGTAAAGCAGCTATTGTAAACATAATTTTTATAAATTTGAAATATTAGGTTGAGTTCTCATATCCACCGCTAATACCAGACACAACGGGTAAAAATGAATGTCCATCTGGTTGGAAATATTTGCCTACATTAGCACTGCCCGATGGTTCACATAACTTTGGAGAGGACACAGTTTTCTTTAATTTGCCTAGTCTGACCGAACCAACGGAGAGTGTGTATGGCGTATCGTGCTATAGACAAATACCAATTGAGGTAATTATTTGAAAGAGTATTATAATAGATCTCCTCCTATTTTTTTTTATTTTATAGAAATTAAAAATTCGCACAGCAGATATGACACGAAGTACAGTGCAAAAATCAATTGTAGTACTCGCTCGACTGCCTATATATGGTTATATAGAGGTTAAACTCTCGTTAATCGCGGATGCATTTTTTGAGAAAGGTGATTTTTCTTGCACGGAACTACTTATAAAAGCATACCAACAACTCAATGCCTGCTTATTGGATGATGAAACCCAACGACCACTACGTAATTTTTACGTTGGTTTATCGTTACGTGAAATCGTACTTCAATGGCGCCATAAGGTGCTCATTCTTTTCAAGTTGTTCCTATTGCAACGTCGAGTTGTGTGCTTTGGTTCACCGGTACGTGGCATGTGTGTGCTGGTGTTAGGCATCGCATCATTAATCCCACGTCTGCTGGAGAAAGGTTTTCAAGAGGTGGCTTGTGTGCGAACATCACGACCACTATCACCCATGCCGGATTTCACCGATTCTATACACCAGGAGACAGCAGAATTGAAGCAGGGTGAAGAATATTTAACTCCTTATGAGAAAAATGCTCAACAGCCAACAACAAAAATAGTGGAAGAAGTTTGTCAGAGTGAAGAAGATAACGGCGGTAGTGCCACCGGTGACACAGTAGATGATTGCACTTTGGTATCATCTGCTATATCAGCAGCGAGCCAAGCGGCTACTGATGACACATCAACTAATACATCATCGTCGCAGTCAACAAGAGAGCTCAACCGCCTTGATTCATTGGAGGGAGCCGGCGACATAGGAAACAAACGGTTTGCACGCAGCGATTCGCTAACTCGAGAAGGCAGTGTCGATACTTTGGCATGTAAGTGCGCAATATACAAAGCAAAAAAAATATATATGCATTTAGAAAAGTTGTGCGAGAGTAAAAACTCTATCGAAAACTAAGAAATAACACATGTGTACATTTCACCAAACTATTATGGTTTTGAGTTCTATTATTGAGATTTGAGAGAAAGTTATTGAATGAATTTGTTTTTTTAAAACGCTGTTATACATATTTAGGAATATTGCTAAAATTATTTTTCTAATGATTATTTTTTACTTTTAGCAACGCTATGCACATTATGCTCCATAAACCCAGACGAATATCGCGCACCTATTTCAATTTTCGCCAGTGGTAATCTATTCTTGCCGTATCTTTCGTTGCCATATATGGATTTACTTAGTGATCCATCTGTACTGAGCTATGTCATTGGCACTTCGAATGTATTGTTCCAACAGAAACGTCAACTTGCTGACGTGTTGGTGGACGTAGAAAATGGTGGACGTAGAAAATGCCAATATAGATGCACTTGATGGAGAAGTACGACGACAACTGATTTTAAGTACTGAGGATTTACGATTCATGGACTATATGCTTAAACATGTGCAATCGCCAAAAGAGGACGCTGAGGGCAGCGAGCATTGGATACGTGATCAATTTCAAGGCTATATTCTAGCGTTGTTACGTACGGCGGTGTGCAGCGGTAGGCTGAATAAGGCTTACTAGTTTTTATGTTTAATTTCTAACTCCATTTGCATTAATGCCTTTTAGATGTTACTACCAAAGACAACGAACACTTCAATGCACTTTTTATGCAGGCATTTAAACGCACACAATGTTTTCAAGAATGGTACGATGTGCGACCTGAAGCTGATTTTTTCGACGCTTTGCCCGCCGGACATCCATTTGCGGGTACACTTTCTGTAGCCGATATGAAGCTAAAAATTGCACAGTAGGTCATAAGAGATTTTTGTTTAAATTAGTTCTAAATTTGATTACATTTTTGTTTCAAGAACAATGCAAAACAGTGAAAGTGGTCGCAAAATCAATCAAGCCGTAAACACAACCAGCCGTGTAGTTGGTAAGTACAAAACACAAAATATTTATGTATGAGGAGCAAGAGAAGTAACATTTCTCTATCAACACGTAGGAGTTGCACTCTCGCAGGCGAAGGGCACATTCTCTACCTGGTGGTCCTCCATCACTACACCTCCCACACAGGCTGCTGCCCCCGCCGAAGTTAGTGATGGAGAAAACAGCACAGCGGTATCTGCGAAACCGAGTATGGAACAACAATTGACGGAGCAGCCACAAGAAATCTCGATTACCTTCCAAAAAAACATTGAAGATCCAGATCGCGTAAATATACATATTGAGGGCGAAAAGAAAATGACCTGCACTGGTAGTAATACCAGCAGTAGCGGCAGTGAGAAACTTATTGACAGTGCTGAAGAACTAGGCGAAGACGAAGTTGTTTTGGACAATAAGAATATAAGTGGAGAGGCTGATAGTCAAACAGATATTAGCGGAGAACAATTGCAACAAGGCATTGTCGAGATTGGGCGGGAAGCCGATGTGTTGAATAAACCTAAAGCCGCACCTCTGCAAACCCCAACTTGCGGCACAGATGTGGCAAATGAGACACCACGAGACAATGGTGATGTATTTATTGTATAAATTCGTTAAGAAAATATAAATTTTAATTTGTTAATTATTTTCTGAAATATTTTCGTCGATATTTATTTATTAATTTGAACTTAATTTAAAAAATTTGAGTTCCCAAGCGGAAAATATTTTGTTTAAAATATCTAATTTAAATTAATACGACCCGCATTAAACTCTACTTTATATGGTTTATATTATATTATATTATTATTAGTATAAAACAATATATATTTGTGCTAGTTGCCATAAGTTTGCGCCAAAGTACTTTCAAAGATTATTTTAAATGCGCTCAAGTCAAATTAATGAATTTCATACTCGTAAGAGGTTTACTTAATAATAAGTGTGATTTTGGAATCATTTTTCAGTGTGAGATTTAAGCCAAACGATTCATGAGTAGAAATTAAAAACGATTAAAGACAAAATGAATTTCTGAGCAAGAGATTTTGTTAATTTAAATTTTTGTATACTTTTCCATTTATGCTAAGCTCTAAATCGTCCTATTTTAGAAATGTATAAGTATATTAATCGGTAAATATTTGAAGCTGTTCCAAGTGCAATTTATATTTAACAAACGAATTAACAACCAATGACCTTTGAAATGAAGCTATAACAGAAATTAATTTGTAAACTGTGTGTGGCAATAAATAAACAATATATTGAACAGAAAATAAGAACTCAGTATATGACATATAAATATGATGGATTGTGCAATGAAGCTAAACTCTGTTGCTATATAAATGTGATTTCGTTAACATTACAAACTTTTATAATCCAAAAACTGAGAGATAATCATTATCATTAGCTCACAACTATTGATTTTGCTTTGCCAATAACAAAGCAGTGAGTTATACTATAAACTATATTTACAATCTACCGGGGAGGGTTGAAAAAGTGTTCAGCGAAATTACATTTTATAGCAATGTTTTCAATTTATAGTACTAAGCCCTAAAAAAAAAGTTTCAAATCATAACTATATAAAAAAAAAAAAATATTTAAAGGCAGAACATTGTACGTATTTGGACAAGTTATTGATAAAATATAGATATAGCAATTTAATTATATGATCATTATGTGTACTTGCATTTGTAATAAATTATTGTGTATTTAATATTGAGAGATAAAACAAAGATCATAAATTAAATTCCATTTCATTACTATATAATATAAAATGTATTTAATTAAGTTTTTACCTCCTCTTCCTCGATTCGTTTCAGCATTGTTTCGCGTTGCTCTATTTCTTCAACGAATTGCAATAATATCTGATTTGCTTGCTCAAGTTTCGTCTCATATTCATTAAGATATGCTTCGCGTTCATCGGCAACCGTTTTGTATTCCAATTCAGCGCGATTCATTAAATCTTCATTTTGTTTTTCTAATTTTTCTAATGCCATGTGTTTCTCATGCTTTGTATTCTTTAATGACTTGCAATCAGTTTGTAACTGTTGTATACGTTCCTCTAGTTTATGCAACTGTGCATCCAGAACGGTACATTGTGTTTGCATTTGTTTTGCAATTTCTTTACTGCCACGCTCTACGTGTTTTATTGCCATCTCAAGCTCAGCACATTTTGGTTTTAAATTTGTATTTATATTGTGATTCAGTTGAAGTGCTTGCTTATCAAGTACCTGCTTTTGCTGTATCATCTGTTGTAGTTGGTTTTGGACACTCGCGTATGTTGCTTCCAACATTTTTATGCGTTCTTTAACATCCTCAAGCTGCGGATTGAGAGGCAACTGCAATACACTCTCATCACATTGTAGTTTGGTGCAACTTATATTGCGTATATGATCGTTATATTTGACGATTTGATCGGTCAATTGTTTTTTGTGGCGTGATACTAAAACTTGTTGATGGTGTTGACTACCTTCCAGATCACGTAAAGTACGTTCCATTCGTTGTAACATGTACTTACGTTGTTCTAACTCCTCTATAAGGGCATCACGTCGGTCCACGCTAACCGTTTGTGTAGAAAGCATTTTTTGTATTTGTTCTACTTTTTTTTCTAGATGTGTGTGTTCGAATTTATATTCGTTTTTCTCCTCTTGTAATTCTGTTAATTTATTAGTTATTATTTCTAAACTTTCTTGTGCTGTCTGTATTTGTTCTTGTATTTCTTTAAGTTCAGTTTCTAAGCGATTACAACGTTCTTCCTCTTCTTCGCTTATTTTAGGTCGTTTTTTCTCTTCGTCACTAAGATCAGTTTTTAGTTCTTCTAACTGTGCATCTAGCGCTGTAATACCTTGTAGACCACAGCGCTTGTAAATTAGCACATCACACGTCTGCTGTTTCAGATTATGTAGATCATCATCTAATTGTTTATCCCAGAGCTTAAAACCTTCTTCGGAATTTTGTAAAACTAATGCTGTAAAATCTGCATCCGGCGATTCTTGCATAAGCGAACTTTGTGTTAGAGTTTCAGGATCCTCAAAATCAAATTCTATATCATTTATTTCATCCTCATCATGGGGTGGCACAAAATCCATGAAGAAGTCAAATAGTTGAATTACAAATCCAAATGAGTGTGTTGTATTTGGCGTCTTTAACCATGACTTATTTACTTGATGTGGATATTGTAGTTTTTGCATTATATTAATAATATCATCGATGTAATTATTGCCTACAGTGAATCGTGTACCCCAGATATAGTAAAGAAAATGATTGATTATTCCTATAAATTGTTTAGTTGACATTTGACGTAGACAACCACTACGCGCGAAGAATTCACACGGTAGTCCGTGTACGGCACCAGGCTTGGCTGTTTTTCTCAAATGTTCCGTAATCTGTTGGGCTCTTTCTTGTACCCATTTCTTGTCGTTATGAGCATTTCGCTGTTTTTCGGCTGTGAAGAGTACACGCGTTGCTGTTTTACTAATTGAAGTTGGAGTTTTTTGTGGTGTGGTGCGACTGCCGCGCAGCGCAGATCCAGGAATACCCAATGTTTGACGTTCCACTGAAGAAGGTCGCGCAATGCGACTCGTTTTGGTGGTGTACTTATTTGCAGTACCAGGCGCTTCCGTAAACCCATTGTTTTGCGCTTGCTTTTGGGGTGTGATTCTACTGCCACGATTTGCTGAGCTAGGCAGTCCCAAGGTTTGGCGATCTATTGAGTGTGGTCGTGCTATGCGACTTTGACGCATTTGAGTGCTCCTTAAATGTATTCGAGATTTTTAGAAAATAAAAAAATTATTTTAAGAATTTTAACTAACCGAGAGTTTCGTTTTGTTGCAGTACCAGGTTCATCTTGAAATTCTGAAGTACGTCGTGGATGCTGCATTGTGATGTTTTCAATTATACTTTCTTATTGCGAATGAATATTAGCAAATGTTTTACTTAATATTTTTTGAGTAAATGAAATCCCTTGACAAATGGCGCATTAAAATATACGATTTGTTGCTTTAATATCTAATAATGTAAGTAAACTTGGTTGCTTAAATGGCAAATGTTGAATAGTTAAATGATATCAACAGTAAATTGATGATGTTTGTTGCAATATGTCTTTATATAAATTTAATTAAATTTATCAAAAAACCTAATCGAATTGGACAAACGTTACTAGTATTTCGCGCACTTCACAATTGATATTGAACGAGTCTCGAATGAAATATCAAACTTGCCTGCGGTACAATACGAACGAAAAGCTATTTATTTGAATAACTACAGAGTGGTCCAGGTACATATTAAACAAAGCTTGGTTAATAATTATTATTTATTATACAAATTATTTCAAAATTTTATAATTAAAATATTTTAAAAATTAAAGGATTAAATTACATTATTGTCTTCTCGACAGAATTACAAATAATGCATTGAAAAAAAATTTAATTAACATTTGAATTAAAATTTGTATTTATTTCATAATTCCGAAAATTTTATATATATTATTATTATATATTTTTTAAATTTACCAATAATGGATTGAAACAAAATTAATACCGTAAAATAGTTCCTACAACCCCAAAATAATAACGAGCACCCATTCATTTTTAAACATTTTATTTCGCAATTTTACTTATACTTTTTTATTTGGTTGTTTACTTACAAATTATTTTTCTCGGTAATTCTTAAGTAACTAAAAATTATTACATAATATAACATAATTAAATAGTAGCATACACAATTTACAATTCTATTTTAAAAATAATTATTTAATATCGATCACATTTCCCATAAAAACCCGCACGCGGCTGCATGTACACGTGACATGTAAATTTAACTCGAATGCCATTATAATTAAATAATCACTAAAAATATAAATTAAATTACTAAATAAAAATATGTTGAATTAAGTATGGGAACTTTTACTTTAAAATTCAAAAGTAAAAATTTAACAAAACTTTTTACAGATATTTAAATAAATTTTAAGCTTTTTAACTACATAACGGTAATAGTTTTGGAACATATTTAAATACTTGTTTACTTTTTATTTTTATCTACATTATAAGTTATTATCTAAAAAACTCCGTCGCACAATTAAAATCATAATCGTATGCATAAATTCTTAATACTTAAATGAGCATTCGAATTTGCATACATACCAACAAAATATTGTGTACAGATTTACAAAAATGAAATCTGTTTTTTTTTGGCAATATTGTTTTTTGAATATTTTTAATTAACTTAATATTAATATTTATATTTATTATTAATAAAATAATAACAAACATATGTAGCAATGAGAAAGTGGCATAATAAACATTTGATTTAACCGGTGGTTTAGGGCAAGGTGTGTAAGAATAGTTACAAATACTTGCAATGTGGACAGAAACGCAAAGGCAATATGAAAAAACTAAAAAATTATTAAAAAATATTTATACAAAAATACTAAAAAATAACAATAAAATATAATATAAAAAAAAATAAAATAAAAAAAAAATAAAATGGAATGTAAAAATAAATAAATTATAAAAATATTAAATATAAACATACTGAACTTAAAGCTTTTTAATCATGCCATCTGTTTTAGTTTCACGTACTTTACTTATTATGTAATAATTGAGTTGTTTTATGTATGTTTTTTTTCGTTTTGCATTTTAACAAGGTGTAATGAACTAAGTACTAATATTTTATATACTTTTTGACTTTATTGCATTATTTTAATTAAACAAACTCAAGCTAGTTTACGAATCAATATTAAAAAATCTCACTTGTCGTTAATAATTACACATATGTTGCATTAATATTATGCTTATTTTGTGAACAATTGGTTATTAATTTATTTTACTTTATTTCTGACACTTTTTCTGTACTAATTCTTTATTTACGCATATAATTATTAACAATATTATTGTATTGATCTGCAACGCTACCGAGTAAACGAGTTTTTAATTGCATTTGTGGCATATACTTCACCGCCATACATATACACATACATACATTCTGGTGTTAGCATATACAAATATACATATATGTTTTTAATACTATCTGTATGCAAGTCTTTTCACAATTGAATACAATACATACATACATATGTAGGTGTATGATTTGGCTTGCGTTTTAGGCGTGACATTTTGAATACCAGCAAATTTCATAACTCTCATTTTTTTTTTTAATCTTTGCCATTAATATAAATTCGCGCATAATTCGTTTAACCTACTCGTATATACACACATACTTGCCTTGTTATTGTTTTGTTTTTCCTTTTGCTTATAAATCGTTTTCTTTACTACATAATTTTACAGTTACTATAAATAGTCGCACTTGCAATTCGTTTCATTTGTACCCCTTCGTTTTTATTTCTTTTACCCCAACATTCCACTTTTCGTTTTAAAATTAATAGTATTAAATAACTTTTTACATAAATACATATACTTATATTAAAATCATCGATTTTTAACGCTTTCATGTTATTTTATTTTTTTTATATATTATTTTATAAGGTTATTATTTATGGCTTGGCTTAAAAAAATAAATTAATGCTCTTTAGGTACGTACTGAAGGTTGGTTGGTAAATGTATGCGTTTTGTTGTTGCTTTACCACGCTTCGGCTTGGGAAAATCGGGAACTTCTTCTTCTTTTAATAAATTTTCGTTTATCACTTTAAAGCCTTTCATTTAATTGTTGTATTTATTTGTTTTATCCTAAACGTTGAAGCCTCACACCCCTCTCTCCTTTATTATCATATATGTACATATATGTAATTTATTTGGGGCGCTCGTTTTTTCGCTCTCAGTTCGAGGCATTGAGTTCGTTCAGTTCAGTGCCGTATTCTTGATTAATCGAAAGCAGGAAGAGGAAAGCCAGCGCTAATAAACTTGAACCCAGCAAATCGCCCAGCGCAGTTAGATAAGGAATCGATGAGTTGTCGGGATCGATTTTCCATTTCCACATTGCATGCACAATAACGTGAGCAATATACAACAGTAACATAACCTAAAATCATAACAAAATATTAATAAAGTTAAACATTGCGAGGGAATTTGGTATAAGGATTTTAAAGTAATTACATAATATGATTAAAAATATTTTTGCTCATGTTAATTTGTTTGATTAAAAGAAAAATTAGAAATTTATGTAGGGATATAAAATTTCACGTTTCTTCCTTGCAGCTATTACTTTAATATTTTTTTGTTTTTTTTGAAAATATTTTTTTTTTTCGTCGCAGAATCTACTTTTTTGTGCTTTGCTTTCTAGCTTTAGAACTGACACAAATATTTTGGTTAGGCTAAGTTAGGTGATCGAGTTAAACCTCGTACCAAAGGTAGCGTCGAATCTCACATGGACAGCTTTGCATCGGGGTCCTTTTTAATACCCAAAATCTTCTAAAAATTAATCATCATATATCGACGAAGCATTTTGCCTCTACCACAAATTTTTTTAAAGAAGGTGTGCCTACCGAGTCATGTCAATCATAGTCTGGGTAATAGAGGAGAAAGTGTATAGATGGTTCCACTTCGCTTTCCTTCATAAACCTTTGGTAAAAAAACGTTTGCCGAAATGTTTACCTGCACCGCGTGTACAGGGCTGGTCCTAAAGAAACATCTGGGTAAACCTGCTTGAAAGTAATAGGAACATGAGTCGATTTAAAAAAAAAGGATTGAATCAATCGTTTCAATTCTTTAACAACTTTCAAAATAGGCTCTTTCTCGATGCGCCGCGATTTGATTGACCCTTCGTTTGAGTCTCTTGAGGACTTCTGTGGCTAAAACATTCACTTAAAAATTCATATTATACCATTTGATCAAATTTAAACCGGACTGACAGAAAAAAAATACATTTTCAAATTTTAATACGAATTTTATTATCGCCTTGAAAAAACATTTCACAGTCCTCGTAAAGACAAAGGCTGATGATCTAATTTTCTATACACTTGTTTTAATCCTCGCCTAAGATGACCTTCAGTGCCTTCAGCGTTTTTTTTTATTGATTCGGTTTGCTCACGAAATTTAAATGAACCAGTCCGGGTCAAATTTGATCGAATATTTGTAAGTACTACAGGTGGTATACGTAACTTTTAAGCGAACTCTAATATTATTTATAATGCTAAATATTTACGAAAAAGTCTAAGGATACATTATTATTACGTTTATTATCTATAATTGTATTAATTTGTTTGATTAAAAGAAAAATTAGAAATTTATGTAGGGATATAAAATTTCACGTTTCTTCTTTGCAGCTATTACTTTAATATTTTTTTGTTTGTTTTTTTTTTTGAAAATATTTTTTTTTTTCGTCGCAGAATCTACTTTTTTGTGCTTTGCTTTCTAGCTTTAGAACTGACACAAATATTTTGGTTAGGCTAAGTTAGGTGATCGAGTTAAACCTCGTACCAAAGGTAGCGTCGAATCTCACATGGACAGCTTTGCATCGGGGTCCTTTTTAATACCCAAAATCTTCTAAAAATTAATCATTATATATCGACGAAGCATTTTGATCCCACCACAATTTTTTTAAAGAAGTTAATATCAATATGTTCGCCGAAGGTGTGCCTACCGAGTCATGTCAATCATAGTCTGGGTAATAGAGGAGAAAGTGTATAGATGGTTCCACTTCGCTTTCCTTCATAAACCTTTGGTAAAAAAACGTTTGCCGAAATGTTTACCTGCACCGCGTGTACAGGGCTGGTCCGGAAAGTAATAGGACTGAGTCGATTTAAAAAAAAAATATTGAATCAATCGTTTCAATTCTTTAACAACTTTCAAAATAGGCTCTTTCTGCGTCGATGCGCCGCGATTTGATTGACCCTTCGTTTGAGTCTCTTGAGGACTTCCACGTAAAATTTGGAGTTGACGGTTTGTTCAGGAGGAATACATTCGTGGTGGACGATGCCTTTGATGTCAAAAAAGACAATAAGCATCACATTGGATTTGCTGATCCTTCCCTGTTTTGGGCGAGGAGACGCCGGCGTGTGCCAATCCGAAATTTGCCTCTTCTTTATCACCACTTCTTGCTAAAGAAACATCTGGGTAAGCCTGCTTGATCATATCCTATTGGAGAGAACATCTATAATTGCGGCGAGTTATATTTTGCTAAGACCAAGTTATTCAGGGGACCCTTGTTGACTCTGAAGCAAAAGGATCTCGCAGATGCACAAGTTTTGGTTGTTGACAAGAGTTTGCCGACGTCACGATCCATAGATCCAGCGGTAGAGATCAAGAGGACAACGAAGACTAAGAAAGTTGCAGTTTTCCGGGAATTTGATGCTATTGTAAATGAAGTCTAAAACCCCTTGACTAGCTCTGAGTGCACAGTCAGCGACCGCAATTTGGTAGAAGCCTGGGATGATGGTCAAGGTATTCCATCACCTAAGTATGTGGGGCTGACACTTTGCAGAGATAACTGCCGTGTTAATAGCGAGACTGCATGTGTATATCCTATTAAAAACTGGACCCCAGAAAACTCGCTCACTTTGGCTTTTTAACAAAGATTTTAAGTTGGATAGAGGCTCTGAGTGGGGTTGGGTCGCAATATGAATAAGCACGTGATGGAAGTAAACAGAACTGACCTCGAAATCGGACAGGATAGCGGGTGAGTCATTTCTCTTGAAGTATTTTTGTGAATTTATAAATTTCAACTATAACGTAATAAGTAAGTATTAGCGAATGAGAGACCTTAAAACCACTTTCTTTCATTATATTTGTGTCAAACGGTGTAACTTTGGGAGATACCGTTGTATGTTAGAATTTTTTACATAAACATCTTTGATTAATCCTTAGCCAGAATGAAGGTACATAGACAATAAGTTAACAATATAATTATATCAGTTTTAAATTTACAAAGCATCAAAACCCTGACCAAACAATTAAAGCCTGCAAAATTCCTAGTTTTTGCTGAGCAAACCAAACTTGATAATGCTTAAAAATTTATGTAAAAGATATAAACGATTATTTTTATACTAACCTGAATTAAACTCGCCGTCAGATAAGATAAAACGAAAGCAATAGTAACCGTGGACGTAGACATGTGTATGTAATCGGCAACAAACACGAACACAATATTACCGGGAATTGACATGCCAAGGAGTATGCGCGCCGTTTTAGCATATGGAACTGAAATGTGGGGCAACATGTTAGATATATGCATATACAAATATATTATAAATTTAAAGTACTATTTCTAAGGAATAAATGAAAATTATGATTTATAAAAAATAACATATGTTCGTTTTAAAAATACTAAAATTTATATAACATTTGCCAGAAAAATTTCTTGGTAATGAATAAAAGTCAGCTATAAAAACTGAAGGCAGTAGATAATTTCACTTTGCTTTGAGAAATATAAAAATATAATTGCAGACATTAAACATAGTATGATCGATATTTATCAAAACAAAAAAAAGTCACATTAATACATAAATACAACTCTTGTATTGAGGTTGTTAAATAACTCATTTGATAATTGTGAGTAACAACCCGAGAATTTTAACTGAATACAAAGAACAACATTTTCAACTTACCTCCTTTGAATAGCGCTTTCCATGGCCATTCGAAAATCTTCGTATGTGGTGGTATAATGCCAATAATAGAGCTCTGGTGAAGCATTGTTGAGATTTTACTCGCTTGCACCGACACCAAATTACCACCAATGCCGTTAATAATTGGTTGAAACAAGACGAATCCGCTGAATATTTCAACAGAGGCATCGAGCACAAGACCGCCGAAGCTGGAAAGGAAAATGCAAAATAAAATTATATAAAATATAAAAACCAAAATATTTACTTCAATTAAAGCAAAAAAATAATATAAAAACCAAAATATGTTTTTTACTAAAAGCAAAATAATAATAATAAATTATGAGAATTAAGAAGTTACGTATACGTCATGTAGGTTGACTTTTTTTGTAATCACTGATTTTCAAGAGTGCTTTCATTCTATTCTTAAATCTAATCTTCAGATCTATTACGCTTACGCAAATTTGCGCTTCACAAGTGGACACTTGTTGGCAAATTTCAGAGCAATGAGTTTATTTATAGCTATTTTTTGCTTTCATTTTAAAATTGCTACTACAAATGAGTTGCAGATTTTGTCAGTTTTTTACGAAATTCAAGCATACGTAAATATAATTGTAAGTGCCTGACGTCAATTCCAGTTACACATGCTGTTTGGCATGATTTTTTTTAATGTTTTTTTTCCCTCTTTCGATTTTTTTTCCGTGGCTCTGAGCAAAGTTCTACTTTAAATTTATGACCTGAAAGCTAAAAAGCTAAGTTGTTTTTAATTTTATATTTATTTCTTTTTATATTTCATTTGTTGTTTTTGGTGTTGTTTTGAATATTAGGCCCTTAGGCATGCGTTTAAGTTTGGAATAAATGTATTTAGAAAAGTTTGTTAACAGTTTTTGTTATAAATTAAAATTGATTTCTTAGTTTGTTACGTTTTGGTAGTGATTTCGAAATTATTTATGTTAGTTTTACTACTTTTTATTTTTTATAATTAAATTATTTTTATTTTTAATTTTTAAAGTAAAGTACACTGTGGCTAAAGTTTCACTTAAAAATTCATATTATACCATTTGATCAAATTTAAACCGGACTGACAGAAAAAAATACATTTTCACGTATTTTAATACGAATGTTTATTATCGCCTTGAAAAAACATTTCACAGCCCATAAAACATGCCAACGCATGATCTAATTTTCTATACACTTGTTTTAATCCTCGCCTAAGATGACCTTCAGTGCCTTCAGCGTTTTTTTTTATTGATTCGGTTTGCTCACGAAATTTAAATGAACCAGTCCGGGTCAAATTTGATCGAATATTTGTAAGTACTACAGGTGGTATACGTAACTTTTAAGCGAACTCTAATATTATTTATAATGCTAAATATTTACGAAAAAGTCTAAGGATACATTATTATTACGTTTATTATCTATAATTGTATTCGCTTTTCCTTAGAGGCAATATAAAACCTGGTTCTGTTGGTTTTTTATATTTATTTATTAATTAAAGTTTCTATATACATAATTGGAGTTTTCATAAGGAAACTACTCCGTGCAGAATTGGGTTTTAACTATATTATGCTTGTATATACAAAACACAAAAAGTATACACATATTTATATTTATTACTCACCCACTTATACACAACGCAGAGAGTACCGGCACCCAGCCACTCTTCAATACCGGACGAGTATATTTATTTTTGAGCACAATAGCAACCCACATGGGTAAAAGCACTAAATAACAAGCGACTATAACAAATGTGATCCATAAATGAGTTTCTATAGTAAATAACATAAATAAAAACAGTTTTTTTTTAGTAAGGCAATATTATGAAAAATGTTTTTTTAGTAGTAAATTTTTTTGAGTAGTAAATTTTTACTCACTTATGTGATCGAATAGCAATGAAGCGATGAAGGAGAGCAAGCTTATTGAAACGACATCACCGATAGATGCCGCTAACGGTGTTGCTAAGTTATCAGGATTTAAATTGAATTTTTCAGACAATAATATCACAGCCACTAACACAAAATCTGTAAAAAAAATATTAATAATCATTAAAAACTTTTGTTGATACGAAAATGAAACAAAAGTGCTTAGAGAATATACATATGTACATATATGCATATGTAAGTAATATTCAAAAAAATAATTTAGAACATTTTCTGCAGGAACTCACCTAAAACAAAGCACGATGAGGTCGCCGTGAACATAGAGGACGCTATCAGCAGCATAACATGTTCAAAAAAGAATGTACCATCCATCGCCAAACCAACAACAATGGCAAACATAGCAACCAAAAAGGACGCAACCGTCGCCTGCACTTGAACCAATGCTATATTGCCGACAATCATACGAATGACTTCTTTACGTGACGTCATATTACCCAAATTGACCTGTGTGGAGAGACGTGATGCGAGGCACATATCGAGATTGCCCTTGAGGCCAAGCAGTGACGGAACGAGTATGAATAGTTCGGTGATCTCTTTGAAAACACGCCATTTCTACGCAGCATATGTGAGTGGCATAAGAAATTGTGAAAAAATACAAAAATTAATTTATTAGTAATCTATGTTTGCATATGTAAACATTCGTATATCTGCATAAATTTGTGATAGCAAGAAAGGAAGAAGGCAATTAAAACGTTGTAAGCAAAATAGTTGAAATGGAAACCACGTAAATGTGATACACTTGCTTATTAATCACACGTTAATATGCAGTGCGATCGAAACTAACAGTTTAATTTATAGGTTTTTATGTTGGCAATAATTAATTCTCTTTATTTTATTGCATCGGTATTTAAAAGATATAAATATATTTATATAAATCAATAAGCGACAATAAAGTTTTTCTTATCAACAAAAACAAAATAAAACCAGTAAGGAAGGGCGAAGTTCGGGTGCAACTGAATAGTTTATACTCTTGCAACTTGCAAGAATTACAGCTAGTGAAATATCTTAAGGTGCAAAGCGTCAACCAGAGGATCGGAATCCACTGAGCGACATATTCGAAATTAGGTTTGTTCAAAAAACGAAAATCATTATATCTTCTTAATTGGCGTAGACACCGCTTACGCGATTATAGCCGAGGTAACAACAGCGCGCCAGTCGTTTCTTCTTTTTGCTACGTGGCGCCAATTGGATATTCCAAGCGAAGCCAGGTCCTTCTCCACTTGGTCCTTCCAACGGAGTGGAGGTCTTCCTCTTCCTCTGCTTCCCCGGCGGGTACTGCGTCGAATACCAATTATATACATATATGTAAAATATGTGAGTTGGGGTAGTACCGACCCGATTTCATTAATTTTTGCGAATTCTGCATACTATTAACATGCGTTTCCTGCGATTCATTAAGGTACCGCACATACCATTACCAGTTATATGAAGTAAAGTCACACGGACCTTATATCTTTGTTATATGGGGGCTAGGTCCATTAACCGCCCAACTTTATCCATTTTAGGCACAAAGATACACTGTTATGAGTAAATAACTCTCATTTCTATTGAGATAATTCACATGGTGGCCAATATACATATGCGGTATAAAGTCACCCGGAAGTTTAAGAACCTTTATGTTAGTTATATGGAAGCTCACACTGTCAGTAGGAATTCTTATAATATTTGCGCTAGCTGAGGTTGTTGTAGCTTAAGTGGTTTAAGAGATATGTACATTTAATTTATCAGAGGGTGGGGCACGTCCACTTTTTAAAAAGGTTTCTGCCCACAGATGGCCCTTGCTACTGCGATCCCCTGCTGCAAATTAGATTTTTATATCTTAATTTAGCATTTGTTTACAGCACTTTATAGGTTTTCGGTTAATGGGGCTTTGTGGGCGTGGTGGTGGTCTGATTACTCCCATCTACGAACTCGTCCTTTTTCTTGCCAGTGAATCGCATACCAAGTTCCATCAAGATATTTAAATTTTTACTCAAGGTCCAGCTTAAACTGGGTGACTAGTTCGTATATATGTATATAGACGGACGGACATGGCTAAATCGATTTATGTAATCACATTGATATATACTTTATAAGGTCTCCGACGTTTCTTTCTGTGGGTAAAAGCTACGTGGAAAATTTAATACACCCTGTTCAGGGTATCAAAAAAGTTATCTAAGCAAATAAATATAATTGATCATTTTATGTCATACTGTCTTTGTTTGGATTTATAATGCGTCAAAAGCTTTAATGTAGGAGATAAAATATGAGTATACAAAGAAAAAGAAGAAACGTGCTTTCAGCAGTATCAATTCCTTCGTTTGTATTAAGATAAAGTTCAAGTTTCTGCATGGCCACTTAATTCAAAATTTTGACATTATCAGCCACTTATACTTACTACTTAAGGATTTAAAAAACTAAAAAATATCAACATTTACGCGATAAGTTATATTCTAAAATTTAGTAAGTATTTAATTGTCTTTCGCAAATATCATGGAAATAAGGTGATGCTAAAAAGCTTTCACTTATATTATATACGTATATACATTAGAGCGGAAACACAGTTTTTAATGCTTGGTACTTTGAAAAATTAATTCTAAGACACCTCCACGAAAATCTCTCCAAGTATGAGCTGTCAATTGCAACAGGAAGATCATTCGCCTTATAGTTTTTTATGTATGTTATCAGGTAGAAGAATTCAAAACTCGCTTTCAACTACTTGCAAAATTCTCTCATTACATAGATTTTAGATATTACACGAAACCCTAATTTTGGACATTACATAAATTTTTTTTCCTGTCAGAAATGAAAAGGATATCATTTTCGCGATATCCAAGTATGTTAGCTCTAATAAAGGATCATCAGCTAAGTTATTATTAATTTAGCACTTTACTGATAGAAATTTTAGATTATGAGACAGCTAAGGAGGACCTTAGGTCTTTTACAACAAATGAACAAAACTTCTATAGTTCCTCCATACGCGTAATCGACATAATGTTCTAAAAGCTGGTATAAAATTTTGCAGTTTTTAATATACATATGTAGTTTAAGATATCATAGATCATCTTTATAAAAAAAGAAACAATGAGAATATAGACAAAAGAAATAGGAAAGTAATAGCAGTAGAATCGCGGTGAGCCGGCGCAATGAGTGACCAAGCTAGGATTGTCGGTCAAGAAGGTTTTGCCATGTATGTGGTGGGTTTCGTAGAGAATCTGTCCTGTATGGTTGCTCCTTAGCTAGTGAGTTTTGCAGTCAAACCTACTTAATATGGCCATTTCAATGCTAAAAACTCCTAAAATTGAGATTATTATGAGCTTAACTTTTTTATGAAAATTCTCTTCATGTATTCAATGGTCAGCTTTTATCTTAATGTACCACATGATGATTCTATAGTTCTTAAGTGTGCCTATTTAAGTATAACTTTAATCTACACTATATGAAATTTTAAATTACTTAGTGAAATGTATGGTAATTTCTCAGCTCTCACACTACGAATTTTTAAAATATATTTTACCTAACCGAATCCACTCATTCTTTATATTTGGGTCATACTAGGCGTATTAGTATTTTAGTTTATTGGCTCGAACATTCCTTAATACTTTTGCGACATGTTGGTACTGAGTATAATAGTTTTGTTCACCTAGCGGTTTCACGTATCCCCTAAAACTAATTGAGATTGGTATAGAGCTATATATATAAATGATGAGGATGACGAGACGAGATGAAATCCGGGTGACAGTCTCTCTGTTCGTCCGAGCGAGCTGTAACTTGAGTAAAAATTGAGATATCTTGATGAAACTTGGTATGCAGGTTATTTAGTACAAAAAAAAATACGTGTTTGTAGATGGGCGTAATCGGACCACTGACATGCCCATAAAACGCTATTAACCGAAAACCTATTGCTTTCGTAACTGAGGACCAAATTAAGGTATGAAACTCTAATTTGTAGTTGTACATAGTTGACTTTTGACCGAAAATATCGGTCAATATGTGAGATATACAATTGAAATTCAGAGAGAATCCGTGCCTGATAGTAGTATGTTTGTGTACTATAAATGGGTTGAATCGGGTCAATACTTCTCTTAGCCCCTATATACCTAACATAAAGATTTTCGAGCTTTCTGGTGACTTTACATCGCATATATTGACCAATATGTGAGTTATCTTAATAAAATTGAGAGGTCGTATTTTTTATATAACGGTGAATATTTGTGCTTAGAATGAATAAAATAGCATGAAAACTCGCCCAAGACCCCATATAACTAACAGGCCTTATGTAAGAGAGTATGAAATGGGTATACCCGAACTTAGCTCTTCCTTACTCCCTTACTTTATTTTTAGAAAAACCTATGTTTTTGTTTATAATTTCCACACATTTTGATCACTGTCTAATATTAGATGTCTTTAAATGTAAAATTTTGTTTTATGTACTCAATTAATTAAGTTTCAACCATTCAAAGTGACTCAAGTCTAAATTCGCACCTTCTATTGCAGTGAGTGCAAACTGATTTCAATTTCACGCCTACTGCATACAAATGATAAGCCCAAATACAAATTTTGGAGCAATTGGTGACAATAAGTATTTTCTAAGAATGTATGGGATTACAATTTCTCTGAAGTGTTTAACACAAACAACAATATTTATCAGTTTTATACACCTAAATTCGTGGGAACTCTCTTTGTGCAAATGTTTGATAAATCCTTAACGGAATATTCCACTCGCAAATAAAGTGTGAGTACAAAGCTGTGTATAGATAATTATTTATTTAAGATTTTAACACGCCGTAATGAAAATGTCAATAAGCAAATTTATATTAACACACATAATTTGATGTGGCGCAATCTCTAACAAAAGCACAATCAGTTCTGACAATAAGGAGGAAAAGCGTAGGAAATAGTCAAATAAAACTGAATCAGTGTGACGAGACTTAAAAAAAAGTATTTAGATATATGTACTAGTATATATACTTGTGCACTTGCATGTCTGTACATATTTGACGCCTATTGCAGTCATTAAATTAGTCTCAAACATGCAAAGGTGTTGTTTTTAGAGATAATATGCCGTCCCGTTGTCTAGATATATAAATAAATATAGTTTAGGGTACATGTTTGTATCTAGACATGTGATTACGCCTGTGGCAAGAGAGATTTAATTTCACAGCTGCTTTAATATTAATATATGATTATTTTCAGTATTAATTTTAATTACTGCAACAGAATTTAATGCATGTTCATTTAAAATTTTCGCAAATTATTCACATTTTTTGGGGATTTTTATTTTGATGCAACCTAGGTTTTGAAGTTTCTGTGTAGCTTTTGCTGATGGGGACTTACACGAGTTAAATAATAGGATAATATGTCAAATATGTCATAATAAAGTAATAATGCTAAGTATTTGCAAATTGGATCAATATATATTGGGTAGTCGAAAAAGTCTTTTCGTATTTTGCTATCTATTACATTGTGTCATACCAAATAGTGTTGGAAATGTGAGATTTTAAGCTTCATTTAACCAAAAATTAAATTCGGGGAAGTTGAGAAAAAGTTACAGCTGTTCAAAAATGAGTGAAATTAATGAAGAAATTCGCTATATTTTGAAATTTATGTACAAAAAAGGGAAGAATGCCACGCAAGCCACCAATGAAATTTGTGAAGTTTTCGGAGACGATGCTGTATCAGTTCGTGTAGCACAACAATGGTTCGCTCGCTTCCGTTCTGGAAATTTCGATGTGAAAGATGCACCTCGCTCTGGTCCCTATCAATGAAATAATGGAAAAGATTGACCAGGACCGTCACATAAGCAGCCATGACATCGCTAAGGAACTTAACATTCATCATCAAACGGTTTTGAACCATTTAAAAAAGGCTGGCTACAAAAAGAGGCTCGATGTTTGAATTGTCTGTGAGAAATTTAATGAACCGAATTAACATCTGCGCTTCTTTGCTGAAACGAAATCGAATCATTTCTGAAGCAAATGGTAACAGGAGACGAAAAGTGGATCAAATACGACAATAATGTGCGGAAAAAGATCATGGTCCAAGCGTGGTGAAGCTCAACAAATGATCGCAAAGCCAGGATTGACGCCTCGAAAGGTTATGCTGAGTGTTTGGTGGGGTTGGAAAGGAATCATCCACTATGAGCTGCTCCAGCCTGGTCGAACGATTGATTCTACATTTTACTGTCAACAACTGATGAGATGGAAGCAAGCAATCGAAAAAAACGTCCAGAACTGATCAACATAAAGGGCTTAGTCTTCCATCTGGACGCTGGATCAGACACATCTTTGATGACTCGGCAAAAACTGGGAGAGCTTGGCTGGAAAGTTTTGATGCATTCACCATATTGCCCTGACCTTGCACCATCGGACTACCATTTGTTTCGGTCAATGAAGAACTCCTTTAATGGAGTAAAGTTGGCTCCAAGAGCAGCCTGTGAAAATTCCTTGTCGCAGTTTTTCGCCGAGATACCAGAAAAGTTTTACTGATGGCGGAAAAATGGCAAAAAGTGGTCGACCAAAATAGTACATATTTGGTTCATCAAAGTTCATTATAAATATAAAAAAAGAAATTGAAGTTCGATTATGAATACGAAAAGACTTTTTCGACAACCCAATAGATTTATAATAGATTTCCATATTTACCATATTCAGTACTTATAATTTATTTAAAGGTGTTTTACGTGAATAATTTTGGATTTTCCTACTGCCGTTAAAGGAATATTAAATGGACGGCAGACTAATAATAAAGTAACGCAAAAATGTATAAACTTGAAAACGTGAAGGTATTTCTATACTTCAAACTTTTTTTTATAGGCATAGTAAATAAAAATTGCTGTTATTGGTTATTATCTGGTACCAAGTTGCTTGGATATGAATGACATGATGAAAGTAAGGGAAAGTACTGCCACCATTGGGCTATTGTGCCCTAAAAGGATAAGCGAATACAGATAAAATTTATATAAGTACATATATACACCATATTATCTGGTGTATATTTATTACTTCAAGAAAACTAGCAAAATCTACGCTAAAATTAATATGAATAATAATGACTAATAAATTATTAAATAAGCTAAATTATCGTAGATATGACTCTAATTAAATGAACTATAAAAAATAAATAAGCCCTGACGCTTAAAAGAAATATAATGTTATAATTTTTCACAAAAATTTCCTCTTGCCTATTAATTGTATACATGAAGTTTACAAATACTTCATTTGTGGGAGAAAATTATCGCACATTTAAATATTGACATTTTTATTATACCTGTAATGTAGGGATAATTACATTATCTGTACAAGTGATTACAGAATTGTTATCGCATCTGTAATCATAATCAAAATGCACAAAATGACTGCGCATTTGAATTGAAATTTCGTAACACACGTGTGTTGTAAGATTTTAGCAATTAAAATATGCCAAAACAAAAAAAAAAGAAAAACACAATTGAAATATACTTATCGTATCTATCACAGACATCTCTATGAAAAAGTAGTATATAATTAAAAAAATTGGATTTAGTTGACAATCGTGTGACAATACCAATTTTCCCATCATACACAAGCAATTAAAAATGACTTTTAGCATTTTACTTGCAATACCACATAGTTACACTAACTACAAATATCCTATGCGAAATTTCTTTTGACTCACCTCTACACGGCCGAGCACAATACCCGCACCGATTGTGCCCACACCGGCCAAAAAGAACGGTATCGACACTTGCAATAATATTGATGACCATTTCTCCTGCTTAATACCTGGTCGATTTAAGGCCAACTTCTCATCACTACTGCCAGGCACACCGGCAATACTGCTCGCATCTAAAGCGCCAATGCTGCTGCTGCCACCTCCACCACCACCGCCTCCGCCTCCGCTACCACGACCACCACCACCCGTGCCAGGATCTGGTTCTGAGGATGCTATGGACGTCGTGATGATTGAGCTTAGTGAACCAGTCGTCGATTGTGGGAGACCGGACAACTTGTCATTGTCGGTGTCTGTAAACGAGTAGTCGAAATAAGAAGAAATGTGGTGGGAGAGACAAAAAAAAGAACGAAAGACAATAAGTCAAAATTGCGAATATACATTTTTATCACGATAAGTGAACGTGTGCATAGGTAAAAGTAGTAATAAAAATAAATCTAAAAATATTAAATATATAATTTCACATTACTAAAGTGCATACTCATAAATATTGAAATCAATTTGAGGAGAAAAATTACAAAAATCGTGCATAGATAAATAAGTCTCTACGAAAAGCGCAATTAAATTGTATTTTACTTAAAAATAACCCAAAGGCCTATGATTTCTCACACAGATGTTTATATGTACTATATACAAAATGTGTATATAAGTATTTGTGTGAGTGGTAGGCAAATAATTCGGTATTTTTTGTGTGTGCAAGTTTTGAGTTCAAATACTTTATGTTCAAACAATTTCACTTCTTCACGTTTATCGATAAAATAAATGCATGGATTTTGCCGATACTCTGAGTCACGCGAAACTTTAATTAGTTGTGCAAAATAATCGACTCACATGACAATAGTCACAATATAAAATATAAACAGTGGCATGAACTGAAATTCTAATTACATAAGTATGTAGATTACGGTACGAGAAGGCGACTTAGTTGCTAAAATAATTAATGGTTTTATAAATATACATATGATGTTTTATTATACCTTACCCTTATATGTAGATATACACAATTTATTTTAAATCACTCTTTAAATAAGAAAAACAAGAAAAAACGTTATCTTCGGCTACACCAAAATAGTTGCACTTCCTTTACTATAGTTTGAAAGTGCATACAGAGATATTAATCTTGATTTTGATCGATCAGTTAGAATGGCAGCTATAGTCTAGATTTAAACAATTTACTCTCGGCTATTGTAGCTCCGACTTGGACAATGAGCTGTGCCAAATTTCGTGAAGATATCTTTTCAAAGACAGAAATTTCCATACAAAACTCGATTTTGAGCGATCAGTTTGTATGGCAATAACACTGGGCTAAAAACACGTGTGCGAAGTTGACATCTCAAAACATTAAAAATTCGCGAATAAATTTTAATATAATTAATTAATTAAATTATCTAATTATAATCTTGCATTTACATGTAAACATGTATATAATATTGTAATTAAACTTTTTGCATTGACTTTATAAGATTTCGTGAACCACAAACATGACGCACATTAATTTAATTTCCTACCAATTACAGAAAAATGGATATCGACGAAAACTTATACTCGTACTTAGTCTAACCATAAATTCCGTTAGAAAGTTTACAATGCATACAACAAGGTTAGAGAAAAGTTCAGTTATTTTGTTATTTATTATTTAATAATTAGTTTATTGTTCGCTTTCGCTTATTAACAGTGGAGTTAAGAGCTAAAGAAAATCATATTGCGATGATTGCTTTACATAAGTGTGGTAAAAGCACAAGTGAAATTTATGAGCTTCTAAATAAACTTAATATTTCGAGAATGTTTATCCTACTATTGATCATTTTTCCACCAAAGTGGTAGTTCTCACGTAACAAAGTTCGAACCAAATCAGTCATAAAAACTTTTCGCGAACGCATTCGCATACATCCCCTTAGAAAATAGAAATCTATGTATTGTATGTCAAGAGTAATGGATATATTGACCAGATCAATCTCAATACTTATTCGAGATGATTTCCATATCAAAGTCTATTATCGGTCCACTGGTCATCTTCTGACAATGTTATTGAAGCAAATTCGGTTCAACAGATACAGCGGCTTCTTCAGTGTGGTGCGGTCAACGGCCATGCAAGTATCTCTTTTATAGATGAAAAAATGTTCACCATTGAAAAAGTTTTTAATAAACAAAACGACAAAGTCCTCATCAAGGGTTGAACGACGTCAACATCCAGCTGATATAATGGTGTGGTTGGGCGTCTCTTTCAAAGTCCTAAGACAAAGGAGTTAAAACTAGGGTAAAAGTGTACTGCTGGGGTATTCTACAAGGCGTGCTAAAGCAATTAAACAGTACTCTCTTCGATGAAGAGAATTGGATCTTCCAACAAGATTCTACTCTCCTGCTTTTATAGTAGCCGATGATTGACCGTCTGGAAGTCCAGATTTGAAACCATTGAACTACAGTTTATGATCAAAGTTGGAAAACATGAATTGTCGTATACCGCACAAAATATTGGAGAGTATCAAAATATCTTTGTTTCGAGCAGTGTTGTCAATATCAATAGAACCTACTACTGATCAATCGCCAAATCGGTGGAGGGCTTGTGTAAAAACCAAAGTTGACAAATTTCAAATAAAATTTCGTACATCACGCACTTAGTATGTGCATTAATAAATAAAATTTATTGTAAAATATAACTGTAATGAAACTATAACTAACTATTTTTATAACAGCCTGAATGTCTAACAGAACTTATGGCAGCACCAAGTATACATATTCAATAATCTACTAAAAATATACTAAATAATTGAACCCCTAAACAAAATAAAATAATATTTCAATAAAGTATTCTTAAACGCTATAAAATATGATTTTGAAGCAAACAAGATGGGTAAAAACCGTTTCAGAACTTCTCAAAATCGAATTAAGCGCTATATACCATATACACAACCTTCAAATCAAAACACTGCATGCGAAGTATTGTAAAAAAGTTTAAAAATTTATTTAAATAAATAAGTTAGAGGTAATTCTCATTATTTGAGAAACTTTGAAAAATAGTGTGTGAGATGTCATAAAAATAATTAAATAATATGAGAGCGAAAAAAATTTGATACTTTGCAAATATAGTTGTTTCTTTGTGATGAAAGGCCTACTTAAAACATATGTACATAGATATAAAACAAAAAAATAAAAATAGTATACTATATCCATCTGTATGTATGTATATTCACTTAGTTCCGAGTATTTTCGTTAAATTTTGAGTTTTTTATCTCATTATTTTATTATTAAAATATAAGTGTGATATATAAATGTACGGGTGCTTTTTATTCAGTTTTGGAATTATTTCGGGATGTGATTAGCAAGTGACTTTTTCGGTATATAATAATAAAAAAAGTATGGCTCACTTTACTACATAGTCTTTTTGGGCACATTAACCATTAAGATAGTAAACTTTTGATACAAAGGAAAGTGAAGTAGAGAGTAAGAGTAAGAGTAAAGTTCACTAATAATAATAATAAGAAGAAGGTGGCAAAGAGGAAATAAAAATAATAGTTAAAATAGTATAGAGGAGGGCACAACATTTTTTAAGCGCATTACATACAAATGTAGATATATAGAAAAAGCAAAAAAATATATATATTAGTGGATAGCAAGACTTTTTTCATGTTTTCACATCATTTTGTTTTTGTGTTTTGTTATTGTTCATGTTAACATTTGTGTTTACACAACTCACCATTTCCATAAATTGTATATAATCTATATTTATCATCCTGTTGTTGAACTTTTTGTAATTGTTGCTCTTTTTGTTGTGCTATTGGTGGTGGCAAGGGTTGTGGCAATGGCGCTGTCAGTGACAATGGCAATGTATATCGATAGTGTCCATGTGGTACGCCATTGTTACTGGTGTAGTATGGTGTGTTGTCATTCTTATTGGTTTTGTTGCTGTTATTGTTGCTATTATTTCTTAAAACTAATTCATTAGTGTTATTGGTGTGTTTAGTGTTGACTGTATTTGGATTTGGTGTGGCGGAAATGAATTCCATGCTATCGCAGATATTTGTTGTTGCCGTTTGTGGTGTTGGCGGCGCTTGAAAAGCATCATTGCTGATACCGGCATCGGCTAATTTCATATAATCATCATCATTGCTGCTGGTCATTAAAGACAAATGCGGCTGAGCTTGCTTCTTGCTCGGCGACGGCATTTTCTGTTCGTTGTTTTTTTTATTTTTATTTATAATTATATATTATATTTCTTTTAAAAAGTTTATAATTGGAATTATTTTATTTACTTATCATTAAGTGCTACTAAAATCTGTGTGAATTTTCGGGGCAAGAATCGAAAGCTATGCACATTTTTGTGAGCTTAAAAAAGTTTGATTCTTGAAAATTAAATTTAATTAATATAATTAAATTAATTGCAATAATTTGTAAACTATTTAGAATGTTTTCCAACTGTAAGTCAGTTGAATGGAAGGGACTTTAAAATGTTTGCACTTATTTATTTATATATAACAAATTATTTTAACTACACTGCGGAGGCAAATATTTTTTTATAGAAATCAATTTTAATTTTGCTAAAAAATTATGCCGCTATGAAGTTTTGTATACGAATTATTTAAGCGTACAAATGAAACTTAAAGCGCCAATTATTGTAAACTATTTTGTTTTATAATAAAAAAACTTACAAAAAATATCGTACGCTTTTTATGTGAATTAAATTTGTTACATACTTTTTGGCGCTTTGATTTCAATATTTATTGTTTACTTTTAAAAATTAATACTAAATTACAAATGAAAACAATAATATCACACACAGTTTGTTTTTTTTTTTTAATTAACAAAATTTGTTAAAAATAATTTCAAATATGAAATCTAAATTATTTTGGAAATTTTATAAATTTTTATTAATTTATATGTTGTAGGTTTCGTGAGTACAGCAATTAGCTCTGCCAACGTTTGGTTTACATTTTCGTGACGATTTTGTGGGCGTGTCTCTTGCTGTAGGTCGTACGTCGATGAATCGGGCAGAGACACGTGTGGTTTGGAAGTAATTGCAGAAGATTGAATAGATCGTAGCGACGCCGTGCTTGTTGTAACGAATTGTAATGACTGCCTTCGTACGGTTTTACGAAGTCTATATTTCACTGTTGCTGTTGTTGGTGGTGTAAGTTTTTGAATTGTTTGTTAGTGTGTACGAAATAAGTAGTGGAAATAGCGAAAACTTGTTGAGTGAAAGAAGTGTTTCGAGAAAATAGCTTATAAGTTGTATGAATCAACGTTTGTGTTTTTATTTGTTATTTTCGTTAGGATTTTCTGTTTTACTGGCTTCTTTTCTGTTCGCGAAACAGAAGTGCGCCTTCGGCTTTAGTCACCGGACCGTTGATATGGCTAAAAGAAATAGATCAGAAGCAGAAAAAAAGAAACGTTGGTTTCAGGGGCGAAATTTCTGGTTGTTATATATTTTTTTTTACATCACCAAACTCATTATGGGAGTTTACGGAAATGTTTAAATAGGTAAAAAAAAAGTTTTGCATATTTTAGCGCTTCACAGGATTAAATTTATATGTAAAAAAGTTGCGATTAAAAATTGTTTTTCTTTTCGCGTTGTAAGAATGGCGTATTGAGTTGAAATAAAAAGAACTTAAAGTGTCGTACAGTATATGTATATACATATAAAAAAAATAATTAAAAAGTTAAATGCTGCATGTAATAAATGGGTTTCCTTATTGCATAATACTTAATTATTATTATTAATATGATTAAAATAATGCGGACTGTTGTTAGGAAATATGAAAAAACTAGATATTGAGTGAATATTTCTGAGCTTATTGGCTTATAATAACCCTAAATGTATACTTCTTAAAAACATTATATACGAAAATGTTTATTAATGGCTTAAACTTATTACCAGAGTAACTAGCTTTAATTACATATAATACTTTAACTAAAAGTAATAATTAAAAAAAATAATAATAATAAACGTAAAAATATTCACATTACAATGTAATTGAAAGAATAAAATAAAGTAAAAAAATTAAATTAAACAACATAATATAAGTATGATAAAATAAAGCTAATTAAAGTATAATGTATAATCTTAAGCGTTTTGATTGAAATAATTTCATTCTAAAATCTTATTGATTGAAAAAAAATTAAGTATTAATCTGTTATTATCGGTAAAACTAATTAGTAGCCGATAAATGCATATCGCTGTTGCTGTTGTTGTTGTTTCTAGACCATTTTTACACTCTTGCAACATGATCATGTCATGTTTCTTTTATAATATGACTGTCTACCACCTTAAAAAAATTCACCACACATTTTTAATCTAATTTAAGGTAGCTCTGCATCGTTGCTGTGAATACTCCTTCTTTCGTACTATGCGAGTGCTCGGTCAATATTTGATACTTGTTTTCATTTACGTACGTAGAGGTATCTTATAATCATTCGGCAATACTAAGAATTGAATAATAAATTTAGGTGAGCAAATTGCTTATAAAAAAGTTTATTTATATTTTTTATCAATGTAATGTGCTGATTTCTCCGAAAGATATACTAAATAGCCCCATAAAAAGTAACAAGCTCATATAATACAGATATTGTATCTGTATTATGTATTAAATTATTCGATATTACTGATTGTTTCATTCAGATTATGAATCTTAAAACAGGCATTAGAGGCACTCGCCTACCAGGTGACTGTTATAATATATGTTTGAGAGGAGTGACTAGTCTTGGAAGTTTTATAATATTTATAATATTTAAAGGGCAAAATATAAATAAACACATTTTGCGATTATTTGTTAATTAATGACAAATATTTTATCAAAAATTAAACTGCAGCCTTACAATTTGAATTATCATGCAAATTTGTGCAAAAATAATTTGCGAACAAAAATCAGGCACAAATTTCTTAGAATTCAATAAAAGCAATATTTAATTATTAATTCACACACATATTATGTATTTAAATTTATTATTTGAGAATTTATTGGTGAAAGCGAATATTCAAAAGGTAGAAGGTAGAACTTTCGACAAAGCTAAATTTATTAACGAAACGATTCGTAACTAACAGAGCGAGTGCAAAATAACTTTATTCAACGTGAAAATATTTCAGTATAAAAAACTAGTATATACATATATATATATGAATGAAGATGATACTAATTTAGAGAAATATCTATTTAAGACAAATCGTGAATATATTTCTCAGATTCACATGCTTTAACAGCGCGTGTGGGTCAAAACGAAGAAGATGTCGAAGCTAAATAAACTGGTTTAAATTTGCAATTCTTTCAAAATTAAAATGCCGCGATATTTACTATCGCCTACCCACATCTATAGATAGTTATAGAGTGAAGTATAAATAACTATTGGAATCATCTTGAAATTTTCATTAATTTCTTAAGCGACCAAACGTGTTGGTTGACGTTATTAACGAAGCAATCGAGAAACAAAGAATTTGCGACCAAAATTTTGAGTATGCTTGTTTTAGAAAGGTTGATATCAGAATTTCATTTATTATTTTTGAAAATTGAATTGTGTATGTTTATTTGTAGTTGCAAAGATTAATAACTGTTGAAGCTGATTGAACCGGGCGGCTACACTTTATAAGCCCATAACTCAAAAACTATTTGAGATGCCGATTTAAATTGTGCCATGTTATTTTAAAAAGTATATCGAAATATAAAAAAAAATTTATTTCAAATTTTTTAATGTCCCTTAAGTTATACTCATAAATAATAATAAAACAGAAACTATTCTTACTTGATGTAGTTGTGGCAAGAATATTATGCCAATAATACTCATGTGTATTTATATATGTTGAGAAATGCTACTGCGGTTTCAGAAAGTTTATTTGTTTGTAAACACCGTTACATAAATCCATCTAGAGTGCCGAATGAATATATTATAACTGGAGTTTATAACAAACGAGTCAAGTATAAAACGACTATCACTTTCGAGATACTTAATATACACAAATATATTGCAATACTAATTATTCTAAATACAAATAAAAATATTGCAAAAACATATGACAAAAATATTACCGCGTTCAATTATACATACATTTATATAGCCTTTGGAAAAAAAGAGATTAATTGTCACTGTGTCTGCAGGTATTTTTATTTATTTTACTTTTATTTGCAATTTATCAAAATCACTTTTTCAAAAGTAACATTTGTGAAACTTGTTTGCAATTTTACTTGTGCATACCTGTTTCAAAATTCCAAGAAAACGATGCTCACTAAATTTCTATAGACATCATTGGCTTAATGCTTCATGAGTAAAATTTGTAAATATAATTGTAGAAGTATTTATATTTTTAATAATTAACAGCATACTAACTATTAAATTACAGTGTAAATTTTGAGTAACGAACGTAAGCCTGTATAATTTTTATCAAAAATGATAACTACAACAACTCATAACACAGAGTGGCATAAAATTCGCCTCAAACTTCAATAACTCAAAACTGCGCTTTATGTACTAAGCTGGTTTTATTTGATAGTTGTAGTCTTAAACTTCCACTTTGTGTGTATTCCCACAGCCATTACGTGCTGTTCATCATACATACATTTTTTGTCTGTATATTTCTTTTAATTTACGCATTGTAGCAAATGGCATGAATTAATTATTTCAGACAATTTTAATTTAAGAAGAAATACTATAAAAGTCGTAGACACTTAACGACTGGTAAGCAAATAAAAATGATTAAAGAGAAAAACAGCTTAAGAGCAAAGGTGAAAAAATATTTTTTGCTTAAGCCATGCTTGATTTAAATAAATATAAAAGTGAATTAAATATCAATGTATCAGAGCTACGTGAGTAACTCTTAGTTTCCAAAACCCAACAATAACTATAAACAAATCCATTTTATCATAGTAAAATATCAATTAATAGCCAGAGTAAACGTCAAACTTGAGTCGCAATTACGCACATACAAAAATAATCGAAAAAACCATCAAAATATGAATATAAATACATATATATGTGTACTTAAGCAGCCAGACAGATGTAGGGATAATGATATTGATATTTCAAGAGTGTTAATATGCACAAAAAAATGGTGATAATTTACGCAAATAGTAGATATCTTGCGAAACCAATAACAATGCACAGTCAGATCAAAAGGTTTTTATATTTATTTCAGTATAGCTAGAGTAAAAACATAGTTTATACGAACTAAGCAATAATAATTAAAAGGTTTGATGTGCCGTTAAGTACAACGACGACATAATGAACTCAAAGGAGACTGACAATTGGAGACAGTATGAGCATTTTTGTGCTTCAGCTGCAAAGAGCTGATAGAAAATTACAAAAATTAACTGAAATTTACTGTTATAACTGTGATTTACAATACAATAACAATAAACAAAACTTATATTGATTTGCGCAAATAAGCAGGTAAATGAAATTATGCCGCAATAAATGGCTCAACGCGGCGTATGAGTAACATTTTATTGCTTCCATTGCAGGTAGTATGACAAAAATGCTGCAGTGTGTGTGAGTATATAACTATGAATCATATATATATACAATAAAATGTTTACATATATCAATAATTTTTCTTCATAACATCACACTCATGTGCGTAAATTCAAATGTCATATAAGAATTTCCTACTTAGCATCAAATAAGCTGCTCTTTTGCGACAGAAAATCCAAAATATTAGACCACAATAAAGGTATTTAATAGTTTTAAGTTTTCAAGCACACACTAGGTACATATAACAACTAATAAAACATAAAGCACACCCGGTTATGGAATGATAATAGTTCTTAGTTGTCATTATAGCTAACAGTACATAGTTATGCATGCATGTATATTATCAGTTGTATTGTAAATTATTATTTTATTATACAAATTGTCAATTGTTGATACATATGCTAATTACGCCAATGCAATTTAGTTTATCTCCCGCAGATAACCACAATACGCTGCGTTTATCAACTAAACAATAAAAGCATATGTAAGCACTTGGGCTGTTACGTTTATAATTATTTACTGTTGTTTTTTGAGAAAAAATGTATATGATTATATACATATTACATATATGTACTTTATATTCCTACATATATGTGTTATGTATACAGCTGATTATAGCATGCTAATTTGTGTGTTGAACCTCACTAATTCCAAATCGCGAATACCATAACAGTCTGCGCGTGGGAACACTGTAATAATTTTGGTCCTAACTTTTCGCGTGAATTCGGTAAATTGGGAAAATATATTAATTTACTGTCTTGTGCCTCTGTTAATCTTATCATATGATTTGTTGATGCATCAAATAAATAAATAATTAAGTTTTGTTTGTTTTCATTTTGGTTATTATCACTAAAATCATTGTCAGCTGTCAGCACCTATAGATCCTTCAAATGTTATTGTTATGTAGTATAATTTACTTATAGGTTGTTTTTCTTTGATACTTGATCAGAAGTGAAGCAGTGGCTTCCTTATATGTGCTTATATAAATTTTTGAGTTTATTTACTGTTGTTATTTGACTACTTATAAATCAACGCTTCCTATTACTTATAATTTTTACATTAATATCAAAATCATAATAACGTAAAGCTGATGGCTTAACCGCTAGTGCTATATATATATATATATATATATATAAATATATATATGTATATATATAAATTGTAATTGTAATTAATTACCTTTTTCAATTTTATAAAAAAAAAAAAAAATTTACATTGTTTGTATGTAATAAATTAAAAAAAAAATATTTGATGAAAATATTCTATTTGAGTTTTAAAGCACAAGTTTGTTATTTTTATTAAGTTTTGTTTGACATATACTTCAGCTCAATATAAATGAAACCTCCATATGGCATGACAGCCGGACAGAATAGCCTAGCGCAACCTAACCTTATGTTACTTATGTACATCTTTTAGAAAAATAAACAAATTTCAATACCACAAGTTAACGACAAAGAAACTTTATCAAGTCACTTGACAAAATTTGATCAATGAAACTAAAATACTATAGATATGTAGTATATATCTTTAACCAATACTATTTTTGTTATCAAAGTTAAGTAATAGCATTGTACGACTCACAAGAAACACATATTAGGCAACAAGTTTCTAGGTTATAAAGTAGTTCCTCAATGAATTAAGTGCTAAATTAAGATTGCTTTCTTAATTTCTTTTATGGCACGGTAAATTAATTTATGGAACTAATATTATCTATTTCCTACTGTTTATAAGGTGACTTACAGAAACAAAATATTAAACCTTTTTAAGCGATAAGATAAATAAATTAATCAGAATTGTGCTTAGTTGCCAAAAAAAGTCCCGTTAGTGGTATGGTTTTTCTAGCTTCTTTATATTATATATACAAGTGAAGCATAGTATATATATTATAGAAGTATTGAGTGTTTTATCTTTCTTAGATTCAAATCATGCCTTATTTTAGCACAATATTTTATAAACTTCTAACGTATTTGAACAAAATGCTTTGATAATACACACGCTTAAGAACTTTAGTCGCAAAGTTTAATTGTTTAGCAACCACGTAAAGTACAATAAAACAAATTCGGCTCTTCTTTGATGGCGTTAACATTTTGCGTTGTGTTTTACAGTATATCCGTTCGTGTACTATATATAACGCAATCTAGTTTGTGCCAGATTTTAAGGCAATAAATTTCTTTCAAACTTTATTTTTCAGCAAGGTAGCTTCACTAGTAACCAAGTATAGTATATTGCGTATTCTTAACATTTTTTTTTTAATTTCTTAATGAGTTTAATTAACAAAACCATGTTAATTTTGGAAGTTATTTATAAGCAAACGCTTGAAATAAATTAAAGAAATGGTAAAAAAGAAAGAAATATCTGAAGAATATGCATAAATATTGGGACTTATTTGAGTGTGCATAAATAATTCTTAGAATCTTTAAATAAAAGCAACATAGTAGAGAATATTTGTTATAAAAAGGAGTGGAGATTTAGTGTTAATGAATAAAAATATAACCGCGAATTTGCAATTATAGTTTATCGTTAAGGAAATATGCGGTTTTAAAGGTTTAACAAAGACACACTACAACACAACAACAACAAATTATCGGATAATGAGTAAAATTGATGAAAAATTTAATTAATTTTTTTTTATGTAAAAATTGCCAAAATAAAATTATTTTCTGAAATGGAGATAGGCTAGAAACTATGAATTTTATTTCAATTACTTGACTGAGTTCTATTTAGAAAATAGTTGTTTCATAATGACCCACCTACCGGAGGCCAATGGAAAGGGTTCAAAGGATCGCTGCGAAATGCATAACGGGAGCTTTAGGAACAACTCCAACGGGGGCTCTTGAACTCCTACTAAGCCTTTCAACTATAGACCTCTTCGCTGAAGTAAACACAGAAAAAGATGGCTATCGAAAAGGTATGTTAGCTACGCGCAGCACTCTTAATATTTATACGGTTGGCTCGAAAATGGAAGATGGAGTTGCTGCGCTAAACAAACTTCTAAGTTGCCAGAACTCTGCATATACTGATCTTCAGGCTGAGGTCTTTGCTATTGCGAAAGCCGCGGTGTTGGCCTCTAATGCACCTGCATGCCAAGCAGCAATCAAGGCAGTAACCTCGTATCGCATATCGGCCAGAAATGTCTTGTGAAGCATGACAGCAATGGAAAGTGTTGTCAGAAGTACTTCACTTCTTCAGGTTGCCAGACCACAAAACCATCGAGGTCAATAAAATAAAGGACGAGATTGCCAAGAATGGTGTACGACTAACGAAAATATGATCAACATTGGGAAACTCCTGTATTGCCTATACATCGATCTCGACAGAAACATGGTAAAGAAAATCAAATCCCGATGGAACAAGCTGCCTGAAAAAGTCATGTGCAAAACGATAGATTGGAAGTACACAAAATTCCTTTTAGTACTCGATAGAAGAGACTGTAGAACATTATGGGAATACTAACTGCAATAACGGCATTAGGGAAACAATAGAGCATCACTTGTGCATTTGTCCCGCATTGGCAAGATTACGCTGGAAGCATCTGGGGTCCCCATGGTATGATACATGGGAGGACAGCATACACAATTTTACAGTGCTGGTCATGAGTTTAGAACCAAATTATAATTTTGCGTTTTTTGGGATTTGATTTGATGGGAGGAGGTATCGACAGTGACGCCGCAGATTCTGTTAAATTCGCGTCAAGCGTGGAACTAAGCTTGGCTTATTGGCCTACCAGATTAACCTAAACAGGGTGAAAAAAATAAAGTCGTGCGGATTAAATAATTATTTTATTTATTATCCATCTATATATTTTTGTATGATTTGAATAAAAAATTGAGCCTAATTACTAATCGCATGCCCTAATTGGCGCAAAACCTCAAGTCAAGTTCACTGTCATTGGCAATAAATTTAGTAATGTGTAAATAAAGCACTTACATACTAAAAGAGTAGATAGAAAAAACACGTAAAAATAAAAAACAACTCCATCAATTGCTAATTTTTTATTCGTGTATTGTACATCTTTCGTTTTGTCTACCTCAACTTTATTTTACACCCAATTAGGCCGCTTGTTTAGTTTTTATAATATGTATGTTTTTTCGAAAGTCATATTATAACTAAGTGCAACAACAAAAAGTTGTATTGTTTTTATTATTATGTTATGCACGTGCCGCCAACTTAAATCCATAGACAGAGCAAAAAACAAAACAACAATATCCGACACAACGGCTGCGCGTCATTAACACCTTTAAGTTGCCGCATGCAGACTAGATCGCAGTCAATTTTTCCATTGATGCAATTGTACAGGTATGTGTATGCACATATGTATGTTGTGTAGCAGTTTTGAATAGTTTTAAGTGAGTTGAATCATTGCTGTAATGGTTTGTTGCTTTTAAAATGCGGAAGTTCATACTATTGGGTTTATACTGCTACATACTTTGCAGGTTTCAATAAAAACTAAATGAGCGCGTAATTATGCATGTATTTCTTTTACAAATATTCCAATATACTTTTTGTTTTTTTTTTGGCTAGCTGATTGACTTCAATTTATTATAATTATTGCAATAATTATGATTTAGTTTTTGTAATATGGCTTTGTGTGTAAAATTGCAACAATGTACACAGTGGTGGTCATGAATTAAATATGACCGAGCGTAAATATGTATAACAAATATGAAAAAGTACAAGTGTCAGTGTCATTTTATATAATTGGGTAATAAGTTCTAGAATTTAATTGAAATTAGTAAAAAATTGGCTTACATTATTTTTATGCCTTTGGTTCTTGGAATGTATTTTTATAATTGTTATACGCTGAACAGGATCAATCATTCGTATGTTGAGCTATTTTTTCAGTTTTTGAGGTATCGATGTGAAATTTAGCAAACCTCCTGCTACTCATTTGTGGGAGACGCCGATATCAGACCCCTATAAGATATTACTGCCAAACAAACTGACCGATGGAAATTGAGTTTTTGTTAAAAAACGGGTACAACTTAAGTTCATCTTTTTCATCACAAATATTTTGAGATTTGAACCCATCACATTTAAAAGATTGACATAAAATACCAAAAAACGCAAAATTATAATTTGGTTCTAAACTCATGACCACCACTGTAAAAGTGTGTAGTAGTGTGTAGTGTGGCACAATATGTTCACACCATAACGGTTGTAAGCAAATCAGCCGACAAACAAACACTAAATTACACCTTTTCTTCTCTTTAATTTTACTACACGTCATGCAACTGCACAACAACAACAATAGATTTGGTAGTGCATTTTATAGCTGAATACTAAATAATTGCTTACAACAATTTGTTTGTTGTAGAAAAATTGATTGATTTGGTGCATCCATACGAGATCGACACAAAAGCGGCATTATCATACACATCACTTGTTGTTGTTGCTTTTTTATATGTAGTCAAATAACTGTTTTATTTGTAAGGCATTGTTGAACGCAGTGAGTGGATTACTTAATTACAATTAAAAAGTTTGTAGTTTAAATTGTAAAGCGCTTATGTAAATGGATTAGGCATCAGCTGTATTGTAGCCACCGGTCAATGATCGACACATTACGGAAGAGCTGGTATATATAATAGTAGTACTGATAGTTGAAAAGGTATTCCATATGCACTTATATAAGGGAATTTAAAAATTAGCTTATTAATACCAATAAGTGCTTAAATGGAGCACTGAGCTCCTAATTAAGTATCGAAACAAAAAACTTTAAGTG
The DNA here is from genome assembly GCF_024586455.1 of Bactrocera neohumeralis. Taxonomy (NCBI): domain Eukaryota; kingdom Metazoa; phylum Arthropoda; class Insecta; order Diptera; family Tephritidae; genus Bactrocera; species Bactrocera neohumeralis. Next base: position 27,889,054 of record NC_065922.1, read on the forward strand.
CTTTGAAACTACTTTTTGTAAGGTTTACAACCTTAAGAAAAAAGTTGCGTTGTTTATTAAATTAGCTACTGAATTTCTGAGAACACCTATTATAAATTATCATTAATTGTGGTGTAAGTAGGTAAAATAAATACCAGCAAGTAAGTGCCTTAATAAGTTATCGTATAACTTGTATAAAATGCTTGTAAGTGGACAGCACAGTGGGACGCTTACGAATGAAACGGGATTATAAATAAATTGCGAAAAGCCATTTAAGTAACTGGTTGTTATTGATTAAATAAAGAATAACTGTCTATTAGTCCAGTAAGCAACAATAACGATGTATAAAATACTAACACTAACTCCACTTAATTCTTGTAGATTTTTTTTTGTATTTATTTTTTGTTTTTGATAAACACCTGATTCTAGATTGCCCAGCAATTTGTGGAAGCAGATTCAAGGCCTTTGGATTCATCTACGCCATCAGGGATCACACCATCTCCATCGCGCTCAGCAATCTCTTGGAATTGTTCAGAGTGCTGAACTTTTGTGACCATATGTGATATAGAAGAAGGCACAATAGACCAGTGCAAAACGTCAATTATTGTCTATATAACATAAGATTTTACTCATTCTTTCAATACCTATATAATTTTTGTTTGTTTTGATTTATACTTCAATCAAGATTAAATTACATAAGATTCTGTCGATAGTCCAAAGAGATCAATTTGTCTAAAGCGTTTTAACTCATAATGTCATAATCAGCTGCCTTGCTTAGGTTTTACGATTCAATAATTAGGGGGCTTGCAACATGTCATAAAATCATAAATTTTTACACTTGTTTAAGAAATTGTTGTTGGATTATCTACAAAAATAAAATTAAAAAAATTACAATTCTCAACTCAACGGTTCGTTATAACTTTATGAGACTATGTGGAACTTCCAAATATATTTTTCAAACATTTGAGTTAATGAAAATGTATTTCTTGGGTGAAAACTGAATACGAATAGATGGTAAATTACACAAAATCACTAAAATGTAAATAACAAGATCATGAGAAAAGCATAAAAAAATGTTATTTGACAGTATGGATTAAAAAAATTTAACGTAAGAAGAAGACTCCGAAGTAATACAACTATATAATTCTCTCATTGAATCATGATTTCAATCAACTTTCCAACATTATATATCAAATATCCAACATTATTTCTAGTTTATTTACCAAAAATAGTTATAAAATCAGAACTGACTAAAATGATTTGAACTACTCACATATGTATCTATCTATCTAGGCTAGAATAACTAATACTTTTTGAATTAAAAAAAAATTCAGCCGACCTTACTATTGAATTTGTAATCTTTTTATGTTTAGATAAAATATATTTCTTGGTAATTTTAAACAAAAAAATATGAGACTATTACTGTGGCTTATAATAATTTCAAACGAAAGTCATTGACAAGTTTTTAATCATTTGTCTACGATTTGTTGTAGAGATAAAAAATATAATAAATACAAACTAACAAACAAATCATGCAGCTAGTTTAATTGTACTTTTTTAATTGAGTGAATTTAGCACGTGATTGAACTAACTGGGGCTCAAGAAAAGGCTGTGTGATTTAAGACATTTGCATTGAGGGGAAAAGAGGAAGGAGATCTCAAGTTATCACAATAATCCAGTCATCCTGAATGGTATCAATGGTTTAATTCACTTTATTTTAGTGTCTGCAATTTGAAAGTTCAGCAGTCCATTAAGTTTTATTTTGTTGTAAAACGAAAACTCTTTATACATACTTATGCATATGTTTTGTTTATAATATGGACTAAACAATAATCCACTTTTGATTTGCTATGATACCGTTTATTTGTTCATAAACTTTTATAACATCGATTTCGATTGCTTGGGTGGAGATAACTATTGAAATGGCTACTAATTTATGAATTAATAACAATATGGCAAAAACAATAAAACACAATCAGATTTGAAAAAATCAACTGAACGTAAAATTAACAGCAAATAATCTCATTGAAATGATTTTCAACAAATCTTAATTGTTAGTAGGCAAGTGAGGTTTTTTTAGAATTTCAAAATTTATTAATAACATAGCTCATTTGTACCACATATTACTTACAGTATATATATAAATAAACATAAATTAGGCATCTAAATGAAAAACCGTGGGAAACGTATTATGCGTTTGGGTTAGCGACCTTCAGTAAAGACATGCTGATATTAGATGTTGATTGCCATTCTTGCACTTCCGGTCTAAAGAGACCTTCAGAGCATGGTTAGCATAATATGTAATTAATCACTAAAACTAATTATCAATTAGGAACAAGTGATCAACAACGCAGGTGCTTGTCATAAGTGCAAGTTGTAATACATATTGAAGTTCGTAGCTGATTACTCCAGTGACAGTGGTATGGAAGTGGTATAAATGAAAAATCTGTTCAAACTAGACACGGTAGCAAATTTCGTATTCGATAATCGTGTTAACAGAATTCAAATATAGAAAATACCAATACAAAGAATTTTAGAGTAAAACCAAAAGTGTCGTTAAAACAGCTGTGCTTTTTTATTGAAGAATTAAATATTTCATTTGGATTCTAATGCAGAAATTAATACAGACATGAATCAAGAATGAATATGGACTTAGGCACCAAACCGCAGAACGCTCGAAAAACCCCAGAACACATTTAAAATACTTAAATAAAATTGCTATTATTATTTTGCGTCTATAGCTACGAAATATATATGCCTTGTAGCAAAACGCTTTAAGAATTTTTAACTCTTTTATAAGTACATACATACATACACATGCACGTAAGTATTTCTATTTGCTAGCTTTTCACATAAGCGTGTTAACGTTTATTTATGCCTTACTTAAAATGGTTGCAAATATTAAATAGCTAAATTATTTGACGTCTACTAACTAAAAGGCGGTCTCATAAAAACAGAAATTCATTATAACGGATATATGTATGTATTAATATTAGCATTGCATGGGTGGGGTGAGTATCTGGCACACTTTGGTGTTAAAACGAACGGCTCATTAAGATGCCGAAGGAGTCAGTGTAAATTCTTCCCAAGGGAATACCCACTGGTGCTGTTGAATGAATACTTGATTTTTGAACACGAAATAATATTTTTGGAAAAAATTTAGTGTTATTTGATATATACATATATGTATAATCGGTTGCAGAGTGGTACCACTGTTAAAAAAATGAACATCTAATTTATATTTTTTTTTTATTTTTTTAATAATAATGTAACGTTTTTAACCCAATTTGTTTCTATGTACTTCATATTCATGTAATTTATTTGTTGAAATAAAATCATTAGTATTTTTTTTTTGTTATGTAATTATATAATATTAAGTACTCAATGTCAAAAATGCACAGTTATTTGCAATCTGTCATTTCATTGCAAATATTAAATATTTGTTTGGTAGGAATTTTTACGCCAAATTGAACCTATTGAAATAAGCTAAGTGCAGTTAGCATTTGCACAATACGTATTTATCAAAAGTTTATTATTTTGTCAAGTGACAAAGCAAATATACATAAACACAAGTGTCAACAGTGTAAAGTCTAACGATTGCGTTATGCATGATCACTTGTAAATAAAATCGGAAAAAATGAAAAAAGGTTTGAGATGTTTGAATGCTTGGAAATGCGAGAGAATTTGATTTAATGTTTGTTAAAACGGTGAATAAAGAGAGATACATGTTTTTATATGAGCAGAAGAACGGAAAAAGACGGTTTTGCGAGCGATAGGCGAGTGCCCGTGCTAGCGATCACTACATCGAAGCTATACTACTCTTCATAAGTGCATTTCTTATAGCTTAAAATGGCATGAAAAGATCTTTATCTTGATTTTGATCAGTCGGTTTGTATGGCAGCTATATGTTATAGTACTCCGATCTGAATAGTATGCCTGGAGATTAAAGCATTGCCTTGGACAATAATCTATACCAAATTTCGTAATGTTATCTTTTCAAATAAAAAAGTTGTCCTAACAAGGAATTGGTTTCGATCCATCAGTTTGTAGGACAGCTATATCCTATAGGGGTGCGATATTGGCGGTCCTTGGGGGGATAAATACATATGTATGCTTGACACTTGCTAGAAATGAATCTCCTAATCAATACGGGTTTTTATATCTGCGTACTTTAGCCATTATACCTATTTTGCATTAGACATAATTTCATCTACATATTTTAAGGAGGCTAATTTATGCTTGCAATTCATTAGGAATCCGATCACAATTTTATAAAATTTTCGGGGATTCACAAAGTGATAAAATTGGGAACCAAAATTAGAAACTTGTTGTTTTAGTTATTGGCAAGCAATGTTTTTTATTTCTTTCGTTACCTTTTCACTTTTTAGTGGAGTATTTGCATTAATATCTTAAAGATTCACAATGTTATTCCTTTTTTCAATTTATAAATAATTAATTTAATTCAATTAGACTTATTAATTGTTGTAAGTGGTTATGTGACAAAAACCCGAAACGTAAACGAACTTTTACAAAGCAGTTATTCATCCTTAATTATTGTTTATATAAAATTTAATAAAACTTTTCACAAATAAAGCAGAATAGAGAGTTCATTACATGCACATCATTTTTTGCTGAGCTGCCTAAGTTGATTTGAACTGTCAAAACTGATGACTGTTACTCCCAATTTGCATAAATCTTTGTCACCAAGTGCTCATATCTACATACATGTATACAGAAAAGATTGTTTGTACGATCAATGCATTCCGGTCACACATTTATAATAACTTCAACCACCGAATTAAGGTGCAAATTAAATTGTGTACCGGTTGTTATTTGTCAAATCAGTTCGTTTATTTACATTTGAAGTGGACTTTCGTCACCCGCTGTTTAGCGCTTAGGAACTGCAAGTGATTGACAGCAACTGCACAGGAGTGCCACAGAAATGTTACGAAAATATGAACACAAAACAGTGACACAGTTGAGTAGTTAGATAAGTACTAGATGTTCATATTCTTTTTCACATATTAATATTCAAATTCATATAAGCAGTTGTCATGTTTTTGTTTTATTTTTATTTATTTTTGTTTTTTTTTTTCAATGATAACTTTTTATGGTTTAACGAATAGTCCGTATAGCCATAGCGGAGTTACTTAAGTGGGCGTATGTGACGTCAAACCAATCTCTTTTTTAAGAGCATCATGCTCTTGAGTGTTCAATATTCCAAAAAATTGGCGATTGATTTACGCAAGCAGATGTCAACAGTTTGATTTTTTTTTTAATTTGTTTATATTATATTTTTTGGGTAAAGAAATTTTTCTCTTAAATTTTAGGTTGTTAAATAAAATGTGTGATTAGAAATATAATTTAAAGTTTTTTCAACATTTATCAACCAAATTTTTGTGGCCAACAAAACTTATCACCAATCATATAATTCAAATAAATAGTTCATAGGTAATTTTATTTGAGTAATAATATGACTATAGCAACAAGAGCAAGAAAATTTTTATGTAGTAACTTAAGGGGTTACATGGGTTTACGGGTTTCAAAAATCGATCGCGGGCGCATCCTTTTTGCGAGGGATCACCGGAAATGGCGTCGCAATGACTGAGAATAAAATATTTTCTTCCGAAAATTTCAGAATTTTTTGTTAATAGCGTATGTTTGTAACAATAAAAAACTCGAATAAAATATTTCTTTTTTTATATGAGAAAAAAATTGTTGAAAAAAGGCAGTTTTACCCGAGGAAACCCCTGTAATCCCTTAAAAAATACCAAAATTTTTTCCTGCCAAATTTGTATATAATTAATTTATGTTTTCTACAAAATAATGTTACTGTTACTAATTTCTAGTTAGATCTCAGAACATTTCCTAGGAAATTTTTGCCGACTTCCGCAAAAAAAGAATAATATATTTATATACTATATGTACATATTATTCCTTTTGCATTGTCTACATATTTCATTAAATCGCATAATCGCCGAACACGTTGAACCTTTTATCTTCATTCCACCGCTAAATAAAAGTGAAAAAACAGTTTATGTCGTCTAAACGTAACAATTTACACGTGCCGTACGTACAAATGGTCAGTTATAATATGACTACGATTTTATTTAATTCACGCGCTAATTAACGCCAGTGACGCCGATAAACTATGTAATTATCGTAATAACGATGACGATACAAGATAGTATTAGTTTAAAAAATAAATCAGTTTAAATGAATGGAAAAACTAGGCGGAAATTACGCTAGTTAATTATTTAGAAATTTCAGTTATGATATTCTACATTCCATACAATTATGTCATTAGTGTTTTGTTTTGATGATTTTTATATTTTACTACCAAAACAATTACTTTGGTGATGATTTCATTAATGGTTGTGGGGGCAAAAGGTTTTGTTATGATTTAGATATGATTGTAGCAATTACACGCTTACTAACAGTTTAAATATTATTAGCTCAGAGTTCATTATATCGCCATTAGTGTATATATTTTATTAATTGACTGCTAATTGATTAAATTAAGCGGCTGTCTGAAACGCGGACTATAACGGTGTATATTTGAGATTATTACTAAGCCAACAATTTTTATATTTACTTGAAAATGTTTTATTGGAAGAGTGCTAAAAATATTTGTACCCAATAAATCTTTGAGCTTTGTTATCAAAATAAATTTTTTGGTAAACAGATGATTAGAAGAGTTTATGTACAATAATATAAGGTATTCTATTCACTAATTTAATGTTTATGTTGATGAATTTCTATATATTCATATATATATTTGAAAATATTCTCCGATTCGATTTATTTTGGAAAAATGGTCACTAAATTTGTGGAACTTTCTTTGTAGTAAGAAGAATATCACCAAACCGATGTTTTAGTGGGTTCAACTATTCCTGGAATTGCGAACTCAGCTTTAATGCTTAACTTGTAAGGCAAATTTTTGCGAATATATATACGAGTATAAGAGCACTATATATGGTACATATATAGTACATATATCGTTCGTATATATATGTTTATAGTAAGTAGACACATCAATGACAAATTGATAGTAATGTTTGTTGAAAGTGTTTCGTAAAGAAGGAACTATAGAGACCTTGTCTTAACGGGTGTATCCTCTTGTGAATTTCAGAAAATCGATGCCCATTTTGCCTATATGTACATATGTATATTTGAAAATATTCTCCGAAGAGTTTAAGTTAATCCAGCAAAAAGTTTAGGAGATTTGCTCACATTTACAAAACAAATCTTAATTTTGTGCAATCGGCGCCCAAGAGAGTTTCAGAGTCTATGACGAAATTTATTTCGAAACGGCTGGATCGATCGACTTGAACTTACTACACTTTTTAAAAGTATTTATCAGGTAAAGGTCGAAGCAGTAAGAGTTTTGTTACTTATTTAGATTTTTTAAGCCACTAATTTTTTCACAAAAAAGGAGGTCGCCATTTTATCAAAAATCAAAATTTTGACTGGTTCTTCGATCAATAACTGTATTCATCTATTGCAATCATAATATTTATCGGTTTTTAGATGTCAGATCATTTTAAGCACATACATTTTTCTCACCGTCAAATATCTCTTTTCAGAGATCCCTCTGGAAATCGGCTACGAGATCGAGGTAAATCAATTAAAGTGCATTAAATTCTGCAAATTTACAGAATTCTGTGAATATTTATACATTTTTAAAACAAAATACCTCTTCAAACAAAAAATGCTCGAAAAACCGCGTTCAGGAAGTGTTTGTAGGAATTTTAGAGAAAGAAAGTAATTTTAACAAAATGTTGCTGAAGTTATGGAGTCAAGGAATCGACTACCTGACGGAAATCAAATGCAGAATTTCATAAAGTTTCAAAGTGTTTATATTTTACGTTTTTTTAACCAAATCAACATTCTAAGGGAGTACTCAATAAACATTTTTAATGCATGTAGTCAACTTCCGTCAAACGTTCAAAAATTGTTACCAGCAGATTTTGAGACATATGTACATATGTGTTTATATAAAATACGCGAATCATTAACAAACAGTTTACGTATGAACAAAACCCAGTAAGAAAAGCTTACATATGACATACATTTGAAAAAATTTAGTATTTGCTACTGAGAAATTTAAACGGTAAAAACTGATAAATTTGTTTATCAGTTTTCGACCAGTTATTTATTATGAGAAAAATTTCAATGTCGAAGTCGAATTCCTAGATTTATTATTGCCTGTTCGGACTTGCCTTGACCCGGTTGAGAACCAACGAAGCTGCAACGTATGTAAAGAGTTTGATCAAAATAATTTGAGACACATATTTTCTTAATGGGTATGCACCGCAACCGACTGCACATGTTTTGTATATATGTTTGCGCATATATGTATGCAAATAAAAATATATAAATGTAATTGCGTTCATTCACGTGTTGACAATTCGACTGGCCGGCGGCTGTCTGCCAGCAACTCAGCAACATTGCCGGCACTAACAACAGCTACAGCAGCAGCAGCAGCAACGGTGTCAGGTGGCAATGCCCATTCACCGCCTACCGCCTATTTGCACTGGCGCAAATGCACACATCAACACTACTTGCGCATACACACACAATTATATGTACATAGATACAATATGTACGTGCATAAATAATCGCCAATGACAATAATGCTTATTTACTTATTTACGAGTACAATATTCTTATAAAAAAACAGCCTTTTGCATTTAATTACTCGATTTTTTTCGTTTCTTCTTCTTTTTTCCAAAGAATTCTACATTGCCTGCATGTGAATTTGCAGTAATCAAGCAGCAACGGCGGCAAATCAAGTAAGTAAGTAAGTAAAACAAAAACAATGCTCAGCAAGTTAACGTGAAAATGATGACGTCTGACGTTTTATGCATATAAATACAAACAAACATACATACAATTATATGCACGTATGTATTTATATGTATATACATATATGTAGGTGCCGGCACGCACGCGCCGTTGTTTAGCTATTAATAATTATATGCACAATTAGCAGAAAATGAATATCACAGCAAATAATAAAAAAATAAATAAATAAAAGTAAAAAAGGGGAAAAGGCGGTGCGGCTAGGTTGGCGCTTTTGTTAACGTCGACTAGAACGTCATGAGTGCAGAAAAGCGCACATATGTACATAAATACAAATAGCAGTGGCTACATGCATTTTTTTGTACCGTGGCAACATAACGGTGTTTTGCATGAAGTTGTTGTTGATGTACGTACATACGTATACATACAAATATGTATTAAAACTTGTATGTTATTGTCCACTGCATTAATTTTTTGTAACTATTTCAGCTATTATTCTTGCAATAATTTTAGTTTACACGCCTGTTGTGAGGGTGTTGTATGCTTTGACCTCCCCATGAATGTTGCTTGGATTGCATTGAACTCGTTTATTTGGATTTTTTATATTTAACACTATTTTTAAAGCTTTAATTTGCACGCAATCAATCAACACGCGATAGAATGCGATGAGCCAACGCTGGCACGCATGCTCGTAGCGCATTTGGCAAGCATGCTGGCCATAAAGGGTATAAATGCAACGCTAAAAATAATATAAATTGTTCTTTGCTTTTGTATATTAAATTTTTAACTTTGTTTATTTTATTGTTTGTTGTCATAGCTTTTGCAACAATAACTTGCAGCCTTTGTTTTACGGCGCTAAATTTATGTATATGCAGCTTATAATTATTAATTACGGAAAGACAAGGTAATAATTCAAGCTTCGTGTGTTTATAAGCGTTTTAATTTAATTTATTGTTTTATTTTTTTTGTATTTGAATGATAAAACATCAAAGTGTCTGTTGACTAAATATTTTCTAGGGATGCTATAATTAATATTAAGATTTGACAATCATCGAAGGACAATTTAATCATTTATGTTTGGTGTGTTTAATGAACGTATTAATATTTATTTTAATTTTATTTTTAATTTTTTTTATATTTTTATTATTATTATTTTTTTTTTTTGGTTTTAATTTGTGTGCTTGTATTGTTTTGAGATTCTTTAATTAGTACAAAAAGTTTGGAAAAGCAAAGTTCATCTAAATTGTGTATACATACATATGTATGTACATATGTGTAGGTATATACATATTTATATGCTTATATTTCGATTTTCTTTGCTCAAACGAGCTCATAACCACAGACACCATCGTTATTATGTTTTTAGTATTTGGAAATCTTCAAAATCAAAGAAAACAGTGGCCAAAAACTAAACTTGTGCTCCTTGCTAGCTTCCTACTGTTCTAAAACACTGATAACAGTACAATTTCAGTACGGCTTATTTTAAATAAAGTTAAAAAACTTTCAAAAAATAATATATCTTTCGGTATAAAGCGAAATTGATGTGTTGAAAGAGATTCGTGCGATTTTACATATTTCGAACGTATGAAAAATTAGTTAAAAGCTATTTAAAAAGCACATAATAAAAGTTTGTTGGATATTATTTATAGTTTCAACAGAAATTAAAGGAAAATTAGTGAAATTTAAGATTTTTTAAACAACAGCAAGTATTTTCGTAGCAAATTTTAGAAATATATTTTTCCAATTTTAATCTCTTTTCTATCTTATATGAAAATTTTGCTCACTATGTGTTCTCTAAGTACAATTTTGTCACTATAGTTATTTTTATATATAAAATTTACGTGTCACGTTGTTTGTCCGCGATGGACTCCTAAACTACTGAACCGTTTTTAACAAAATTTAGCGCACTGTGTCCAGTTCAAACCAACTTAGAAGATAGGATAGTAAAAAAAAATTCATAAATAAAAAAATACAGTGAAAGCTTTATTAAATGGATGCTCTATTAAGCGGACATCTCCATTAACCATGCACATTGGCCGGTCCGACAATTTGTTGGTGTTTATTAAGTACAATCTATTAAGCGGACAACTCTATTAACTGGACAGAAAGGCCGGTAACCAGACATTGAGAAAGCAGCCTTAAATTCGTTATTTTTTCCAATGTATGAACATATTCAAAATTAAACCTTAAGTACAATTCCCTGGATTCTAATATCGACAATGTTTCGTCTTTGTTCGTAAATATAATTTTCACTGTATTGAATAATTTATTATATGAATAATACTATAAAATGTATATGCTATATAAACAAAATATTAATATTTAAAAATATTAAAATTAAAAAAAATTTCAAAGCTTTACCTGCACAGCAAAGATGTTTTAAGTATTAATAAAATTAACTTATTAACTGTCATAATATGCAAAAAATATGTGAAAAACTAGATAATGGAAAAGGTGTATAAATATAAATTATTAAACACTAAGTAAATGTAGTCAAGCTCTAAAAATAGTAGCTTCCTAATTATAATACTAGTACTATTTGTTTTTGCTCAGGCGCTTAAAAATGTAAATTAATATTCTTCCAGTATGTTACTTTGTTTATAACTTTTTTTTAATATATCCACTCGTTCAAACTTAATTATTTTTATTTCTTAAAATGTGTGTTAAAGGTTAAACGTGTGGCCTTTGCGGTGTCAATCGTGGTTGGGTCGCAATGTTTTCAGCCAAGTTATGTGGTTGCGGCTTGGCTAGCCAGTTGGACTGGCCAAAATGGTCAAATGTGTCAACAGTGTCGTTGTGCGGTATGTTTGTATATTTTTTTAACTTCTTTTTAACTTTTTTTGACGCAAATTTATTTTTTTCTCCTAGCGCTTGTCATTTTAAGCGCTTAATTTATTTGACTGATTTAGTTTTATTACACTAGCAATTTGAATATCACAAATTTTACGCACATATCTGCAAGATTTTTCAACCAATAGACGCACACTTAACACAATACATTTTATTTCAACTCAGAAACGGGGCGAGTTTTTAAAACCGAGAATTAGCGCCATTTCTTTCTGCGCTTTCTAACCAAAATATGCAAAACTTGAGCGCGTGGCATTAAATAAATTAATATAAAATAAAATATTTCAGCTTACATGCAACACAAACACGTTAGTTAATTTTAATTATTATATAATTTTTTTTTGTTTTTTTTATTATTCAGAAAAACAAAAAATTATGCTTAAAACGTGTGAAAATATTTTGAGTTTTTACTTTTCACTATATTTTATTTATTTTAATTGTTTAGTGGCACAACAAATGCTGCGTTAGCAATAATTTATTATTATTGCAGGTCTTGTGTATTCAGAAAGTTTTGTTTTTTATACACATTCCGCACTACTTGTATCGAACGAAAGCAAAGAGCAAATAACTGGTCTAAACGGAACCGCTGTGATTTGGTCGAAATTCAAATTTGAAATATTCCAACCGTCTTAACCGTGCGCCGGAATATCGTACACTGAATGGTCGAAGACGGCATACGCTCGGTATTATAATAAAGCGCTAACAGCGATCAGCACTCACAGCAAGCTAGAGCTGCAACAATAAAAAACATCGACCAACAAACATATTCAATCAGCTAACAAATCAACGAGCTAGCCAGGCAGTCAGCCAGCATATTAACCACCAACTCTCCAGCTGTCGCTCAAAAGTATCACACATACATACATACACACACACACGCTCTCAAACAGGCGGCAAGCGAAAAATTAAAGCTGCCAATAAAGCAAACAAACCAAAAATGAAAGACATCAGTTAAAACTTTATCAAATAATATGCATACACATGCAAACGATAAGAATCAACAAGCTTTTCGAACTTCGAAAAGCGCTTCGTTCGGCGCTTGCCATTTACGAGCGCAAGACGAACGCGCGCTCCATCGTCTGCTCGACAGCACGACTCGGCAGTTCATACACTCGTACACCTGCCGGGCAACAGGTTGTCTGCATGTGTCGAAGATATGTATACATATGTGTATGAGTGAGCTTTACCTCTCTCGTGTGTTGTTCCTCATGCGCATATGTATCGATATTTTGTTGTTGCTACTTTTCGGAAATCTCGATCTAATCAGTGACCATAGCTAGCCGCTGATAAAAATCATGAATGAATGTAAGTATGTATGTATGTATGTATGAGTCATTTCAGGTTTTTCAGTTTACCAACAGAAGAAAAGCATCGTTAATGAACGGCAAAGTCATTGTCAGTGCCACAACTACAATAAAAAATAACGTATGTATTTATATAGATGTGTGAATGTGTGGGTGTTTGTATTAAAAATTAGCTTTGTAGTAACAGTTGTAGTGAGTTTAAATTATCGTTAACTGAGTGAAACACCTGTTAATCCCACCTTATACACGCACATACATGTAAATAATCGGTAAACTCTTCATTACTAAACCGCTTTTAGCATTTCTCTTTAACATGGTTAGTAACTCTCTACTCCTCTACTATATGAAGCGCTGGCCAACTATTTTTGGTTTGTTTATGCTTTTTTGTTCTTTGATCGTTTTGAAAAATGCTTATCTTAAAGGCCAAGTGGTGTTATAGTGATCGAGCCCACAATTGTCATAAAAGAAGTTTATATCAAGACTAATCCATATAAACTGCGCATAAACAGAATCGATCAAAATTTTTTTTTTTAGATTGGTACAAGCTTTTTTCTGTTTGCGTGAGGATTTGTCTCTATAAGTCTTTTTCCATCGTAAATAAAAACTTTGGCTGGGAAAAGTTTGTCTAGCGATTTTTACCATAGAAGAAATATTTAACGAGTTTATGTGAAATTTTGTGTATTCCACTAGAGTCATGACAACGAAATCGTTGAAAAGGTTTCAGAGATCATTTCAATGGCACAAAGCATTAAGTAAAGGTGCGTGAAGTCATCGAAAACTTGCCTCCGGGTGGATGGATGACGCACCTCTGCAAATGACGATATAATCGAAAAAGTTAAAGAAACAGCACTTGAAAAACGTCGTATTGGCATCAGAGAGATAGCAGATGATTTCATCATCACTTATAGACAGACTCAACACATTTTGGTTATTTTTTCGAATATCAAGCGTGTCAACGTCGGACTCGTACCAAAAGATCTGAATCTTTTCATAAAAGATATGCTTGACAACGAGCTAAAAACCCTACCTTGAACAAACGTATTATTACTGATGACAAGACCTGGGTTTATGAATATGATAAACTTTTCAAAAATCTACCGAATGGCACTTCGAATATTGACTCAATACTAAAAAAACACGTTGCTCTTTTGAATACTGTGGTTCATCATGAGTTTGTTTCAAAGAGTCAAAAGGTCAATAAGGAATACTATTTGTCCGTTATAAGGCATCTACGCGAAGCAATTCGTCGTAAACGACCGGACTTGTGTGCAGAAAATTCAAAAATTTTTGATCACGATAGTTACTGTCACATTTTAGCATGATTGTGATTGACTTTTTGGCAAAACACGAAATGAGAGTCATCGCTCAGCCACCATATTCGAAAACTTTGGCTTCCTGTGACTTTATTCTGTTTTCGAAACTAAAAAAAACGTTTCGGAAAAGGTGCCCTGAGTTCAATGAACTTGTACTAAAATAAGTGAAAATTTTGTTCGTTTGTTTTGATCAGTCCGGATCAAATTTGATTTGAAATATGGTCTATTACTAATTATTCCAATCGGAATTAAAAAACCTTCACTATAACAACAAGAGTACAAGCGAGACCTTCGATTGACAATGAAAAATATAATAACTATATTTTAGCTTTGATTTAGTTTTGCAAAATCATCAGCCATATGGCGTAGTAAGCACTTTCAAGGTTTATACCAAAATATAGAACTGTCAGACAATAAAGAAAAGAACATGAGGCGCTAAATTATAAAATTTGACCTATTGCCTTAGTTTACTATTGAACTATTCCTCACTTGCAATTTGTTTATGTTTTTGAGCAAAAATATTTACCTAATAGGCAAATCAAAAAGTCCCGTTAAGCATCAAAATTCACAACAAAATACAATACTAATACATGTACTATGTATGTATACATACTAAAAACCATATTATTTATGGGATACAAACTTATAGCATAAGTAGTTAGCTGATGTGTGGTCATAAATCCAAAGCGACCTTGAATGTTCTAAATACGTTCTCATAGGCACATACTTAATTGAAAAGTAATTGCTATAGTCTAAAAATAGCAAATAAACTATAACGCGTTCTTTTGTTATTATTTTCTTTGAACTAACTCAAAATTTTTTTTACATGCGCAGACACACATATATAGAAACACACATAATATTTTCATTTTTAATACAAAAATCTCTTGCGGTTAAAATTGCTCTCTTCCACATACATACATACTTCATTTCAGAAAACATTTCACCTCGTAAAGTTTTGTAATTTATTGTATTAAGTGGCCAATGTGTAAATAATCATGTCCCAATAAAAGAGTTTTATTTTTCTTACAAAAAAGCCGCAAATAAAACGCAATGCGTATGTGTTAACCAGTGTGTACTAAGTGTTGCATTTTAGCCGTTATCAGGCAATCAAAAATTCACCTTGAAATTGAAATGAGTTTTACGAAAAAACGAACAGAAAACGGAAATAAAACCCTTCAGTGGAAAATATATTGGTGAATATATGACAATTTATATACAGATGTAGATCTGTGTGTATTTTGGTATTGCTATTAATATGTGTGTGTATGTAGATTATCAACAAATCGAACCTTGTAAAAGTTCAAGAGCTTAAATATATAAAAACAATATTTTTTATTGGGCTAAAACAAGTGGACTTAACAGACATTGTAAATTATGATAGACTAATACTAATGTAACACTTTCAAAAAAACTATATTCTCTTTTTTTTTGCATTTTCATTAGTTTATATTTTCAAAAACATCCTGTGCAATCGATAAGGTCTTATCTTGAATAGTTTTTGAATGGCAGCGATCTAAAGAGCGACCGCTCGCAGGTATAAATCGGATAGTTGAAACTTTAAACGCGTTTTTCTCGAAACGAAATTTTTCAAAATTGCTGACATCATAACTCAACGAAATGAAATTGAAACTGGGCATTCTTGGATACATTTACTATAGAATGACCTACAATCTTTTTGATTGGTTAAACATTGTCAATTTGGCATTAAAAAACGCCAATTTTTTACCTAAAAAAAAGAAATTTTTTTCAGAATACGCCATTTTGTTAACTTTTCAAAAATCGTATGTCATTGTATAGGAAATACCTTCAACTTTAATAACCTTTTTTAACCTGTTTCAGTTACTCATTCGGCCGGAATCATGTCAGCAGTTAGGGATCTTTTTTTTTTGGCACATCCGAAGACAGCACATAATTTCGTTATTCTTCAATATTTTTGTAAAAAAAGATTTTAAAATAAAGCTGAAAATATACTTTATTATGTCCAAAGAACTTCGAAACACACAAACGCATACTCTCTTTTAAAAAAATTCACTATAATCGTCTAATTTTTCATGGGTTACACTGGTATAGCCCCTTAAATATTTATATTTATTACTTTTAATTATGTTATAAAATCATATATTATTTAACATTTATTTATTTTAAAACGTTTATTAATTTGTTGTTGGTCTTTGAAAAAATGACTTAAATTTTATAAAAAAGAATTATTATATTTAGTAAACATAAACAAAACATTGCTTGCCAAAGAAATTTCTACTATTTTTAACATCGCAAATGGGTTTTTATCCTGAGAATTTGGAATCAATATCAAACCTCTAAGCATGATTCTGAAATGAAAAGGCTTTTATCTTCAAAATCTAGGCATCCATTTAGGGACCCCTTTTTAGGTCACTTAGATTAGATCTCCGCAGCAGAAGTGTAAATACTACAATGAATAACTGAAGCTTTGCGGAAGATATAAAAACGAAAGTTGGCATGAGAACTGCTTTTCCGGAAATATAGGTCTCTATTATCTAACTTTTCTACATTTAAGTCTACTAAAACCAATTCATTATTTTTCTAATAGTTTGCTTTAGTAATTTGTAACTCGCATTGAAAAGGTATGATCTTGTATTAAAAACCCATATCAAACAGTTTTGTGAACGCTTGACTCGTATTGTATTGCGTGAGCATGGGTGGAAGGTGGGCAGTTGCAAAGAGTAAACACGCTTATACTAACCCACAGTTTTTCTTCGCTAAAGGCGAAAGGATAAAGATTTTTTAACCCCAAAAAAATTCATGGTTCCAATTTCCATCCGAGATTCGTTACTGACAGCCATGAAAAACGATACATTTATTAAGCGGATGGTTACTGCTGATGAAAACTGGGTCACTTGCTATAACGTAAAGCGAAAACGGTTGTGATGGATTCGCTGTGAGGCAGCGCAAACGGTGATCATGCCAGTAATAATCCAGAAGGTTTAGTGGGTTTGACAGGGAATTAATTACTATGAAACAAGCGCGAAGCGATGAGCTTTGGCGATTAGGAGAGAAATTGTGGTCCATCAGAACAATGGCAGACACATTGGTAGCGACTCACTAGAAGCTCGAGAAGTTTGTTTGCGAAGCTTTTATGTATCCACCTAACAGTCTGGAGTTGGCACCAAGTGATATTTATCTGTTCTTGTCTCGGGCCTATGATATTGCTAATGAATAATTCGCCTCAAAGGAAGGGAGAAAAGAAGAAGTAAATCGGCTGCTCCAGTTTTTTGCCAATATTTGGCATAAATCATACCATTCTAACTATTCTAAAGAAAAGTTTAAAATTAATGCAAAAATACCGTATTATTTTACTAGATCTATTATTTTTTAACTGCGTGAAGAGTAAGAATAACACAGTACTACTACTTTTCTATTCATTTAGTTTTTTTTGTAATAGTGAGGAATGACTCACTATAATCCAATTATTAAAACACGAAATTATATAGATAATTATTGAACTGTATAATGGACCTAAATAACTTGATTTTAAATTTAAAATAAATTGTATAATTGCTTAATTTATAAAATACTAAATAGAAAAATACTTGAAAATTTTCCTAAATTATAAAATCACTTAAAGCTGCACTACATAAAGGGATGACCTTCTTGTTAAAATATATAAAAAATCTAGTTCCGTTGAATTTTTAAACTTTCATATAAAACACAATTAAAATATAAACCTATAGTACTTATCAAGTCTTAGAGTGTTCCAGCTAATTGATCATAACCAAAACCAATGACTTCTAAAATTTTGTGGTTACATTGAGAATGTCTAATATGAACTACCGGGTGACTAAAAAGCGGATTAACCCCGCGTCATATTTTTGTGTCCGCCAATGAATATTGGAATTAGTGATGAGGGTGAGCCAAAAACTACAGGGTTTGTAAGGAAAGTAATTGGACTCATTTTCTTCCGTCGCGACTGTACTACGGAGCCTGGGCGCACCGACTGGATTTGGTAGAGGGCTTTCCCAACTAACGCGGCTGGTCAGTTGTCTCCGAACACCTAGAAAAGTCAGGACAAACATTTTCGCGCGAGCTTTAGCTAGATTTGGTGTGTTTCGGTAGCACCAGGCCTTTTTGGAGGGCCGAGAAGAGGTCGCTGTTAAAGACCGTGCTGGGAGACCATGTGCGCAAAGTTTTGAACTCTGACCGTCGACTAGGTATTCGTTTAATTGCCCAGATGTTAAATTTATCAAAATCTGTGGTTCATGACATTGTGACAGAGCACCCGCACATGCGCAAGGTGTGCGCGAAGATGATTCCAAAAATGCTCACTGAGGACCACAAGAAAATATGATCATGTGTGAATTTTTGAATAACAGGTGACGAGTCATGGATCTTTGAATATAATCCCGAGACAAGGTAAGCATTTTATGGCGACAGAGGGGATCCAATCAACAGTTGATTTGTAGTTAAATTTATACTCTTAATTGTTTTTAACAGTATAGGATAACATTTTAGCCTAAAATACAAGACTTTTAAATATAGCAATTTTTTTATTGAAAAAAAATTCCACTAAGGTAGATTTTTAAAAAATTAAGGTATTTATAAGGAAAACAGTGTTTTTACGTGTTTTTTATATGAGAAAATCTGAATGCTCTCCAATAACTTTTAAAATTAAAATAAATAGATTTCTTGAAGAAATATTTTAACCCACGAATCCGATTTGTTAATTTTTCTTGACTCACCCTAATAGTTATATGTATATGCTATAACTAATCTAAAGTATAAAGGGCGGTGATTACTATATTCAATTCTATGTGATGTGAAAATTGCATTGAAATATAGTATTTGTTACAGCTTACGGAATCATACATAAGTGCACATATATAAAGGTAACATATATATTTACTGTCAGCCAGTGCAGTAATTCATTTCAAAAGTGACAATTGAACACGATAAGACACTTAACAAATTAGGAAATCAGCTTGAATGCGCAACGCTACCGTCAACGTGAGAATTGAGGAGCTAGCGGGACTTTTTCGCGCAATAAGATAAAAATAATACATAATTTTGCATATAAATTAAAGAATTGCTAAGATTTGTATATACTTCCTGTATATGTGTGTACATATTGCTGATGACAATATTGACAAAAACAGATATAGATTCTTACATGATACACATATTTATCCCTCGCATTTAGTAAATTGTGTACTTTTCTGCGCAGACAATGGATATGTAACTTTTTTCGAAAATGAATGGGATTTACCGCCTACCGACTAGCTGTTGTCTCGATCGCATTTTCACATTTTGTTGTGATAAGATACATACTATAGACGAGATCAGTGATAACCGACAGGTGTACTTAATATTTATTTTCTACGGTGAAAGACTGCTCATTTACGGATATGCACTTACATATGCAAGTCTGGTAATGTTCAAGTACATTTTTTTATTTGACGAAAGGAGTGGCGCTTTTGTGCTTTCCGATCTGTACTTTTATTTTGTGTTCTTCTACTATTTTTTATATATTATACGTATGATATGCTTCCGTAAAATTTCCGTTCTGGAATCTACATTTAACGATGATTTCACTATAGGGGATTCACTTTTATGTTCACAGACAATAGCTTGAAGTGGTTATTGATCGTGTCTATCTGTTTTGATTGTAAATATATAGTTCAATTTACCAAGCTAGAAGCATCGATACCTTGATTGACAGTAATATTTAGAAACACGTGCTGTTCTGGAAACTTAAATGTGTTCGTAATTAAAATAAAAACTTTATTTGAGACTAAACACTTTTCATTTTCTATAATTATTTAAAATCAAATTGCTAATTGTATTTAAAAATTACTATATTTGTAAATTAAAGCTCTACTGTAATTATAGCTTTGTTTAGACGAAGAAAATTTATTGGTCACGAAATTCAAGCTTATTATATTTAATTGTAATAATTAATACAGCTACACCAAATATCATAGAATAAGCCGTTTACATCTTTATAATAGTCTTGACAGACGGCAGTGTTAATTCGGATTAACTGCGCACTTAATCAGGTCCAAATTTGTAGGTGACAGACGGCAGCTATGCGAGTTTGAAACTCTCGTAAATAGCTGATAGTAATTTTTATAATATTTTCAATGAAAATGGATAGAAGATAAACATTGCGATTGTTAGCTGCCCAATTGTTACAAAACCATTTTTTATTACAAAATCATATCAACATGTTATTTTTGAAACTGCATCATAACATAACATAATAATACTATGTTCGGACCGACATTGAAAACATTTTGAAAACCCATTTGAATGTTGTGGAATCTAAGTCATTCGGACCGACAATGTGTGTTTTCGATGAGTTTTCACTGACAACTATCAATAGCGGCATTCATTTGCTCTTGCAAGATTGCACGATGACACAAAATGCAAAAATCCTATACCGAAATATGCAAGGCCAAGAGAGCACCCATTGCAGAATCTTGTGATATATGACGGCACGGAAATAAACGTGGGGTTTGGTCTGACATATTTATAGTCATTGCAAATAATTTTCTGCGTGTGTTTGTTGTTGTGCCGTTGCACCAAGAGGAAAATTCTGCAATTTCTGCACCGTGCAAGAGGTTTTGCAAGAGCAAGAGAATCCCCCTAATATGAGAATATCAAGCGACAGCTGTTTTTGTATATGGAATATAAACAAATATCAAGTGACAATTTAGGGCTGGCAAAATATGTCTTCGAAAAACATCGATTAAACTAGAGCAGGCACCGATTATAATGGGTGGAATGTAAGTTTTCAAGTAGTTTTCACCGAAAACTGTGTTTTCGTTTGACAGATTTTACATGGACGGAAACACAAGTTTTCGTGCGAAAACCAGTTTTTCCCACGAAAACATGTTTTCATTGTCGGTCAGAACATGGTATAACACAAAAATTGTTTTATTATTGAGAACTGCAGATAACTCTCTAAAATTTTGAGGATTAATTGGGAGTTAGTAACGGAGTTAATTTCACGAACTCCTGAAATATTTCGGATGCAGTTAACGCTGCCGTCTGTCAAGGCTATAAGATGCTTAGTTTAGTTTTTCACCTAGGCGCGGTTGATGGTATTATCATATGGATATTTACACTTAGAGGATTGACAAAATTTGTTTAGAACAAGGAAAACCAATGGTATTGACTGCACCGAAACCACAATATCATTCAGATGTGCATTTTTTAATAAAAACTATATATATAACTAAATCTGACAACGTAAACGCCCAACCAACAGAAAACATATTTCTATTTCGAACCACGTTGTTTGATATAAACAACTTTCAAACCGAAAAAAATTGATATTTTATGAAAATGTTTATCTGGATTTTGAACGGCTAATTTGAATGGAAGCTATAGTGAGTGGTCTGTCCGTTGGCTTGGACAGTAGTCTATGCTAAATTTCGTGAAGATATACATTGCCACAAGAAAGCACCCGGAACTGTAATTAAATTGCCCGGGTAAATGATATGTAAAAAAATGTTTGTAGAACTATCCTTAATTGCCATGCCAATTAGAACGCGTTCTGTCAATAAGTTTGTTAACACCAGCTGCTTAAGTTGGTACACCTCAGTAGTGCGTTGCGATTTTTACAATGGATAAAACTATCGAACAAAGAATTTGTCTCAAATTTTGTATTTCTAACCAAATTTCCTGTACGGAGTCGTTGCGAATGTTGGAAACAGCTTACGGTGATTCAGTTTTATTAAAAACACAAGTCTACGAGTGGTACAAAGCCTTCAAGTCGAGAGATCGTTGAAGACATGCTTCGTTCTGGACGACCTTCGACCTCTTCAACTGATGAAAATATTAATAAAGTGCAAATGTTAGAGAGATGGCTAGAGAGCTCGACGTAATATGGGCTAGAGAAATCACGGTCACATAGATCAAATATTTTTGATTTCTTCATGATATTAATTTACTCAAGTTTAATCACCTTTTTGAATGATAAATTTATTATTAAGAAATTTAATAAAGACTTTATAACAGAAGAAGACTTACAAACAAAAGAAATATCTGATAACTGAAATTCAATTTGTGCTTTGAAATGCGTACTTCATGAAAGCGCACGGCACTTGTAGAGAGATAATCAATTGATTATAAAATAATTCTTGAAACCGGTTTATTATCAATATGTCTAAATAGACGATTGTTATGGAATGATAAATTCAAAATATTTCATTGTTTTGACAACTAACATTGACGTAAATTGTCAAATAATAACTATGAAAAATTAAAAGTATAATTAATCTTTAATAACAATCAATAATCATAGAACGTGATAAATAAGCAAAAATCATTAAGCACCAATGAATTTCCAAAAATGTGCAAGTACGAGGTGTGTTAACAAATTAACGGGAATTTGCGGGTTTGGAGAGTCCAATTATTAAAACTTTATTATTTTTTTATGTTGGTGTACATGTCTCTGAAGTATGATAAAATTTTCAGCGCAGTAATTGCTTACTTTGTCTGTAGTAGCCCTTGATTAGACGTGTTTTTATGAGCTTGGCGATTTTCATTTGTTAAAAGAAATGTATCAAAAAATTGTTGCTGTTCGATAATTCTTGGTCAAAATAATACGGTAAGGATGACTCATATTTATCAGACATGACTTTGTTCAACATTTTTATTATTAGGGCATCATTGACAGTGCATCGTTAAAGGCTATGCTTAAAATTTAGTTTTAGCAATTATTTTTTGAACACACCTCGTACCTACATACATACATTATATTATTTTATTATAAAATAATATAAATAGACCTATGTACGTGTATTTAAGTACATGCATTGATTAATTTGTTGGATATTTCCAATTTTAATGAAATGTTATTAATAAAGTAATTATTCATCACCTAGATTGATGTCGATGAAGAGTCAATAAGTACATTTCAGGAATGGAAACTAAATAAAATTTGTGCGAAAGTACCAAACGATGGGTCATAGAATAGTGTCTAAAATATATACACTTATAGCGGAAGATTTTTCAGTAGGTGTTACATATAGCTGGCAATGTACTACAAGCTCTGAATGTAATTCTGCCACGAAAAATTACCTCGTTTGGTACTGTCAAAAAACCTCAACCCGTACAACTATTTAACGAAAGTTACTTCCTGCCACCAAAGCTGCACAGATCAAATTGGTTTATTAATTTATTGTAATTGAGAATAATAACAAAATATTTACTTATAAATTTAAATATAAATATTAAATAACAAAGAGAAAATCAGCGTATGCTTAAACTAATTGATTATAAGTAACAAGAAAAAACGTTAACTTCGGCTGCACCGAAGCTAAGGGTATCTTCACAGGTGCACTTCTTTTAGTAACTATGTGTTCAGTTTATGTGGAAGCTATATGCTATAGTAATTCGATCTGAACAACTCATACCAAATTTCTTCGTGAAGATATATCGTCAAATGAGGAAGTTTCCCATGCAAGCATTTGATTCCGATCATTCAGTTTGTATTGCAGGTATATGCTATAGTTAACCGATCTAAACAATTTCTTCCGAGATTACATTGTTTCCTTATAAAATAATCTGTGCCAACCCGATCCGATCGTTCAGTTTGTATGGCAGCTATATTGTTGGTCCGATATCGGCAATTCCGACAAATAAGCAG
This sequence comes from Bactrocera neohumeralis, assembly GCF_024586455.1. Lineage (NCBI taxonomy): Eukaryota > Metazoa > Arthropoda > Insecta > Diptera > Tephritidae > Bactrocera > Bactrocera neohumeralis. The sequence goes on from NC_065922.1 coordinate 27,912,930, forward strand.
CGCGTTTGCAAAATTTCAAAACGATATCTTAAAAACTTGGGGACTAGTTCGTATATATACAGACAGAGGCGGACAGACAGACAGACGGACATGGCTAAATCGACACAGCTCAACATACTGATCATTTATATATATATACTTTATAGGGCCTCCCACGCTTCTTTCTGGATGTTACAAACTTCGTGACAAACATAATATACCCTGTTCAGGGTATAACAACTATTAGATTTGCCAATAAGTTAAGTTACTTGTCTACACGAGAAGCCCGACTAAATACCAGTTTTCTGTTTATAAACGAAATTGTTAAAAACGTTTGCCTAAAGGTGTTTTTTGCTAATATCTTTTATAGCTTAAGGATATTAAACGAGAAATAAATTAACTTATTGGACAGTACAGCATGTGCGAAGATTTGATTGATGAACTGTGTGCCAATAATAAATTTTGTGTAAAACCAGAGTTAACGGAATATACAAATTTGGAAAATACAAAATCATTCACAAACATACAAACATAAATTTGCAAGTATATATTTAACAAACATATATCTACAGAAATATATATAATTTCCGAAGAAATTCGGGCTATTATGAACATTTAAATGAAATTATCTTCAAAAAGTAAATGTCATGAACCAATCTAACGTTTCAAATAAAGAACCGATGAGATTTTGCAAATTTTATGCGTTTTTTTTTAAAAAAAAGTTATCAAGAAAAAATCACCCGATATAATGGGCTGTCAAAAAAGTCTTGCGGTATTTTTATTGATTTTTTTTTATTGAAATTGAAATGAATTTTTGATGACTCATGCTACGGCTGCTACTATCGACCAATTCAGCGATTTTATCGCAATTTTCGACGATAGGCCTTCCGGAGCGTGGCGCATCTGCGACCACCTCTACACCAGAACGAAAACGTTGAAACCATCGTTGTGCGGTGGAAATGGAAACTGTATCGGGTCCATAAACTGCACAAATTTTATTGGCGGCTTGAGATGCATTTTTGCCTTTATCGTAGTAGTACTGTAAAATATGCTGTATTTTCTCTTTATTTTGCTCCATGTTTGCGACGCTATAACTCACGAACGACTTAAAAGAAACGACAATCAATCAAACACGTGTTAGCGCGTGACATGAGCTTTCCAAAAAGGTATAGCATGACCCGATGCGACGAATAAAACTAGAACTACGCGCTTTCAGCACCAACTAGCGAAAATACCGCAAGACTTTTTTGACAATCTAATATATATACACATGTATTCATAGATGTATTTATGTAATTCTTAAATTTTTTGGATCTTGTCTGTACAAGTATGTCATCTGAGCTAATGAATTTTTCATGCGTATGTTTAAAGCAAACTTCTCAAACCTAAATTCTTGGGTTCACATTACCATATTCGATATATGTATGTATGTATAAAAATTTAGTTTAGATTTGAAATGATTGCTAAAAAAAATCAAATAATCATCAATACCATTCCAGTCGTGACAAAACGACGTTTATAAAAACTTATTAGTCGAAGATTTAGAATAGATATTACTTCAAGAAGTGCCCCCTTTAAAATACTTGGGCGACTTAAAATGTATACTTACTACTACGAGCAGATGTAATAAGACTTTGTTCATAATTTATCTTCGAAGCCTGAGCAGGAAATCTATGTCTTCCCCCTCAAAGTAATACATATTGATCCCCAATACACTTGTGTCAACTTTTTTTCCAATCCTCAACAGTTAGTAAAGTCAATTTCCGGAATAGTCTTTACCTCAAAACGGTTTCCGTAGAGTTGAGTTTGCTGAATAGTCAGAAGTCAGCTAAATCAGGCGAATACGGTGGTTGCGGCACGATATTGGTCGAAAATTTGGCGAAAAACTCACGAAGAAGCAATGCAGTATGCGTCGGTGTATTAGTGCAGAGCAAAAACCAAGAGTTGTTGGAATTAGGAGTGCACCACACCTCGATAATCGAAGAAAACTGTCAACATAACCTTCATTTTTGACCTGCTTTGACATAGTTCTTTCGGCTTCGGCTCACGTTTGTCATGATATTCAGCCGATTAATCGTCTGTCCAAGTCGTAAGCATAGATCCAACACTCATCGCCAGTAAAAAAAACGTACATTGACATCCTGGTAGTCGGAAAGCATTGTTTCACAGACGGTATCGCAAAACCGTTTTTCGAAAAAAATTAGTGATTTAATAACATCTTTGATTCCCCACACAAAATTTAATGGAACTTTTTTGTTGAATAATTTCACGCATCCTAAAAATCGCCAAATGCACTTTATAAACTTCAGAAAGACAAGCGTATACTGAACACTAATGAATATTTTGATGTGACATTTGTCAAGAAATTTAAATTAAAAAGTGCCCCACTTTTTGCTCACTCTAGTACATATTTCCGAATTTGGGAAACCAACTTAACCTATTGAGCTCATTCTTGAGAGGAACTTGCTACGACTTTATAAAATATAGTTCGGCAAATTTTAGAGATGAGAATGTCTAATACATAATAGATAGAAATTTTCATATATTATATATATATATGTATTAATAAGAGCTCAGTTAGTGAAAAAAATAGCTTAAGCTCGAACAAAATTATATTTTCAGTAAATAGATTTTCAATTAGTAAAAAAACACAACATTTAAAAAAAAAAATTTGTCGTATTCAGTTTTTATAAATAACAATACAAAATACATACGTTACTATTTTCCATATATAGTACATATATCATATGTATGTATATCTAGCTATGTATAATGCACTTTCGGCAAATTTGTAATTTATTTTTTAGTTAATTCTTTCATATTCATTACTGTTTAGAAAAGTCACATTGCCTGGTTTTAAATATATGTAGGTAGCCGTGAATAGAGTTTAATGACGGTATGCAGTACTTTTAAAATTTTCGCAAACAAAAGCTTTTGTGCAAAAACATTAAGTATATATTTTAAATTCTTTTTTGTGTTAGACAACATATAATTTTTAACGCCCTAGTGAAAACGTGAATAGAAGCGGTGACCTCAGTTGAGATAAATTTTAAACTCAGGAAAAATAAATAAAAATATGACTACTTTACTTATATTTTGTAATTTTCAATTTAAAAAAGACGAAGCAATCAATATACTTATATACATATGTATGTAGGTGCAAACCTGATACATTGAAGGACAGGCAATCTATATCAGAAAAAAGGGAGCGACGAGCAATAACGAATAAAAAAGCCAGGGAAAAAACATAGACTTAGACTATACCGAAGCTGGGTATTATAACTTTATAGGCGCATTTTCACTTGAAAATTTCGTTATATCATAAAAGGGTATACACAAATACAGTAAAAGGGTATATAAATATCTTTATCTGGATTTTGATGAATCAGTTTGTATGACAGCAATAAGCAATATACTATAGTGGTTCGATGTCTGCGGTTTCGACAAATAAGCATCTTCTTGGGAAGAAAAAGACGAGTGAAACAATTTCAGATCGATATCTCAAAAACTGAGGGACTAGTTCACGTATTTACAAACGGAAAGACAGACGGACATCACTAAATCCACTCAGTTTGTTACTCTCAACATTTACAAATAAAATTTTTTAAACGGTTTTCAACGTTTCCTTCACTTACGAAACTACGTGGCAAACTTAATATACCCTACATGTTACAAACCACTCCACAAACTTAAATAAACCAGAGGCATGTCCTTTGGATTTAGAGAAACAGAAAAAGGTTCCTGTTATTTGCTTTTCATATATTTTTTAGGCTCTCCGACGCGGAAAACTTAAATATAATGAAGAGTAATTTATTTTGGATTTAGGGAAACACTTTTGATTCTAATCTGAGAGCCAGTTAGACAAGATGAGTACTCTACATTGCTGTGAGATTTTTATGAGTTAATTACAAGTACGTTTTAATCTTGAGTGCCGATAACTGGAGTGCCATTTACTGCATTCACTCAACTGTGAGCTATGAAAAAAACTTTACTAACTATTTTTTATAATTTAATTCCTTAAAATTTTCCGATTTTTTTTAAATTGGAGTTGAAATACTCAATAATATACTAATATATTATATACTTTTACTTACTTTTACTTTTACTTTTTATTTTTACTTTCATTTTTACTTCCATACTTAAAATAGTTATTACTATATCCCATTATACACTTTTTCAGATAAGACCTTATTGCCTTTGGCTCTCTTCATTAGTATTTATAGCTTTATTATACAAGTATTACCCGTATTACAAACATATCCAAGTACTATCTATAGATATTCATTTACACTGTTTACTGCAATTAACACAGGGTTAGTCAATATTTCGCAGAAAAGGAAATCTAATCAGTTCAACCACCCACTTTAAAAAAACCAATATGTTCTTCATAACAATAAAAGTACAAAAATATAAATTGTTTTCAAAACAGAAAATAATTACGCGATTGCTTAAAATAAACTGACTTCAAATCCAACAATACCGGACGGAATTCGTCTTGATTGACAATAAAAGAGTAGTCGTTTTATAAAATAATAAAAAGAGCATGTAATTTCTCAGGTAGGGTTTATGACTTCCTAAAAATATAAATACGATATCAATCGCCATAACAAATAACAAAATATGATTCATATGTTAGGAATGCTTTGATAAAATGATTATCACAAAAGAGAAGACTAAAGCGAAGACTAAACCAAAACATAAAATGTCATGATCTTGAACCTGTGTATGAGTGATATGGAAGAAAAAGGTCGGGAGGAATAGTAGTCCAAATTCAATTACTAACAGTGTTTGACAGCGAAAATTTCGGGTTTTTAAGAAGTAATTCTAATTAGAAACGGATAAATTTTATAAAGAATTCATGAGGCTTCTGAAAAAGGTATTGACTTGGAAATATCAAAAACAACGAAGTACAAAAATCTGAAATATGAGATCTAAAATAGAAAACCACAGCTAACTTCACAATATTTGAAGTAACTTCTCATTTCAGATAAAGGAGAAAAGTGCTGGTATGGCTAAAATAATACACACAATATATGAGTTTCATTATTAGAAATCACTAAATGAAGTATGTATGATTTTGATATTTGAACAGAAACCCATAATACTTCCTAAAGCCTTTATTGCATGCGCATGAGGGCAAAGTAATATGGTTAATGCCATTGATATGTCACTTGAAATATATAACAAATACAGTAAATAACCACTTGTAGATAACATTGCAGTACATACTGCCGTTAACGTCATTACCCTGTACCAATAGGCCTCAGATGAGAAAAATACTGTACAACACTTTAGCAATCGTAAACAAATCGCATTGATATTTTAATCAGTCACGCTCCCTTTGATTTAAAGCACTCGAACTTGTTAGTGAAAATATTTCCTTCAACGGGACACTTGACGTTAAATAAATAAGCGTACGATTTAAGGTGGTACAAGTATTTGAATTATGAAAGTGTGATTTTAAAGTGGGAAATTTTAGGAAGCACTTGTGCGTTTCCTGTCCGCACTGTATATAATTACAAAGTGGAATTGGAGAGCCAATTAGTATCAGGGAATCTACAAAGTCAATATATATTGACTTATGAGATCAAAATCTAAATGCTATCGTTTACGTTAATCAGAAGAACCGCGTGATGGGTATTTTTGTGAAAGAATTTCGCCATTTTGTTCATTTTTCAATTGCAATTGATGTACTTTCTTTATCGTGATTAAGACTTTCAGTCTAAAGGGAAACAGTAAGCAAGTGTACTAACTTTTGATGTTCCGTTGAGTTTAAGGTTTGTTGTCCGCCAACTTCGATCACATTAGTTTACTTTAACATGAAAATTAAAGAGTGAAGCACGAATCTGTTGTTATATTTAAAGAAAACAAGAAACATTCCTCACCTAAAGTCAGGTTTGGAGATAACCGGTTCCCGATGACTGACGAATTCATATGGAAATTACCTTTAATAAAGTTTTGCATCTCAAGTATTTCAAAGATCTTCAACTCTTATAAATTGGGAGAATCGACTGCGACCACATTCAGGCTTTTTATGTTATTTCAATTTATAGTACAAAAGAAAGGACCCACATTTGTGAACACGTTTTTATCCTATAACCATTTGGGTTATTTTGGTATTCTATGAAACCACATTATTAGTGGTCCTTACAGTGTACCACGGTGCTTCTCGACATGAATAGGTCACAGAGATGACCTGTGAGATTGAGATTGTACTCAGAGTACCTTTTAACCGCTCTAACTTTAGCAGCGATATTTGCGTTTCCTGTTAGCCTTCCATTGCGTTTATATAGTATAAAAGTTCCTAGCGGTGTTTTTACTTGCCTAATATCACTCAAAGCTGCTTTCTGCGCGGTATTACTTATCGGAGCTAAATGGGAAAGTACATATGGGGTAGGTAGAATTATCATAATGCGTAATATTTGAGTAAGAAACTACTTAAGACGGAGTATAACATTAGGGTCGAAGCTTATACTTTGAGAAAATGATTCCATAACAACTCAAAACTACGTCATTGCAAAGTTAAAGAAACAGTTTCAGATCAGATCAGAGAGATAGCAGAATATATCAACATATCTTATAGATCGATTTATTTGGTTAATGTTCGTTAAAATTCGCACCAAAAAATCTGAACCTTTTCGCAAAACGACATCAACTAGAGGTCGAGTAAAGGGAGAGGTCGAGTAAAGTGACATTATTGCTGAGAACTCTACATACATATATTCATCAAACTCATCATGACGCCTCGTGATTTTATGAATATGACATCGAAAAGGTCAAATAATGTATTGAATTGAGCTCCAAAAATTCGAGGCTTATAACAAAGTATGGAAGATTGGATTAAGCTTGGCATGCTTGTACTGACTCAAAAGGAGCCTTGTTTAAATCTCTAATTTAGAAAGGTTAGTAAAATAACCGAATCACTAAATAAGGGTTTCTTTCTTATACAAACTTGTTTCCAACTATTCGTTAATTATTTAAATTAATTTACTTTCAACAGACAGAACTGATAGAACTATTTATTTATTGTTATTGTAGAAGTTATGATGGGCATTTTTTATTTCAGCTATCCAAATGGAGTTACTATAATATTAGAAGAAAGCCAAAAATCGACACCAAATACGTTCTCTAACAATAACGGTGATTTTTTAATAACTACATCAGTTTTGTCACAGATTCGACAAAACCAAACATATAAACTCTAAGTGTGACCACCGTATTGCCTTAAATAATCAGTTGTTAGAAAAAAATTTTATTGCCATTATAATACTTAAAAATTTATGACATTAAAATGCCCGTGATAATAATACATTTAGCTAAGAAATTATATAGCACCATACCTTCATCGTTCGAGCCGAGCAGCGTATAGCCACGCGCTGAACGCTTGCCGAAGCAGAAGACATCGATATTGCTAAACGTGTTCATTATCCAGGCAATTTGGCTTAGTCAACATACATCGAAGTTGAGAGAGGGAAATGAAAAATGTATAATTTTTTGCAATTTCTTTCACATTTGTGTTCACTGTATTTTCCGGTTTCAATTTTATAAATTTTATTCTTTGCTTTTTACGCTTTTTTTGTGCAAATTTACTTTGTTAAGCACTGTATGGTATATTTTTAGAACTGAAATATTTTCAAATACTATATTAATGTAATAAATATGAATTACGAAAACCGAAAAAATGTGCACACTGCGAATACGCTCGAAAAGACGTTATATTTCAATAACTAGCCGATCGCGTTTACTTACACCCAGGCCGCCAGCCAGCAAATGTGCATTAACTATTAACTCTTTTTTTTGTGTTTTTCTTACATTTGTACAAGTGTGTGTGATTATGTGTTTTTATAATGAGTATTGCTCGCTTTTAACAATTTTTTATTACTTTTGTGTTTCAGCTGTTTACTGTTTACTATTTCATACTTTTTAGTTGAAACTTTTTTATTTAATATTTGCACATGTGTGTGTGTTGGTGCGTTTGTTATATTTATAGTACATATATCATTCTTTGTTTCAATATTCTAGTGATTTTTGTAATTCCATTTTCAATTACGTGTTGCAGCCTGAGTACGAAACCGAATACGCTGAGATCGCTCGACGAAAGTCGAAAGTGTGAGTACTCGCGCACGCGACAAAGGCAAATTGCTGTGCCAGTTTTAGGCTTCAAAACACTAAAGCTAAAGGCTAACAGTAAAAAAAATTCTGAACCGTCGCATCACACATTGCACGCCCGACTAACAATATTCAATTTAATGTGGAGTAGCGTGCGGTGGGTGCAAGCTAAAAAAGTGTCTCAAGTCGCGCTTGTTAAATTTACTTAACGAAAGAGCTGCTGCGAGTACAGGTATTTGTTATTATTTTTATATGGTTTCTTCTTTCTTTCAACACATTTTATTATTCAATGTTTTAGCCAAATATACGCTGTATTCAAGTTTTGAATTTTGACAATAATATTTTTCCAATTAATTTTTTGTGTATGCTTTGTTGTTGTTTATTTTTCACAGCTGCTTTTGTAATCTTGTTTCAGTGTTTCGGTTATTTGAAACAATAAGTATACACATTAGGGTGGGATAAAAAAAATTTTATATTTTTCTTTTGTTGTACTCTAAAATATAAGTTCTAAGACACCTCAAAGAAAATCTTTCCAACTGTGAGGTCTTAATTGTAACTGGAAGCTTTTTCACTTTACAAGTGTTCTATTTTTTCTTATCATCAGATGGGAATATTCATATCTCGCTTCCAATTACTTGAAAACATATGTATTTCGTTTTGTGGAGTTTGCAGGAAATTTAATGGTCTAGAAATGGTCTCTTATGGATTTTTCGTAAATTTAGCTGTTTAAAAGGTATTAATTTTAAAATTTTAATTTAAATGAATTTTATAACTCAACGAAAAAGAGTCTTTATAAATCGGGAGACTCCTAGTTTTCTAGGAAATTTATTTTTTCAAGTAGCAGTAAGCGAGATTGGAATTCTTCTAACTGATAACTAGAAAAAGTATAAAACTGTAAGACTTAGGACCTTTCCGTGCAATTAAAAGCACTTACTTGCAGAGATTTTCTTAGAGGTGTCTAACAACCTATTTTTCAGAGTACACAAAAAAGTTGTTTGAACCACCCTAGTACACATATGTATGTATGTATTTATAAATTTAAAAAAATATAAATTTGTTTGAGCACGCATACTTGTGTACATATGTATGTCTGTATGTAAGCAAGCAGATTTTATTAACTCTCGCGGCGCTTGGAGCTCAGCAGCTTCTGCAAACACCTTTCGCGTGTTCTTTTTGGATACTGGCTTTGAGTGAGCACGCTCATCGTTTGGTACATTGACACGTGCTTATGTACATATGTATGTTTGTATGTGCCGCATGTTCTCCATCAACATGTTCTCCACCAGCTTAACCTAATTCTGTGTCATCAACGTACCGGTTCAGTGATCTGTTTCCGCAAAGACTTGGTGCTTTATTGCTGGCCAATGCCCGGCTTAAAATTTTTTATTAGGTTTGTGAAAATGAGTGCAAGTGTGTATGCATGTAAACAGGTATGTATGTAGCGCGGCGTGGGTGTTACTCAACAGCACGAGACGCTCGTGAATGACCGCATATTTATACATACATCTACCTCTAATAGAGATTATTTATTTATTTATTTAAGTGCTCAGATTAGTTAAAGGGCTATTCGAGTTTAAAAATAATAAAAGTCGATTTATTTATGCAAAGTTTGTATTCAAAAATATGTCCGCAAGAGGATTTTTCCAAATTCAAATTATTTTCGGAGATATATGTACATACATATGTATGTACATAGGTATTTTGCTGACGCGGCATCCAAACTGGTTCGCCTGGTACTGTAATTTTAAACGTGTTCTTCAAAACAATACCCACGTTTTCCAGATTCTACTGGACCGAGCTAAAATTTTTAGAGAGTCTTCTTTATAGACTTGTCTATGTCTGGAATTATCAACATCTCCAAATTCCAATTTTCACTATTTTTTTTAGTTAAAAAGTTCAAAAAGAATTTTTACCATCGAGAAACAGTGCTTGAAAATCGTCGTGTTGGTAACAGAGAGATAGTAGATAATCTCAACATTTCTTATGGATCAACTCAACATATTTTGGTTAATGGCTTCTAACATTGCAATGAAGCTCCAAAAAAAAAAAAGGAATTACAAAACTTCACTGAAGACAGCGAAGACCATTCCAGCCGACGGATAAAATTCGTCAAAATGTAAAAAGTTCTCCAAAATCCATATTTTTGTTTGTATAATAATCGAATTTTAAAAAGAGTGTTAATTGAAAGGAAAAGGCAAAAGAATAGCTGGTACGATGAGGAGTGCGGTTTCGCAACCTTGCAACCTTACAATCGACCACAACACGTGCGGGATGGGATACATACCGAGAGTTGAAGAGGGAAGCGAGTCGCATTTGCAGACAAAAAAGGAGAGAGGCCGAAATGCGTGAGAACGAAGAGCTTGACAAGCTGCCCGAAAGAGGTATTGCTCGAAATTTCTACGAAAAGATGGGGCGACTAACAGAATACTTCAAGACCGGAGCAAACTCTTGCAGAAACTCCAGAGGTGATCTGATGACTGATGCCCAAATCATACTGTAATTATGGAGGGAACACTTCTTTAACCTGTATGTATGGCAGTGAAAACTTAACACCAGATGATGGTGACCCCGATTCCCCCATTGAAGAGGATGGAATAGACGTTTCATTGCCCGTCTATAAAGACAAATCGGCGGAGGCCGATGGATTGCCGGCCGAGCTATTCAAACGGCACAAACACCGACTCTGGGAGTACTCGAGGCAGTACCCGCTGGGATAAACAGAAGAAGAGGAAGACCTATACTTGGAATGTCCAATTGGCGCTAAACACCAATAAAGAAGAATAGGTTAATTGAAAGATAAACGTTCTAGTAATTTCCGATAAAAAGTATGTATATTTGAATGGGTCCATGTTTAAATTTTTTTGTAAAGGGATACAAAATTTAAGCACTCTAAGGGCCACCTTATCGGATATTTTCATGCGCCTACCCTTCAGATGAACAATATCTTGACAGATAATTAGTTTAGTTCAAAATTGAGAAAATTGCTTACTTAGTGAAGGCATCATTAAGCTATTATATTACAATAAATTATTTTTTTATATGTTAATATTATTAGTTATTTTTAAACACAATCTAATTGAGACTCAACAGAAAATAATTTGAAGAAATCCATATTGGAAGAGACGTCGAAGAAGAAAAAAGGATTTGCGCTTATAGTTGATTTAAATCATTTATTTTATTTTCCAGGAAAACGATGTGTTTATTCATATATCGATTTCATTCGAGCATTTTCTGCTTCAAAGGTATTGTTTAAAATTAACGCTCAAATTGTTCTCCTTAGCATAAGTATATTTAAGAAACTTTAAGATATTACATAAGAAAAATAATTTTAAAACTTAAAAATCAAACATTTAAGTCTTACAATGTGCCACCGCCGACTAGACTCTAAAAGATTATCTCAATTCTTAACATATGCTCCATAAACATTGTAAAATCACAATAAATGAACATATGCACATATGTATGTATGTACATATGTATGTATGTACATATGTATGTATGTACATATGTATGTAGGGAGTATAAGTAAAAAATATGAATTTATGACATAACTGACAATCTTCGTGCCATGGATGCTACAATAAAACGGATAAGAGTTTATGGTACATTTCAACTAATTTTAGACAAGCTTAGAAACTGCCGCCTCAGACAGGTTAGCGATATATGCATATACGGAACCGAATATCTACATACAAGTAGATGCATATGTATGTAGATGGCAGTGCACGATTATGCCCACTGCTTGTATGTATTATATTATACTATATATACCGCCTTTATCTATGTTTAAATCAGCTTTACACAATATGTATTTGCGGTCTTAAATAGCAACAACAACAAAACAAGAAATTAATTACTATTAAGAGGCAAATGATGATTGGCAACTGCGACCACCAAACTCAGCCGTGACAGTGAACTTAAACGACTTTTTTAGATTTGTTTTGCGTTTTTTTGTTTTGCAAAGGCAGACACAGTATGTTAGTCGGTCTATCTGCCAATTGGCAAAACCAGCTGAGTGCTATAAAAATATAAATATGCAAAAAAATCGCATGCGCATACATACATGTACCTATAAAGCTATAATAGCACGGATTAGACTTATAAAAATGCATACATACATATGTACATAAGTAGTTGTGTACATCTTGTACTACCTGAATGTGGATCTTTTTGAATTAGTCTGGACTTAAATTTTGTATTTTGTCTAACAACCGCCTAAACCCTCTATAAGGGCATACATGGTTTTCCACGGGTAAAAAACAGCCTTTTTTAACAATTTTTTTCTCATATAAAAAATGAAATATTTTATTAGATTTTTTTATTGTTAAAAACATACACTGTTAACAAAGAAATTCGGAAAATTTTGGGAGACATTATTTTAAACTCGTCCATTGCGACGCTATTTCCGGTGACCCATTGACAGGATAACTCCTTACAGGAGCAGACATTTGTGCATAAAAATTAAAATATCGCGACGCTTTTTTTTCAAATAGTTGTAATCGAAAAAAATCCTTCGCCCAAGTCTTTAAGAATTTTATCTCCAAGACCTATCTAAAATTTCATGAAGATCGGTTGAGTAGTTCTCAAGAAATCTTGCCAACCGACTTCAAAAACACGATAAAAACGCGTTCAAAGACGGCGCACTTAGCCTAGTTAGCCTCGAGCGCACAAGTTCTCAAAGTTGTATCTCCGAAACTATTACTATTTAGAACAACATTCAAAAGGTGTTGTAGAATTGAATAAGGCAATAAAAATAGATATTTTGAAACTCGTAAACCCACCCCATAAAGGAAAGTCTTCAGAAAAAATTGTAGATTTTAGTGAAAAATTCTGAAGATTATTCGAAAGACATGAAGGAAATATTTATTAAAAAAAGAAATTAAGTTAAAACAAATAAATCCCCAACACTTAACTCAACTTATTTAGTGTGAAATTAAAAAACAGAAAAACAGATTTAATAATAATTAATATTTGAAATTTAATAGCCTTCTAATGTGTAGCCGCTCAGTTTAATCGACTCAGTTTATCTTTAAAGATATTTGCTCAAAATTGAAAAAAAAAAACGTTTAATGCAGTAGTTTTTTTTTTGAACTTCCAAAAATCGCCTTTTTTAAGCTGTCATCAACATAGCTGTCCCTCAAACACTCCCATTTTTTTAAATTTTTGTTTGATTCGTACCAAAAACGTCACTTCGAAACTAGTGATCTAAGACAGTATCGTTAGAATGTTTATATGGTATTAGAAATGTGAGAAAATACTGACGATTTTAAAAGATTTGCACATTAAGATTTTCTATCAGACAATATGCAATACGTATTTTATAATTTTTGACTTTTTTCCCTCAATTTGGTGTGATATAATTGTTTGGATAATTTGCTTGATGAAGTGCAATTAATTATTGTAATAATAAAAAAAAATAACATTATAATTGCTGATGTTTGCACAAACAAAGCGGAATACCCATACACTGAAATATAAGTGATGAGACTGATGTATGTACCTATGATGTAAGCACGTGTGACGCTAGAAGTGATTAAGATCGTGAGTTATGAGATATTGCATATACTGTGATGCTAGCACATAACTTGTTTGCAGAAATGTAAACGTATTTTTTAATTTCGTGAGGTTTGAGATAACTTAGATCTATGTGAAGACTGCGAAATTTGAAATTTATATCTAATATAAGTTTGTTCTGCAAAATTAATATGAAAAAAAATCCAAATTGAAACGACTCTGATATAATTTCGAAAATTACGCTTTACGGAACAGTGCACCATTTGAATTTAATTCATGCTTTTTTAGTTAGACCTAACCTTCAACATTCATGGTAAGGGTTTGGATTACGTTACATTTGAAGGAAAAAGCTATCGTGTATTAAATTTAAACTCCTCGATGAAATTCTATGCTATCCAAAAAGGTTTAGTTTATATGTTTCTTTTATAATCTCCTTCAATTGAGAAAAGTTTTTCGAACTCGTTGCGTGTTCACCCATATACCACAGATATTCACCTTCATAGATCGTGAGTACTCCCTTATATTAAAGTACAATAAAATTACGTTTTTTCATTGTTTTGTTCTGCAATTAGAATAAATTAACAATTACATGCCCTAGCAAATCATGAAATTCCTGGGAAATCTTTAACTAAAATTTATAACATCTAAAAATACATGTAATACTATTTATACTTATATATGTATATATTTACGTCAAAACTCGTGAACAGAACAAGTAAGGAAGGGCTGTGTTCGGGTGTAACCGAACATTTTATACGCGGGCCATTTGCAAGAATCAAGCCCGGCGAAATACTTTTGCATTGGTGTATGGATAAAATGCAAATTGGAAGTTCCAAAATCTTCATATTCGGAAGTCGAAAAAGTATTTTCGTATTTTGTCAATAAATGTCGTTGCAGTCTTATATCTCTAGTTCTAACACTCACATTGTGTCATACCATATAGTGTTGGAAAGGTGAGATTTTAAGCTTCATTTAAACAATAAATCCGGGGAAGTTGAAAAAAAATTACGGCTGTTCAAAAATGAGTGAAAATAATGAGGGAAATTCTTTATACAAGGTGCTTTCCAAAGTAAACAGGGCTTTTTGAATCTAGCGCCCCTGGTGGTGTCATCTATGTGTCGACTGGTGCGAGATGAGCCGAAACCCATAAAATAGCGCTTGGAGAAGTCAAAAGTGAAAACAATGCTGATTTCTTTTTATGATTCCAAGGATATTGTCCACAAAGAATTTGTTCCACCCGGCCAAAACGTTAATGCGGTATTCTACCTTGGAGTTTTGAAGCCTTTGGTGCGCCGTATTCGACGTGTTCGGCCCGAATATTGCGAAGATGAAAGTTGGCGTTTGTTGCATGATAATGCGCCGTCTCATCGATCGACGCTTGTGACCGATTATTTGACGGTGGTGAGGACATAAATAACGATCAACATGTGGGCCAATCAAAATCCGTTATCGCCGGAAATTCCATCGAAACTTTACGCACAGTTCATCAAAAATCAGCCGAAATTATCATTGAAATTCATGGAAATGCAATTGAACATCTCCAAAACATCGATTTATCGCATTTTGACCGAACATTTGGGCTTACGAAAGGTGTGTGCACGGTTTGTTCCGCACAAATTGACTGACGACCAAATAAATCTAACTCGATTAGTTTTATGTGACACAAACAACCGTTAGGTGAACAAAACTATTATACTCTGTGGCAAGATGTTGCAAGAGTATAAGAATAATGGAGTTGTATAGATTCTTGGCCACTAATTGAAGATATTCACATTTGATCTTAACTGTTTGAGATTGAATAATTCTTTTGTTGCATAAGTTATGTGTTTTCCAATAAGGTGATTAGCTTCTAATTGCCATTACTTATTACTTCATGTTTACGTGTCAAATGTTTTATGTAATTTTAATTTTATTGCAGGCAATGTGTGGGAGTGCACTTACTATATTTTGTAATAAAAGTTTTACTCTTTTAAAATAAGTAGTACTTTTAACTTAACTGAGTTTATAATACTTCATATATATATTTAGAAGAAATTTTCACTTCACTGAAAGTTTATCTTTCAAGAAGTTTATTTTTAGATTATTAATCAATTGAGTTGTCATTTCAAATACCGTTGGCCAGTTAAGGCTAGAAAAATAAGTCAGCACCCCATATCTGTAATCTTCTTTTAATTTGTTTATAAAGTTTTCATGTGCTTAACAATTTCAATGACCGCGTAATCATTGCAATCTGGATTTCAAGGACCTAATGTCAGTGACACAATAAAATAGAAATAAATATGAGCAATTATTTGAGTGTACTATGTGAGAAATAGGTTTTATAGTTACACATCGTTTAACGATAAACTTAACCTTAAGAGGCACTCCTAGTTGGAGTTTATAAAAAATCAATAGTTTTTGACTTACAGCCTTTTAAATTGTAACCGCTCAGTTCAATCAGCTCTATCAGCTTCATCGGTTTGTCTTTAAACCCGATTTACTAAAAAAAACATCATTTTGTTAAAAATTTAGTAATTGTTTTTTAAATACCGCCATTTTGTCAATTTTTAATTTTTTTCGATCGTAGCTACGGAAAATATCTTTTGGTAGATAATTTTGCTTTTTAGGTGTTATCAATCACTGCAGCAGTGAAGAACTTTTTTAACGTAAATATATAAATATACATATTTCTAAAATTTTAAAACAATTGACACAGCAATTTTTTTTTTAGTAGCCCCTTAAAAAACTTGATGGCAGAAAAGTTTTTGAAAATTTTAAAATCAAATTAATTATGATCTTAAGCTCTAACGAACTAATTAATTCTTAAGTTTGTGAAAGCGAAAACTTCTAGTGGCTGCAGATGAAACTAGAAGATATAACAGTTCAATGGCGCTATATTTGTCTTTCAGTTAACGCTAACCTTCAAAAGGCGCGTGTATAAATTTGACAACTGTCGGATCATTAGTTTGTGAATTATATCATTTTGAGTGAAGCAACTCTTGTTGTTTTGAAAAACGTGGATAAATATTGAAATATTGCTTTTTGAAAGAAAAATACAGTTGAAGTAAAAACTTGGCTTCATGACGAATTTCTGAACACTGCCTCAGGAAACTTATCATCAGGATTGGTTTAGAAAAGGCAAAGTTTAGAATTGGTGAAATGAGCACCAAAGATGGTGAATGCAGTGGATGTCCAAAAGATGTTGTTACCGACGCAATTATCAAAAAAGTCCACAAATTAATTTTGGATGACCATAAGTAAAGTTGCTTGAGATAGCAGGCACTCTAAAGATGTCAACTGAACGTGTACATCATTTCATTCACGAACATTTCGGTATGAGAAATCTCTGTTCAAAGTGGCGGTTTGTCCAAAAACAACGACGAGTTGATTATTCGGAGCAGTGTTTGGATGCCCAAGTTTATACGCCGATATGTGACAATTGATGCAAATGGCACTATCATTTCACACCGAAGTTCAATTGACAATCATCCGAGTGAACTGCACGCGATGAACCTTCTACAAGGCGTGGAAAAACGCATAGTCAGCTGGGAAGGTTATAGCGTCGGAATTTTGGGTTGCGATTAGAATAATTTTTATTAACTACTTTGAAAAAAGAAGGACCATTGACTCCTATTGTTTAGCGTTATTGCACTGTCTGAAGTACGAAATCTTTGAAAAACGGCCACATTTGAAAAAAAGAAAGTGTTGTTTCACCAAGCTATTGCACCGTGTCAGAAGTCAGAGAAAACGATGGCAAAAATCCATGATTTGGGCTTTGAATTGATTCCGCATCCGCCATATTTTGATCCGCAACCAACGTATTCTGGCCCCCTGTTTTCATATCTCAATAGAAAGCTCACTGGGAAGAGTATTTCGTCGAATGAAGAGGTGATCGCCGAAACTTGGAACTACTTTGAACTACAAAAATGTTATTGAAAATTTGGAGGATCGCAATAATCAGTGTGTCACTCTTGAAAATTTTTGCCAAACAAAATGTTTTTTATTATGGTAGGCCGGGGACTTTTCAATTGACCAGTTATTTATATAACAACGATGTTTACATGTACGGAAAAAATACATTTTAAATTCAAAACAAAGGTAGTTGAATCACCAGTCACGTTTGATAAAATATATTATTTCAAACGCTTTATACTTAGCAGACTCTGCAAAAATTCGTATAATAGTTCTTAGAAAAGTTCTGTTAAAAAAGAGTTCGTATTTGGAAGTTCAAGAAAGTCTTCTATACTTAAGTGTTCCCAAATCTCTCTCAAAGAATGATTTTATATTCGCTTGATAGTTTGAAAAATAGATTTTAACGAAAAAGTGTCCACCATACATTTTAAAATTTCAGATAGAAATAATCGTATATAATTCCAACTTCAGAAAAAACATCTCGTTCATCGATTTTTATGAAAATAAAATGATTTTCGTAAGCCTAACCGTTCAAAAATATATTGATTGTCTTAGAAGACTCTAAGAAAGGCTCTCCAAGTATGGACTTATAATTGTAACGAAAAAGTGGTCCACATTACAGTTTAAAATTTCAGATAGAAATACCTGTATATCGATTCCAACTTCTTGAAAAAACATCTCGCTTCATCGATTTTGTAAGAAATAAAATGCTTTTCGTAAACCTAACCGTTCAAGAGATATTAGCAGTTTCTTCTTATGAGTTTTATAACTCAATGAAAAAAAAAAAAAAAAACAAAGTTAAAAAAACAATCGTTTTTTCATAGTACATATCGAAAGGCAATGAAGTAAAGCAATCACTGTTAGATTTAAAGGTAAGCCATAGATAAAATAAACGACAATGTACCTGGGAACTTCAGATTGTCTTTTAAAATGTCATGTTGCTGACAAGATTCTAATAATTTGTATTTATCGTTTTGAGGTTACGTCCTCCTTGAGTACGCTATTTAGAGGAGTGTATCTAATGATCAGGGAAAAACTATTTACAATTGGGGTACTCATAACGTGTCATAAAGCATCGTAAAATCATAAAATCATAAATTTTCATGCTAGTGTAAAAAATTTGTTGTTGGATTGCATACTAAAATAAGTTTACGCAAATACAACTCTGAACGCTATGTTTTCGGATCGTTATAACTTATAACTTTTTGAGACTATGTGAAACCCCTAAATATAGTATAAAATTATTAGATCCAAACACTTATACTCTCAGGTGGTCTTTTAAGGAAGCAGCCTTCACAAAGTCAGAAAACCAACTGTTCAAAAAATACTTTTTACGAGACTGACTGTTTGATATTGAACTCCCTTTTCCAAATAAAATGTGATATGAGAAACTTTAGCATTAACAGATGTATCAATATCTACACATTTAACAGAAAATCAAGGTCTAGCTTGCGGCATTGTATACAAATAATTAAATAATAGCATAAAATAAAATGAGTTGCTTACATTTAGCTCGTTGACGTCTTCGCACATCAGCCATCGCTATCGAATTTATTCTGCAATTTCGTCTGGGTCACAAGTAAATAGGTACACTTACTAAAAATGTTTATCACTACCCGGGCAACGAAGTCAAAATAGTATCGGACGAATGCGATATGATACGTAGACTGGTTGGCGTGCAGACACAAAAAAAAAAACGAGTAACGCGAACAATAACACAGAAGGTCGATTGTATGCAAAAGTACATAGAAAAAGAGGTAAATATGTATGCACAATATTAGTAGTCGTCTAGCAGGGCTGCTGCTGCTGAGAGTGGCAAATATTGAGAGCGAAAAAAATTGAAGTCATAAAAAACGAAACGACTGTCAGCGGGTCAATAATTAAGCGATTTTCATGCAATTAAACACATTAACGCTATCAATTTCGTCACAACAACCAATATCGAAAACGAAATGAGCCACGCACTGAATTATTTATACGATTTTGGATATATTTGCTAAACTAAAATAATTGAAATATAATGAAAAGCCTTACGTATGCTTTTCTTGTAATTGTCGAAAAATCACTGAATTGAATGCAACAAGAACCAGATGCTGAGAGCGCAAAATGTGCTTGGCAGAGTGCGGAAAGAGCTTAAAAGAAACAGCTTTGTTTCATTTTGCACATTCTTAGGTATACAAACATACATATGTATGTAAATGCATATACACTGTCTGTATATTTGTATGAAAGCATGCATTCAACTTGTTTCTTTTTGCTTCGTAAAGCTAGTCGTCATTGTTTGTGCTGAGCTTCATTAGAGAGCAACTAACTTCAGTTATGAAACCGGTTCAGTTATAGGTGAGTGGAGTATTCAAGTGTTGCCAGCAGAAGTTGATATTCACAGCCACATTACTGTCAAAAAATCACTAAATATTTAATTTAATTCAGAGTTTAGTTAGAAAACATAATACCTATGTCTTGTACAATACATATACAATTATATATTATGAATTAATTAAAAAATTATTCGGAATTAGCACACAAATAATTTATTGGCTACAGTAAAATAAAACATATTACTAAATTGTTATGCAACAAGTAACAGTGTCCCTGTTATTCTTTAAGAATCGCGAGAAAGTCTTGCCTTTTAAAAATAGTAAAATAGAAAAGCCAACGCTTTGAAAAAATCGTTCTTTCACTACTTCAGTTATGCCGAAAAAATATGTTTTCAAACAAAATGTTAAATAAATTTAGGAATTAAATGCAACCAATTTTACACTTAGACTTTAAAACGTCGCTTATTATGACTTTTTATGTTGGCAATTTTTAATTTCCCCAATTTGTAATTATTGCCTGACCAAAGCAACATATCAGGGAACCTGTTTTAAATAAAACTTAGAACGATTCGTAATATGTTACTTTTAGAACTTACATATGTCTCCGATAAACATATGAATTTCTTAAAAGTCCGATAGAATACCGAACTGACTTGCTTGAAAAAGTAAAACGAAAGACAAATCAACAACCTAAGAAATTTTGCAGAATGCAATCAGAATAAAAAAGGGCAGGATGATAGAATTATGATACAATTTCGACATTAATACATAGTGCAAACTGTAATAGAACCTCAGATCGAGAGTTTTACTTTATTCATTCTGAATACAGAATGGAATGATTAGTGTTTTGCTGGAAAAAATTTAATAAAGAAACACAAAACAATAAATTCGATCCCAGCTCAGCTCAGCTCAAACAAGCTCGGAACAGACGACTGATCGGCAGAATAGTCTATGACAACTCACAGTATTCATAAAAATACATATATGAAAAGTTGATACAACACAAAACGAAAATGAAAAAGACAAAAGACAAAAGTTATATCAAATTTTGAATAATCAAAGCTGGCAACACTACCTCTGTTTCAAGAACGGAGCTTATACGGAATGAGAGCAGAATGTGAGAGTGAAAAAATTAAAATATGCACGCATTCTAGGATAAAATTGCAAGTTGAAATTTGTCAATAAAAAAAATAACAAATTATCCACTCATCACTTTGATTTATGGCCCATTGCGTATGGAAATTAAAATGTTGCTGCACTTGAAAAAATCCCATACGACCCATACGTCTCAATTAATTGTGTTATTGTTCACGCTATAATAATAATTAGATCTTATGAGCCCTGATAAGCCATCTATTAATGCACAGTTTTAATGGCACTTTCATAAAGTCGATAAAAGCCAAAAAGCTGCACTCAATTAGGCACGTAATACTTCTTGTTGATTTAGAATTCATAAAATAAAAAAATGCATTATTAAACAAATGAAAAAAAAAATATTTTCATAAAAAACAAAAACAATTAAACACGTTATCCGTACGATCGAACACGAAATCAACTATTATCGTTTGCTATTTTTTCTGAAACAATCGCCTGAACGAGACGAAACCACTTTTGGACTGCCATAAACATTAGCCTCGGCACTGAGGTTGCACCACTTGAAAGAACGCCACCCGAGGTGAATTGTGCACAAGAACGAGCGATAATATTAAATGTACGTATGTATGTACATATGTACACACTATATGTAATTTGCACATTTACAATTAAGAGGTGTCATTATGTATGTATGGTATAAGTACGCTATGATATCGAATGATTGACAGTTGTCGCCACTCGCTGCATTATGGGATTTTTGTATTTTTGCTCTGCATGATAAGATATCAGCATAGCAACATTTGCTCCATAGTCTCGCCCAAAGAATCGCTTGTATAAATGCAGACAGTCTAACTCAAATGCACTGAATAAATACAGTGAAAGATTTGATATACAAGAAAACAGATATTGAAATAGACGAACTTTAGCCCTTAAGTCTACATAAGTAGAAAACCCCACCAACAATCGTAAAGGTGTACTTATTGCCTTATCAGTGTAGCAAAGGAACTGTATTGAACTCTTTTGTTGAGCAGCTATTCACCACGCATCAAACCCCACATACATACATACATACATATATTGTTTGGTTTAAACCTCTTTTGACAACGCGAGAAGTTATTACCCTTATAACGCAATGCTTGAATTTGGTTCTTCCATAAAACTTATATATAAAAACAAATAGTACATTTATAAATTTATTTTGGGTTATACTAACAAAATAGTAAGAATAAATGGTGTTCAATCATATACACAATAATACAAGCAGTTTCATTTTTTACAACTTGGATAAAGAAACCAAGCGAGTTGGATTTTTGTGGACGAACACAATACGAAAGATTTCATGCCATCATTGTAAATGGTTAAAGCTTTCGACAACTTCGTCTATATTGAAACCAGCATAATCAACGAAAATAATATCAGCCGTGATATTCAAAAGAGACCCACTCCTCACATTCCACGAACTAAGTTAATATCTTAAAAGTCATGGTGTTCGATGAACGTTCCTTTGAAAATTTTTTAGACCCTTGTTACAGGTTGAATATGCTTTGACCGAATGAACCCAAAGTAACCAGCTCTAAAAGGTTTATAGGAGATAAAATAGGCGTAAAGTTGGAAATGTCGTCATGTCCAATGTCATTCGAGCTCTACCCTTACGAGACTAAATCGCTATTGAGGCAGAAGGGTGTAGAACGGATAGATGCGTAGTTCAACTATCAGTCTGCAACCGAGTATGTACATCTAATTTCGGTGCTGGGTCATAAATAGGTAGTCGTGAACGAACTTGAGAGATTGCAAAGGGAAAGGTATTGACAGCAATGTACAGGCATGCGCCAGGCAAAGTTACTAATGGGCGGTTACAACCCCACATGATTCAAAAGTATTATAAATCTTCACATTGACAAATTCCGGCTCCTGGTGGTATCTTACACTGGGCATTACATGCTCAAGAAGCACCTGTTCAACATGGATATAGCTTTTTGGCAAACTGCCGGTTTTTTGACATGGAGCCGGAAACTCCGGAGTACTGGACCTTTGTGGGATCATGTGAAAGAGGGATGGATATAGCTTTTTGGCAAACTGCCGGTTTTGTGACATGAAGCCGGAAACTCCGGAGTACTGGGCCTTTGTAGGTCCATGTGAAAGATGGGTGCAAAAGAAATTAGGTGGCAAATTATTTATATTCTTTGGTACAATCTTGGATTCAAAATATCAGGCTCAAACTGGAAATTCACCGAATGTTGAATGAACTCTGACCATTTTGAAAGAAACGAGGTCGAGTCCAAGTAAATAGCAAAATTTGCCAATTTGTCCTTCTTCACTTGGTCTTTTCAACGGAGTGGAGGTCTTCCTATTCCTATGTTTTACCCTGACGTCATGACCTAGCCAGCGTAGCCGCTGTGTCTTAAAACGGTGAACTATGTCAATGTCGTCGTCTCATACAGCTCATCGTTCCATCGAATGCGTTATTCGGCGTTGCCAATGCGCAAAGGTCCATAAATCTTCCGCAGAACCTTTCTCTCGAAAATTTGTAACGTCGACTCATCAGATGTTGTCATCGTTCATGCCTCTGCAGCATATATCAGGATGAGTGAATTATAGTTGAGTCTTTGTTCGTCGAGAGAGGACTTTACTTCTCAATTGAATACTCAGACCGAAGTAGCACCTGTTGGCTAGAGTGATTCTGCGTTGGATTTCGAGGCTGACACTGTTGTTGCTGTTGATACTGGTTCCAAAGTAGACGAAATAATCTACGATTTCGAAATGATGACTGTCACCAGGGGGTTGAAGCCAAGTCCCTCGTTCACCACTAGGCCCATTTTCTTCGCCTCCTTATCCAGTATGGCGAAAGCAAAACTAACGGCGCGGTTTTGAAGGTTTAATGCACTTAAATTCACAGATAATAGAGAATGCAGACACGATTGTAAATATTATAATTTTCGATTACTTATATTCCATGGAATTAATTGTGTAATTAATAAGCGTCAATGTTGAGGTTTTAATTTGTTAACTGCTTTTATTCAGATAAAACACCGACCTTTCGGTTACATAAAACCGACGGTTCTTGGAACGATAAAATTTTATTTCGGCGTTTAAAAACCGGGTGATGATGGCACCAAAAAAAATAAGAAATTCACTACTTTAGTTCATTAAAATTAAAACTTTGACGGCTTCCGGAATCATTACAATTATTCATTCATTTATATATGCTCCACCTAATTATCACTCAATAACAATAAACATTTCAAACACCCAGTTGGCAATGGCTGAAGAAGATTCCGAAATGTAAGTGAAAATATTACAATTAGCTATTTACAAGAAAAAGTTTCGACATTACTGTTAATCCTCCATGTTATTTGTGACCATAGCACCTGTTGATCATAAACGAAAACTAAAAAAAATTTGCAGCCAATGGCACAATAGATAAAAACAACACAAGAGCAGGTTTTTACACACCAAAACACGGCACACTTTGCTTGTCACACTTGCGGATTGAGGATTGAAAGTCTTCCAGGTGCCAAGGAAACGAGTTTCTCAACCAACTAACACACTTTCAATCAATTACTGCTGCTAATCGTACAGGTGAATATTTGGAATTGAAAATTTTTGAATGACGCCTGCAGGCATTGTTCAATTTACTTGGTGATGTTGTTGATGTTAATAACATTTGTGGCTGGAGGCGAGATGCCATGAAGACTGCGGAGGAATTTTATTAATTGTCATGTGCAAAATATATATGTATGCATGTATGTGTGTATAGGTGTTGTGGGTGAAGCCAAAAATACATTAAAATGCAAAATCAAGTAAAAAGTATGTTGAAGCTGGTGAATATCTGAAGCGCTGGCACGGAAAGTGGGCGGTTGAACTTAACAGGTTTGCCTTGTTTTGCGTCATAGGAAGCCTCAAAGGCTCTTAACAACATGTAACTCCCTATTAAACACATATGCTGCATGTAAATCTATTTTTCATGGGTTTGGTGTTTTACTGTTTTCGTTGTGGGTGCATTGAAGTGGGTGCTGAGACTTGCTTGTAATTCGGTAAGTGAAAGTTGTTTACGAAATTTAAGAATGTAATCCTGTTGAAATTAAATACAGTGGCGGCGGTAACTTGGAGAACGAAGGGGTCGAGCGAATTTATATTCCTAATGAAGCAAGCCCAGTACATTTTAATTATGGCTTTAGATATGAATTTTGTCAAAGCTAGACTCGTATCAAAAGTTCTGAATCTTTTACGAAAACCACGACGAGTAGAAGTCGCAAAAGAGATATTTGACAATGTAGCTGAGGACCCTGCATTTATCAAACGCATCACTACTGGTTACCAAGTGGATTCATGATTATTGACGTCGAAACTATCCAACAATCTGACGAATGTCTCTCCAAAAATGAGTCGAAGCTGAAAAACCCAAAGTTCGCTGAAGGCATTGAAAGCCGTTGAAGCCAATAGTAAGTTTATGGTTAGTTACTTGCCTTGTCTTAAAAGAAGCCTATTTCGAAGGCGATAATAAGGGTGTAAAGTAAATTGTATTTTTTTTTTGTTTGAATGCATCACTCAATTTGTCCAGCTGATCATAATACAATTCAGAATTAATCGTAGTATTATCGGACAAAAGCTCAAAATCAAGGATTCTTTTGAAAACCCATCAAACATACAACATAACCTTTTCTTGGTGACTATCAGCCTTTGAAATGGTTTCAACTGGTTCATTGTTTTTATACCATAAATTCTTGAATTTTACATTCTTGGAAATAACCCACTTTTCGTCGCCTGTCACTTTTTAGATCTTACTAGATCGTCGCCGATCACTTCTTAGACGTTCGATAAGCTAATCATGGTCGTTAGCACGACGAAGCAAATCTTATTCTGTTAGAACATGAGGAACCCATATACCAGGCTAAAAAATTAAACCTAGACGTTTCATTCGCTTGTGAACGGTCGCATTAGACAAATTTAATCTCTCTGCAATCTGCATTGACCAACGACTTTATTTTATCCATATCGGCTTCAAGAACGCTTTCAGGACGTTGTGCATTCTCAAGATAGAAGTTTTGCAAAATAATTTTAGAATTGGCGTTCGATCAACACATCTTCTCCGTACAAATCACATAATTTTTGACATTTTTACTCTTATGATAGTAAAACTATAAAATATCCGAAAAACTGTTTTCGATCTTCCATATTCAATAGGGCACCAGACAAAAAGTATTCCAAAAGATTTATGAAGAATTTTTTTTGCAAACCAGCCTTATTATATCAGCAGGTCAAAATACTTATAACGGTAAAAGTTGCCTTCAATGAGATCAACTGTTGTTATCAGACGAAATTACTTAGTGAACGACCAATATTTTAAATGTTAGAGTAGGAATTCCTGGCAAATAGAAATAAATATAAACTTGTTAAATCAGCTTCGAAAGAGTTAAATGTACATAAGCCTTTCAGCCACTACAGTTCAAATTATACCAACGCCTCTGGTAGTCTAATCAAATATGAGTATGTATGTACATATGTATGTATAAACATTTGAATATGGATATGGTAGGTGTGTAGGTGTATAATGCTAATGTGTAAATGCGCAGAATGCTAGGTATTTTTATCAGGTGTAGGAGTTTTAAACATACATACATATGTAAATATTTTGTTTACTAATTATTACAATGTTTGACTCAGCATGTTGTTGTTTACACAGAATTTACAGGATTTTTGTAGTTAAAGGAATGAATATTTAAAGGATTATGTGATTGCTTGGTTAAAGCTTTTTTTCGTATTGGAAAAGTGGTGGAATGAAATTCCGAGATGTGACAATTAAATAATAAAGATAACACTGAGATAGAGAAAACGCTAGGCAGGCAAAAAAGTAGTAGGATTCCAGTGAAGCTTAGCGAAAGGTAGCTGTTTTTCTGCAGGGAAATTCAAGGCTAGACATTTGCATTAATTTCCATGAATGGCTTTATTATTTTTCAGAGAATTCATAAAGATGTAAGAAAACCATTGTTTGATAAAATTATTTTTGAATGGAAAAATATTGTGTATACAAAAATTCATTAATATTACAGTGACACTGAGTGAGGAGAACCCACTATTCTTAAGTGGTTTGATAAATTCTGTTAGGTTCGAGCTAACATCCATCAGCGAAAGCCATGAAAGCTGTGGATTTCCAAAAAAAGCTTAAGTAGAACTTAAAGTTTTTGATATTTACCTCCAGCAACCGATAATCAAACCAGCACATATGCGATTTCGAAACCCCACAATGACAGGTGCTCTAACTGGATACTGGCCTATTGGCACTCACGTGATAAGGCTAATAATTTTGGAGAACCCAACTTGTGAAAGGTTCATAGAAAAGGTTGAAGTAGGAACTTTTTGTTCCATTGACCAGCTGGAATTGATATTAGCCGCCTTTATAATATTGGGACACAGTCAAGGCGCTTTCCCAGTATGAAACGGGCTTTTTTTATCCATAACTAGAAGTTCTAGGCATCGCAACGTATTTACCTAACCTTCCTTACCGAAAAGTCATTAACATATTCGCAGGAAAGAAATTGTAACTCAATATGGTATTGAAAAGTTGGAAGAGACTCAGCGGGTTGAAGAATAACATTGAATTCTGTGGAAAAAATGTAAGTGATATGGGCTATTCAGACAGTCTTGTATGTCATTCGTCAAATTTATATCCTCACAATCATTGTATGTACATTGAACTTTTTTATCCTAATTGAGATTCCTTGAAGATGAGGTAGAATAATAACTTTAAATTTGCGATCCTCTTTCTTTAACATTAATTAAAATGTGATGTTTTATTTATATTTAACATTATATTTAGCATCACATTTAATCAGTCAATACCAACGAAAAATACTAACAAACAACCTACATACAAAGTACCAGAAGTCAAGTGCATATATTATTACAATATTAGAAACAAAACAACAGCTATAAATACACATTGGTAAATGAAATAAGAAGGAATAACTACTTGAGCACAGAAAAATGTCAATATTGTTATTACATGCAGCTGATTTACACCTGCTATTATTTAACCGCACACTGTACGTAACATCTGCATATGCATCATGGATGCACTTTCAGGCTGCTCAACCACATGTTCACGTTTTTTGTGACGCTGTAAGGTGGCATCAGCTGTTTGCAACGCA
This sequence comes from Bactrocera neohumeralis, assembly GCF_024586455.1. Lineage (NCBI taxonomy): Eukaryota > Metazoa > Arthropoda > Insecta > Diptera > Tephritidae > Bactrocera > Bactrocera neohumeralis. Next base: position 27,940,984 of record NC_065922.1, read on the forward strand.
TAACGCCCACACAAAGCAGCGTTGCAGCGTCATATCCTCAGCAGCAGACATTATCGTACCTTAAACGTCATTATGGCGACATAACAGGAGCTGCCATAAACATTTCATCACATGCGCCACATATCCACGTAAATGCATGCGTATGTGTGTATGTGTGAATTTAACATGTTAACATTCATCGGCCCTCTTTTGCAAAGTCAAAGCCGACGCTACGGTTGACGCAGGCACCAGCTTCGACACAAGCGCAGTTGCTATTTCAAGGGAATGTTTGTGAGGTAGGACGGCAGAAGTGCGAAAAGCATAAATTAATTTCTTGTTGTCAGTGATTTCTTTTGCAGTTAAGAATAACAGTTTTTCAAGACCGACGCCAAGCCACGTCTGCGAAATAACTAGCATCCAGCCATGATAGTGGACCACCCAGGCAAGCCCACAACAAAAAGCATTATCAAATGTTATTTGCGGCGCCTACTTAGATTTCCTAGGCATGTGCACTTTGTCAAGATGCAGAGCTTGGACATATGATGTTATGGCACGCTTTCATAAGCGCGGTATTACTTTTGTATATATTAGCGAGCTAATTGAAACTTGTTGGTTGAGCGTTTGGTGCATTAAAATGCTTACTGCACTAGGCAAGAAACGTGCCATGAATGCAGTTTAGAGCTATGTAGAAACAGAAGACAGAGATTTTGTCGTGCTTGATGCTTCTTTAAATTGGTATTTATAACCTTTTTTGATAATAATATCAAGTGAAGATCAATTCAAATCTTTTTAAAGTCTCTTAGGGTTTCATCGAAGATTGTGCAGGAATTTCTTGTTTTACAGGGTTTGTCCGGAAAGTAATAGGACTGAGTCGATTTAAAAAAAAATGTTGAACCAATCGTTACAATTCTTTAAAAATTTCAAAATAGGCTCCTTCTGCGTCGATGCAGCACTGCCAGCGCTATTTCCAAAAATTGAAAGCGTCACGGAAGGCATCCTCCGGAAAAGCCTTGAGAGCCACGGTGCATGCAATGTCCAGGGGGAACAAATTCATGTTGGACGATACCTTTGATGTCAAAAAAGACAATGAGCATCGTTTTTCACGGTCTTCATCAGCGACCTCTTCCCGGCCCGTCAAAAAGGCCTGGTGCCACCGAAACAGACCACTTCTTGCTGAAGCAACATATGGGTAAGCCTGCTTGATCACATCAAACGTCTCTGTTGCAGATTTATCGAGTTTCACACAGAATTTAATCGTGTACCTCTGCTCTATAACGCTGAATTTTCGGCTAGCGCCTCTCACAGAAACACGTCGCGGGAAAATGTTTGTCCTGACTCTCCAGGTGCTCGAGACTACTGTCCAGCCACTCGTGCGTTAGCTAGGAACGCCCTCTACCGAATCCAGTCAGTGCACGGACGCTCCGAAGTATAGTCGCGGCGGAAGAAAATCAGTCCTATTACTTACCGGACAAACCCTGAAATTATATAATTCGTCTCGAATGTAATTTGTGTTCAACCCCAATCCTGACTTCTTTACTTTTATTTTGCCACATCTTATGCCGCCGCATGTGGCAAGTGGCACAGCATGAGGTACCTACATTTATATACAGACTGCATATGAATTTACATATACTTATGTATATAAACCTATTATACTGATATAAAAAGCACCACATGTAGCCGCTTTTACGCACACGTGCGAGTGGAAGATTCTTTTTATTATTGAAAATTATGCACACGTGACGTAGTCAAAAAAGGACGTGGCTTTCCATGTTCTTTCAAGCAAATTGCCTCTACACTATAGAACAGATCCACGCTGCACTTTCAATACACCTCTCATAATCACTTTTTGATAAAGCTTTGTGTACTTCTAGCCATAACGTTTAGTCCCTTGGTAAAAATGTTCGAAGTTACTTGGGTCTCTTCAGTTTTCAGTTACAAAAACTTTCCTAATAATTCTAGCTCTAAAATCGTAGAAGATTATGTTAGGTTAAGAAGTCAATCTTAGCAGGTATCTCACTTGATATCAAAACGACTATATTAGACCCTCATTAATCGACAAAGCGCTTTGAGCCTATCACAAATTGGTTAAAGCGTCTGTAAAACTAAGGGAGATATTTCAACATCAGTCCTGCAAAGGCCGCATAATGACGGAAAAGTGTATGGGAGTTTCCACCGCACCGTATTTCATACAATTTTGACAACTTGCATTCGATAAGATTTTTAACCTTACCGCATGAATGTTTATTGGACCATGTCTTACGATTGCGGTTAGATGAATTTAGCTAAGAGCTAAATTCAGTAGATCACCTGGGTTTCACTCTAGGCTGAACGGATCATGCAGTCGCACAGAAGTTGGTCGTCGACAATTGCTAAGCACACGTAAGCTCCGTAGGTCCATAGCTAGAACGCAAAATGACAATAGAGATCTAGCTCATTCCCACTTCGTTGTAAGCGAGACATGGGTGTCCTCTCTGGCTAGTTAATCGGCTTTACAGCTACCAGCGATTTCGTTTGACCAAACACCCAAACGAGTCTGAGTTAAACCGTGGAAACTAAACTAAAATAACTGAGAAATAATGATTTTCTAAAGAACTTAGTGCAAAAAGCTCTAAACACCACTTGTAGAATAAAGGAAAACATCATATTTTGAAAAATTTCAACTGATTATGATCTAAAATATTAATATTAAACATAGTTTCTTGAATACCGGTTTATCACTTATAAAAAATAATGAAGAGTAGGAATAAGTATGTACATTGTACGTATGCAGTATGCAAAATAGTTTCAGATTATCATTATATGAGAAGAAGCAATAAATATTATATCTTACAAAAACGTGAAAGTTTTAGAAAAGATAAAAATTGATTTTTTTTATTAAATACTAAATATTGTTAATTAATGTATACCATATGCAGATATTAATAAATTTTTTTCTATCACAAATCGGCTTTCATTACTCTTAGCATTGCTTTAATTTCACAACATACTGGTTGGCGCTGCGATAGCAGCCAGTAAGCAACGCGCTACTTAAGAATAAGGTGTGATGAATGAATAATCAGTAGCGCGGCAGTGGGGATAAAGATTAATACATATGTATTTAACATTATCGGCATGCAAAAATACTATTGTACCTGCATACGTCACTGCCACTTTTTTTTGTTAAATTTTGTTGTAATCAGTAGTTTTTAGCAGACATATGCGCTGTTGTTATGTTATTGATTTTGCCCAAACGATTTACATATACAAGTACATATGTTCGGCTATGGAGTAGAACAGCAATAACATCAAAGAAGCCAAAATTAACAGTGGCGGCTTTCAAATCATTTAGAGCTGGCTAATTTTGCGGAAATAATTATATGAATTGTTAAAATAATTTGCGAGCTCTGTAATTGCTATGCAGCGCCAGACAAAACGACATCGTTGACAATGCCAACGAAAACGACAACAACAACAGGTATGCGTGTTACCCCCGACAACGTGTTGGTTGTTATTGTATTACAAAAACGCTATGACACCTTTTTCTTTGTGATTTCATAATCAATAATGATTTTCGTTTGCTTTATCACAAGAACACTTTAACTCCGCTGTCTAGAAACTCCTTTCACAGCAATCAGCAACACAACATTATACAAATTATGAAACCCAATTAATCATAAAAATATGCAAATAAAAGCAAATTAACTTTAAATATTGTATATATAACAAATGTACACTAACAAAAGCTGCAGAGCACACAACTGATAGGTGAGGGTGGGCAGCTGCGTGCTGTGGCGAATGAATGACTGCATGGAACGTCTAAATATTATTTGTTTGAGTTAGCTTAGATTTTAATAGACATCGAAACGTTAAGATTGCATAAACTGAACATACGTACGAAACTTATAATTCTTATTTATGTAATATTTATGTATATGTATAACAATTTGCTTAACAAATTCTACACTGTAAAACTCACATCTCTTCCAGACAACTTTAGTCGCGGTAACAGCGCGAACTTGAAGTTTACTCCAGACTTCATTGACTTGAGATTTTTGACTGAGCAGCGCTGAGTGCAGAAAAGCAAAGCGAAGTCCACCAAAGAGCCAGGCAATTACAGTCTAGCCTACCCACCCAACGGCTTGCCGACTGCTATGTGGACGCAGACGCAAAGGCAAAAGCAGACAAGTGCTACACTAAAGACACATAAGTATGTATGTACGACAGCACGCACGATGTCTGCAAAGGCAGCACAGGAGACGGCAAAGTGGCCAACTAGCGAAGGCGTTGAATAAGTTTCAGTCAAACGTTTGCTGCAGACTGCAACTTAAACACTTACTATCGTCTAATTTAACTAGCATACACAACACACGATTTGCACAATATACACAAATAACTTTTAATGATTAAAAACTCAGTTAATCTCTTCGAAATAATTAATTACTTTTCATTTTACATCTATGCACAGAGAAATGGCGGAATTAACTGATGCTGCTGTCAGTATGCATATTTATGCTTGCACGCCTGCATTGCTGTCATTTACTGCGCATGTCCCGTTAAATGTCATTTTTACAGTATTTCATATGTTAGCGCAATAAGAACTGACGTGCAATTGGTTGAAGCTCTGCTAAAGTCGACATTGTTTTCATTATAACTGGGTTCATTGTTGTTTTTGGTTGGGTTAGTGTGGGTGGCGACGCGGCACAAATTCAAAAAAACTAATATTAGCGCCATCTGACGTCCAATTTGAGTTATTCAGGGTAAAAAAGCAAGTGTATACAGATTAGAGTTAAGTTTATACAACAATTTTACTTCACAACCGGAAGAATTTAACATACTTTGATGTCCGTTACTGGCGTAGCTTGATAGCGAACGCCTAAAATTATGCCCTAAATATCACTGTTATATATGAATTTATTCGTTTTTAATAACAGCAGAGAATGTTAATAAATAGATAATAACAGAGAATGTTAATAAATAGAGAAGGCACAAACTGTAGACACAAACGGAAGGCGGCACTGTTAGATGGATGTACCAAAATGTAAATTATTATGAGGGAACATTGAAAAGGGGCAAGTTCGAAAATGAAATTACACCACGGCACGAACGTGCATACATACATACATATGCATGCCCAGATGTTCTTTGGCATAAATATCAACAAAAATTAAAGAAACAACAAGAAAATTAATTCAATTAATTGAAGAAAATGTAAATAGCATTCGAGCAAGCTTAAATCAGAAATTGAAAAGTTCTCTGATGTTCATTTCCGAAACGAAAAGTGGCAACGTTGACCTAGTCGAATAACAACATTTTTATTTATCATCATTATACTATATATGCCATTAAATAATATTTTTTTTTATAAAATTGACATTTGTATGAACTCCTTTATTACTTCCATATGTTCTAAGCCACACTTCATATAGTGGTTTTATAAGTTTACTATAAGCTTTTATAGTTATGATTATAATACATTGATTTTGATTTGTATCGGTAATTCATGCGCACCGATAATTCATTTAAGAATATTCGTTGTTTCTTTTTATTGCCCTTTCACCGTTTCACACATTGCGTGGTGTATTTCTAAAGTTTCGAAGTTAAATTTTTCGACGTTCCGTTATGTGGAAACTACAAATTAGTACCCAAAAAATTTGATTTAACATTTACACCTTCGCCATTCATTAGCATTATCTGCTCTTGGGGAGATAAGGACGTGCCCAAGTATTAAATCGATGTGTTACGAACTGAGAGACTAATTTCTATATACAGATATAATATATAATTTATATATACGGACCGACAGATGAATTGACGAGATAACTAAATAGCCTCAGCTCGTTATTCTGATAATTTATATAAATACTTTATACAGCTTGAATACATCTATACAAGTAGATATTTTATTTAAATTTAATCCCTCTTTTTGCAACCCTACAAAATTACCGATTGTAACCCTATAACAATAGTACCGTTTTTTGAGGAGTCCCTTTTCGAATTTGAATCTTTGGTGTTTTGCAATTTGCATTTTACTGTGAATTTTATCGCATCTCGTTTATTTTAACACGTAGTAAAGAACAAAGCGAACATCGTTGTTGAATTATTTTATAAATTAAATTTTAATAAACAAATCATTTTATGCAACAATTGTAGTGCAAGTTTGTGATTGTGTTTCTTGCCGCTTAGCGCTTTCGTTGGAGAGAATTTTAATGTATTAAAGTTAATATTTACTACTGCTGCTATAAAAAATATTAAAAAGGTTTGTAAAAATTGTTTATCGTACAATAAAAAAGTTGTAGATTAACTTTTTATTTATTATTTGTCAAAGTGCTCAGTTATTGTTAATCCATTAACTGTACCAATAAATATGTATAAGAATAACTGTTAAAAGTCCTTGAAATGTGTTGTGTGTATATGAGAAGATTTGTGTATGGAATAATTGCGAAGAACTGTACAGTTGCGTGCATTGAACTTTTAACTTAATACATTTTGAATATCGTTAGATAAATGGATACTATTTATTATGATAAGTAACATATTTTAACCACAAATATTTGTTAATATCACAACAATAATGACCAATTGTTATACGATTTTTTCTAATTCGATTTGAGGTTAGGTACAAATGACCAATAACTGAAGTTTTCCTTAACTATCACACAATTTATGTTATTTTGGATTAATTTTTATTGTTATTTACTTTTTTTCTTGCTGTACAAGTTATAACTATGCAACGACAATTCACATCTGGCAGCCGCCAAGCGCCTGACCCATTTGACCAATTTTTGGAGGAGAACAATTTTTATCGCAAGCACACAGCACGCGATGCTTCATGCCTGTTTCGTGTAATTTCGGAGCAAATGTATGACACGCAGCTGCATCATTTGGCCATACGCAAAAAATGCGTACGCTATATGCGCAAGCATCGTGACTATTTTGCGCCGGTATGATACCTAAAAAAATACTTGTGTTCTGAGTTTAAAAAACATATAAATGTATTTTATTCATAGCTCGTTGAACGAGATTTGGATGAGTATCTAGATGATATGTCGAAACCTAAAACGTACGGGACCCTGATCGAACTGCAGGCGGTTGGATATATGTTCCAGTAAGTACGACCGAAGTTAAGTTGTGAACTATGTATATATGTATATTTTTTATCTATACCTTGTGCAAATTATTATTTTTGATATAGGGAATTCTTTTGGTTACTAAAATATCCTATACATAACAAATTAATAATTTGATGGGTTTTTTTGGCGGCACAACGTTGATATTTTCTTTACAAATTAAGGTTTTAAGTTAATATTTTATTTTTCAGACGAAATGTATTGCTGTTTGAACCCTTTAACTTGGGCAATTTTTATAGTTCTCGCTCTTACTTCAATGATGTATTTCGAGTATTCTACACTCCCGAAAGACATTTCGATTCTGTTTTTACTTGTGACTATATAAAAGATGCAGCTATTTGCCAGGGTAAAAACAAATTTTTAAATACTTCACTTTAACATTAAAATTATTTGAATACCAATTATAGCCATATGCTACGAAATCCTCTACAAAGATTTATATAAGTTGCCGGATGTTGCATTTGCCGTTGAGCACATGTTACATTCGCCGACTTTGGATGCTATGGAGTACACTTCCGAAAGCAATGACGACGGCTACTGCACTCGTATAGTACTAACGGATGGGCGTAGTTTCCACTTTGATTTGCCAGATGAAACTAATTGCATATTAGAAAATTATGAACTTTGCCATTTCCATCATACGAATTTTCCACGTTTATCGGATGATTTGCATCGCGAAATGAAAATACACACAAATTGCGATGATTTTGAAAAGTCCGCATTGTGTAAGACGGCGGAATCATTGCTTCCGCATAAATATATATCTTGTGTGCGCCAATTGTTGCAAGAAGGTAGATAAGAGATCTTTTATTTATTGTATAAGTGATTATAAGTTTTTCATTACTCTTCGATTTAGGTATAACACCGTTTCCGTATAAAGTTGCCAAAGCGTTGGATCCAAACATGTATCGGAATATCGAATTCGATGCTTGGAATGAGCAACGAAAAGAGCAAAAACTTCAAAACTGGTACAATGGCGATACAAATTTTAAGGTATTTATTTAGTTAATAAGTGCGCATGCATGTCGTTTGCTTGTCAATTAAAATGAATGAACTAACAGTTTGTTCCTTCTATGTGCCTAACATACAATAAAATCCGGTCAACGGTTTGTGCTTGTCATTCTTATACGTCCTCTTCCAAATTGCTGTGTCCTGTCTATCCAATTCCAATTTAATGTTTGTTCATGTGTAACTGTTTAAACTGAAGTTGATACGCTGCCAGCAAACACGAGTTCATAAAATCTTCCAGGTGGGAGCCAAATGTCATGTGAAGCTATGCAAATCCGAAAATGATGTATACACTTGTCATATACAAGAGATTGCAGTTGACAAAGGCTACTGCATTGTTTTTATCGAACAATTAGGCGAAAAGCGTTTGGTAAGATGTAAAATAATTTAAAAATTAAACAATAAACATAAAACTTTGTAATGAAAATGTCCGAACTTTTGGTTCAATCATTAAATAATATGCATGCTTTAAGAAATTTCCATACCAAAAATATTAATATATAATTTACTACCACAGGTACCGTACGAGTCACTAACTCCGCTACCACCGGATCAATTTAAGCCATGGTCGCTACCGTATCGCTTTCAGCGTCATATGCAAAAGTATAGTTCTGTACGCCTGACACGTCACTACAATTACCGTTTCAAGCTGAACGGGCAATTTGCATCTGCGCATGAATACTGTGCAGCCCCCTTGTCGCCCAATAGTAAGTCAGCCGACTATGTGCCTGGTATAATGGATAGTGATGCCAGTGAGAAAGACGAAAAGCAGCATTATGTTTCAGCTGCTTCACATCATCGTAACGGTTGCTATTATAAATTAAAACAATATACACATTTTGAAAATTTCCGTGCACACACGGTTGAATATTGCGCAATGCCACTAACGGTTGAGCATGCGCCACGTGAGCAAGAATTGAAAAGTGGCAATGCTAATGCTACGCCATCGCATGAGAATCAAACTAATGTGGTAGCGCGCACCGTTGCACCAGAAACACGTATAAAAACGGAAACCAACGTGCAACAACAGCAGCAACAACAACAACAGTGCATGCGAGCACCTGAAGAGTTGGTGGGTACTTTCAATCCAATAGAACAATCGGCTGGCATAGGCGCACCTGCATTTATTTTGCCTGATTTTCATTATTTATATCCTGTACCTCAGTACGCGGCTGGTATGCCTGAGGAATACTATACATATGGTTATGATCCCGCAATGCATCCACCACCCGCTACAGCGCTAATGCCAACCGGTTATTATATGTATCCACCACCAGGTGCTCCACCAGCAACTTTTGCACCGGCTCCTAATAATTTTTACATGCCAACTGCTGCACCATTGCCACCACCACTCATTACAGCGGCTACTGCACCGCATCCACCATCAGCGGTTGCACCTAATATTGCTGCGCCATTTTATCAAACTAATACGCATTTCGGTAGCATGACACCAGCTGGTGCCGTCGAGACGCCTTCAATGCAAAATGCTGCAACGCAAGCGTATGAAACGCCGATCACTCATAATCGAAGCAGTGGACAAACTCCAAATATGAACACACCAGTAACTGGTCGCATTAATTGGGATGCTAAGAAATCGGTAGAGGTGAGTGGCGTAGATTTACCAACTGATGTTGCCACTCTGCGGCACTTTTACAACCTGGGTTTGGAGTATCATTTGATGCACATGAAGCAACGTTGCAATGAAGGTAGGTTATGCAACTATGCATATATTACTTCTGTAAAATATTACTTGTATAATTTCAGACAACGCAGCGAAAGCGACGGGACCTCAAGGTGTCACAAAAGTGAATGGCGGCAATCAAAATGAAGACGTTACGCTAGAGGTTTGTAAGTCCGTATTATAAATTCATAAAAACAAGGAAAAATGTTAACATGACTTACACCGAAGCCATAATGTCCCATGTTTTCCATATAAAATACTTTTGATCGTTCAGTTTCTATAGCTGGTATATGTTATAGTGGTACGGTATCGGCGCATCTCAAAAACTGAGGGACTAGTTCACGTATATACACACAGACGGACGGACATGGACAAATCGATATCAAATTTGATATATATACATATGTACATACAGTCATGGACAGAGAAATAGCACAATTTTAGCTTGTAATAAAACGACGTTTATTATTGATGTAAACAAAATACAAATTGTATTTTTTCATTAGCATAGCATAAATTGAGGAATAAGTAAGTTGTGTACAAAAAATTATATAATTTTCCATAGTTACCTTCAAAAATTATTGAGTTTCCAATTGTGTATTTCGGTTTGGTTCGGTTAGAAATAGCTCAGTAGGCCGTTTCTTTATCATAAATGTGGTGTTATTGCTTTTAAGCACTCACAACGTTATAATTTTGTATTGTGTCTACAATTTTTCAAAATTGCTTGACATCGTCGAGGCAAATTCTCCTCTAACTTCTAGCACCTACTTCGTTTTTCACCATTTTTCAATTTCTTAGCAATCTGCATCCTAAAATCGCTCCATAAATTTTCAGTGGGGTTTTCATCGGGACCTTGTGCTAGCCAGTTCATGACGTCAATACTTTCGCCAGTGCTGCCTACTTTGGATCATTGTCATGCATAAAAATCCAATCCACAGGCATCGATTCGAGTGGGAATGGGTCCATAGCATTTTTGAGAATGTTGAGATATGAAAATTGGCCCATTATAACATGTAACCTTACTAATGAACCAACGAAGTACCAGGAAAACGCTCCCCAGACCATCACGCTACCGCCGCCGTGCTTAACGGTTTTTATGTTAGCTATAATATTTCGGGTGATTTAAAACGATCAGCCTTGTTTTTTCTAATGATGGTTCTATCAGCGTGTTCTGTTGTTCTAGGTGCAAGAGTTTGCGGATTATTATTATTTTTTTTTTTTTTATCAAATTCGGATCTTTATACCATTTTCCACGAACTATTCATAATTTTGGCAATCTGAGTTTTATTTTTGAATTTTTTGTATAGATCAAAAAGCAATCTCCTCTTTTTTCAGAGTACAATGCAAATTTTTGATAATTTTTCCCAATATATTACTTTTTTTTTATAACAGGTACATTAAAACAATGTCTTTTTTCGACGACTGCCAATTAATAATGAATATTTTTACAAATAACCAAATGTGTGCTATTTATCTGTCCATTACTATATATACCCTGCTCAGCGTATAATTATAATGACTGCGAGTTACTATTTTATTTTCTTTCATGTAAAAACGTCTCAAAAATATTAATCAAAATTTTCTAATTTCAGCCAAAGCTTGATTCTAACAACAACAGCATGCAGAATCAAAATTTGACTACACCGCAAACTAACAACATTAACGGTGGAAATAACACGTCGGGTATTACACACACAACACATAATCAAAATAGTAATAATCATGTAACTGGTGGCGGCGCCAATAGTGGTAGTGGTAAAAGTGGTGGTGGTCACATGCACAGGCGTTTTCCATCCCGGTATTACAACAGCAATAAGGAGCGACCACTTTTTTTACGTAATCAAAACAATGCTAACTCTAATGTGCATAGCTCAAATAACCACAATCAAAGTGATTATAATAATAGCAATGGTAATGTTGGTAATAAGTATGCCAGTTCGCTAAAAAGTAATGGCGGTGGACACTATAATTCAAATCGCAGCAATACGCCAAATTCAACAAATAGTCATACGTCAGGTCACAATGCAAAAGCTGCAAACCTTAACACCCCTGGCATGGGTAGTGGTGTAGCCTCACTGGCGGTTTCAGTTGCCGAACATGGCATGCCATCTCCGCAAGGAAACTTTGATAACGCTAATGGTGTTGGTAAAATGATAACACATGTGAGTAAGCGTTAGAATTTAAATTTTAAATAATTATTATAAATATGATTTCTCTTATAGCCACAAATGCCTGTATACCAAACTCCGAATGGAAACACTTTAATAGCTGCACCTTACAATCCGTACAATGAGTTCAATGGCGATCCGTCTATGTCGATTGCTCCACCAAATACGGCCACCGGTGGTGGCATTATCCTCCACATGCCAATGCCAGCGCCAGCGCATACTTTTGGCATTTACGCTCCCCCACAACCAGGACCACCACCAGGTGCTTCTATGGGCATGCATCCCACACCAACATCAACAGCTGTAACCTACGGTGTAGCACCAAATGGTGGTCCACCACAACAATTTATGCCATCACCATCAGATGCAGTACCGATACAGGCGCCATCAAATGGCTACTATCCTACACCAGCAGAGCTTACAACCGTTGAGCCTAATGGCACAATGCATGCTGGCGGTGACGGATTACAGTTTCAATGTATACCGTATCCTGGTACTGCACCTCCTCCACCAATGCCTTTTTATTACACAGCCGGTTCTGCGGTAGCGCCAGCCGGTGGTATGCCAATGAATGGTATTGCAACGGTACCACAACCGCAATCTTCTACTGGTAGTGTTAATGGAGGTGGCTGTGGTAATACAGCTGGTGTGGCAGGTGGGCCATCTGGACCCCAGGTATGCAATTTTATTTATAATAGTATTTAAGTTATATGCATAGCTGTGCTATGTAAATGTCGTAAATTTGTAATAACAGATCTCCGACTTAAGCTATTCTCTGGAGAGTAAAATTACTCTTGTCCGCATCAGAATTCAATTCGAAAAAAAGTTGTAATAGATTTTCAGTAGTAGAATATTCTTCCATTTTTGGCAACAAAAAGTTTGGTCGAACGATTGCCATGCTGCGATTTTCACGGTACGGGACCAATAATGAATTCGTTGGTTTGATATTCTAATCAGAAATGGCCATAGAATCGAATAGAAATATTATGACGAATCGACATTTCACGGTCTTCAGCCACACTCTCAGAAACAGACGCAATATTCTCTTCTGTACGCACTGTACGCATTCGTGTGGTTGGTTTAATGTCCAATAAAGTAAACTGAGTGCAAACTTGGTCAAATCGTTTTCGAACCGAACACTGATTTTGGTAATAAAATTCTTTAAAACACTTAAAACCCATCTAACAAAAGAAAATATATAAAAAAAACTAAAAAATTTAAAATGTAAAAAAAAAATTAAGAGAAAAAATACAACCATAACATTTAAAGAACTTAAAAAAATAAATTACTAATGAAATAAAAAAAAATAAAAAATATTAAAAAAAAATTAAAAAATAAATACAAATACATAGAAAGAAAAGAAATAAAAAAAATAATAATTAAAAAAACATATGTACATATATAAACAATGTAAATTTATAATTTTATTAATTGTGAATGTTTTGATCATGGGAGATATTGGCGTCGAGAGCCAAAAACACTTTAAAAAAAAATAAAAAATAAAAAAAAAAGATTTTTTAAATATTTAAAAAAATTAAAAAAATAAATTTTAAAAAAATTTTAAAAAATAAAAAAAAAATTAATAAAATTTAATAAAATTAAAAAAAAAAAAAAAAGAAAAAACGTAAACTTCGGTTGCACCGAAGCTAAATACTCTTCACAGTCGCATTTCTGTTAGTAACTATGTGTTCAGTTTGGATGGAAGCTATGTCTATGCTATAGTAATCCGTTCTGAACAATTTTTTTTGGAGATTATATTGTTGCAGTAATCCATGCCAAATTTCGTGAAGATACCACGTCAAATGCGAAAGTTTTACATACAAGTCCTTGATTCCGATCGTTCGGTTTGATGGCAGCTATATGATATAGTTAACCGATTTGAACAATTTCTTCGGAGATTACGTTGTTGCCTTAGAAAATAATCTGTACCAAATTTCGTGAATATATCTTGCCAAATGTCAAAGTTTTCCTTACAAGAGGTTGCTTCCGATCGTTCAGTTTGTATGGCAGCTATATGTTATATTGGTCAGTTCCGATATCAGTTCCGACAAATGAGCAGCTTCTTGAAGAGAAAATGACGTTTGCAAAGTTTCAAAACGATATCTTAAAAACTGAGGGACTAGTTCGTATATATACAGACAGACGTCCTTCGTGACAAACTTAATATACCCTGTTAAAGGTATAATTAAAGAAAAAATAAAAAACAATAAAAAATTAAAGAAATAAAAAAATAATAAGAAACTATCTTAAACTAAACAATCTGTACAATGTTGGTCACATCTTGTTCTATCGCTTTTATTATTATTAAATTACAATTACACATACATTTTTTTTTAACAAATCTATGTACATATATTTGTTTTAACATTTTTTTCTCAATATTCCATTTATTTTTATTTACTTTGAAGGGCTACTGGTGTCAACCGCCAAATGCTTTGCTACCACTACCAACATCAACGCCACAAATGAACGGCTCCTCTGCTTGCGTTTCAACATCCAGCAACAATAGCACGCCAAATATGACCACAAACACCACAAATAGCCGTCCACGTGACAGCAAATAAAAACAATTAAAATTTCTTATAAAACATAACTAACTAACAGGTAATATTCTAAATACTACTCTGTAAACTGTATATGTATACTGACTCCATGGCAAAATCTTTTTACTTGATTTTACCAAATGTGTTGGGTGTAAAACGAGTTGGGTTGACGATAAATGTTGTAAACAAACACTTGTAACACTAGAAAAAAAGCTGCACTCGATAAACGTTTTCATGCTGATCATGATTCTTTGTATTAATGCAAGTCACTACAGTTTTCGTGTTTTGCAATTGTAATAACCAAAAAAAAAACTTATTAGAAGTAAAAAGTATGTTGTTGTAGCATTTTGCTTTTAGTGAGGACGTTGCCTCAAGCGTAACGCTAAAAATAACTAAACTAAATCAAATTATTAAATAATAATTATACGTTAGTATTAAATATATTTAGTTATAAATATTTTCGTATATTTGAAATATTTTTTTAGAAAAAAAATTATTTGCGGAATACAATGTCACTGTAAAAGCGTTCGCAACCCAATTTTATTCGATGTCCTTTACAACAGTTTTGTTTATGCAGCAAATTCATATTTAATTCTACATATGTAAATTTGTAATTTTTTTTAAATTACTTTCATTTATATAACTTAATGTACATACGTGTGTAGTAAACGGTAATGTACACAAAACAATCAGATTATTTAAATTAATTTATTATACTCCAAATCAGTACACAGTCGCGGAAGGGAAACGGAAAATCATATCAAATGAAAATAGTAAGATGTTCAAATATACCGTTGTTTGATATATCGTTTTGTTTTTAAATAAGATATTCAACAATATATCGTTATAAACAAGCAAATTCGTTTTTTACCCCACGCACACATACAAACATTCACACTCAACATATAATTAGTTTTAAGTTCATTTGGTAATCATATTTAATTATATATAAACATTTCATTTTGTAATATACTTATCCAACTGCATTTATTACTCCAATAGTCGTCAAGGGTAGGGTATACATTTTTCCACCATATTCTCACCTTTTTTTTATGCTGTTTACGCGGTTTTGGCAATTTTCAACTTCATAATTTATATAACGACAATTTTTTTTACCATGTTCTTACCTTTTATTAACATCAATATTATAGAGTACTTAAAAATACTCAAACACCCTTAAAAATTATGTTAGTTATAGTTTTATTGATACCTTTTAATATTTTGTATACAAATAACCCTATAAAAAACTTCAAAAAAAAAATACAAAAAATTAAATAAAAAATTAAAAAAAACGTTTTAGCACGTAAGAAAACTCTGGACTTTTATTATTATCTACCTTTTTCTAACAGCATTTAAGTTATACTCTCAATCCGCTTTGGCTTACCAAATTGTAGCGAGTTCATAATTTTTAGTATTAGATCGATAAAGCTCTGCGCTTTCCCCATGTGCTCGCGTTTAGCGCGTCTCATTGGCCATGTGTATTGATGCTTATCTTCCAAGCCTATCACTTGTGGAGATCTTGTTTCAGCGGCTGTCGGCTGCGGAGAAAAAAATTATTAAATTTTGTTTTATTATTATATTGAGTCGTTCACTAAGTAATTTCGTTTATAAAATGTAAATATTTAGTGGTATACATATATTATTATGTATGTATATCGATAAAAACAATTCAATATTATTTTTTATATTTTATTATTGTCTTTAATTTAAGCTGTAAGTTTTTAGCCGTTTTTGAGTGGCTATTGTGTGATTACATTTATAGTTTTGCCACTGTTTGTCGGCGAGTGAAAAACCAATAAAATTAATTTTAAGTCAAAAAGTAGTATTTTGAATATTTCAAGTTATTTATTTATTCTTTGTTTTTTCTTTTTTCCTTTTTTCTTCTGTTTTGATTTTCTTTGATCTACAATACATTCTAATCTTTAACCTTTCTTTCAGATATTTATTTTTTCAACTATAATAAAAGCAAGTTTTTTTCGGATATATTTTTCGCTCTTATACAATATTAACTACATATGTTTAGATATTCGCTATAGTTAAATATATCAAGTAAAGTGAAATAGTCAATATAATTTGAAAAACATGCAGTAATGCTGCGAGTTACAAATTAATGAAAAAATATTATGAAAAACGGAGGAAAATGAGCTTGCCGCGTTTACTTTTAAGGTAAATATATTTTATATTTATTTTTATCAACTATATCAAATACCATTTGAATAATTATCGTAAAATATATACAGTTAGTCCCAAAAGTGAGTGTACACAGGAGTTCGTAAAAGAAACACACAAACTAAGGAAAATTTAGTGGAAATATTTGAATTTTTTATGCACATTTGAAGTTTAAACTCTTATTAATTCATTTATTTAATATTAAAAAAAAACTTAAAAAAAAAAAACTATAATTATTGACGAATTCAGGTTACGAAATTGAGTATACACTCCATCGGGAAAAAAAATTTTATCCATTTAATTTTATCCACTTTAAATTTAATAGGCTGTGGGTCCACCTGCTGCATCTATTGCAGCTTGTATTAACATAGGCATCGAGTTCACCAGTTTTTTGTTAAATTAGGTGATATTTCGCCCCATATCCTGAAAATATCCTTTTTTAGTTCTTCTTAGGTACGAGGACTGGATTTTTTCGGCTCAGATTTCAGTACTCCCATAAATGCTCTTGGGGCATAAAGCTGTTTTGAAGCATTTTAAATTAACCATTCTTTGACTATCATCGCTGTATGTTTTGGATCGTTGTCTTTTTGTAACCAAAACATTGACGGAACCTTTTTTTTTCTCCATGCTTGCACTTAAATTGCACTAATGGTATATTCAAATAATTCTCCTTGGTCATGTTGCATTCAATAAATTAAATGGTACCCACTTCATTAGCTCCCATAGACCCCCACAGCATAACTGAACAACCGCCATTTTTCACTGCCCCAATTAAATGTTTACTTCTTAGCTCCGTGTTTGGTTTGGACGACATGGAGGTCCATCAGATTCCCAAATGGCAATCTTTTTTCGTCAGTGAACATTACACTTTCCTAGAAACTTAAAGGCTTATCAACGTGAGCTCTCGCATACTCAAGCCGATTTTTCTTATTTACATTAAAGATAAATGGCTTTTTACACGCTATCCGACCATATAAATTATTTTTGCGAAGAACACGACGTACTGTTTCAGTTGATATTTGTTTATTTTTGACACTTCAACTGTTGAGTTAGGAATACTTATCTTTTGGCTAATTTCCAAACGTACAATATTGTCATCATCATTAACATTTTTTCCTCCCCACCGAAATTTCGCAATGTTCCTCCATATCTCTATTTATTTATATTTTTTTTGGATTGTTTAGTGAGGTCTGCCAATAATTTGACCAATTTGTCTGCACGATTTATCTTATTTTATCACTAATTTTCCTATTGTCTCCTTTCTAGTACAAGCCACGGAGAAAAAATTGCACAAAATACAATAAATTGCGTATCTAACTATAATACATGACAAAAACTTTGAAATGTATTTAAATGCTAACGAGATCACATAACTGTAAAACGATATTAAGAGATAAATTTTGTGACCTAATTTTGTCAATAGTTTTGGTTTTTTGTTTAAGTATTTGTTTAATGTTAAAGAAATATATCAAATATATTCGTTAAATTTTGCATAATTTGTGCATTTCTTTTATTCAATCATTCTTAATGAAACTTATTGAATCCCTGACCCATGGTACAATTTAATAAGATAAGAAAAATGAAGGCCATTCAGTTGATTTATCACGAATATTCTTTCAAATGAAGTTTTGCAACAACTAATAATTTTTTTTTCCAAAAAGAACATGAAGTTTTCTTTTATAAAATATATGGGATTATAATATATTACATATTATAAAAACGTCAACAAAATCAATGTACAAGTATAGTATTGTGCAAAACAAGCAACAAATTTATATCAACCCGAACTTTTAAGATATTTTCTTAAAAAAAAAAAGATTTTACAAAAATGTGATGGCTAAAAGTATTTCATTCTTGTATTCTCTCTAACTAAAGAATAAAATCAAATTATTAGTTGTTAGTAAGCAATCACTAAATAAAATAACAAATACTACTTCATAGTCAATAAGAAAGTGTGCAAAACAAAACCAATAAAATCACTTTGAAGGCGCAGGTCGAAAAGTTCATCAGAAATAACGGTATAAAGTTGTTTTACGCAAGTAAAAACGGTTTTAGGCTTTTAGGCGCTTCATAATGACACGAAGTAAATATTTTTATAGTCTTAAAAAGTTCACAATAAACAATATTTTATGGCGCCGTAAGTTAGGGGAATACATGCCGTTGTTTCACATCAGGCTATGACCACTACATAGAGGTTGCCTTTTGTATTTTGGGATTCGAGAACAAAAACAAATCATTGAAAATCGCTTTATTGTTTTTCAAAATATTCTTCATTAAGATCTATACACTTATGTCCGGTTTCAAAGTTCATACTTAAGTTGTGCCCAAATAAAATCTGAGCTAAGCATTGTTGCAGATTGAGTAGTCGTTTGCATTTCACAGACAATGCTTAATTTCTATAAAATTTTATTATGATATATGGCAACGTTATGGGCAACATATGTTTTACAAATGTCATCTATAAAAATATGTTTGAAATATTTAAATAATATAAATATAATTTTTTCGAGAAAAGTTATTTTTAAAATGAGTGAAAACAACAAAAGAACCCCGAATTTCAACGCTACCTTTCAACCTTTTGGAACTGGTGGAAATTCCAATCCGATTCCATATTTTTTCACAAAAAATAATTTCTTGTTATTATTATTCTTTTGACAAATAACTGAAAATTCAAAACAAAAGGTAGCTGTTGCTTAAGTCTCCCATTTTCAGTACTAAAGCATAACTTAAATATGAACTGTAAAACACTATTTTCCTGTTTTATCTTAAGCACAACTTAAGTATGGACTGTGAAACCTGGCATTAAGCTTGCGTTTGAACTAATTGTCGAAAAACTTTTGCCACTCTGGTTGAGGTATCTACAAAACTTGCCTTTTGAAGGCATCTACCACCTCTCCAGGTGTCGAAAAACGTCGACTTCTTGGTTTATTTTTTATCATACGGTAATAAAAATGAGTCATTCGGTGCAAACTCAAGTCTACGGAGGATAGCTCATCCAATCGGTATTTTGAGTGCTCAAAAATGTTGTTTAAGTAGATGTGTAAGAGCTCACATCGAATTATTGAAGAGTGATCTGTCTTCAGCGGTTAGTTTTCCTGATTTCTTCAATGACAACTGGCAAACAAATGGTTGTATTTATTGTTATGCGTTGTTCTAGTGGTATGGTTGCGACATTCGCAGCTTTAGCAGAAAAACGGAACCATTTGCTTGTAAGTGCTTCGTGCCCGAACAACTTTTGTTGGATTCGGCTCATCTTGGGCTGTATGGGTGGCCCACTGCTGTTTACTTTCAGGCTCATACACTTAAATGCACGTTTCATCACCTGTCACGATGTCATAAACGTGTTTCGAAGCACCGCTATCGTATTTTGTTAATATTTCTCTCGACACGAGCTTTTTTTTTAGCGATTGACAAATTGTGTGGGATCCAACGAAAATAAATTTTTATAGAAATTAAGATTTTATTTGGGCACAACTTAAGTATGAACTTTGAAACCGGACATAAGTGTACAGATCTTAATGAAGAATATTTTGAAAAACAATAAAGCGATTTTCAATGATTTGTTTTTGTTCTCGAATCACAAAATACAAAAGGCAACCTCTACGTAGTGGTCATAGCCTGATATGAAACAACGACATGCATTCCTCTAACTTACGGCGCCATAAAGTATTGTTTAATATTATTGTTTTTAAGACTATAAAAATATTTACTTCGTGTCATTATGAAGCGCCTAAAAGCCTAAAACCGTTTTTACTTGCGTAAAACAACTTTTATACCGTTATTTCTGATGAACTTTTCGACCTGCGTCTTTAAAGTGATTTTATTGGTTTTGTTTTGCACACTTTCTTATTGACTATGAAGTAGTATTTGTTATTTTATTTAGTGATTGCTTACTAACAACTAAGAATTTGATTTTATTTTTTAGTTAGAGAGAATACAAGAATGAAATACTTTTAGCCAATATATAAATAATATAATTGTGAGTGTCCAGATTGCAACACTAGTCAAATCCCGATAAATCCCAACGAAATCAAGATATAACAATGAATTTTGAATTCAAGATGAAAAATTGATAACTTTGTCAAAACAGTTATTTCTTCCGTTCCTACACTTTTTGTGAGAAATATAGTGTATTTTTATGCTATAATGTCAAAATAAGCTCTTTCACAAGCTTTAGCACAGAGTAAAGTTTAAGGTTTTGGCATATCACTTTTTCCTTCAAATGAATTTAAGGCATAGATAGCCCTTGGTTACTTTTTTTTCTAAACTATATGCCAAAAAAGAAATAAAAATATATATGTAGCTGCCCTACAAATTTAACGATCAAACTCATGTCTCCGTATGAAACACCTTTTTTGACAAGATAAATTCACGAAAATTGGAACGAATTGCTTTCCACGGTAACGATCAATACCCGAAAAAATTGTTCAGATCGGACACTGGCATATCGCTGCCATACAAACTGAACGATCAAAGTTAAGTTCTTGTAAAGAAAACTTAGAACAGTGAAAGGTATTACGAGTATAGCTTCGGTGCAACCGAAGTTAACGAGGTTTCTTCTGTGTAAATACATCCAACACAATTTTCACTAAGAAAAAACATTTTTTGTGCATAATAGGGGACAAAATCATTACTTCAAGACGCTATTTTTTATTTTTATACCCTGAACAAGGTATATTAAGTTTGTCACGAAGTTTGTAACACCAAGAAGGAAGCGTCGGAGACCATGTCCGTCTGTCTGTCTGTCTGTATATATACGAACTAATCCCTCAGTTTTTAAGATATCGTTTTAAAATTTTGCAAACGTCATTTTCTCTTCAAGAAGCTGCTCATTTGTCGGAACGGCCGATATCGGACCACTATAACATTTAGCTGCCATAAAAGTTGGCACAGGTTATTTTCTAAGGCAACAATGTAATCTCCGAAGAAATTGTTCAGATCGGTTCACTATAGCATATAGCTGTCATACAAACCGAACGATCGGAATCAAGGGCTTTTATGGAAACCTTTCGCATTTGACGTGGTATCTTCACGAAATTTGGCATAGATTACCGCTTAAGGTAACAATATAATCTCCGAAAAAATTGTTCAGATCGGATTACTATAGCATAAAGCTTCCATACAAACTGAACGCATAGTTACTAACAGAAATGTACCTGTGAAGGGTATTTAGCTTCGGTGCAACCGAAGTTAACGTTTTTTATTGTTTTACTTAATTCTATGAAATTGAAATATTTATAGATTATTTTTAATGCATAAAAATAGAAAACTTAAGGAATTTTATACGGAATACATTTCCCAATCAAAAGTTAGTGGTCTGTGAGACAGTAAAGATAAGGTAAAAGTGGCCTAACAAGTGTCTCTTCGTTGAAATCAATTCATATAAAACAATATTGGAAACTGGCTTTTCAAATCACGACAACAGTATTTTAACGGTTAAAAACCACAAAACTGTCATAAAATTTTAAAATCATATAATTGTGTTTTACAGCATTTTTATTTCGACTTGCCCCTATTGAATGCCCCTTAAATCAAACCAACACATATACATTTTCATAAAAAGAAAATATTTAACAAAATTAAACAAAAAACGAACCTTGAGAATTGTATTTAGCGCAATTAAAATGAAAATTGCAACAACTGCAATATGCTTCATAGCTTCCGCCAGAACAACACGCTTATTTTGCCCTAAAATGACTCAAACTTAAGTGTGGCACTCTTTGCTCTGCTTGGTAACTGATTGTCGTTTGCTCGTTTCTTTCTTTTGCTGTATTTTGTTTTGTTAAACTTCGATGTGGCTTTGAACTTGTAACACTTTTCATATACGCCAACCTTAAATTCGTTAATAAGAATGTTATGTGTTATTTTAGTTTTCACAGAATTTAATGGTATAAGAAATTATTTAATATTCTTGCGAATATTCGCGCTCGTTTAGAGCTCTGAAATTTTACTGAATGCCTTTCGCAAATGTTTATGCTCGCATTTTTATAATATTTTATGTGAAATGCGATTTTACTTTTGTGAAAAATGTGTAATTTTACTTTAATTTTTTTTCACCTAACGGTTCTTTGTCTGCACTTGAAATTTATGTGTGAAAATTTTTTAGAATGAAGAACGAATATTCGCGCTCGTTTAGAGCTTTGAAATTTTACTGAATGCCTTTCGCAAATGTTTATGCTCGCATTTTTATAATATTTTATGTGAAATGCATTTTTACTTTTATTAGATCAACGAATTTGACCCAGTTTTGTGAGGGTTTATTTAATGAGAGGTATTGCATTGTTTTTGTACCACCGAAACGTTTTACTAAAAGTGTAATTTTTTTTCACCTAACGGTTCTTTGTCTGCACTTGAAATTTATGTGTAAAAATTTTTAAGAATGAAGAACCAAGAACTTAACTGTCTGACAGTTCGTTCCGTTATATGATAAAACATAATCTGAGGCATTACAGTACACAAGGTATGTAACTCTCAAATAGAACAAAAATTATGTTAGTACTGTTATTCTGTAATAGACGGTAAAAACTAACGATGCTATTGGATATATTTTATGTTCTATATATTTCGATATTATATTATGTTTCGCAACTAGCGCGAGTATAGTTGCTTCCAAGCAACCGTAGTTCAAAATTTATATTACGTATGGCAAGCGGCTACTGAGCAGCCAAAGGTGTATTATGTAGTACTAATACTACTTTGGCTTTTAATAATATACAGAAATTCAGGAAATTGAATTACTTACTAAAATGGATCTCTATGAAATCATTGTTTCTTAAATTCAATATTGTTAATTCAAATTTCGCCACCAAATGTAAGATTAGGAATGTTGTCTACTCCTTCAATACAAAATACTAATATTGTATCTAGTACACCCGCAACTATACTCTAGTTACCTTACATAATAGCGGTGTTAGTTTGCGGCAGAATCCACCATCATCCTTACTTTTTTCCATAACTTACATGCCAAGTCTTAGGAAGTGCTTGAATGCTACTTGTTGCGTGCAATTTTGCTTGATTGGGCGGTGATAATGCTAGTGTTGCGATATCTTTATATATACATACATATGTATGTTGCAAATTTCATAGGGGACACGATAAACTAACTGTCTAATAAATTTAACCTTTTTCGCTGTTCAAAGACCTTTATAGTAATAGTTGGTGTATACCTCAAGTTCACTGGACACTCCTCCATACCAAACGATTTCTATTGACTGAAACAAAAAATATTTTTACTTGGAGTACATTGAGTACAAGGAGTTCTCGACATCTCCGACTCTAAAGTGCTTCCAGAATTTATCATGTTACTTAATTTAATTTGATTTTATTTCATCAGACTCGAAATGAATTTTTTGAGTGCTGTTAACGACGTCTACATAGCTAATTTAACCAATTAAATCTCAAATATATTCAAATTATCATAAAAAACATTTTATTGGCTCTCTTTGGCACAGTATAAAAAAATTTACAGGTTCAATTAACCTTTCGATCTGAAGATTGATTTTTCTCTTCTTTATGCATTAACTCTTTATCCTAAAGTTGAGGTAATAACCTCAATAAATTCTCTATGAAATAGAAATTTTAGTATTGAGGAGCTGCTGCAGCATAGCTGCCTTGTGCTGAGCTACCGGCATTGTAGCCACCTTGTGGGGCGGCACTAGCGCCATAAGCATCTTGTCCGGCATTGCCACCGTCATAGGCGCTTTGTCCGGCATTGGCGATATTGGCCAAAGCCGCTAATCCTTGGCTACCTTGTAACAGCTGGTAACCAGCGGCCTCAGCATTAGAGGCGCCAGCATTACCACCAGCTCCTGCTCCAGCGCCAGCACCAGCACCCGCACCATAACCACCACTGCTGTAAGCAGCTTGTTGCTTCTCATTAACAAAGTATTTCTCTGCTGGTGGCTTGACAACGTTAACGTACACAGGCTCGACCTTAACGGGACGTGGGTGATGCTTAACATAGACTTTGCGCAATACGACTGCTGGAGGTTTGTGCAATACAACTGGTGCGGGTTTCACAACTAGTGGAGGATGATTGACCAACACCTTGGTGGGTGGGCGCTTGACAATGATTGCAGCTGGACGATGAATAAGGATTTCACCCTTGTTTTGTGGGTAGGTGATCGAAGAGCTGACCGTATTGGCACGTTGACCTAACGAGTAGGGAATGCTTTGGGCGGGCAAGATTTTACCGCATGGACTGGGCACACCGTTGCCATCACCTTGGATTGAACCCGAGCCAATGCCCTGAATGATGCCACTGAGTGCATCACCACTGATACCGGCAGCGCCTCCACCGATACCACCAGCGCCTCCACCGATTCCACCAGCACCTCCACCGATAGCACCGCCGCTACCATAACCTCCAGCCGATCCTTGTGAGCCATACGAAGCATAGGCTGTTGTGCTGCATGCCTATATATAACGAAAATGAGTGTAACAAAGAGTTAGCCAAATGCATCAAACAAATATAAATAATAAGTAAATATCGGTTGGTGAAAAAAACTACGTACAATCATTGCGATGCCGCACACATAAAGCAGGTGTTGAAAGCGGTTCATTGTGTCGCTTTTCGTTTACTGGGGTGATGCTGCTGCTTTGATCTGCGGAACTTGTTCTGTTGTTATATTATTGTGTTCTCAAGGCAAGAGCACCGTTAGCTGACTGTGTTCAATGGGCTGAGAAGATTTGTTTAAATATGCTTCGATGGCATTACGACATATTGCGCTTTCAATTACGTGACATTTGTGCGGCAGTTCATCGCGCGCCACCCGATGCTATTTTGTCTTTCTTCAAATTTTTGTTGCGATTTTCTGTTGCTGATATTCGTTCGACATGTTTATCGCAATAATATCAATCCGGTCTTGATATCTTATTGCGTTAGCACTTTGAACTGACTCATTATAGTCAATTGCTCTCACGAGCTGTGCTCTCTCAAGTTGCTGCAGAGGAGATTATGGGGTTAATTAGTCATTTCCGTGAAACGCTTATGATAACAATTTCGCAGGATATACAAATATATATGGTACATCCATGGGTGTGTGATTATAAATTATAAAATTTAAGAAAACGTTTTTTTTTTTCAAATACTCGCGGTGGTTATTGACAAAACTTTTAATAATTCTAATTCTTATTTACCGAAGTGTTTTAAAACATGCAAAAACTCCATTTGTAGCACAACAAAAAGTTGAGAGGGAAATATCGACAAAACTTCTTCCTTTGGCTACACAACACAGCAGATTATAAACCTTTTGCTATAGCAATCGGCGAAAATCATTATAGTTCAAAATTTTTGCTTTTTGGTCACGATTTGTCTGATGTATTAAAAGAGGTTAAATAGGGAGGTACCTAGAGTAGTTTTATGGATATACGGGTATTTTTTGAAGAGTTTTCAATAAATCATTCGTGTGATATTTCTGAGAGTCTGCATTTGATTTGTTGCCGACATGAAATTATATTTTTATTTTTGAAACGGCTGTAGACAGACCATTCTTGAAGTAAGTTTGCAGAAAGACTCTTGTGTAGATTGTATGTATTTTGCTTGTATTGATCAGGAGGTACAAATTTTGGAGCAAAACAAAAAACGCTAAGTTTAAGCAAAAATTACAATCTTCTAGTAAAATTTTCGAATACTTCAAAAAAGTAAATTTTTAACTTTCCTTGTTTTAATTTATTTACTTCAAAAGATAATAAAAACTTCCTTGTTTGAATTGGAAAATTTATATACAAATATTATAAACCAGATTGGCTCTCATAATTGGGTTGTTTGCAAGGAAGGTATCAACTATTCAAACGTATGGTTTTTAACTCTTAGCTTGAGATTTTGAAGAACAAAAAAATTTAATCAATATATTTACCCAGTCAAGTCAGATTTGAGTACTTGTCAGAACTCTAAACCAATGTTGAATGTCAAAGGTGTTTCAGAATCAGATTAGATTTTCGTATTCCACATTCCAATTAGCTCAGTCGCTAACATTAACAAACTAAAATATTCCGAATTTTATACATTTTGAACGCAAAATGAAAAAAAATATTCTTTCGAAGAAAGTAATGAAATCGTAATGATTAAAACTGACTTAACACCTTTCGTGAGCTCTATCTTTTTTTTAATTTTTATTCGAAATCATCAAATCTCTCTTAATTCACTTTAGAGAATTTTATCATAGTTTCAGGAAATTCGAGCATTAAAAAAGAGACTTCTAAACATTTTTTGCAAAATTTTAAAATTATTTTCGTGCGAAATGTGTAAAATGATTTAAAATTAATTTTCATATCTATATTATATTCAAAGTAGGTTTTTCTGCTCTTTAAATTATGGATGCAGGTTTACTATTTTTTCCGTAATCCATTGTGCTAATTTGGACAACATAGTTTCTAAAAAACGGCATTTAAAAATTGTGGTTAAAGTTCGACTGCCTTGGCGCCAACCATTTTCGAGTGGCATAATCAGCTCCAATTTTCAAGATCGGCTTTTGATTAAAATAAAAAAAAAATCGATTTTTGAAACATCACCAGGGACTTGCGCAGTTAAAGGAAAATCAAAATAAATTAAAACGTTAAATTTTCAATATGTCGCCATTGAGTTTCTTCTGACAGCAAAACCGATAAAATTGGGTTTAAGATTTTGATTAAAACGTCAAACCAGAAATATCAGAATTCATGATAACCGCTAAAACTTATTATCTGCTTAAATTCTTATTCCAACTACCAGATTTAACGATAATCCTCAATATAAATTTATAGTTAAAAAAATGTTAAATTAAAAATATTTTAATTATATTACGAGGTTTTGTAGTCTTTGGTTGAATGCTCCTTTTTTCAAAAAACTTGTTCTGAAATCAAAAAAAAAAACAAGTAAGGAAGGGCTAAGTTCGGGTGTCACCGAACATTTTTTATACTCTCGCATGGTAAAGTGATAATCGAGATTTCATCTCATTTACATATTTTTCAAATACCGTATTTGTGTAAAGTTTTATTCCGCTATCATCATTGGTTCCTAATGTTTATACTCGTATTATACAAAGAAGGCATCAGATGGAATTCAAAATAGCTTTATATTGGAAGAAGGCGTGGTTGTGAACCGATTTCAGCCATATTTCGTACATGTCATCAGGGTGTTAAGAAAACATTATATACCGAATTTCATTGAAATCGGTCTAGTAGCTCCTGAGATATGGTTCTTGGTCCATAAGTGGGCGGCACCACGCCCATTTTCAATTTTTAAAAAAAGCCTGGGTGCAGCTTCCTTCTGCCACTTCTTCCGTAAAATTTAGTGTTTCTGACGTTTTTTGTTAGTCGGTTAACGCACTTTTAGTGATTTTGAACATAACCTTTGTAAGGGAGGTGGCCGTGGTTATTATCCGATTTCTTCCATTTTTGAACTGTATATGGAAATACCTGAAGAAAACGACTCTGTAGAGTTTGGTTGACATAGCTATAATAGTTTCCGAGATATGTACAAAAAACTTAGTAGGGGGCGGGGCCACGCCCACTTTTCCAAAAAAATTACTTCCAAATATGTCCCTCCCTAATGCGATCCTTTGTGCCAAATTTCACTTTAATATCTTTATTTATGGCTTAGTTATGACACTTTATAGGTTTTCGGTTCCCGCCATTTTGTGGGCGTGGCAGTTGGCCGATTTTGCCCATCTTCGAACTTAACCTTCTTATGAAGCCAAGGAATACGTGTACCAAGTTTCATCATGATATCTCAAGTTACAGCTTGCACGGACGGACGGACGGACAGACAGACATCCGGATTTCGACTCTACTCGTCACCCTGATCACTTTGGTATATATAACCCTATATCTGACTCTTTTAGTTTTAGGACTTACAAACAACCGTTATGTGAACAAAACTATAATACTCTCGTTAGCAACATTGTTGCGAGAGTATAAAAAAAACAACAATCACTAATAAGCTCGTTGTTACGTTTTACCAACGGATTATATTGGGAGGTCGAAAAAGTCTTTTCGTATTTCTAATCAAATTTTAACTTATTTTATATATTTATAATAATAAATAAATAAACAAATATATACCATTTTGGTCGACCACTTTTCACCATTTTTCCGCTAGAGACATTATTCCATCAGTGTAAAACTTTCATTAGTGTAAATCGAAATTTTCAGAACGGAAGCGAGCGAACCAATGTTGTGCTAGATGAACTTATACAGCGTCGTCTCCGTAAACTTCACAAATTTTATTGGTGGCTTGCGTGGCATTCTTCCTTTTTTATACAAAAATTTCAAAATATAGCGAATTTCTTCATTATTTTTTCTCATTTTTGAACAGCTGTAACTTTTTTTCAACTTCCCCGAGTTTCATTTTTTTTCTGGAGAGGATTCGACTGCAACGACATCTATTGACTAAATACGAAAATACTTTTTCGACTACCGATATTAATTTTAAAATCACATCCGTTTGTTTTTAGGTGAGTGTGTTATTTGATAAGAGTATACTAAAGAGCAATGGGAAATTGACAGAACAACAGCTGATTAAAAGTTTAACAATATAAAATTTATTATAATTTTTAAGCGGAAAACTGTGTTAGAAAGTTAAATATAAAACAACAAAGTATTTTTTTGAAACCAATTGCTTAGTAATACATTATCCAAACCAATCACCTATCATTCAATTGGTTAATTCGTTGAACTTTTGATAACGCGTGAGCGAAGCTAGCATTTCAGAGAATTCCACAGCATTGGACGTCCTATAACGAATAGATGATCCCATTAATATCTGTTGTCCATGTGGTATGGTGATTTTTATGATGCGCTCGAGCTCTTTAAATAATGAACGAAATCTGTCTGACACATACATAAGTATGTAGGAAGGTAATTTTAAAAGAAAAAATATTTCAATACAAAAATGTATAATAGAAAAGTCTCTAGTAAATTCCAAGACGGTAATTGTAAAGTCCGAAAATATTACTCCTTCGCAAATAAACTCAAATTCGCATTCCATATACAATTTCTTGCTGAATGTTTCTTAACCTAAGTACATTTTATTCAAATGATAAGTATTAACCTAAAAAAAACCAATGGCTCTCGTGAGAAAATTGCTTTTTTATTTTTTCATTGCCGAACAGGACATAAGTTCGTATGTATAAAACATGTAAAAAAAAATTATGACTGAAAAAATACTAAGCTAGGCATTATTTAATAGCCCGATGATTGAGGAGCACTGCCGTAACCGCTGCTGCTACTTGGGGCAGCACCATAGGATGCTTCAGCGCCGTATGAGGAAGCGGGAGCAGCACCATAAGATTGAGCAGGAGCAGCGCTATAAGATGGAGCAGCAGCTGCGGCGCTGTATGACGAGGCAGGAGCTTCATTGTAAGATGATGCGGGTGCTGCCTCATAAGATTGTGCTGGAGCTGAGTATGATGAACTACCATACGATGAAGCCTGATAGCTCTGTTGTACACCGGGCACAAGGGGAGCATCAACCTTTTTGCCTGGTTTGTATACTTTGACGTAGACTGGATTCAAGCTGAGTGGAGTTGGCACCTTGTTGATCACTTCTTGTTGATAGATTACCGATGGTTTGATCTTGTAGATGACTGGCGCAGCTTTAACAACAGCAGCTGGTCCACCGCCAATTTGGGTTGGAGGCAAAGCTGGCTGATTGACAATGATTGGTGGCAAGGGTTGTGTGGCGATCACTTGATGATTGTTTTGGCCAGATGGCACCAACAGAGAACGGTAGACACCCTGGTCAACCACATTGGGTGCAACAATATTGATATTGCCCTGACGAATGTTCGAAGCCAAGTTAGATTCAGCCAAAGATTCGGCAATGGCGTCGGAGTTCTTCAAATTACGATAGACTGGGTTGGAGTTGAGCGCTTGCAATTGAGCTTGCACTTGGCTGAGACGAGCCACTTCGGCGGGTGAGACGGGAATTTCAGCATTGGCAGGAGTAATGGAACCGCCAGCCTGTTGAGCACCACCGGCAGCAGCCTGTACTAATTCATCGAGACCATTCGATGAGGCCGATGATAGGTAGGAAGCACCACTACCGCCACCTGAAGCCGAACCGTAAGAGGCCGTTGCGAGCTTTATGAAGAAAGAGAAAAGCAAAATTATTAACATGAAGTTACACAAATATAATTCGTGTTAGAGTTTTCATTTCTTCGTCTAAAATTTTCATGTTCTTTCTAAATGTCTGCGTATGTGTAATTTTTGTTTACGTACCGGTGCGGCAACGAAGAAAAGTGTGAATAGGAAACAGTTCATTGTTTGATGATCTCTTTGATCTGTGTATTCCGATGGACTGTTCACTGTGATGTGTCGTAATACTACTTGTATCGGAGATGTTATTGAGCTTTTATATATGAGAAGTTCACTCGGTTTGTCGTACGTGATTTAGACGTGAAATGCCAATAACGCAATCGAAATGAGCTTAGAGTTTATTGGAGATTAGTTATGTGGCACGCGATAACTCGATGGCGGTTGCTGTTAAATTGTTGCCCAATAGATAGCAATCACAACCGGCAGAAGTGGGGATTTTGTCAATATTACATGACGACAGCTTTGACTGCTTAAACCGTCTATGGTTGAGGCTTCCGCCAATAATACGCGAAGGGTGTTCTGCGTTTAAGCTACTTGGTTTAATTGATTTAAAGTGTAAGCTACTGCATATGCACGGAGGCGAGTGTTTGCAGGCGGGATGAGGTAGTAATTTGTATAAAATTATGGACATTGAGCTACTAGGAATAATTTAACTTATTACGTTTTCAAGTTCCAGTTAAATATTTCCGAGACTTTCTATTATCATCATATCACCTGAAGTCTTGCTGGATTCTTAACAAATTTTAGCGGTCGAATATCATGTTTTTTTTTTTCAAATTTCTAAAATAAACGAATCCATTCGTAAATGTATCTTTCTAAGTTACAAATTCTCATTAATCGTTTTTTTTTTGGGATACTTAAGAAAAAAATACTATTATACTTCTTCAAATTAAAATATTGCTAAGAAAACGACTAATGTCTCGTTTACTCACGAAGTGAAAACGTCAGTTGACAATTCTAATTTCCATGAGTCTTGCGGCAATGTCTTCAGAAGTTAGTTTGAAATTTTTGTCGGGTGACCTCGCTGGTCGTTTTTCTAATGTCGGAATTATGTATGTTGTTGAGGTCACCACTACTAACAATGAACGCTACAGACTCATAATTAGAGATGTTCTCTGACATTTATATTTCGTATATACAGGGTTTGACCGTAAAGTAAAAAGACTGAGTCGATTTAAAAAATGTATTGAACCAATCGTTACAATTCTTTAAAACTTTCAAAATAGGCTTCTTCTGCGTCGATGCAGCGTTACCATCGCGATTTCCAAGCTTTGAAGCCGTCAACGAAGGCATTCTCCGGAATAGCCTTGAGAGCCGGAGTGCATGATGCTTGGATCGTCTCAAAATGCTTGCCTTTCATCAGGCTGGAAAACAAAAAAAAAGTCTGGGGGGGGGGCACATCTGGGCTGTAGGTCGGCTCCGGGAGCTTTGGGAAGCCGGCCTTGCTAAGGAAGCTGTTCACAAGAATGGCGGTGTCGTGGTGCAATTTCCAATCGGCTGCGATGTCTTGTCGGACCCTTCGTTTGCATCTCTTGAGGACTTCCACATAAAACTTGGCGTTGACGGTCATATCAAATGTCTCTGTCGCAGATTTACCGAGTTTCACACAGATTTTAATCGCATATCTGCTGTTCGACAATACCAAACTGTACATTACAAGTATCCATTCCGTTAATATATGTACACACAAATACCATGAACCTTTATTGCAGTAGGTAGAAATATCAAAATAAATAAAATCAACTCTATAACTGAGTTAGATTAAAGCTTCCGACCATCTCCCAAGAAACTTTTTCCAATACAAATGGTACCTCAGCAAGCAATGTGTAAATAGCTTAAAGCTTGGAAAAATTACCTACCTTTATTGGAAACTAATATGTAAAAGTATCAGCATAAATGTTTAAGACCCAAAGATTTTCATATTAGAAGAGTTGGAACACTTCTCTCTCGATTCAGCACTTGTAAACTTGAGCACACTTTGTCAGAAAAATTCAAATAATTTCCTGATTTTGACCTACAGAGATCGATTTTTAACACCACACTTTAAATATTTTCATTTATTAGCTTATTATCTCAGTCTTACATACTTAAGAACTTCTTATTTAGATAAATAACTTAATATTTAAGGCTAACGCCACTACAAGCCCTCTTGATAGAGCTCTCCATTCGAACGGCTATCGCTGCTACTCTTATACTCCTGATGAGTGGATGCCGGTTGTGTCTGTTGCATACTGTATTCACCATAAGAAGGAATCGAGCGCTTATTATATATGTAACGAGATTTCATGATGTTGTTGGCCGCAAAGGGCCCGTTGGGTTGTTGCATGGGCATTGATCCCATGTCGGGTGGATAAACACCCTGATTGAAATAATTCGGAGCTGGGTATGATGTTGGTGATGAGTATTGTTGTTGTGGGTGTGGTTGTTGGTCATATTGTGTTGTCTGTTGGTATTGTGTGGGATAGTGTAAGCCTTGCATTTGCAATGGATATTGTGTGTGTTGTTGTGTTTGTGCGTAATTTGTGTTTGGAGAGTACTGTTCGAATTGTTGATAGTGTTGTTGTTGTTCATATGTCATTGCAGAGTATGGATGTTGTGTGTATTGTGTATTTACACTTTGTGTCTGCTCGCCCACAAGTGTCTGCTCCTCCTGGGGTTGTGAGTTCTGTGTTTGTGTGTTGTCTGTATAGTTTTCGGCATCTGTGACATTTATTGGTTCACGATGATATATCACGGGTGGCATTTTGACTACCACTGGTGCATCATTCGTTTCCAATTCGATCATTTTATTCGACTCGGGCAAATTAACGACAACAGGCATTTCTTCAAGTGTTTGATCCAGTATTGATGAGTCATTTAGATATGGGGTCTTCTTCTCGGTCGCTGTTTGAGTATATTCTGGTGCGTATTTTATGTTAATGTGTTGGAATTTTTTATATTTCTTCAAATCTTCTTTGTAATCGTTTTTGTCCACCACATCATTGTAGCATTGACCAGTACCACCATATTGTTGCTTCGTTGTAATATCCGATTGGGTTTGTTCTTTTTTCGTATTTGTATCATTTGTTGTTGGTTCGACAGTTGTTGCAACGTTTTCTGTTTTCGGCTCGGACTTCTGTTTTCGTCGTATTTTTCGTATTTTCTTGGTGGCATCAGCTTTTGCTTTCTTTTTACTCTTTTCCTCGGTTGTCTTATCATCGGTTGTGGGTGCCTTAACCTCATTTGGTAACACTGGTTTGTTTATGGACTCATCTTGAACTTTGTAAGCGGCACCGTTTTCGCTCATATTGAAGACGCCATTGCAACGTTCTTCACCGCCCACCTGTAAGTGTATGGCATTCTTGAAATCTTCACCTAAATGTTCTAGCCAAAACGCTTCATCCACGTCAGCGGAAGTGAAAAATCGTGATGTCTGTCCCGTTTCACTTTCGCTGGCTTCACCATGCTGTTGCGCCACATCAACGAAATCATATTTATCATCACTACTTTTGGCTGGTGTATAAGTTTCAACGGTGCTGACATTCAATGCGATGGACTGAAGTGGAGAAATTTATGACAGGTAAATTTTAACTCAATTACATAATTATTTTTATATACTGAATAATACACAATTTCTTGTTTTCAGTTACACACTTACATGCCGCACCAACAGAAACACCAAAACGATGCAGAACCGCCACGCGCATTCACCACGCACGGCCTTCATATTAGCTTTCTCTTGTGCCGCAGCAAGAAAATCAAAAGCAAAAAAAAACTGATTTTAGCTCAGTCCAATTTCATATTTCCAACTGAACCAAATCGCTATCAAGTATTGTCTTAAATATCTAAATTGATTTGCATCTCAAACCAAAACACTCACAACGGAGCAAAAGCAACTTTTTCCCCCACGTTTACTTAGTTCTGACGTTTGACTTTCATTCTCCAATATCATTTTTCCCTAAGCAGACGTGCTTGTGATGGGTTTTTTCTTGGGTTAATGTGTATGGTTTGAAGTCACAGTTGTTTTTGTTTTGAAATTGTTGAATAATTCTCGCTTGTAAATCGAGCATTTTTATTCTTCCGTAAATTTGGGCATAAAGGCCTTCGCTTCGCATATACATAATTGTATACAATTTTATGTAGATATATTCTTGCGGTGTGTAAATATTATGCAACAACTAATATTGGCACAAAATACGAAAAATACTCTAATTTGACTCTTGATTTGGCGAGCAGATAAAACAAGTGTTTCCGCATGAATTGTTATACATGTAATATAATATATCTTAGAAGTCTGTACAATATGCTCTTACCGAGTTGGCTTTGACCAAGAACATCTCATCAACTACTCAATAACATAAAGATGGTTGGGAGATGTTTTTATTGGTTTCAATGTTGAAATTAAGAGATTATAAAAAACGTTTTCTTAGAAAACATGTTCTTAAAAAACACAAAAAATTCGCATTTAAAGGATTTGAAGCATCGAATTAATTTTTCAAATGATTTGGATCCAGTTGGACATCTGAAAAAGGGTGTTTGTGTTGAGGGATATTCCTCTCGTTAAATTATCTCAATTCAAAAAAAAATGTTTGCGTTGAGGAAATTTTTTCGCGTTATCTCAATTTAAAAAAAAAATGTTTTATTACTACATGTAGGTAATGGTCGAAGCTCTATTCAAAATTGTTATTTTTGATAAAATGGCTTCTTCCCAAAAAAAAAGTTTTTGAAAATATTTAGAATTTGCTAAGTATAATAACTTAACCGAACTTTTTAGACTCTTGCAAATCGCAAGGATCACAGCCGGCAAAATACCTTCACATGTTGGCAATATTGGAAAATATAGCGAAAGAGTTCAATTCAACTGTTCAACGAAATCGTGAATGGTTTACAATCAAAGCGGAAATTATACTAAATCATCCTTAATCGATTTAATCTATTTTTTTATTTTAGCCAATACCACATACTATTAACATGCCACATAATAATTAAATGCTCTCTGGGTTTTATTAAGATGCCTCCCATACCATCTCCTGATTTTATCAATTTTAGACACGAAGATATAGCGCTATTTGTATAACACGTTCTCTAATTTTCATTGAGGTAACTCACATATTGGTCGATGTACGCGGTATAAAGTCATCCTGAAGTTCGAAAATGTTTATTTATGTACTTATGTAGGTATATGGGTGAAGTATTGACTCGATTAAGCCAGTTTATGACATTCAGACATATCTTCACATACAATTTCATTTAATGTCTCGTAACGCATTTAGTCATAGATTTATCGCACTTTTAGTAGTTTTTAAGAAAACCGTTAAATGCGTAGCAGAGTTATCATCCGATGTCATCTATTTTAACACCATCGAAAGAGGGTTAAAAAAATTGTACTGTGTAATTTTGGGAGATATAGCTGCCTTTTTGTGGTTAGTTGTGTCAAATTTTAGTTCTTTATTTGTGGTCCATTGTCCATATTCGTATATCTCCGACACTTTTTGCCGAATCAACTTCAAATTTTTTAAGAGTATACATATGTACGTACATACATACATTTTATATATACGCACAAATCTAAATATATTTTCTAATTTTTTCTGATCACACGTGTATATATAGGGGAAACTGATTTTAAAAAGGTGGGTTAAGCTTTTTCAGTGAAAAGTTTAATCTTTAGAGGTTTAATCCATATTTGTTTTGTCATAAGATTATCCCTATTCATTCTAATAAAATAAGAAAAGTACTATTTTAGACACATGACATACTTGAAGAAGTCGTGGCTTCATCTTTACGTTGAGAACAGCAAATTAGCTAATCATTAAAATATCACATTAAGTAGTACAAGCTAGTTTATTCCATTTACCATTTTCATTTCAAATACTATTATTTAATCATTGATTTTCCTTCATTTTCTCTATTTTAGACCCAGTGTAAAAATTTAAAGATCTGCTTTCAATTTGTTCGACTATTACAACATAGCATCTAATAATAAAATGTGCGGTAAGTTAATATTTTATATTTTATTAATCATTATGTTTATTTCAATATTTTGCTACTACTTTACTAAACTAAAACACTTGAGTTGATTTCAATGTCGAGCAAGCAAAATTGAAAAACCACAATAAATGGTTAAACTACTCCCAAGTTTAGAAATATATTATCACGATGTGGCAGAGTACTACCTAATTTGCCGGACAAGTTGCTCTTCTATTCAATATTACTATTACGAAGCTTTTTTTATACAACATTTTGTTAAAAGAACAAATATTTTTCGAACCATTATAAGTGTTTTGGTAGAAAAAAAAATACTTCTATGAAAATCTTCATTTTGATCGTTCAGTTTTCTGTCTACTAGAATGGTCACATCTGAACATTTTGTTTGCCGGTTCAGGGTACAAATGTTATCAAATGTGGCTTACATCTGCTAATAAATGTCCAACCGTAATTGTCTTTTTACAGACATAAGTATGTGTAATACATATGTCAATTCTTTCATTGTGAAACACACATATGCATGTTCATTATTATATTTAAGGTGCGCATATTTACGTTATACGACCAAAGAGGAATAGTAGGAGTTTTAAAATATTATGATACTTCATACATCACTGCTAGAAAATCTTTTTTCTTAGGATTAAATCCATGACCAATGTATTATATAGAGATAGAATAGAGATTTTTGAAGATTTGTTGCAAAAGAAAATGTTTGAAATAGTTATATTTCGGCAAAGAAAACTAGTCCCATTCTATTTCGTTTTATACGTTACATGATTTTGACTTTTTCCGGTATGGTTGAGCAATTCAACGGTTTTTAGAGTTTAATTGGTAATATAAGCAAACTCACTAAAAACTATCTGTAGCAAATTAAAGTTTTAGAATATGTCCACTTACTTGCTTACTTGCTTATTACTTCGTGTTTTCTTAGTTTGGTTATTGCTTCATTGTGAAAATGTCAAACGAACCACGTTTTCATAAATAATTTTGACTTTTAATGTAAAAAAAAAAATATGATTTCCTCAGATGGAAGTAATTAAACCAAGTTTTCGTTACAGTTCGTTTGTTCAGTACAGTTCGTTAAAATATAGTACATTGGATAAAGATCACTGTCCAAAGAAACGCTACAATCTTCACAAAAATTCTTCTGATCAGACCACAAACTGAACAATGAAAATTAAATATTTTTGTAAAAAATTATTAATTTTACAAGATATCTTCACAAGATAGCTCTTCAATCTCCAAACGAATTATACAGATATCAATATACTATATATCTGAACTGATGATATCAATATACCATATCAAAATTAAGTTAAATATCTTCACAAAATATCTGTTTTTCTGATTAAGTATTCTTAATTTGACTTGGACTTATTTATATAAAAAAAAACGTGGGTGGAAAAGACTAGCAAAATGTTTTCCTTTGGTTGCAAACCCGTACATTTTCTGGTTTAGTTAAAGGTAAATTTAGTTGCTGTAAGAAATGGACCTGTGGCGGGATACTTCGAAAGAAAGCACTTTGTAACAAAATCACTAGCTTGATTTGAAATTAGATACCGTTATAAAGTACCATTGATGAATCGAAATTTATACGCTTCCAAAATTGGTTAATTGTTATAAAAAAGTTTTATTGTGAAAAATTTTGCACAAATTCTTTTGTGTGCAAAAATAAAAAAGGCCTACGCACTGTGCGTACTTTAGCTAATCGCGAAATCAGTAACCAGCTTGTTCATAGCTACAAGAAAGAGAACAAGAAAACAATGAAATGCTAAGTGAAAACTTAAAAGTATTTATGCTTAATAATAACATTGCTGGGTATAATTTATTAAAACTAATTATGCAGCTCCATATACATTTTTACAAAGTCGGCTATAGTTTAGAAATTACAGATTCTTTTTGAGAAGTTTTCGAAAAATTTGTTAAACCAAATTGATAAGAATATGTTCTAGTACAACAGCGGCGGCAGGAGGTCGTGCAGCTGCGGTATAGCGTAGTTATGCACATTACTGTTGTAGCTTGTACTATGTTGCTGTGGATTGGACGTATCTTCTTGGTCAAACCACAGGCTCAGACGGCCATCGATAAGCTTCTTAAAAAATGATATTGTTTCTTGCTCTTGCCATGGCTCCGGATCTACTAACGCGCCACCATAGTGTTTTGTAGCGTCGATAAATTCTGGATGACTATATATGATGTCGGTGATTATCTTATCTAACTGTTGGTCAGTAATATGTTGCACTGGATAGTTTTTGGCGTGGGTAGAAGGCGGCGCACCATATGGTTGACCGGAGTAGGTCTGTGGTGGTGCTTCCAAATCGCCAGCATAGCGCAGTGGTGTAGCATTGTGGTCCAGTGGATCTGGCACCGATATTATCGTGGTCTTTCCATGCAATTCGCCATTATTTTCTAAGTAATTACGACCCAAATAATCGTAAATGTAACGTTGCGCTGTTGTTGGTAATTTGTACGTCGGTTTGGAATGTTGTGGCGCTGCTGAATTGACAGTTTTTGGGTATGACTGTTGTGGCGGCTTATAATTTGGGTTAGTGGAAATCGGTTGCGTTGTTGGCGAATGTGCGCGATAAGCTCTTTTCTTTTGTAATGCGGACAAGCACATTTCACATTCGGGGTAAGCTGACTCAGGCGTTGACGTTGACCTACCGCTGTAATAGTTAGCTGCATTGCGTTTTTTGTATGAAGAGCTGATGGAATTTTCTGCTGTAGAGTCATTGGTTTCTTTGAGAAGGCTTTCTTCAACCATGGTCTCCTTCTCACTCTGCTTCAGGCGTGTACTTTCCGCATCTGTTTCTCCGTTCGCATCCATGTCCATATTCATGCCGGTGGTGTCTCCTTTGCTGGTATTGGTGTCGGTATATGTAATAGTAACGTCCGGGTGGTCTGTGTTGATTTCATGACTTAGCATGCTGTATTCCGTGGAGCTGTTTGGATTGTTGTCTGTCTTGGTGTTCGTGTTGGGGTTATTTTCAGTTGACTTGGTCTGTTGGGAGTGTTGTATACCGCAACCGAAGTAACATTGACCCCTCTTAAAATCGGGCTGCAATGTTTCGGGCATAAATTGTATGATTTCAGGCAATGTCAGATCCATCTGCTCACGTTCCTTTTCTAGCAGTTCGTACTCACCCTTGATGTCACGCTTCACAAGACGTGAGCGTTGTTGATGTGTGTATCGTGGCTTCTTCGCTTTACGTTTTGGTTTCTTCGGTGTGCTTTGCTGTTGACGGCGTTGTTGTCTATTGCTCCGTTCCTCAAAGTCGAATAAACGTCGTGGTGTTTCGGACAAATTCTTGTGATATAATTTTACAAAACGACTCGGCCGCTCCTTGGTAGCCTTGCGTGATCCGAAGAGTGTGCGATGTAAATCGCGTTTACGTCGTATATTAACAGCGCCAACCTCCGCACCGCCACCGCCGTTATTGACGTACCCATCATCACCTTCACCACCGCCATTTGCTAAGGGCATTGGCGCTGACATCAAATCACTAAATGGTTTACCCATAAAAATCGCATTGGGCGAAAATGGAGTTGATTGCGCGCGACACAGATTGCATTTGCAGTTTGGTCGCCGACATTTGCAGGGTAGTGATGGAGTGGCCATATCATTAAATACGTACCTATAGGACGGCTGGGAGATGCCGCATTGTCCACAACGGCAGGTGGACGGCGCAGATGACGCGGCATAGCTATCTTCACAATCTTCAAGAAAGTAATTGTTACAATTGTTTCATATATACACATGCACACTCGTTAACTCACCGCCCTTATTGATCGCCACACGATCAACCGTGGCGTATAAATTCAATTTGGATGGCTTAGTAGGTTTCGGTGGGCGCGGTTCTTCGACCGAGAAATCAATACTGTACGAAACTTTCGCCTTTGTTTGACGCGGTACTTCCACTTTATAACCGTATTCGTAGGGCGTATGACATTTCTTCGGTTTCGCAACTCTCGGCACATTCACGGAAAAGTCCAATTTCGATGGGCAGTCACAGCCTTCACCGGTATAGATGACTTCAACCGGTATGCAGTGGGCCAAAGCAATCTACATTGTGTATTATGAGAATTTCACAAAAACAAAAACAGTCCATTAGTTCATTACTCTTCATTTCAGTTTGGCTTTGCAGTTGTTGGTCAGCTTACCAAACCCAGACAAAAAAACAATGCAATCCACGCTAGTTTCGCGTGCAAACCCATTTTTCGTTTACTACAAAGTGGCTCTTCAAGTTTACCGGAACTTTCACGTACTAACTGCTTGCCGTCGGGTAAATTCATCTTTATATAAATCACAACTAGTCGCTACTAATTGATGGAAATGGCTTAAATCTATTTTGAATATTTGACGTTGCATTGTGTTTTTGAATTCGTCGTGTTTGTGACTTCTGGCATGTAAAATGTGTTCAAAGTGCTGCTTCCAATTTCACTTGACCTTTCCCGGTTGTTCGAATGGGCAAGAAGAGTTTTCACAAATCGCACGTTGTGTTGTGCGCTGAAATAATACCATAGTATGGTAATTGGTGGAAAGCTGTGCTCTTCTGGCACGACGCTTCTGATGCGGTGAATGGTGTTTGAGTTCAACGATTTTTTTCAAGTACACACGCTTTTTAAACGGTTTATTTTTGATTATTTTGAAGTGAAATTCGGAAGTGCTAGAACTCATGTCTGTCCGCCTGAGAAGTTGGCTCATTTTGCATGCATTGCATCTGACTGTAATGAAAGAAAATAGGAAAAATATAGTATAAGTAGATATTTATTTAAAATGGTAAATAACTCTTACATGAAAGCGCACGTGGCCGAGAGAATATTTCTTTCATTTTTCGTAATTTCTTACAATTATGTATTTTCATCAAACATAAAAGTTTTCCAGTTTTCTTCGTCATTGTTGTTCAGTACCCAGCCAACCTAAAATACATTTAAAAACAGGTGTAAGAGTCAAAGGTTAAACAAGCGTGAGATTTTCAAAATATTTTTGTTACAAAAACTTACTGTAAATTGAATCGCTATATTAGCTGTCGTGCAGACCTGATCAAGTCATTAACTGTCAAGACCTTTTCCATAATTAACCAATATTGAAGCTTTTATTACAGTTTTCAATTCAACTGAATTTTGGTTGAAGTTTTGAAGTTCGGTATTATTGATATCAATACAATCTGTGAAAAGAATGTTCAGTTGTCAAACTTCAACTTTTTTGTGGTAAAACGGATTTCAACTCTCTGCTCACTGCCTCTGGGGTTGTAGTGGAATATTACTGTATTTATTTAAGGCAATTTAATAGAAAATGGAAAACGGGTACATAAATTATTTTATATGTGATTCCATACTATTGTATTTTAATTGTTAATTTTGTACAAATACATAGAAAGGGGAAATCTTGTTCGAGCTCTTGGAGTAAAATCCCGAAACTGTAC
Source organism: Bactrocera neohumeralis (assembly GCF_024586455.1). Taxonomy (NCBI): domain Eukaryota; kingdom Metazoa; phylum Arthropoda; class Insecta; order Diptera; family Tephritidae; genus Bactrocera; species Bactrocera neohumeralis. The sequence continues at coordinate 27,983,110 of NC_065922.1, forward strand.
GTGGAAAGCTAGAATTTGAAAATAGTAAAAATAAAGTTAACGGAACATGGGAAGTGTTTCGAAAATAAAGAGTCGATACAATAAACTATTCATAGAAATATACTTTTTGAGTAAATTTAAGTTGTTTGCCGCTTCGGTCATTTGTGTTTTCACTCACAAATACAGTGCTCATAATATTTAAAGTCTTCTTAACAACCATAAGCAGATGTCGTAGCCTGCGCCAGCCCAAAGTAAAAATTATTTAAACAACATTTTTGATAACTACCGTCATCAAGAAAACGGAGAGTTTGTGTTAATGTTCCTTCATCTCATTTGTAAAAAAATACATTAGTTTTTGGCCCCATCATTCGAAATGTAAACCGATTTTATGTTCATTTTAATAATGGTTTGTCAAAAAAGTCTTGCGGTATTTTCGCTAGTTGGCGCTGAAAGCGCGTAGTTCTATCGGGTGATTTTTTTGAGGTTAGGATTTTCATGCATTAGTATTTGACAGATCACGTGGGATTTCAGACATGGTGTCAAAGAGAAAGATGCTCAGTATGCTTTGACATTTCATCATGAATAGACTTACTAACGAGCAACGCTTGCAAATCATTGAATTTTATTACCAAAATCAGTGTTCGGTTCGAAATGTGTTTCGCGCTTTACGTCCGATTTATGGTCTACATAATCGACCAAGTGAGCAAACAATTAATGCGATTGTGACCAAGTTTCGCACTCAGTTTACTTTATTGGACATTAAACCAACCACACGAATGCGTACAGTGCGTACAGAAGAGAATATTGCGTCTGTTTCTGAGAGTGTGGCTGAAGACCGTGAAATGTCGATTCGTCGCCGTTCGCAGCAATTGGGTTTGTGTTATTCGACCACATGGAAGATTTTACGCAAAGATCTTGGTGTAAAACCGTATAAAATACAGCTCGTGCAAGAACTGAAGCCGAACGATCTGCCACAACGTCGAATTTTCAGTGAATGGGCCCTAGAAAAGTTGGCAGAAAATCCGCTTTTTTATCGACAAATTTTGTTCAGCGATGGGGCTCATTTCTGGTTGAATGGCTACGTAAATAAGCAAAATTGCCGCATTTGGGGTGAAGAGCAACCAGAAGCCGTTCAAGAACTGCCCATGCATCCCGAAAAATGCACTGTTTGGTGTGGTTTGTACGCTGGTGGAATCATTGCACCGTATTTTTTCAAAGATGCTGTTGGACGCAACGTTACGGTGAATGGCGATCGCTATCGTTCGATGCTAACAAACTTTTTGTTGCCAAAAATGGAATGGCAACAAGATGGCGCTACATGCCACACAGCTCGCGATTCTATGGCCATTTTGAGGGAAAACTTCGGAGAACAATTCATCTCAAGAAATGGACCCGTAAGTTGGCCACCAAGATCATGCGATTTAACGCCTTTAGACTATTTTTTGTGGGGCTACGTCAAGTCTAAAGTCTACAGAAATAAGCCAGCAACTATTCCAGCTTTGGAAGACAACATTTCCAAAGAAATTCGGGCTATTCCGGCCGAAATGCTCGAAAAAGTTGCCCAAAATTGGACTTTCCGAATGGACCACCTAAGACGCAGCCGCGGTCAACATTTAAATGAAATTATCTTCAAAAAGTAAATGTCATGAACCAATCTAACGTTTCAAATAAAGAACCGATGAGATTTTGCAAATTTTATGCGTTTTTTTTTTAAAAAAAAGTTATCAAGCTCTTAAAAAATCACCCGATAGTTTTATTCGTCGCATCGGGTCATGCTATACCCTTTTGGAAAGCTCATTTCACGCGCTAACACGTGTTTGATTGATTGTCGTTTCTTTTAAGTCGTTCGTGAGTTATAGCGTCGCAAGCATGGAGCAAAATAAAGAGAAAATACGGCATGTTTTAGAGTACTACTAGGATAAAGGCAAAAATGCATCTCAAGCCGCCAATAAAATTTGTGCAGTTCATGGACCCGATACAGTTTCCATTTCCACCGCAAAACGATGGTTTCAACGTTTTCGTTCTGGTGTAGAGGTGGTCGAAGATGCGCCACGCTCCGGAAGGCCGATCGTCGAAAATTGCGATAAAATCGCTGAATTGGTCGAAAGAGACCGGCATCGGTCAAGAGCTGGGCATGAGTCATCAAAATTTCATTTCAATTTCAATAAAAAAAAAATCAATAAAAATACCGCAAGACTTTTTTGACAACCTTATACTTATTCACCTTTTCATGAGCAATAACTGAATAGAGTTGATTTGATTTTTCGTTGAAAACTTAATAGCCGTATTGCCATCAGATTCTATGTTGGCAAATCAAACTTCTACTGCAAATAGTTGAAGTTAGTAATACCAAAAAATAGTTTGTTGATATGAAGATGAATTGCTTTAACTTCAATTCAACTAAGTGGAGTTGAAAATCGCAATAGGGGTATAACTCACTATAGATTTTCGTCAACGGCTTCGTTTGGTTTGGAAAATATGGCCCGGTGATGGTTTTAGCAAACGCTGCTACTTTTTTGATTAGGTGTTATGATCTCTTAGCTGAACGAGTATTTTTGATTTAAATTGTCAATATTTCATTTTTTTTTTTTGTGCAACCATTCATGAATGGAATCGTACTGGATTGGGTTTTCAAAAGGAGAAGCTTAGCCTTGTTAGCATTTGACCTAACTTCGATATAAATTCAGGTGTTTATTTTGCTTATATAGTATATATAGAATGTATATAGATTTGAGAAAAATCATTTCTATCCTATTAAGTCTTTCTAAAATGTACTTAATTACAATTTTTTTTTTTTTCGATATGTACAAGGAATGTGAGCACGAGCGCCGAAAATAAAATATATTTTTATTACTAGATAACAGTTTAATCGATTGAGTATTAAGCGTGTTTATTTTTTATTTTTCGTTCTTAATATCTTTTTTACGCGCTTATAGCCGACCTTAATATACATTTAGTGAAAGATCTAAATTTGATTAGTAACGAAAAGTACATGAATACCGTGTTCTTTTTCTCTTTTGTGCCTAAATGTAGGCATTAAATGCTACTAAAATGTTACCTAAACATCACTACAAATATAATATATTTACGAAATTAACTGTTAAACCGATTATGAATAAATGGGTGTAAATATTGTAAGTGATAACAATAAAAATACCTGACTACTTGAATAATGCGAAAGATTAACAGCCCGAATTGGCGGTTTACTAGCTTATATTTTATTTTTGTCTTGAAAACGCTGCCTGCATATAGAGAGTGATCCATTTGAGATTCCCTAATTTTTTAAAGAAAAAACACAAATTTCAAATTTATTGGGAAATGTTTATTATCATTCGAAAGAACATTCTTTGGCATTTACTTTTTGAAGATTATCATTTTCAAATGTTGGGTGTGGCTTCGTCTTCCCACTAGAAAAAGTCAAACGGTATGATCCAAAATGTGAAATTATCATTTCACCGAAGTTTTCTATCAATAAATCCGTTGATTGCTGCGATGTGTGGTAAGTGGCACCGTCTTGTTGAAACCAAATGTCGCCGAGATCACGAGCTTCAATTTCAGGCATCAAATAGTCGATTATCTTGGCGCGATAACGGTCACCATTGACGGTTAAGTTCTCACCGGCATCATTTTTAAAGAAATATGGACCGGCACTTAAACCACTCCAAACCGTTGATTTTCTGGATGAAATTACAGCTCTTGAATATCTTCAGGTTTCTCTTCGTCCCAAATGCGGCAATATCCATTGAGCCAGAAGTGCCAAACAATACTGAACAACGATAACATGACATGTTATTGTTAATTTGGGACTTTACCTGGAAGTTCTACGGCCTAACCTCACGGTGTTTTTATAAGCACATATGTAGATCAATACAATGCGTTGATCAGCGCCCTAAATCATAAACTCTTTTTGCACGTATTTTTTGGTTCCAATTGGTCTAACCCATAAGCTAACTGCTCCCCATGGTACCAGATTTAAATCTCCGGACAGACCTTGTAACTTTTGTTACTACCAGTTGAGCACCCGGCAATTCAATGACTGGTGACATTTGTCGCTTGAACTTCAAATGTCTTTTCATTAGAAGAAAACTCATTCAAAGTTTATAATATCATTTCAATGTGAGTATTATAGCACTATTTCTGACAAAGACTATGCTGAAATTTCCAGGCAAGCCAAAAATACAGACAAAGTGCATTGGATTGCAGTCGGTTCTTACGACAGGCATATTCTACCCGCTGCCCGCTGGTGGAAGTTCTAATGTACAGTATTTTATACACATTTTATATTTTTTCGCCGTCTCGGATAAACATTAACAAACTTACACAATAAAAGGACAATAAACAGTGCAATTCCTCATGACCGGATACCCATCGTCGCAGTGTTTTTGTCCATAGGGGAGCTGTCCATATATGAGGTCGTGACCAATACGAAAGTTTAAAATGTATTCTTAGAATCAGAAGCTGCAATTCAAAACTATGTTTCTATTAAACTAATAAATGCCAATGTCAGCCAGAAGTAATGAATGACAATTATGTCATGAGTTGCCGGTGAGCGCAAGACAATTTGTTTTCTGTGATCATTTTACGTATTATTCTTAAAAAAACTGTCTGAAAACACCAACAAATAATAAGAATATAAAAAAACGGGGTCTTTAAATGGTACATAACTAAATATTACTGAATTAGTGTCCGTATTTATGTACGGTTATAGGAACTGCTTTTATAAAATAACAATGAAAACGTTGTGTTCGTGAAATTTGTCCAATTATGAGAAATGTCCGACTATGAGCACGGTCTGAAATGGGGAATTTCACTGTATATATTTTTAATATTTTATTTATAAAAAAAGCCTTAACGAACTTAGACTAACGAAGGGGTTTTATGAAAAATATACATGCAACTACTATACATTTAAAGAAAATAAAATAGCAAGTTCTTAGCTTTGCGATTTGATAACCACTAGTAATAAGCCGCCGGCTCATTTTGTGGTTTTTGTTTGAAGTACGCCGCCATGCGTCCGGGTTTAAAACCACAATCCACCTTCACTTTATACGGTAGCGGGTAACCGGCTTCATGTGAATAATAATCGTCACTATAAACTGTACTGACTTTACGAAATTTCGGATTCTTAAAATGTTCCGGCACATAACCCAATTGCTGGTACGTAAGTTGTGCAGGGGTATCTGCCGTTTCCACTAATTCTTCTTCGTCGACTTCTTCCTCTTCCGACAGTGGTGCTGGTGTAAGCTTTGGTTTTTTGAATGTAATAACATTATTCTTCAGTTTGAAGAGATTTTCCTCTGGTACATTGGAGAAGGTGATTTTCTTCATACTATCAATCGGCTTCTTCGCAAAACCATAGGCCAGCTTGGCTTCTGGCACTGCTATCGCTTTATTAGCCTGCAAAGCCAGACTTATGCTTATCGGATCGGCAGGTACTGTGCTGTCTTGTGGTTGCGCATAAGTTGCACTGATCAATTAGAAATTTGAAATGAGTTAAGGAGAGAATTAAGAGCGTGAATGTTAGAGACTTACTCAGGTAAAGGATATGCGGGAATTGTCGACGCCGACGAGCAACCGCATGATGACGACTTGTAGGATAATGATGGTGTTGATGGCAGTGGTGCTGGCTTATAATAGTCACCTGTTTTCGGTGTTTCATAAACTGTTGATGTTGGTGGATAATAACTAGCACTTGGCGACGGCGCTGAGCATTTACATACTGAATTTTTCGGTGCTGGCTTCTATTTGGACGGAAAGTAGAAGAATGATGTTATTACTAGATGGATCGATGTAAAGCAACAAAAAGCGCGACAGACGCGTGCGTGTGTGATAAGAAATAAATAGAGACGAACGCAAGATTGTTGACTTAAAGCGCACGTTCAACGAAAATAATGATGATTTCGATGTTGTTTGTATGTTGATAATGTTAAGCAAAGAATGAGCATGATGTCGACACGAAGTACAGTCAAATGACGCATATGGAAGATGAACTACGCATATATGAATGTGGAAAATGATGACAGTTGAGCTACTCTTACGTATACTGGATGGTATGAACTATGGTAGAAATATTTACTAATCATTATTTAGTACTTATGTGCTTATGGGTAAATATTCAGTTTCGACATTTTCTAGATTAGTAAGACGTTTATGTAGACGCTTAATGCATTGATGCTTGGCGTTAATCATGGCTGCTAGTGCTTTGCGTTTTAGTAAATTATTCCATTTTCGAAACCAATGAAAAGTATCACGTACTTTATTACTGCATGGCTTGGGCAATGCAGCCGGTTCAACGAATAGCTTGTCGCAGGAACAGCTGTTGCCGATGGGTGTGAGGTCCAACTCTGGATTAAGACAGCCATGACGTGGTTTAGGCCGCACGAATGTGGGTTCCTTGCACTTGGCACAGTAATCGACGCCTTTCTCTTGGCAGACACAAGCGGCATTCACCTGTAGATACAGATATTATTCAATAATTTTAATGAAACTATTTCAAAATTCCGACTTAACAGCCGTATTTGAATAATATTTTTTATTTGTTTTCGTTTTTTTATGAATGTTTAACACTTTTCATTAAACTCACCGCTAAAATGAACACAAAAATCAACAAAAGTCCATAGCATATGGATTTCGGTGACATTTTAATAAAACGTTCTTCACAAATTGTGGTCTCATAAACAATACATATAGACATAAAAAAATGTCAACTCTTTTCAACCGCACCGTATATATTTTTTTATAATAACGACTTTTTCCGTTAAATTACTTCCATCCAAAGCTCCGATGTTGCATAGTCTACCGCCGTTCTGTCTTTGAAACGGTTCTAAAAATGTTTGTTGTTTATATAACGTACCATTATTCTGATCTCTAAATCTGCCATATGCATCGTCCATTTGCTTCGTGCAGAATTGCGTGCTTCGAATTCTCGTTAAATTAGATAAAACTTCAGTTTGCTCTAAGCCAAGTCTTCAGCAATAACTAAGTGCATGCATACATATATACATACAAGTATGTATATAAAAAGCTGAAAGTTGGCGTAGGTGAGCTTCAGCGCTTTATTTATTCGCTGCTGAGTGAAGTGGTGTCTCTTTGTAAACAAACCTAAACGTCAAAAAGTTTCATTAATACTTTCTTGCAGTAAGGTCAGCTAGAACTTATGAATTACAATGTGGGATTGAGCAAATAAATGAAAAGCACATATATTTCCGTAAGACCTTGTTCTTTTACACTAAGGTATTCTACATGCTTTTCTAAACTGGGGAGTTTTCTACTTATTATTGATGGTTAAACTAAAACATCCTTGGTTGTTATTACCTCTAGTATTGTGGAATCTCGAAGTAACCCCTTAAGATTTTATAAGTACATATGCAGTCTCGGAGTAGTGAATGTCAGTAATGTCTCCTTGATTTCCAAAATTCAATAGTATATAAAAGATCTGTTCACATTCATAGCGTTCAATTTAAAGCTAACCTTAACAACCGACGCCAATATTTTGAGTAATCGAAACAGCATGCTTATAAGTCAAAGAAATCACTATAGTTTCCCTTATATCTGTAAAAAAAATTGTTAAATCCATCTGTATAAAAAAAAATAATAATATTGCCAAAAAAGTTCTTGCGATTACAATAGCAATGTGGGCATTAAGCTTCAGCTGTAACTAAAGGGCGATCCATTTCGAGGTTTCCTACTTTTTTTTAGGAAAACACACAGAAACTTCAAATTTAATGGCGAATTATCATTCGAGAGAACATTCTTTAGCATCTATTTTTTGAAGATTATCTCTTTCAAATGTTGGTCTCGGCTGCTTCTCAGATGGTCCATCAGTTAAAACCAATTTTCGATGACTCGTTCGAGCATTTCCACTAGTAACTGGCGAATGACATGTGTGATGTTTTGCTCCAAGGCCTGAATCGAAGCGGGATCGCCCGCATAGACTTTAAACTTTACATATACCCACAGGAAAAAGTCTAACGGTGTGATATCACACGATCTTGGTGGCCAATTGATCTGCCCAAAACGTCAAATTACCTGCTCACCGACGTGTTCTCTCAATAAATCCATTGTTTTAAGTGATGTATGGGACGGTCGCCGTCATCATTTTTGAAGAAATATGGACCGATGATTCCACCGGCCCACAAACAAACCAAACCGTTGTTTTTTTCTGGTTGAAACGGCAGCTCTTGAATATCTTCAAACCAAATTTGGCAATTTTTTTTGTTTACATACCCATTGAGCCAGAAATGGGTCTCATCGCTAAACAAAATTTTGCTCGAAAAAGTCGAATCTTCTTGGAATTTTTCAAGAGCGGGAAGCGATGACGCTAGGCACGGTCGAGCGGCATCAGTTCTTGGAAAAGTTATATTTTATATACTTTCAATTCCAGATCTTGATGTAAAATGCGTTCTATACGTCCGTCCGATTTGCTGTGACGGCGCCGAATCGACTCTCCGAGGTCTTCGTGCACACTCTTAGCTAAGGCTGCTATATTTTCTTCACTGCATGTTGGACATGGTCTATTCGGTCGAATATTATCCAATAATGAATGCTAGATCTGTAGAAGCTTGCGAAACATATACTTTACAGAAGGTGAGTTTTCGTAATAAAGTTGAACAATTTCTAAACGTTGTTCAGGCGTAAGTCTTTCTATGATGAAATGATGAACAAAAATAACATGACAGCTTGACACGCTGTCAAAAAAAATGGCTATTGAAAAAATCTCTACTCGGATCACCTGTTAGAAGACAAAACCTCAGATCGCTTTGATTTTTTGCTTATCTTTTGTGTATGTTTCTTTGTACAATGAATTTTCAGTTTTTCGACATTTCTGTTTTGAGTAAAATTCGCCATTTTGTTAAATATAATTGTCATTGTCAATAATGTCAGTTTACCATATGCATAAGTATGTGCACTATAACGAAGAATAATTCGTAAAAACGATTTCACTTGTCAATGCTTCTTTAAATCTGGCTTTTTGGCGGTTTTTTCTTTAACTGTTTCTTGTCCATATACTATTTATATATGTACCATATACGTTATATATTTAATTAATTCTTTAACGTAATTGCACACTTACCGCCAACAGATTTGTTCTGTAAGTACATAGCAGAAAAGTCAGCTCTTAGACTGAGGGAATGAATCCTTCCTTTTAGTCGCCAGTAACAAGGGGCATTCTATGATACTTATAGTCTCCGTTTCTTTCCATTACCAAGACTTTTCGAAACCCTACAGAGTTGAATCTAAATTCTGCCCCAATATTGCCTTCCCTTCCCGAGAAGAGTGGGATAGGGACGAGGTAGACAAGTGCGAAAAGATAAGCATCCATACGGATGATTTCAAACTAGCGAACCGACTGACAGGTAGTCTCTTCTCTGCTAAATTAGATACATAAATCGCTTTTCATCTACCACACCGCTGTAGTGTCTTCTAGGCGGATTTTACAGCAATTCAAGAATTACTTCTTGCTCTGACAAGGAGTGTACGAACAACGAGGAATATATTTTTATATAATAAAGATTGCCAGGCGAGATATCACTAAAGTCTCTGAGAGTTTCATCTAAGTTAGTGAAAGAATACCTTGATCTTTTAGTGGATCTAACATCCTACTTCACAATAAACTAGCAATGGGTTTCAAGACATAGTGGTATACCAGTGAACTGTGAATGATAACGAAACCAATGATATAAGAACTAGGAGTACTAACAGGTCACTGCCTAATAGGCAAACATGTTAATTGATTAGGAACGTCATATAACGACTATAGCTGTCAGGACATACATAGAAGATGAGGAAACTATCAAACATCTTCTATGCGAAGAGTCGCAACTATCGTTCATCAAAAGCACGGGGTGGTTCAGAGAGAAACAAATATAGTACCTAATAAGTTTTGTATGTATTGGGCAATGTAGATATGAGTTTGAATTGTTTTTCTGGTTTTTTTTATACGAATCAAAATTTGTTTAACAAATTTCTTTGTTTGATAAGAATTTAAAAAAATCGAAGATATTCTTCAGTTGCCTTTCTTGTGAACTTTTGTGTAACTATTGAAGTGTTTTGATTGAATATCTTTGAAATTTTTAGTCCCTTTTTTAATTTTATACAGCAATTTGAGGTTAAAGACGACATGTACTTTCCTTGTCTATGAGTTGATGACCTTATCTAAAATTCGCCACTTTCGCACACAAACCATTTAAATTCGACTACTTTTTAAAACACGTGAAAGTTTTTTAATGAAAAGTTTTTGTCGGTGGAAAGCTCAAACTCTAAAGCTTCTACTGTGTCTAACTATACACTGATAACTTTTGTGCGAAATTAACTCTTTGAAAGCCCTACAAATTTTCATAACATTAAAACAACACATTTTTCGCTTTCTTTTTCCTTCTCGCCATCTTCGATGTCAGCAGAAAGAATTTCTTGTATTATTTTATTTATGTAATCATCGTTTTCATTAGCAAAATCACCATCAGTTAGCCGGGTCAACAATTCAGCAATTATTTTTAATGAAATATTATCACACATTATTTTGGGAATAGTGGATGTGAGATAATATTTCATTAGTGCTCCTCATAAGTTGAAAGTGTCGTAGTAGTCGACATCATGTCCTGAGATAAAGGACATTTCCTGCAGAATATTGATCAACTTGAGCGAAGATTGCTTGGCGCTGACACGTGGCAATTTCAGTAATTTTTCATTAATATTCAAATCTAACAAATCGACCAAATTGTTATTCAAATCCAATTGTGGCTTGTGTGTTTCCATAATGCCCGGCGAATAGCTGATAACATTGACCCCATTGCGACCCTCTTCATTGGCCATTGACCGGAAGTACATATCACGTGCCTTAATGCAAGAGCACATCAATGCATTGAAAACGAATGGACGGATCATCAAACTCGATGTGATGTTGATGACCAGTTTTGGTGTCTTCGAAAGTTGTGGTGCCGAAAGGAAGGCCTGATTTAGCGCAACTGGCGCGTAGAGATGTTCCTGTACGAAGGATAACCATTTGTCGGCTGGCTCAGGTTCCATCAATATATCAGTTGCCAAAACGCCCTCATTATGTATTATAAATGCGAGTTCGAAATCACAGCTGATATTGCTGTACTTTTGTAAGATAGCTGCGAGTAGTTGGCCGAAGTAAACACCATTGGTCTCTTGCCACGCCTTAATGGGCCAGCAAATTACGTTAATATCACGTTCAAGGAATTCGATTTCTTTTTTCACTTCCTGCATGTTTTCTTCAGACACGTCGATGAGTATAGCCAATGAGCCGGCGCTATATTGGCGACACATTTCGATGGCCAACGACTTGCCCAAGCCATTGGAAACGCCACTTAGTATGAAGAATGTGCGCTTGCTTAAATCCTGTCTTTTTGAGGACATGATTAGTTTTTGTTGTGTTGTGTTTTTTTTATTGCTATAAACACTCAGTTTCTTAGCACTTTCACTTTGCTTCACCGCTAATATTTATTTGTAAGTCCTTTGCGTATGAAATAATTTAAATTCAAACAAGATTTACTTTTTTTAAAGTCAATTAGTTGAGTTGTTCGACCACCTTAGACTGCACAGTTGAACTGAGAATGAACATAGCTCGTCTTAGGCTTTTTAAAGTAGAAATGGTAGGCGAGGCAGACAATCGAGTCAAAGGCGAATCAGTCATAGACATAGGGGAATCGTGTTGCCGAGCAAATAATCTGAACATGAAACCGGTGATAAGCGGCGCAATGCTGATAAGCAAGCGTGTCGTAATTGGGTTGGAGACTGAGGTCCATATTTGTTCATTGATTCGCGAACACAGTGAAAGCCCCAATAGACGGTCGTTCCAAAAAGCAGGTACATATGTATGCCTTCTTGGTGAAGTTCAACAATGTATTTTTTCATTGATTTTTATTGAAATACATGCAGTCTTCTTTCTTTTTGATTTAGGTTTATTAGTAGTATTTTTCCGAATTTAAATCGAATTAAAAAACATTGCGAAGAAAAACTTATTTGAATTTATGCTTGAATTTTGTAAAGTCGTACTTTTTTTTTTCTTTCGATTATATTTGTAATTTTAATAAAAAAAATTTCGTCAACTCTTTAAGGCGATATCCCTTATGAGTGGCCGTAAAGTAACTCGTTGTTCGCTTATGTGAGCTTTCACTGTTACTTCATAACAGTTACGACAATATTTTTATGGGAGCGTGGCGCGCTTGAAGATGTTTTCAATCAGTTTACATAATTTAGAATTTTTTTTATTTTTTTGCGGCAGATATATATACATATATATGTATATATGTATGTATGTATGTGAGTTTTTACATATACATATGTAATATGTTAAGAATAAAAAAGTAAATATACATATATATATATAAGACCTTATATGTTCGTTAAAAAATAAAACATCTTTCATATTAGTATCTTCAAATCTTAAAACACAAATATTATTTTATATTTTGTAACAATCCAAAAAGAATGGATTACTTTTATTAATAATAATGGGTTTAGATAGATAGATAGTAAAATTGAGGCTTTGCACTGCGACCTATGGTCTATTGTGCCCTCCCCTACATCACAAATGGTCACAAATGTCCAGCAACCTGAACAATTCCAGGAGCCTGCTGGACGCGACTGAGGTGATGTGATCCCTGTCTACTTAGATGGAACCTAGGACCTTGAGCTTGCTTCCGCAAATTGCTGAGCAATCCAGAATCAGGTGTTCTGGAGTTTCCTGTTTCATGTCGCAGAACCGGCAGTTTGCGCAAGAGACTATGCCCATGATAGACAAGTGCTTCCTAAGCGTGTAGTGCTCAGTACAGAGCGCGACAAGGAGGCCGAATTTGTACCGGGGGAGGTTGATCATTACCTTAACACTTACAAGGTTGTACCCTCCCAGAAGTAGCTTGGCATAGCGCATTCCTGCTGCCTTCTACCAATGCTGTGCACTCCCCACTCTCTCCTCCATGCGGAGAAGCTCATTTAAAGTGTGGGTCCCCACTGCAATGCATGGTTGTGGCCCCTTCATCCTGGACACTGCCGCAAAGTGGGCTAGTTTGTCGTCCAGATCATTGCGGGCTACCATTTTATGGCGCGGCATCCACATTAGGAGTACCTGGTTGCACACTGATAGGCGGTTGAGCCTTCCTATACATTATTCCACTAAAAGCGATTTAACCTCATGCGCTGAGATCGCCTTTAGTGCCGCTTGACTATCACTAAGTATAGCGATAGTTGTGGTGGAGATTGAGTTCTGCACACTGACTTATAGCAAAGACTTCTGCTTGAAAGATGCTCGGAAACAGTGCCTTCCGGTGTTTTCGATCTGTCAGTGTACCACTGGAAAGCGCTGCGCAGTAGTATGTCGAGCGTGGAATCTTTCCACTGCGACTTACTACCGAGAGTAACTCTGAACTTCTTTGTAAAATTAACCCTCTTCCTAACGACGTCCCATAACATCTTTGCGTATATTTTGTCGTTTTGCTCATTAACAGTTTTTTTCAACAATGAACATGTTTTCATCTGTGAAAGAGTACTTTAATTAATGGCCGTTATCCTAACCACCACAGAAGAATCCACTTGCATTTTTAAGTCTAATTTGCCTCAAGCATGCTATTAGATGATGTTCAGGCGGCAGACGATAGGCTTTCATGTAAATATTATCTCTAATCTACATCTTGACATTGATCTCTACTCTCTACCCTTCTCTTTATGTCATAAACTGTAGACGTTTTGGAAAAACGATTGGTACAGAAACATTCTCGAAATAATTAAGTTTTTTTTTTAGTTCTAATTTCGCTTTTCCACACTTATGTAAAACTGGTTGTTTATTGCAATACAATTTTCTTTAGCTCCCCGCACCACTAAAGTACATAATTCTGTGCAGGGTATTCTCACTGCGCATAAAAGAAGCTTTGGTATAGGGCATAGACCTCGCTCACGTGCATGTTTACATCTATACACGCATACATACATACTTTAGCGAGAAATCTTGAGCATAAATTTAACTTCGGTTTTGTCAGCGTATAAGTGACTCATGCTCGTGTGCTCCCGCGAAGTGTTCAAATCAGTGAAAACCTTTTTTACGATGCGTGTACTGTACCGTTATTGCGTTTCCTGTTGTGATTTTCTGATGGAACAAATAATAATATGCATGTATGTACGTATGTTGATTAAAATGGTGTTTTGGCTGTTTAAAGCAAATTATTAAAACGAGTGTCAATAACATACTTGGAACTGTATGGGTTATTGTCTAGCTGCTGCTGTTGCTATGTGGGGTGCTAGTGAAGTATGATTTATAAATATTTTTAAATCAAAAGTACAGAAACTTATAATACATATTTTTCCCATGATATACAGACAATTCTGTGAAATCTAGCTTTGTTCTTTTTTATTCCAGCAATTGGGTATTTGTTTTCAAGTTAGACGTCGCCTTATCTATTGTACTGCGCTTCGATTTCTTCCCCGAATTTTTAGTTGAGTGCATTGTTTTCTAATTTTTCTTTTTACGCTAAGTCCTTGGCATAATTTAATATTTTTCATGGGACGTGCTTATTTTTTATATGATTGATAATATTTTGCCAATTTTCACAAAGTTGGAGTCTGTTTATACTGTTTTTTTATTTTATATTACAAAGTGCCCCAAATATTATGTTTTCAATCAAGTAAACAATGTGACCCAAATAATTGGACTGAAAACAAGTTTTTCAAATGTTTATTCCATGGTTCCTCCGCGTGTTAGGTACAATTAATAATTATACATCCCGATGGGGTTTTCAAAGCTTCGTATATTTGTTTGTTGGTGTTAAGATCTTAAGATCTTGTTCCATGAAATATAAATTGATTTCGGGTTGAGAATATTCTACTTTTATGTACTGCCTTTACAAACTTCTCGCTGTGAATATTTTTAACGATATTTCATTTGTACATCTTTAAATTTTCTGAAGTGCCTTCAGTGAATTTTGGTTTCGGCTCATTTTTGGAGCGCCATCCGCTAGTTTGGGGGACATTTGCGACCTCATATACATAAACCCACGTTTCGAAACCAGTAATGATGCGTTTGATTACTGTAGGCTCCTCATCTACGTTGTCAAGCATCTCTTTTGCGACCTCTATTTGACGACGTGTGAAAAAAGTTTCAGGTTTTTTAGAGGGAATCTAGTATTGAAACGCATTCTAATCAAAACATTAACCAATCGTCGTGTTGGACGATTTTCAGGCACAGTTTCTTTAACTTTTCGATGTTCTCGTCATTAACAGAAGTGGATGGACGACCCTCATGAGGCTAATTTTCGTTGAGTTTCACCCAAGTAGTTGTATTCCCCAAGAAACTTCTGCAACATTTTCAACGATTCCGTAGTCGCAATTGGATTTAGAAACGCACAATTTCATGCAAACTTGTTCAGTTTTATTCCATGGTAAAATAGTTGTCCAATTCCAAAAAATTGTCAAAACAATATCAATATGCACCTATCTATTAATTTTCATTTCTGGCGAATAATTTTTTATAATCCCTAAAAGGTAAACTTCTCCTTAAAAATCCGTTTTGTCTCGAAATCGGTTTCAGACCCATATATTCTAAGGCAAAGCTGTTCAGAATGATCGCATTGCGACTTTAAAAAATATCGACCCGCTTTAATGAATATATACCCATATGTATGAAGAATATAACAACTTTTAAATTTGAAAGTGATAACCTTTTAGCTTTAAGAGCCAATCACTTCAAGATTACTTTTCACTCATTCATATACATACGTATGTATATGTACGTGTATAAGTGTGTATTCAGTGCAATCAACGCGCTTACTCAATAACTCTCAAAGCATTGACCGTTTACAACAACCACGGCCCCCTTGCTATAGATACCTATACTCGTGTGTGCTATGATTCAGCTTGGTTTGGCAGCTGCGCTTTGGAGTGAAATTCGTGAATTTTATTGCTGTTGGTGAAGTACCAAAACGAAGGTCAACCGCTAAACTCATTGTAGCGTAAACAGCTGGCAGAGAAGGCAAACATTTTTCAAATTTGTGCAACAAGTTGTAATATTTTGACAATCATCACTTGTCTCAATAAGTGCAGTTCAAAAAATTTTACACAAAACAGTCATAAAAACATATAAACACGAAATAAATTACAAGCAAGAAAAATCAAGCGAAAATGGTATTGGATTTGGAAAAACGTACTTATCTATTTGTAACAGGCGCATCACGTGGCATTGGACAGCGTATGTCCATTGAAGTTGCAGCCAAATTGAAGCCGGGTTCTATAATCGTGCTCTTGGCACGTAGCGAACAAGGTTTGTTAAACACAAAAGAAAGCATCGAGGCATTGGGTAATGATTTGAAAGTGTATACCTACTCGACCGATCTGAGTCTCGTCACAGCAACACAATTCCGCGAACTGTTGGAGAAGTCATTGAAAGGAGTAAAAATAAGCGACTTTGAACGCGCATTTATCATACACAATGCTGGTACAGTGGGTGATGTGTCGAAAAGTGCCGTGGACGTGTCCGACGCCAATGTTTGGCAACAATATTATTATGTGAATGTTTTCTCTGTGATCTCGCTGAATTGTGAGTTTTTCCGTGTTTTTAGTGGTACACCCAAAGTGGTGGTGAACATCACATCAAAATGTGGCATTGAACCATTTGCATCGATGAGTTTCTATTGTTCCGGCAAGGCAGCTAGGGAGATGTATTTTCGTGTTCTCGCCACCGAACAAGCATTGGATAATGTGGTTGTATTGAATTATGCACCAGGTGCAATTGATACGGAAATGACAGAGCAGGTTCAGCGAGAATCAACCAATAAGGAATTGGTTGGTCTTTTCAAAAAGCAACGAGATAACAAAACAATGTTAACTCCAGAACAAACAACGGCAAAATTCCTACAGGTGCTACAGGAGCAAAAATTCAAAACTGGTGATCATGTGGACTACTATGATGAGTGAGAGAATACAATTCAAGTATGCAAAATCACAATATAATGCAGGGAAGTGCTACTTAGGTCAGTCTCAAATTTTAGCAAACATTTACATTTAGCTCTAAATAATTGTGCAAAATATATACAATAATTCGGGTGTACATAAATTATAAATAAATATAATGGAAAGCATTTTCGGAACTTAATATAAATTTGTTTTATTTATCAAAACAATTATATTTATAATAATTTAGTTTCAAGGATTTTAGTCAACTATCGTTACTTATTTCATCAATTATTTTTATTCTTAAATATGCTTATTAGTGTTTTAGTAAACTTGTCCTATGTTACCACACATTCGCTTTTGTACGCTTACTTGTAAACTAATTTATATAATTTCCATTCATTTCCGCAAATATGCTTTGCACCAGTTTAAAAGAAATCTGAGGCACGCAATCGTTTTGTAGGAATTTTCAGCAAATCATCGGTTAATGTTGATTTGCCACTACTAATCTGTTTCGGCGTGCTTGGCGCGGAGTTGGTGCCAGCGCTACCTGATGGTGTTTTACGGGCTTTTGGCATTGGTGCGGCTCTGTGCATAGCTTTGCCTGGTGTACGTTGTGGTGTGGGCATAAGCGGCGTTGTATTTAAACCTAATTTGGAAGTGGCTAGTCGTCTTGCTGCCGGTGACATTGAAGCCAATCGTTCCATATTTGAACGTATGAATGGTGAATTAATATTCTTACGTGCTGTATCAGCGGCCCTTTGCTTTTGCGCACGCATCTTTTCACCAACTTTTTCAGCCAAAGCCAAAGCAATATTTTCACGTCGTGAATTTTCAGTAATTGTGAAAGCAGGTCCCACATTTGGACGTACTGGTGTGTCAGAACCATCTAGCCGAAAGGGTGTACCTTCAATTTCACCCCACGTCATGAGTGGTGAAAATGCTTCACCTGGCCGTGGCGAAGGCGTTTTCACTAGACTGAAACCACGCACTTGAGGACCTTCACTCTCGTTTCCGGGTGTTATGACGTTGCCATCTAAGCCAATTTTATTCATAAGCGCTTGTGATTGGGATTTAACTAATTCGCTGTTTGCCTTTTGATTAGCTGTTTCAGCAAAAGGATTTGAATTGAGGCGTGTAGCATTGTGCTTTATTATTTCGCGCCTTTTTGCAGCTTCCACACGTTCTCTCTCGGTAAGATCTACACCATCGGGGATGTACATAATGGAGTTTTTATTTGTGTATGACCAAGTTTCAATCTGTAATAATAGAAGGTCAACATGTGAAAATTTGATAAGCTATATGGTCGTAAATACATGATTTACCTTTCTTAAAGGATCGGGTTCTTCAAACTGTTTTTCAATTGATGGCAAAGTTAAAGCGCGTGCTAATTTATCGGCTGACAACTTTTCTTCATTATAAAGCACGGCAAACTTTTGTCGCAATTTCTCGTCAGCAGTATCTATGATTTCTTGGAAACTATAATTGTCCTCGCTGGTGTAATGCTGTAAAAATGAATCCAATGAATGTTTGTCTGATATAGACTTAATTCCCTCGTCTATTCTTGATGTTTTAGAAGAAATGGATAGAGTGGATTTGGGTGTGTCTGAAACATCATTGCTATCATGTCGCGGTGTCACAATTCCATTCGCACTTGCTGGTGTCTCAAATGTAGCTGGAGACATAGCTGTAAATTAATATAAAATAAGTTATAGATATTCGTTATAAAAAGTATACACATATCTTTCCGACAGATTTTGTACATACAGCTTCTGTCGGTTGGTCTGCGACCACTGTATTTGGCCCGTATTGCTTCCATTTGTGCATAGTCTTTACGCTCCATCGCGTCCAAGTAGTCATTCTGTGCACGCAATTTGTCCAAATGTGGAAAGAAATCCCGTTGAATAATTTTAGAAAG
The DNA here is from genome assembly GCF_024586455.1 of Bactrocera neohumeralis. Lineage (NCBI taxonomy): Eukaryota > Metazoa > Arthropoda > Insecta > Diptera > Tephritidae > Bactrocera > Bactrocera neohumeralis. The sequence goes on from NC_065922.1 coordinate 28,001,906, forward strand.
CTCTTCGATGTACATTTCCTCTGTGAGTATTTTTTGTTTAGTTTTTTTGCGCACTGCTCCGGACAGAGGAACTTTGAAGTCTTGCAAACCCTTGTCACGTTCCTTAAGTTTCACAAGAGCTTGACTTCCAGGTGTGTTTGGCGTAGATGGTTCACTCATTTTATTTGTTTTTTATTATTTATTTTTTTGGAACTAGAATTATTGCCAAAAATTATGCGTATTTCACAAACAAACGTTTAAGTAGTAAAATGTTGGATGATAGTAGCAGCAGCTGATTTTGGTATTTACAGTGCTGCCAAGTTCGCACTATCACATGGGTGGGAATAGAAATTATTGTGGATCGTATATTGTTGTTGTATAAATTGGCGGAAATACTTGTAGTTGTGTTTTATCCAATGTTTGCGTTCACAGTTAATAAATTTTATATTTTGTGTTTAAATATGTGATTAAGAGTGTTATCTTGTATATAGGTGCTATACTATTTGTTTAGCAACATCCAGAATGTAAAAATGTAAGTGACTTGTTACAATTTTTAACATTCTTTTACAAATGGAAATTCATAGAAGTAGATTACAAATTAGGAGAAATAAGCTTTGCAATTATATACATACATATCTATGTATGTGTGTACAGATATGAATTGTCTTGAAATGGGTTAGTTGTTGTTGCAATGGGTACCTTACACCCGTTTGTATGGAGTTTTAAGGATTAGATAAGTTGTCATCGACGTCATCCAATGGCAGGCCTGTTTCGTCGGATTCGGACCAAAGGGAGAAGGGTGTTAGATAAGTATGGTTAGCAAGGCATAGGAGGCTAGTGTTATACGGATACCCATTGCACGCTGGACACTTATTTGTTATGTCAGGTTCTATTCTGGATAAGTAGAAGTTTAACAGTACAGTATCCAGCTGCGCAAGGGTCACTCTAGTTTCTTGCGGCTACTCGAGCTCTTCGTTTGCAATGGATGGTGGTGAAATGGGATAGTGTTGGTAGTCGATTCTTCATACCATTGTGTATATTTGGTTGTAGGCATTCTGATCTTTGTAGACTAGTACAGAAGCCTTTGAAAATTATAAAAAGAAAGAAATTTATAGTAGGATGAAACCATCGCAACCGATTAAATAACAAGCATTAAAGTAAAAATAATTTATGGGCGATCTGAGGTCGGGAAAAGGGTAGGGGAGGCGTGGTCGAATTTTTAAGGGTTAAAAACGGTTTATCTCGATTTCTGGCAAAACTATGAGCCCTATGGAAAAAATTATATGACTATGTTGTAGATAATTAAAATATCAGTAACTTTTGTACATATATAGACTTTTTTTTATACATAACCTCGACATTTTTGTGAAAAATTTAAATATCCATGTTTATGGTTTTTTATTTTCATCTTCTACCCACTTTCGTTCATTCACGAAATTTTGAGTAAACTTACTTACTTATGTCCCGAATACAAGTTATTTTTTAATTTAAAATATTAGGAAAGGAACCTTATATCGACTTAGAAGCAAAAAAATTTTAATCAAAAAATCTCAATTCCAAATTTCAGATATTAAAAAGAAAACCAGTAGGCTCTATGTTTGCTGATATTTCTACTTTCTGATGGTTTACAAAATATATACATTACTGTGGTAATTTGCTTAGAAAATGAGGAAAAAGACACCACTTTAACCGTGTTTATCTGTCTGTCTTTCTTTATATATGTATGCCAAGTAGTCCCACAATTTTTTAGATGAAGTTTTCCTTTCTCTCCAAGAACCTCATCTGTCGGACCAATGTAGCATATAGCTGTCATACAAACCGACCAATTCAAATCAAACTTTTTTATTTGACAAGATACATATGTCTTTTCACGAAATTTGGAAGACATTATTGTTGAAGTTAATACTTCAATCTTCGAATATTGTTTGGATCTGTTCACTATAGCAAATAGTTGTCATACAAACTGTGAAGGGTATTATAGCTTCGGTGCAGCCGGAATTTATTTTCTTCTTGTCGATTTGAAGCTGATCCCGCAATTATTTTCGGAGATACGAACTATTTGTAAGAATTTTTTAACTTAGTGTAATCGGTTAAACGCTTTTTTCTCGAAACGTTCGATGTAAAACTCTCATGCGACTATTATTTTAGATATATGTATTTGACAGATAACGATCGAAGAAATAACAAAAAACTATTTTTTTTTTTGTGAAAAATCAAAATATTAATTGTAAACAAAAAAATCTTGCTCACTGCCAGCCACTTTTTTCGGAAGTTTCCCTGAGCATCGGCTACGGAATCAAGCGAATCTAAAATTTTTCAAATGAGTCACCGATTATAAAAATAATAAAAAAAATATGTATTGCTCTTCAGAAAAAGTCCACAAAGAAAAGTGTATTTTTTGACTTGAAATTTTTGTTTAACCTATTAAACCTAACACTTTATAAGAAGAGCACGGACAAAGCAACAACTAAACTAGCTACCAACTTCTAAGCAATGATATAATTCGAAATAAAGCAATCTGATTTAGATATTAAGATGTTTCATCGAAACTGATAAGTATTAAAAAATTTATGTACTCCGTTTTATGAGTATCCAGTCGTCGAATGTCACTGCATGCCAAACTTGCTACTCCATACACTTCCATATTTAGTTGAATATCCCAAAAAGTTTGGTCGTAAAACTTTCAATACCGCAATATCGAAAATGTTTTGTCAACTCCAACAACAACAAAGCCACTTACTGATCTCCGCAGCAAACAGGAAGGAAAATTTGTATGAGTTCCGCCAGTAGCGCAAGCAAACAAAAACATACGAGCATCCAAACGAATCACAAATCTGTTAACAGTTGGCAATAATATTCTCATAACTTCTGGTGTCCCTTTTATGTGCCTTTCTTTCATTTCATTGCTATTTTGAGTCGAACGAAGCGACAGTGTTGTGCTCGGCATTTCCAATTGGAAGCAACCGAGGGCGGAAAGTCACAACACACGCGATCAAATGCAGCTGTATGAATGTGTGTCTGTTTGTGTATGTGCGCGGAGTTGCTTTTATTGTTTGCATATGCCTATGAATAGGAAACAAGAGAAAAACATTTCATTCACGTCATCGATGGCATTAATTTTCGAACATTTCATCACTCTCAAAGCTGCAACAAAGAGGCAGGATCGAGCCAATGAAGCTACCTTATGGTTTAAGAGTTGATGGTGCAGCATGCAACATATGAAAGGGCAGTGCATATGCCACACACATTTGTAGACTGCATTTGTATGACACCCAGAGGCCCAACTGCAGTTGTTGGTGCCTGCGAGCAGCAGCCAGAGCGCCTCCACTTTTAATTGCTTTTAACTTCCTATTGCAAGCCCAAATAGACTTGCACTGCCAAGCGTATTGGAAGTGATTATAAATTTTCGATGGCTGCTGCTGTTTGCTTGAATTTGAATTACGCGCTCAATTTCCGATGAATTAAACCGCAGCATTGCCCGCCTTGCCTGGTGTTGTGACAATGATGTTGAAGCCAGCCGCAAAGTATAACCGAAAGTGAGCAACCAGAAGTAGTTGTAGTTGGTTTTGTTGTGGTTGTGTGCTGGCGCATGCCATTATGCGTCGCGCGCTAATTGATGAGCCAAAGTAAATGAACGGTGGCCGCAATTTGTTGTGCATTCTTTGATTCCTATGGTAGCGCATGCAACAAGTACATTGATAAATTGTTAAAACAAACGGCATAAATATTCGGTATATGCCAAGTGTGTGTGTATGTGTGTCTGTGCGAAATAAATGTTGCTGAAATTGTCAGCAGCAATGATGCGACGCACCAGCAACACTTTATAAAAAACGAAACAATAAATAAATACCCGCCACACACACATACATACTTATGCACATAGCTGCCGACTACTTAGAGGCTTAAAATGTGTCCATTTTTCGCTATAAAAATGCATAAATTTCGTAATTTGCTGTTCACGCCTCGTAAAAAAATGCCATTTAACTTTGTTGTAAGTAGCTGTGACAGTAGTTGCAACATTTATCAGTGGTTGTCACAAAGGGGTGCCACACATACATACATACATTCACAAATACATATGCCGCACATATATGTTGCAAAATCAAATGCAGCGTCCACACTTGGCGAACGCTGTCAACGCTTAGCAGGAGGCAAGTGCAAAACGAGAGATTGCTTGAAATGTGGCACAATCAGGTCGATAGAAAGAGATCATTCTTTTTTTCTTGTACTCAAATGGTGTTGAAATTGTCTAAGTGTTTTCAAAGGCTTTTCAGAGGATACAATCTTGGCATTAATAGTAAGCGGAGTTATTAAAACGCAAGCTTGTTTGGCGCTAAAAATTGGAAATTATAGATAATCCCAGATCGCACCTTTTACCTTTGGGAAGAATTTCCATGCAAAAACATTATTTTATCGGTCATTTTGTATGTCAGCTACATGCCATAGTGGTCCGATCTGAAGAATTTGTTTGGAGATTGTACCGTTCGTACTATTAAAGTACATGTATACAATAATCCATGCAAAATTTCATGAAGATGTCTTTTCAAATAAAAAGGTTTTTCATACAGGGACATGGTTTTGATCGCTCAGATTGTGTGACAATTATAAACTTCAGTAGTCCGATATCGGCTTTTCTGATTATAATCAGCCTCTTGGGTAGAAAAAGCAAAATTTCAGATCTTTATATGAAAAACTGAATGACTAGTTTTACGGATATATCAGCAGGCTGAGTAGTAGGCTGTAGTCAAGGGCGACAAATTTGAAAAGCCGACAAATTTTTGCCGAACATTTTTATTTCGATTTTCTGAATTTTAAAAAATAATATGCTAGGTACACTGAAAAAACAAATTTTAAAATGTTTACAGAAATTAAATTTCTTATCAAAATTGTCCGGAAAGTAATAGGAGTTGATTTAAAAAAATTTATTGAACCAATCGTTACAATTCTTTAAAATCGTTCAAAATAGGCTCCTTCTGCATCAATGCAATTGAAGGCGTCAAGGAAGGCTTCCTCCGGAATAGCCTTGAGAGCCGAAGTGCATGATGCTTGGATCGTCTCAAAATGCCTGCCTTTAATCGGTCTTTTCAGGCAAAGAAACAACGCGGCTGCGGAAGTGTTGGGATGCCGGCCTTGGTTAGGTAGCTGTTCACAAGAAAGGCGGTGTGAGCCGGGGCGTTGTCGTGGTGCAACTTTCAATAGGCTGTGACGTCTTGTCGGACACGATTGACCCTTCCTTGGTGTCTGTTGAGGACTTCCATGTAAAACTTGGCGTTGACGGTTTGTCCAGGAGGAACAAATTCATGGTGGGCGATGCCTTTGATGTTAAAAAAGACAATGAGCATCGTTTCCACTTTTGAGTTGCTGGTTCTTCCCTTTTTTGGGCGAGGAGACGCCGGAGTGTGCCACTCGGAAGATTGCCCCTTTGTCTCGGGATCATACTCAAAGATCCATGACTCTGTCTTGTGTCATGTCTCTGTCGCAGATTTACAGAGTTTCACACAGAATTTATTTGCGAACCTCTGCTTTAACGAACGCTGCATTTTCGACTTGCACCATCCACTATCCAGGTGATCGGAGATAACTGACCATGGATAAATCGAGTCAGCTCGTTACGCTGATATGTCAAGTGTGATCCATTTCGAGGTTTCCTACTTTTTTAAAGAAAAAACGAAAAACTTCAAATTTTATGGAAAATGTTATAATTTGAAAGAACATTCTTTGACATTTATTTATTGAAGATTATTTCTTTCATATGTTGGCCGCGGCTGCGTTTCAGATGATCCATCCGTTGAGTCCAATTTTCTATGACTCCTTTGAGCATTTCGACTGTTAACTGGCGAATGACACGCGTGGTGTTTTGCTCCAAGGCCTGAATCGAAGCGAGATTGTCCGCTTATACATTTCCACTTTACATATGCATTTCCACAGGAAAAAGTCTAACGGTGTGATATCACATGATCTTGGTTGTCAGTCGACCGGCCCAAAACGTGGAATTATCTGCTCACCGAAGTGTTCTCTCAATAAATCAATTAATGCGATGTGTGGGAAGTGGCGCCATTTTGTTGAAATCAATTGTCTGGCATCAAATAAGCGGTTGTCATGGCGCGATAATGGTCGCCATTGACGGAGACCACACCAAACCGTTATTTTTCTGGTTGAAATGGCAGTTCTTTGAATCTCCTCAGATTGCTCTTCGTTCGAATGTGGCAATTTTGCTTGCTTACATTAAGTCAGAATTGGGCTTCTATGTATACACTCTCACCTACGGTTGTTATATTTTCTTCACTGCGTTCTGTATGTGATCTATTCAAATATTATCCAATAATGAATGCTGGGTCTCAAGATGGGTGATGGTATTGCGAATAAATAGTACGCTCAGTGGGCCGATTATGTTGACAATAAGTTAAGCGGAGCATGCGAAACACATTCTTTGTGTGAATTTTCGCAATAAATTTCAACGTTTTATTAACGTCGTTCAGGCGTTAGCCTTTCCATGATGAAATGCCAAACAATACTGAACAAAAATAACATGATAGCTTGACACGACTCACGCGTGATCTGTCAAAAAAAGGCTATTGAGTACATTTACTTTGATCACCCGTTATTTCATGGGGTTTCCGGTCGTTTCATTACGGGTGCTACAAACTTCATGGCTAACTTAATTTAGCTTGTTCAGGATATAATTAGATTATGTGGAAACTGCCTGATAAATTTGAAGCTCTTCTCCCTCGCCACAATACCTTTTTCTCGCCTCGTTTCCTTTTCCAACTTAGCCTCTTCGGACTGAGCCACCGTTTTTTTCCGCTTGGTTTTACAGGCGTAATTGGCTTTATAAAAAAGACAACGTCCTCGAAAAGTTCACATCCGGACCCCATTGGAAACATGCTCTTCATTTATCACTTCATTATAGAATTGGGTTTAAACGTTATAATCTATACTAATAATCACCGTACCTGGCTTTGCAATGGCAACACTTTTGATGCTTACTTAACACAGTCTATTGTATGTTTTTGACAGTGAATTAAACACATATAAGGCTCTCCGAGATCTCCTGATAGCTGAATGACACACAATTCCCATAAAGATGTTGGACTTATTCAGTGAATGCTAATTCTTAATCATATTAACTCGTTCCCCTGCTGTGGTTATTATTAATAAGAGATCGTATCTTCCGAGGTCTTATCAATTATATACATTCAGGATTCCAATAGCGTGTGCAAACCCTCTTTTATTCCTAGTGGATTATGTTTCTTTACCTAGTGAGAAACATGCCTTAAAAGATTAGTGGTATGTAAAATACAATAATTAACTCGATCCGTTAAAAAACCCGCTAGAAATCAATCATTGAAAATGCCTTACACTTTGACTTTTTTTCGAAACATATCAAATTTGGCACAGTTGAAACATTATTTGTTGTACCGATTAATCCAACATTAACCAAATATCGAAGGTCAAAAATACTGCCGCATGAAAAGGTGCCTTAAAAGCGACCTCAAGTACAGGCGTTTCCTTTTTTATTGAGTAACTGTTGCATAGATAGTCAAGTAGCTAATAATTCTTTAACAAGCGTGGGCGTGTCTAACACATTGACTTGTGCACGCCGATTTACATTGTTGTAGCATACACACATACTAACACATGGTTTAGTAGGTATGTAAGTATGTATATGTGCTGGCAATACTTTGTGTTTACATTATTTATTCCATAAGGCAATCGTATTCCTTGCACACGCGTATTGAACCATAAAACCATGAAGGCACGCATGGTCTCCTCCCGGCCGCAGCATACCGTCCCTGAAATAGTATAAGCGTGTTGGCGCTCTGTCTACATAAAAGGGGTGCCACGCTCGACTCAACGACATTAAAGGTTGCACAGCCACTTGAACTTGAAATAGAAGCAAATTTTTGTGTATTGTCTCTTGTCAAAAAATACGATGAACGAAGAAAATTTATGGGTGTTTCAAAAACGAGCTATAAGATAAGATTTTCTACAGAGATTTTACAATTAGAAAGTAGAGACCTTAGGCTCGGGAATTAAGATAATGTTGAAATAATGATATAATTAAAATAATTGTGATAATTTATCGTTTGCACTTTGAAAGAGGTTTGGCGGAGCTTATTAATATGATTTTTGAGAAAATCATTCTTAAGGTAGAGCTCAAACGAATGGAACTGCGCTAATATATGATTATTGTCGAAAACAAATTTTACTGAAATCGCGGAAAACGGCTCAAAGGAACAAAGTACTATTTCATTAAAGAATGCATCATGCGACATATCAATAATAACTATGATAAAATAGCAATAATTTAGGCATCCAATTACTTTCGCCTCGATCGTACTCTAGGGATCTGGCCATCCACGCCTTTTTAATGATCTCAGATTTCATGAGAATGCTCACTGGGATGAAATTTAGCGGCAATGAAGAATTTGCCGGAACAGGCAAAGTTTAATACAAATAATAAACCGAACTAAAAATTGGTATTCAAAACCTGGAACGGTTTACAGGTGGCAACTTGTATAAAAGAATTTTCTTTGAAACGATATAAACTTTTCCGCCTTTCTGATATGTTTCTTTGCAAATCAGTCGGAAGTAACACTCAGGAGGAGATGTACTTGGCTTTACTTTGAAAAAATATATGGTTCTTTAACTATATTCGTCCGGTTTATCAAGAGACGGCATAACTCGATTATCATTCCATTGTTCCAATATTACGGATTTGCGGGGGAAGCTCTAGTTTTTTTTGTATCTTTTTCAATACATTTTGTTCATTTGAAGGGTAAACAACAATAATTTTTGTCACTTAAATATATCGAATTCTGTACCTGAAAAAGTCTTTTGCGAGTTTTCTTTATAATTCTTACTACTGTGATCAAATTGAAAGGTGAATTTTTAATTTATATTTCGCGTGTTTTTCGAATTGGTAATTTTTTTCTGTAAGTTGGTAGTACTGTTACTAGTGTTTGAGATACGAGTGTTTCAGAGAAGAGCGATAATGCACCATCTCATACTGCATTGGTTATTCGTGATCATTTCGCCACATTTTCAACTAATATCGGACCGCAACCACCGCATTCGCCTGATTTACCTTCATGTAACTTCTGGCTATTCAGCAAATTCACATGACCACTCCGAGGACATCGTTTTCACTCATTTGAGGATATAAAAGCTGAATCGAAGAAGGCTCCGATGGCCATCGCGGCGGAGGATTTTTCCAAGTGCTATGATGACTGACATAAGTGTATTGCAGCGGGAGGGGATTACTTTGAAGGTGATGAAATGGACAAAATTCACCTTTCAATTTGATCACAGTAGTATATGATGAAAACCTCAATCAAAAGCCATCGTATTTTAGCGTAAGTTTATGGTAGGTAACCATACCCTTGCTGATTTGCACCATATAAAAATAGTGATTTTGGCTTGCAAGACGAAAAACGTCCTGGGTGGCCAAAAAAGTTTGAAGATGAGGAACTGGAAGCATAACTCGATGAAGATTGATGACAAATACAAGAAGACCACGCAAAAGAGAGCAGAGTTACCCCAGTAGTAATTTCACAGGAAAGCAAGGAAACTCGAATCCAATACGATTTTGTATGCTTTGTTGTTTGAATGCTATAAATAATTTTGTTTTTGCATATGGATGTGACTGGTAATGCATTATAGATCGTAAATGCAAAAACATATTTAAATCCTAGGCAACCAACGGCAAAGTCGAAAATTCATGATGCCAAGATAATTCTCAGTATTTGGCAGGATCAGAAGGATGTGCTGCATTATGAGCTAAAACCGGACGAAACCATTAATGAAGAATGTTATTGGCCACAACTCATCACATTTAAACGAACAAATACCGAAAAACGCGAAAGGATGTGCTGCATTATGAGCTAAAACCGGATGAAACCATTAAAGAAGAATGTTATTGGCCACAACTCATCACATTTAAACGAACAAATACCGAAAAACGCTCGGGATATGCGACTAAATACGAGGCCATAACTTTTCACCACAACCCTCAATCTCATATTGCAAGACCGGTTGAAAACCATATGAAAAATAGTCGCTAGGAAGTTTTGCTTCACCCACCTTTGCCCTTTTCAATGCAAAACACCCTCATTGGAACACGTTTCATATCAGACCAGGCTATAAAAATTTGGCTTAATTCATTATTGACCGCAGCGCAGTCCTTTTGGGATATAATCCACAAATTTTATGAAAGATGGGAAATGCTAAAGCTTTAGATGGACAATACTTTGAACAAAATAGTTAGTGAAACGACTGTATATCAACCTCATCTTATAAAAGAAGAAATCCTCTTTAACATAATGCCTTCAAACTTCAATGCAATGTGAAATTAGCTATCCAAGAATTGACACCGGTGCACCACAAAACAATTCTACGACAACATGTAAACTCCTTCACTCAAATCCGTTATGCAGATAATCACAAAAATGGGTCACTGCTAAACGTCAAAAGGAGCAATGTGACACCGATGCTGGCTGTAAAACCATCAACCAGAAGGTAATTTTTGGATAAAGACCGGCGTACAGCCTCGAAGATTTACTGCTTACAAGTTCAATTCACTTAGAATCGATAAACCATTCAAAATATGCCGAAAGACCTACCGCACGCATGTTGCTGTGCAGTGGCAGTTCAGCTGTGAGGCGGCGGCTGTGGCACGATCGATTCATAGATGAGTTTCACAGGACTGCGGAGCCACAGTGACAAACCTAACAACACCAGCGCCAACTAAAACAACAATACATAATAACGGTGACATCTTGAAGTGATAGGGGAAATGTGTGATGGTATGTTTGTAAGTGTGTGTGTGGATAAAACGTGTGGCGTAACTCAAGTGGCTGAAGTGATCTGTGGCACTTGAAAGATGCTACACGTAGTCGAGCGAAAGTAGATTTTGTGATTTTAGTTTCATTTCGTTTTCGTTTTTTGTCATCAGATCTTTGTTTTGGCATTTTCGAATATGATACCAAAGCGTTATTTGTGTGACAAATGAGACGAGGTAAAACAAACAAATCTGTTTACACTCGAATTGCGATTTATGGCTAACTAGTATATAGAATCACTTTCAGTTCGCCATTCAGCGTTTGTCTGTTGCAGTAACAGATTATATATATAATAATATATACATATATACACATGTATGTGTGTGTCGCTCTTTACTTTGGCACTTATTTTGTTTTTCCAAGCCGTTTGACTAATTTCAGCGGATATGAGGACATTCGTTTTTCGACTCTATATTTTTTGCCGACAAACGCAGCCGAAGATCAGTAGGAAGCTAAAGTAATAAATAATTTTCTTTGTTGTTTTTTGGCGAGTAGAACAAATTATGTAACTTCTTAAGTCTTTAGAAATTGCATTTACCAGCTGTTGCCCTTAAACATATATTTTTTTATGAGAAGATATATAATAATTAACCCGAGTTTAAATATTGAACTTTTTATCATTAGTTCCATGGCATATATGTACATACTAAATATGAGTTTATGCTTCAAAAATATCTTTCACCTTATTTCAATACGTACATATGTATATTACTTTATTTGTGTTCTCTTGTCTATGTTTCGAAAATTGCCGTTACTAATGATTTAGCTGTCATTTTCAGAAATGTCACGCCAACACAAGGTTGATGCGCTTCGGATTTTTCGGAAGCGGTGTATATAATCGCATTTCACGTACAGTCAATCATTTTGGTGATTTTTGTTAAAATATAATTTTCAAAAATATACCTATATTTCAACATAATTTAATTTTCCAAAACCTTATTTTTGCTCACGGCAGGCATTTGGTTGTTTTAAAAAATACTAAATGCAATACAGATCTTTAGAAAGCCTTGACATTTTCCAAAAAAACGAAGTTCTAACACAATTTTATAAAAAAAAAAGTTTTATTGCCCTTTAGAATGCCCTACTTTAAGATCTGCCCACCTTTGCAGTCTAGAAAACTATTCTTCTTCTGCTTTAGACGTCCTTCCTTTCCTCTGTTTGGCCACTTGGAGATTCCAAGTGTAGCCAGGTCTTTTTGTACCTGGCCTTTCCAACGGAGTGGAAGTCTTCCTCTTGCTCTGCTTCCACCTGCGGGTACTGTGTCGGCCAGCGCAGCCGCTGTCTCTTAATTCGCTGAACTATGTCAATGTTGTCGTATGACTCGTACAGCTTATCGCTCCATCGACTGTGGTTTCCGCAGAGAGCTGGGCTATAAAGCAGACTTGCAATATGAGGTAGAGCATTGCCATGAAGAAAAATTATTGTGTCTAGTCGTGTTCATCATTAGTGGTTTTACCTGATTTTAGAAGCTCACAATACAGCATGCGCTTTTGATCTGACCAAATACTTTGGCGATATAGATAGTCGGCTGGTATCCAGGTTTCACTTATGAATTTTTCTGTTTAGGGTTGTCGTACTGGACCTAATTTTCATCAGCAGTCACATCCCGATGCAAAAATTATTTTTTGTAGGGTCGAAACCACATTTTTGACATGCAAAATCGTCTTTCAACGACTCTTGGCTTCAATTCATATGACACCTAATTTTCGTGCTCAGGAATGTATCCGGTTGCTTTTAAGCGTTTTCAAATGGCTGCTTGAGTAACTCCCAAAGATTTTGCGATCTGTTTTTGTGTTTGGCAAAAATCTTCATGGAGGAATCCTTCCAGTTCTTCATCTACAAACTTTTTTTTTTGGCAGCTCAAGGCGTTTATGATTTTCAAAGCCAAAAACACCACTTTTAAATCGTGTAAACCACTTTTGGCATATTCGTTTAGCTAAAGCCAACTTTCTTCTGTACCTTTTCATTCTAACAAACTAGTTTACAATATATTTTCAAAATCTTCTAGTATATTTTTTTTAGACTAATGTCTATCAGGATCAGGTTTTGCAGAGAAAGAGTTCTCTGTAATTTTACTGTCTTATATTATCTATAGAATTCTTCAATTTAATTATTTAAATTATTCTTATTTGTATCGTGTGACCTACGAATGTAGAAAATCATATGAAGTAAATCTTATATCTAAAAATGTAAGCCTTTTTTGTATGTCCGTGCATTACGCTCGAACCACAGCACGGAAAGACGTGAAAATTTGCACGGATATTCCCTTAGTTCTGGATAAGCTCCCAACGGCGGCCTTTTTGGCCAAATCGCCCGCGATTTTGCAATTTATGTCTATATTTATAACTCAAGAACGGCTGAACCGATTTGGCTGAAAATTGGTAATGTGGTTGCTTGCTACCTCGGGACGAGCATAGGCTACTTTCTATCGTTTTATGTTAAAAGTCACAACAATTCATAAATAAAAAAATATATATTTCAAAACATAAGCATATGTTCAATATTCATGTAAGAATCATTAGAACATTTTTTCTTCAAAAATACAAAATAAAATCACACAGCTACTGGCAGGGTACAGTGGTTTTTGTTAGCATACACATATGTACATACTCGTGTATATGATTCAACGTGATAGTTGTAGCTGAATAAGAAAAATTTTAGTCATAATTTGAATTGAGTGCATAATAACTGTCAAATATTCGTGAAGCATTGCACAGAACAATGCAATATTTAAAAGGAACGATCACGTCTGTGTTTTCTTACGTGTAGTATCTGTGTTTTAGCCGTGGATTTTGCAATTACATTCGATGAATGTTGAACAAAAGATTACCATATTATCAGATATAGAGCGTGAGACGCGCCCTATTCTGCTCTACTTCTGCACTGTTATTCACTATAACAAGAAGCATATACATACATATTTATGTATATGTGTAACGATATACGATGCAGATGCAGAGACTGAAAATGTTGTTATATCATACATATTTATGCATGTACTATTCCTTAAGTTATTTACGAAGTCAATAAAAAACGTAAATTGCCAATTTAACTATTCCATTGTATGTATTGTTGTCACGATATTTGATATTCTTGACAACAAAGAGCGAGCGGAGCCGCGAGTTTAGACTAGTTTATAATAAATTTCTTATAATTTCAATTATTAAGATGGGATTATTAGAGAGCATCACACAGAAATTAATATTCGTCCCTGACTTATTCAATCACATTTTACCATACATTTTTCTTACGCCAAGTTACGATTGCGAGCTACAAGCTAACAAACACAAACTCTAGTGTGAACAGAAAAATACACATACTACCATTTAACTTGGAGGAACATACATATGTACATTTGTATCTGTATAAACAACCTTCTTTTTTCCCTTTCCATAAGAAACCATTTAATTATTCCACTTCCTACATACTGTGAGTAAATATTTGTTTATCTTCCGCGTTTTCCGTCTGCCTAATACAACTCGCTTCTTTTTTTCTGGAAAACAATTCCTAGGTACTTTTTGGTCTCTAGCATTATTCACTACAATCCAATATGAATACCTTCGATCGTATGTAATTGTTGCACATGGCGCACCTGCAGCCCAGCCAATGCGGATTTTATGTCTGTGTTTCTTTCATTATAATTATAAACAATGGGGAAAAGGTAAACTTTGTAATGAAAATAGCCATAAATTTGGTTGCGTTAAAGAATTTTTCGTTCGTTTCAAGTGCAAAGCACCAATAGTGATTGCTTATGCAGCCATTTTTGGTAATACGCATAGTATGAAGGCCTGTCTATATTTCTTTTGAAACAAGATGGTGGACTCAAGAATTAGAAATTATTTAGTAATTTAAAGATTTCAAAAAAAATATTTTTTAATCAAAACATTTAAGTATTATGTTTTAACAAATGCAGTATGGATGCTGCTGTGACTTTTTCACAAAAATATTTTTTTTAAGATGAATTATTTTTTTGCACGATTCTTTCCAAGACAAACTTAACCCATTTTTTTAAAATGAACGAGATATGTCGTGAAATCAATATTTGTATGCGATTTTGCATCTTTCTGAATCCGTGGTTAAACGGCTCAATGTAACAATCTCTAAAAATTTTAAGCATCGATTTTTTTTTTATTATAAGCAAAATAAAAAGTTGAAATGAAATCAATTCAGTGGATCTAGGTGCGGTTGGAAATGGGGTAAGAATACCTCAACTTTTGTGTGGATCTTCTACCTCCATTTCATTATAATATTTTCGATAGTCGACTGGCGCAGCATAGTTCAAAAAGTTCTTGATGATCATTCAGAGAATCATGAGTCGAATCCCCATCGGTTGAAACCTCAAATTATACAAAAACCTACAGCATCAAGCTTTTTCGCCTAAAATCAGTTAATTGTTTTCACACGGCTTAAACCCGTGTTCAGGTTTGATGGATAGGATAAACAGCAAGGAGTGAAAAACAGGTCTTGCTTGACCTGAATAATTTGAAACAATTCGAACATTTCCTCTCAGTAAGCTTGTGAGAAAGACTTTTCCATCCATTCGTCATTTAGCAATATCCTATGTATGTTGTCCTCTTGTAATGTTGTAATTGTTCGCATATTTCAATATTAATTACATTTTTTCCCATTCTTATTTCGGCAATTTAAGATCACCTTTCATCTTCGGCTTGCTTTCGGAATTGTTTAAATACCTCAGTATTTTGAAGCATTTTCTACATTATCGCGTCAAAGGAAGATTGAAATGATAAGAATAGAAAGTTTTGAAGTTAACGATATGAAAAGAATATATCACTAGTGTTTTTTTATACCCTGGACAGGGTATATTAGTATCACTAGCCCATCAGGTTTTGTGCTTTTTCGCCTCAAGAAGTTGCTCATTTGTCGGAACCGCCAATATAGCTGTCATACAATTGGAACTATTGGAATCACGTGCTTGTATGGAAATCTTTTTCATATTGCGCGAGGTCTTCACAAAATTTGACATGGGTTATTGTCTAAGGTAATAATGCAATCTCCGAAGAAATTGTAGAGATCGGATAACTAAAGCATATAGCTGACATACAAACTTCTTCTTTACTGGCGTAGACACTGCTTATGCGGTTATAGCCGAGTTAACAACAGCGCGCCAGTCGTTCTTCCTTTCGCAGTTTGGCGCCAGTTCCAGATACCAAGTGTTGCCAGGTCCTTCTCTACTTGGTCTTTCGAACTAAGTGGAGGTCTTCCTCTTCTTCTGCTTCCCCCGGCGGGTGCTGCGTCGAATACTTTCAGAGCTGGGGTTTTTTCGTCCATTCGGACGATATGATCTAGCCAGCGTAGCCGCTGTCTTTTGATTCGCTGAATTATGTCAATGTCGTCGTATAACTCGTACAGCTCGTTGTTCCATCGAATACGATATTCGCCGTTGCCAATGCGACCATAAATCTTCTACAGAATCTTTCTCTCAAAAACTCGTAACGTCGACTCATCATTGTCCTTCCTCTGCACCATATAGAAGGACGGGAATAATGAGTGACTTGTAGAATTTGGTCTATGTTCGTCGAGAGAGGACTTTACTTCTCAATTGACTACTCAGTCAGAAGTAGTACCTGTTGACGAGACTTATTCTGCATAGGATTTCGAGTTTGACATTGTTGTTGGTCTTAAAACTGGTTCCAAGATAGATGAAATCATCTACGACTTCGATGTTATGACTGTCAACAGTGACGTGGTCATATTTCGTCTTGCCCTCGTTCACTACCAGACCCATTTGCATCGTTTCCAAATGGCGCGAATGTTGGGGTCAATGATATCAATATCATCGACGTACGGCAGCAGATGTACAATATTTTAAAAGATTGTGCCTTCTCTATTCAGCTCTACAGCTCGAATTATTCTTTCCACCAATAGATTGAAAATGTCCCATGATATGAAGTCGCACAATACGCTCGATAGAACTTTATATGCGATGTTGAGGAGGCTTATCCCACGGTAGTTGGCGCAGATTGTGGGGTCTCCTTTTTTGTGGATTGGGCATAGCACACTTAAATTCCAATCGTCAGGCATGCTTTCGTCCGACCATATTCTACAAAGAAGTTGATGCAAGCTCCTTATCAGTTCTTCGCCGCCGTGTTTTGAATAATTCGACCGGCAATCCATCGGCCCCGCCGTTTTGTTGTTCTTCAGACGAATAATTGCTATTCACACTTCATTTGGAAAACATAACATTGACAATATATTTTCACGAAATTTGGCATGCATTTTTATCCAAGACAATGCTATAACCTCCGAAATGCATTGCTCAGGTCGTAACACTATAGCAAACTGAGCGATCAAAATCCAGATAAAGATCGTTTTTTCCCTTATTAATCTTAATTCGACTTGAAGCCAATGGCTCTCACAGTGTCAAAAGTGAAAAAGAATTTTTGCAAAATGCCGTCGCAGCAGCTTTTCAAAAGTAGTCTCTCCTTGCCTCGTCTTACGTCACCTTAACCTCTCATTACTCACATGTGCAAAAACGAACCATCAATTAATTCATGAATTTAAGTAGTATATAGTAAAGTATTTATTTAATTTTACACTTTCATAATTTATTTAAATATGATATTTACAATTAAAGTGTTGATTGCTTAAAACACTACGTTATTATACAGCATATGGCAAAAATTTAATACCTCGGTAATTTAACTAAAAATAAATTATAAATTTGATAAACACATAATTGAAATAAATTAACTAATTTCACAAACAAATATTGCTTAAGTTGCACGATTTTAAGTGGATTAACTACTTACGATACTGTGGGAAAAATATGCAAAATGCAATGCATAAATTCAACAAAGTAATACTTTCATTTGCGTGTAAGCAAAACTTATTACATATTATTAATTAATCTCATTTAATTGCACTTAGTATAAAAATAACATATAGTATTTGACTTTTCAATTATTGCAACATTTCACTGGTTCGAAAATGCCGTGTAGGACGCACAACAAAATATTTATCTCGGCACCAAGTCAATATAGCCGTTGGGACGCATCATTTGATGCGGCGAACCATAGAACGACTGATAGCTACTAATGCCGTAAGCATTTGCCGCCGCCGTGGCCATCGCTGTTGGGCTGCCAGCCGTTGTGGCAGGCGACTGACGCATGTGGCCCGACACCTTCAGCTTATCGTAGGGATTCCCATAGCCGCTATGGTAGTGCTGATGATGATAGATCGCACCGAAATTGCTGTTCTCACTTGCATATGGCTGTGCAATCGAAGAATAAATATTCGCGGCCATCACCTGGGAGTGTGGCACATGCGACTGCGTCACCGCCGTCGACATCATCTGGCTCTGAGCGGCGGCAGCGGCGCTGAGATTCATATTTAAGTGTGTGTGATGTGTGTGGGCGGCATGTGTATGTGCTGTGGGCATAAGACCGCCAGCATTGGACGCACTGCCTGCGCCATTGTGAGCGGCCACTGTGGCATGTGTATAAGGACTCACTCCGGCGGGGGTGGTAGTATTGGTGCCTGCGCCAGCATGATCCAGCTTCGGTGAGATGCTGTGTTGGCCGTGATTATGATGGTGATGATGATTGTGAAGAAGATGACCACCTCCATTGGTGGATGGCATTAAACCATTGCTTATATGGTCGTTTGCGCTGCCGCTGCTGCCGCCACTGGACAGACATTGTTGGTAGCTCAGCAATTCGGGTGATGTATTGGCAGCGATTGGGGCGCTGGGCGAATCGGTTACTGGTTGAATCACATGTGCGGAGATCAATGCGTTCTGTTGGTTTTCCAATTCAGCCACTGCTGCAAGAAGAAGAGTGTGAGAAGTGAAGCAACATGTGGAGGGAAAAATTAATTATGAATTGTGTTAAATGCAAGTGTTGATAGATTTACGGAGAGTCGCTGAAAGTGCTTTACTGTCAGGGGGAATATACTCATTTAGTACTTGTATATGGGCAGAAATATTTTACGAAAATGTGCGCATATGAAATGTACATTCAGTTATTTTATTTTTACATTAGGGTGGAGCAGTTTTAGTATTAATGACATTGGAAATATTTTGTACCATTCATATTTTTTTTAATTGCGAAACCATAAATAATTATGTTTGAGAACGTCATAAATATAACATTGTATACGCAGTACGTATGTACTTAACATCAACCTTATACTTAATTTCATCGTTTTTATTTATGGTAAACAAGAAAATACGATAACGTTGGAAGATATCTCGTTAAATGAAAAAGTTTTCCGTACAAGAACTTGATTCAGATTGTTCAGTTTTTATGACAGCTATTTCTTTGGTGATTACCCCATGCCAAATTTTTTGAAAATATCTATTAAAATAAAAGAATTTTCCATACAAGCACTTCATTCCGATCGTTCTATTCGAATGGCAGCTATATTCCATAGTGGTGTAATGTCGACAGTTCCAACAAAGGATTAGCTTCTTGGGGAGAAAAGGGCGTGGACCGAATTTCAGATCGATATCTGAAAAACTGAGGGACTTGTTTACATATTTACAAACGGAAAGACAGACGAACATGCCGAAATACACTCAGCTCCTTATGCTTATCATTTATACATATATGCCTATATAATTTATAGGGTCTCCGACGTTTTCTTCTGGGTGTTACAAACTTCGTGACTGACAATCTTAATATTGGGTAATCGAAAAAGTCTTTTCGTATTTTGCGAATAGAATAGTCGTACTCCAGTGCTTCCAATCACATTGTGTCGTACCATAAAGTTTTGAAAAGGTGAGATTTTAAGCTTCATTTAACAAAAAATTAAATTCGAGGAAGTTGAAAAAAATTGCAGCTGTTCAAAAATGAGTGAAAACAATGAAGAAATTCGCAATATTTTGAATTTTTTTTATATAAAAAGGAGAAGATTGTCACGCAAGCCACCAACGAAATTTGTGAAGTTTACGGACACGATGCTGGACCAGTTCGTGTAGCACCACAATGGTTCGCTCGCTTCCGTTCTAGAAATTTCGAAATTTCGATTTACACTGATGGAATAAAGTCTCTAGCGGTATATATGTATATATAGTATAAATATAAAAAAATATGTTAAAGTTTGATTAGAAATACGAAAGGCCTTTTCCGACTACCAAATATAACCTATTCAGGTTATAAAAATATTACGTAAATGGTTCAATACCCCTTATTACGCAATATTTTGAATGATATCTTCAAAATCACAGAAATATGGAATTTATGTAATTTAAAATCATTGAAAAATTGATTAATTTTTAAGATATCATCTTGAAGACTGCGTTACAGTAATCAATAAAGATACTTAGGTCTGTAAAAAATACCTAAAATCATATTTTTCAGCATTTCTATTATTAAAATAGATCACACTACAGCGAACATCGAGAAAAGTAGGCTACTAACGAAAAATTATGGTGTAAAAAGTATTACGTCATATTTATGTTTTTCAGTTTTTCGAAAACAGAAATTCGAAGTAACATTTCACCACTCTTATAGCTGAAGAAACTGAAAAAATAGAGTTCATTGATTCAGCGTGTTAAAAATTAAGACATTTTTGATACATTTTTACTTGACTATGGACCTATTAATAATACTAACCGAGAATAAAAATTTGACGTACTCAAAAATTAGTAATATATCAATAGTTCTAAAATTTTAATTCGAAGTTATTCAAAGTTACTCACGAATCTGATGAACCCGGACTGGCATTTAAATGAGCCATAAAGTAAGCCAAGCCTTTTATTTAAAAAAAAGTGCTTGAAAATCATCGTGTTGGCATCAGAAGATAGTTTAGATATACATATATAACATATAGACATATAGATTTTGGTTAAGGTTTTGGGTATGAAGCTTAACAATGAATGTGTGACTTGAATCTTTCGCACAAACCACTTGGAGTAGAGGTCGCAAAAGAGATTCTTGATAATGGATAATGTAGATGAGAATCCCATATTGATGTGGGAAATGGGTTAAAAAATATGACATCGAGACTAATCAACAATCTATCGAATGATGAAAAATGAGACGACACCGAAAAAACCAAAGTTCAGTGAGTACACTGACGGCTATCTCAAACGAGGCTTATAACCAGCGCCTGGAAAAGAGGAGTAAACGTTGGCATGCTTGTATTGTCTTAGAAGCCTATTTTAAAGGCGATAATAAGTATTAATTATTAAGGAACGAGAAAATGTTATTTTTTTTGACAGTCCGGTTCAAATTTGATCAGATGGTACTCAGCTAAATTTATGCTGTACAGTTTACAACCCATTTAAGTCATTCTAGAACAAGATATTGCAGTAGAATTTGTTTTTACTGTCAGCGGTGGCTTAATTTCTTACATATGAAAAAAACAAAAAAAAAACGAAAGTCTATCTCACCCTAATGTAAGCACATTCTTAAATTGTGATTATAAGAGTATTATGTTATTGCATTACCTAAATTTACATCCTTACTGTTGGCCTTCAATTGCTGTTGCTGAATGTGCTGCTGTTGCTGCTGCTGGTGGTGGTGATGATGCTGGGCATTGTGATGCTTCATTCTAGCCTGACTTTCTTGGCTCATCTGAGACATGCCCATAGGGCCAGCAGTGCTGCAAAACAAAAGTAAAAAAATATGAATTGAGGTAAATAATTGCAAAGACATTGAAAATTTTACTCGAGTAAATTTATATTTATATAAATAATTTTTTTGCCATAAATATTAATCATACATACATACATAGAATGCTTTTAACAAATATTTATTTGCGTTATACTACTTGTATGTACGTTCCTATGGTAAAAAAATATTTATATTCGATTTTGCGCGTTTTCTCCATTTTAAATACTTTTGGATTTCTATTTTTTCGGTCAAACGTTTTGTTTTGTATACAAATTGCTATTTTTTATCGAATAAATATTCAAGTCAAATAATTTTTTTCAAGAAATTTAAATAAAATACATAAAAGAATAGCATATTTTTGTCTTTTTGTTTACTTCCCAGCCAAGTACCCTAATTTCAACCTCTATCAATCAACTTCTTTCTCTGCCGCTATTTCATCTCACACACACACACCCCGTCTCCGTCAATTGAAATTTGAAATTTTGTTTATATTTGTCCTCAAAAAATGCTACATTCCTTGCGCTTCTCATTCATACATACCACAAATACACCAAACTCTGCTTCTAATCAGAGCAAAAGCATATTTTTTGGGAGTTTTCTATAAGTGTTTTGATGTACGATTTTTTGACTACAAAAAACAAAAATTGTTCTGCATTTCTTAGAATTACTTAAGGCTTGTTTACACACATACATAGATATATATGTATAAAAAGGCAACATTTAAAATATGATGAGTCTGATTTTGAAAATGATTTGTTTGATTTAGATCTCAGTGTTTTATTTATATTGCCGCACACGCCCTTCTCACCCACATATCTTATATGTATGTTTGTATAGCTGTATGCTGGCGCACAGTGTCAAAGAACATGTTGCATGATGCCCTTTTCGACGTTGTACTAATCCACTTGCTCGGCGTCGTCATTGTGTCTGATGTTTCCTCCTGTCTTTTTCTCGTATTTAATGTGTAATTAGGTCAAGTTATCAACACAAAACAAAAATCATATCATAAACAATGTTTTATTGCAAGAAAATTATGTGCTTAAACGATATAAATGTTCCCGATTATATATCTACACACATATAGCAAGATCAGTCTCATAATTTCTGCGTTTTATGCATGCAAGATTACAAGTATTTCATTCCACATCTCTTGTATTCATACATACTATATATAAGTATATATCTTTAACTGCCTGTTGTCACTTCGTTTTAACATATTTTATGTTTAAATAAATCAAGTACTTACACATCATTAGTTCCATCATCTCGGAAACCTTTGGCGAAGGGATTACTGACAATTTTCAATTGAGTAACCTGAAATATATTAAACAAAATACAGTGTGTTGACTATTGCTGATGCATATGATACTTATATACATATGTACATACATATGTATGTATATGTATGATATTATTAATTATATAAAACGTAGTAGGTGTAACAACTTCTTTTGCATAACATAACATAACAGATTACTGACCGAAATTCAAATGTTTAAACAGCCACTTGTTCATTTGTTTTTCTAAATAATTTGTTTTCCTTCAAATGAGCATCTTTCTATGCTAAAATTTCGAATTTTTCAATGGTTGAAATAATCAAATAAGGGTTTAATCTGCAAGTACAGTACTTAAACCATAATTAGTGGAGCTATGGGTCACAGAATCCGGAAGTATTGGGTAATTATGGCTTCCTTACAACGGCCTAAATGTCAAAAATTTTTAAACCCATTTCCCACAACAATTTTTATGAAACATAAAAAAAAACGATCTTGCAGAGCAACATTTTTTAACTATAAGTTTGTCTTACATATATCTAGAAATGAATGGGAATGGGTTTCACCTTCCCTTTGTCGTGTTTATCCTGCTGCTATCCGTATAAAAATAACTAATCGGCTAGAGAACGATGTCAAAAGTGCATTTGCAAAGACGTTTACACATGTACATTGAAATTTTTCGATGAAAGTTTAAAAGTTGGTAAAAATTGAAATATGTATATACTGTAGCTTCACAGATGTCTTTGTTATATTCAGTATATTCATTCCTACTGCTGAAAGCGTTTAAACGGGGTTTTCAGTAAGAGCGCTACAATACTTTGTTTTTTGTAAAACAAAAACGATTTGGTATATCAATGAAATTCTTTATTCTTGCAAAAGTACATTCGACGCCATTATGTATGGACCTCGATTTCTTTTTCATGCTCACAACGTGCACGCGTGCAGAAGTCCAGACGCTGAACCCAATTTTCGACGGTTTTCAAGCATAAATCGGGCGGTACTGCTGCAATTTCACGTTCGATTTCGTACGAAGTTCATGATAGTCGTTGGCTTGTTGGCATAGACCATAGACTTGACGCAGTCTCACAGGAAATAGTCTAACGGCGTTGACTGCTACATATTGTCCAAGTCCAAATCATCCAATTCGAGCCAAAAATATACGGTTATCATTGAGCGGTAGCGATTCCCATTCACAGTAATGTGCCGGTCTTGATCATCACGGTACGGCCCAATTACGCCGCCGATCCATAAACCGCATTTCGATTAAAATTCGGATCATTTTCAAGTTGTTAGTCAGCCAAATTCACGAACAAACGACGATTCTGGTGGTCAAGCGCCTTCAGTTCTTGCGTCAATTTGATCTTGTCAGGATGTAGGCCAAGATCTTTTCGCAAAATTCGCCAACATCACAGAGATGCCCAACGTTTGAGAACGACGTGTGAGAGACTGATTTTGGTCTTCCTCAATTGATGCGCTAGCGACAGCAATATTCTCGACACTACGGGTACTTCTTTGTCTCACTGGCGCGGGAACATTTTGTATTGTGCCTGTGGATTCAAATTTTTCCACAAGACGCTGAATTGTTGATCTGACAAGACGATTATGACGACCATAAACTGGACGTAGCGCTCTGAAAGTTGAGGCCACTGACTCAAAATTTCGGTAATAGATTTTTATAATTTCGGCTCGTTGTTGGATTGTGTATTGATGAAATAGCAAACCTTACTGAAGAGAAATGTCAAAACAGCGGGAAAGATATGGCGTCGATTGCTGTCCCTATCAGTCTACTTTTGTAGCGTCCCCATTGAAAAATCCATTATATTATATAAAGAATCAGCGTGATGAGCTGAATCGGATTAGCCATGTTTGCCCGTCCGTGCGTCTGTCTGTATATACGCGAGCTAGTCTCTCATTTTTTGCGATATTAATCTCAAACTTCGCCACGTCTTTTTCTCGTTAAGAAGTTGTTCATTTGTCGAAACCGCCGAGATCGGACGACTATAGCATATACTTAGTTGCTATTAAAACTGACCGATCAAAATAAAGTTCTTGTATGAAAACTGTTTCATTCGTGGTAGGTATTATAAGTTCGAGTCAACCAAGCGTAACGTATTTTCTTGTTTTTTTTTTCAAAATTCATATACATATGTATACGCATACCAAAGTGAGAACGAGTGATTGGTTGTCCTAAAAATTCCTAGTCGTTTATAAAAACATACAATAAACTTGAGTGGTGTATACAAAAATGTATAAATGTTGCTCAAGCTAGACAAATGTGTGTATTTCAAATTATCGAAATAATGATTGCAATAAATTATTCCGTGCAATTAGTAAGCCAAATAGCAAAAAAAAAATTAGCAACAGCCAACAACATATGTAGAAATAGGAATAATTATTGTACAAATGGCTAAAACATATGTTGCCAATGGTTTCCGATTGTGCCTCGCAGCGCGTAAAAGTATGCAGACATACGAATATAACTTTTAGTACTTGAAGGAATTCAAATATCTTGGAATAAATAGGCAGAAAATTTTATGAAAATATTTCTGCGTATTCCACATACAAACACATAAAAGCGCTATAGAATCACTCAAAACTACTTTGCTTCAGAATCTGCTCTAACTTTGAGGCATTTATTAAATTTATTCCGACGATGAACTGAAATTGGAGGATCATTGCAATACCAGCTATCAACATTCCTTTAGACGTTTTTGGTCATACTTTTAAAAGATTTTCTCCAGGAATATGAGATTTCGGTACTTTTTAATGAGATTGTTACTTAAATTTCATACACAAACAATAATTTTGGACTTACACGTTGATTTTGATAGGCAGTGACGGCAGTAAATGATGTCTCCGGGAAGATGAATGTGCGGAAGTGACTCGAATGCTCATTCTCGTCCAATGAATTATTTTTCGGTGGCAGGTAAACGATGTGAAAACGTGGCTGATATCTGTGCATGGAATTTAATATTATCTGAAATTAAAAAAAAAAAGATTTTTTAAAAATTTCTTTGTGAGAAGTATTAAATTTAAACTCTTGAAATTTGTATTAATTTTTATGAAAATGTATTTGTAGTAGTATTAGGAAAATTTATAGATCAGTTATCGGGAATAGTGGTAATTTAGTTTCATTTATTTGTCTAACTCATTGTTGAGAGATCCATCTCTAAGCTAATCGGATAGAGTGATTAAATCATCCAATTAGTTAGAACTTTGAACTAGGGGAAGATAGGAAGCGTTTATAATTATTTGGTCCAAGGTCACACTATGCTCTTTTAATTTTATTACATATGGAATTTGACGGTTTCAAAGTCAAACCAGATTGACGAGCCTCATATTCGGTGTATGGGTCTAATGAATTGTGTGCTTTGTTTCGCGATATCTTTACAAACATAGTTTTCTATGGGAAGTAGATGAGGCGGTAATGTGCGAAGATGTTAAATCAATATTTAGCCTTACTGCCGGATGACAACACTATCGCAAGCTAATTTTACTATAGTGTAGCACATTCTCGCGGGTTGCTCGAGATGTTGACCGAGTGTGCTTACCAGTGGTTTTTTGAAAACTAAAAAAAAAAATCGTCGAATCATCTTTTATATTGGAAAGAAAATCTGAGAGCAAACAAATTACAGTGACTTTTCTCCTTTAATGGCGACCGTCAAATATAGGTTTAACGACCTTCAACGTGTTCGTTTGTCAGTTTTTAATGATCAGCACCTAAGCAGGTGCCCTGATATCTATCATTCGGGATAACGGGATCAGACCGTCGAAAGAATATAGACGAGATAACTGGCGGTAGACATCTATAAACACAACCGAGTGGTACCGAGAGTAGTGCTTCATAGCAGTTATTTTCCGCAATCCGAAGCGATTTCGGTATTATTTCTGGGATTCACAAAATGTTAACTACATCATTTATAGGCAAAACGGCCTCAGGGATCTAATGTTATATTATTGGGCCGATTAGAAATCAATTTACGGAAAAAAGTGGCCCGATTTGTATGCGTACGACTTCTTTTAGTTTCAAAACTTGAAAAAGTCACTCCTTCAAGCGGTTATGGCCGTTACGGAGGCCTACTTTCCATACATCCACAAAACGTATTTATTTAGACGGGTTAAAGAAGTTGAAGCATCACTGCATCAATTATAAAACTAAAAGGATAGAAAGGAGGATTGCTGACAAATAAATAACAATAATTCCAGAATATGAGCTTTACTTTTGAGAGTCAAATATTTATCCGACCGCTCACTATTTTTTGAAAATAACGGGTTTTTTAAAAGGTACGCTATAAAAGTAGATCGATAGGGGCAGCAATCGACGAAATATATTTCCCGCTTTTTTCACATTTCTCTTCAGTAAGGTTTGCTATTTCATCACGGAAAGATATACGATCCAAAAACGAGTCGAAATTATTCAAATTTACTACCGAAATTCGGAGGCAGTTGCCACAACTTTACGAGCGCTACAGGCACAGTAAGAAATGTTCCCGTGCCAGTGAGACAAAGAAGTACCCATAGGTCGAGGATTTTGCTGCCGCTAGCGCATCAATTGAGGAAGACCCAAATCAGTCTCTCACACATCGTTTACAAGCGAAAGCGAAAAGATCTTGGCCTACATCCTTATAAGATCAAATTGAAAAATTCTGAACAAATTACGGTTTTGTGCGGTTTATGGGCTGGCGGTGATTGGGCCGAACTTCTTCCGTGATGATCAAGACCGGCACGTTACTGTGAATGGGAATCGCTACCGCTCAAGGATAACCCAATATTTTTGGCCCGAAATGGATGCTATGGACTTGGACAATATGTGGTTCCAACAGGAACGGCACCACAAGCCACACAGCGAATGTCACAATCGATTTATTGAAAACCAAGTTTGGTAAACGTGTTAACTTACGAAATGGCCCAATTGGCGGCCGCGGTCGTGCGATTTAACGCCGATAGACTATTTCCTGTGGGACTACGGCAGGTCTATGGTCTATGCCAACAACCCAGCGTAAATTGATGTACTTCGTACGAATGTCGAACGTGAAATTTCAGCATTCGGCCGATTTATGCTTGAAAACCGTTGAAAATTGGTGCCCACCCAAAAGAAATTGAATTTCATACATAATGGGATCGAATGTACTTTCACTGGAATAAATAATCATTCATTGATATCCCAAACCGTTTTGGTTTTATTAAAAAAAAAAAAAAAATTGTTGGACTCTTATTGAAAACCTGTTATTATCAAATTTAATTGAATGGATTGTCAAATTTAGTTTAAATCGGCACAAGAACATTGTTAGATAATTTAACGGTAAAATGTTTCGGCTGAGTTTGACAGAGTGATTTGTTTAATTGTGCATACCACCGATTTGTGGGCGTGGCATTTGGACCGATCTAATTTATCTCTTATACCGACTTTCTATCAAAGCATATGACTAATCTGTCTGCTATTTTAATTAATTAATATGCAATCTCTTTACAATCCTCCTTTATTTTGAGGATTTACAAACCACTGAAAAATGTAGTGAGTCATACACTGATTGGCACATTCCGGTATAATAATACTGTAATAAATAATTTATCAAAAATTTTCGCAATTTACAATTAAAAGCGAATAGGGAAAATTCAGACCAAATAAATACAAATTGAGAGTGTTAAAAATAAATCAATAAACTATTTAGCTTTCAGCACCCAAGGCGCACTTGAGCGCAAAACAATCAAACAACTGCTATCGACTTCACTAATTTTCCTAAACGATTTTTATTTCCATTACAAACAAAATTATTTTCGTATTCTCTCCGCACATTTTTAGCGTGTTTATTTGTTTTCGCGGAATTGTGTGCAAAATTTGTGTGTGTGAATGTGATGGAAATTCCAGTTCACCAAGCGGCAACTATGCGGAAAACAAATGGCTGTCAGCCATTAAATCGTGGCGGCCGAATGTGTACGACTCATGCAACAGCAGGCGTATAAATCTTTCAAGCTTACTCAAGAAATATTTACAAATTTACATGCGTGTGTATGTTTGTATGTAGTTTGGCACTTACATGTCCATTTTCGTCCAGTTGATTATTGGTCAATTTGAGTTTGTCAAATAAAATGATTTGCTTCATCCAATTAGCACCAGGCGCTGGCGAATCGGGGTGCACGTGTATGCGTGGCGGGGAGATGGGGTCCGCTTTGCCAGCGACTACCCAACTTGAACTGTAATTAAATGAAACAAATATTTATTATTAGCATTTATGCCACATAACTCATCTTCTTCAGATCTTTCAAGGCTATACTCACTTGTGGAATGCATAGCGATAGCGTTTGTCGTCGACTGGCACAAAGTCCATCATCATTATATAGGTCGCTTGCGGATCTAGCCCACCGATGCGCACCTGAAATGTTGGAAACATTCGTCGGCCTGTCTTTGTGACAATCATCTCAGTGCCTTGCTCATGGAATTTATCCCACAAAGCCTTCGTCTCCAGTACCACCACGGCCTGTGCTAACGTAGGATGCATTGGTTCTTCCTGTTTGGGATTGAAATTGAAAACTTACTTGATTGTTTCACACATTGTTGTAGCTTAGTCGGCACTTACACTTTTGCTATTATTATTGTTGTTATTTGTTGTCGCTTCCTTTTTGTTGCTTTTATATTTTTTGCCTTGTGTTGTAATACTGCTGTTGCCATTGTCGTTGCTATTGCTATAACTGGTGTTGTTATTATTGTTGTTGCTGCTGCTGTCTGAACAACTGCTGCCCGTGTTGCTGCTAATACTATTGCCACCACTACTATTATTGCTCTGCGTCTCTAAATCTGTCATTTTGGCATCGATGTGCTCCAGCGGTTTATATGAACTGCGATCTTTGCCAGCGGTTTGTATGCAGGCTGGTTTCGAATAGAAAATATTTTTATATGTCATAATTATTTTACTAAATTTTTAGTGTGAATTTAATTTACTTTTCTACTTAAATTAAAATTGTTTTTTTTTTTTAACATTGTAAACAATATTTAAAATGATTATGTAAACGTTTTGTTTCTATACTGTCTATAAATCTGTGCTAAGATATTAGATTAGTGCAAGTTCTCTTATTCCAACGTAAAGTCTTTAATCTCATCAAGAGTATCACTACCTTTACATCCCATTATCCAGTAATAAATTAAAGAAATCAAACTTTTTTCGAGGAAGTTTTCTACGATTACACATAATATACTGGTCATTTCATCCAAAATTTACTTTAAAATTTTATTTCGTTAGAAACAGTTTTTTTATGTTATTTAATGCAAAATATTGGGCACGTATTTTTTTATATCGGCTCAATATGAAGATTATCTTTTATATTTCACTCAGAATTTAATGTTCTACAATGCTCTAATAGTATGGTTGCCGAATGGCCAGTTTTCCCAAAAAAAGGCTTGGGAGTGTTTCGTGCGCGAACATCTTTTATTGGATATGGCTCATCTGGACAATCGACTACTGTTTAATCCAAGATTCGTCAATTGTCACGATGTCATAGATTTTTTTTAATTTTCTCGACCAATCGACACGATCTTTTTTTGAGCAATTGGTAAATTATGTGGGATCCAATATGGACATTGAGAGTGTGCTGCCTCCACTAATAGTTGTCTCATTCTCATGATTGATCACATGACGTTCTTGCAATATCAGTTTGCGCACAGAATCAATAGTTCCCGTGGTGATTTGCGACCTCGATTAAATTCGCCATATTATCGATAAACTCTGATCCTTGATGGAGCTTCATCATCAAAAATTTCATTAAGTTCATCTATGCTCATCTATCATCAAAATTATTTTGACCGATACGAATATTTTAAGTTACTGTAAACAACAAAAATAGCGCTCGTTTTGAGTATGTACTATAGCATCAAAAATGCCAACTGTACGATAAAGTTGTAAGTCGTCAGATTGCAACACCAGGAAAAAATACTAAATAACCTAAATATAAAAACAACCTTCGTACGAGAATATAACTGATAATATAGATGTTATGGAAATTTTTAGCATTGGAGAGATCTCAAGTCGGTACATCTCAGTAGTACGTTACGATGTTTTAAATGGATAAAATATCGAACGAAACATTTGTCTAAAATTTTGTATTTCTAAATAAATTTCGTGTGCGGAATTGTTGCGAATGTTGGGAAAGGCTTACGGTGATTCAGTTTTATCAAAAACACAAGCTTACGAGTGGTATAAAGCCTTGAAAGACGGGCGAGAGAGCGTTGAAGACATGTCTCGTTCTGGACGACCTTCAACCTCTTCAAGTGATGAAAATATTAAAAAGTGAAAGATATTGTGCTCAAAAATCGTCAAGCAAGTGTTAGAGAGATGGCAAGAGAGCTCGACATCTTTCGCGGAAAAATCGTGGGCATAAGTGTATTATATCTGGGGGGATTGCTTTGAAGGTGACAAAATATTGATATTTTATTTACAATTACCGGGTACTTTTTGTCACGATGTATAGTCTCTGATATTTTTCTTATTATATTTTTGGGAACCAGGATAAGAATAGTTTGAAAACACATGGAAAAGTAGATTATTTTTTGCTCTGCATAGATGTCGATATATTTTTTAGGATCCTAAGATTTCTTGTACTAAGTGCTTTCAAGGTTCTTAAAAAATAAATACGTATGTATGTATGTATGTACATATATATACATATAGGTATCTGCCCTTTTTTACTCTAAGACAATGATTTCTTTTTTATGTTTGACAGAAAAACAATTAGCTGTGCCAAGTGCTAATTGATTTTCGAATTCATTAATCTCGATTTAAAAATAAAAGTATCGGAAAAACGACGCCAAGTAAATGCGACAAAATGACACCAACATTGGCGCAAACACAACCAACTGTTATAACGGCGATGTAAATATTTATGTATACATTGGTCGTGCACGAGCAACAATTTAAAATAAGGACAATCGGGGAATACATTCCTATGCCGTGTGCGAGACAATTAATGGTTTGGCGACCTGTTACGGTACAGAGGTCAGCGTGTGGGGCTTTCCCACTTTAGACTTACACAGATTTGTTTAGTGAAGATCGAAGCGCTTGTAAGCAAGTCAACTGTGTGTAGAGGAAAAATTCATACATAGATTTATACAAATTTATATGTATGTATGCAGTATATGTATATTTCCTAGAAAACTTTCCGTTGATTATTATTTTTTAACTGAAAAGTGTATCGTATTTTTTCAAATATTTTAGTTGCATTTTGATTGATATCTGAAAAATATGTAGCGTCATATTTTTTTACTATATCTTCAAATAATGGGGCAAACCAACCCACATGTAGAAATAAAGCCACTTCAAATACATAAAACTTTGGCACAAGTGTGTCAATCGTCGCCTTTCACATCTTGACTCTGCGCGACGGCATCGCTCACTGGCTACAAACGTATGCACATACTATGTATATATAGAGTTATGGTTGTTCACAAAACAAACGAGTGCCCCATACGATAATTAGATTTGCGAAAATCACTCCAATTCATCATATGCCACCTTCATTCGTCTGCATTCCCCTTCTCGGTTCCGATGCAACACTTTCTCGTGTATCACCGCTGCGAGCTATGAAAAACCTACGAACGACTATAGCACAACTTGTGAGTGTACCACCTTCGCGTCACTTGTTTTCTGCCTCTAATTTGTCGTATTTATGGGCGACAAATCAGACATTCAACATGTTGATGTCTTCTTTAACAATCGAGATCACACATGCCAAATTATACTTTTATAGTTCGACTCTACACAAAGTTGTGCGTGTGTGTGTGCTTGATCGTCCTCCTTTAAATTTTATACGTTCGTACCGCTTAAAGTGATATAAATCAGGGAAATATATTACAAACGTAAACATAAACATTCGCTCTGATGCTGGCAATTTATGTTGAACATTGCAAAACATTTTTAAAAAATGATTTATGTATTTAATTGTAGCGCAGCAGAAAGTGAAATTCCAACAACAAAAAGGGCTGGTAGAGTCGGCACCATAGCCACCATTGGTGTAAAATTTTTGTTTGATTGTCTATCGGTAGTAGCATATTTTTGCATCTGGTGAGTGAGTAAATATGTACAGATTCATCAACAGAAGCTTCAAAAGATCGCAAATTCCTTTCGCTTATCTTTATAAATATGAAAAATGTTTAATAATGAAATATGAAATAGCGTATTTACCTGTGGGCAGAAAATAGTAAGACTTTCTAATTTAAATTTCTTACGAAAACCAATTTGTCGAATTATTATTTTTTCTATGTTGGTATGACTGTCAGTGACGTATGTGCCAAATGTCACATCAAAATAATCATTGGTGTTTAGTATACGCTTGTTTTTCTGAAGTACATAAAGTGCATTCGGCGATTTTTACGATGAGTAAAATTATTCAACAAAGAAGTTCCATTAAATTTTGTGTGCGGAATTAAATTTCTAGTGCCGAAATGTTCAAAATGTTGGAAAAGGGCTCGAAAACGCGTTGATGACGAACCACGTTCAGGACGACCATCAACTGATGATCAACGCATCAATAAAATAAACGGATTGGTGCTTGAGAATCGACGACTAACAGTCAGAGATTTTACTGACATCTTTGGAATATCGGAAGGATTAGTGAAAACCATTTTGAAAGATCATTTGAGTCTAAAAAAAGTGAAAGTACGATTGGTTCCAAAATAACTTTGTTTTTTTTTTCGAAGAAGCGCGCCGCGTTAACGTCTGTGAAACAATGCTTTCCCACTACCAGGATGTCAAGAAACGTATTAGAATTGGCGATGGGTCTTGGACCTACGCTTGCGACCCGGAAACAGACGAACAATCGGCCGAATAACGTGGCAAAAGTTATGTTGACAGTTTTCTTCGAGTATCGAGTTGTGGTGCACCCCGAATTTCTTCTGACCGACCAACTGTTTGAGTGTTATGCGTCGTTTGCGCAAAGCTATTCGTAAAAAGAGCACGAAAATGCATCGTCGCATACTGCATTGATTCTTCGTGAGTTTTTCGACAAATTTTCATCCAATATCGTGCTGACTTCTGGCTATTCAGCAAACTCAAACGATCGCTCCGGGGAAACTTTGGGAGAGACGACATAGATTTTGAAGAATAAATTAAGAATTTAAAAGTTATGAACAAAGTCTTACTATTTTCTCTACTGAACTGAAATCGCTCCATATGCGGATTTGTACAACCCTCTTAACTCAATACTACTACAGCAAGGGTCTAATAAAATAGCAACACATCATTAAAGTTGATGCAGCAAATTTGATCCGTATTAGC
Source organism: Bactrocera neohumeralis (assembly GCF_024586455.1). Lineage (NCBI taxonomy): Eukaryota > Metazoa > Arthropoda > Insecta > Diptera > Tephritidae > Bactrocera > Bactrocera neohumeralis. The sequence goes on from NC_065922.1 coordinate 28,035,841, forward strand.
CCCTTTAAACTGTCCCCAAAAGAGAGAAAATAATAGCAAGAAAAATAAAGAAATACTGATTTTATAATGGAATGTGTTTCAGTGATCTACTCCATAGATAATACAAATTTAAGTAGCATAACCTCGACTTCTGATCATATTATCTTCAAATATGCGCTCTAAGAATAATTATGCTAAACTAATGTATTTCCGGTCGAGGAGTATTATTTCTATAAAAAAGATGGGTTAGCCATAATCTTAGTGGGAAAGAAATAAAAGGATTTTTAAAAATTTACGCGCACAAAAATTGGCAAATATTTCTAGCTTTTGAGTCGCATTAAGATTACTTAATAATGCAAAAAGGTATTTCATGAACATTTTATTTGAATTTTAATCGGACGCTTCGATTGGCAATTAAAATTCATAGTGGTCCCTTCTAAACAATTTGTTTGGTGAATGCGGTGTTGCTATATCTGCCAAGTTTCGTGAATATATCTTGTCAATTGGCTCTGTTGTATGGAACCCTAGTTACCAACTCAATTCTGACAAGTTCAAAAACAATCTTTACCTTTCGTCTTATGGCATTTCCGATGGCATTCTAGGTTAAGTCTTCCTCCATACACTAGTCGTTTAAAACTTATGAATCACTTACGAGTCTTACAGAAATGCTTGGTGTTATATTCTTAGTACAAATCCTGAATGGAACAGTTAGTAGTTCATTTCTCTTGTCCGAAGTCGCTTTTCGAAGCAGTTTAAACACTTACTGTTAATTAAATTTTGAACTTTACGAACTATTCCGTCGAATATGTCATGATATGAATTTTCATTCCTGCAGATTTGATTTATCTGTTTTTCTTTTTGAAATTAAAGTAGTAAGAATTGTTTATAACGTATTTTAAAACTTAGCTGTTGAAATTTTTGTAGCTGTAGCTGAGCATTTTTAGATCTCGACGCTTGAAAACTCTCTTGCCTCTCATGATTCTGTTGATTCCGCACGTATCTGGATGCGCCCCTCGAGTGGGTTGGGTGGGAGGACGTAATCGTTGGGTTACACTAATCAATAGAAATTTATTCCATACAAGAACTTGGTTTTAATGGGGATCGATCGACATCTAAAAACTGGGTGACTAGTTTGTGTATACACCGACGGACATGGCTACCATAAATCAACAAACTTGTCACGCTAATCATATACCTATATTTGTATATATTTATTATAAGGTCTGATCTTACTTCGTGGGTAATGTCGGAAGTTCTCTTAGAAGTAGTTACAAAACCAATTTTATGATCTTTTGAAAGAACTGCAAAGTCGTATCCATCAGATTATTATTACGAAATCGGATGTGGACTTTAGATACCGTGTCCGCTTTTGGTTTTATTTTAATCTTCAATTACCATTTATGATTGTCCCAAAACCATGAAAGCCTTGGTATACCATAATGTCAACACTTGACACTTCTTACAAATTTTCGTGATAAATATTGTACCAAGGACTCAGGAATTTCGAGTATACATTGGAACAGAAAAGCATCCGGAAATCGTCATTAAATTCCCCGGGTAAATGATAATTCAAAAAATAATTTTTCTAAGTTAGGACACCTTAATTACTACGCCAAATATGAGCGCGATCTGTCAACCAGTTTGTTTAGAGCAGCTGCTTAAGTCGGTACACCTCAGTAGTGCGTTGCCATTTTTACAATGGATAAAAATATCGAACAAAGAATATGTCTCAAATTTTGTATTTCTAACCAAATTTCCTGTGCGGAATTGTTGCGTATGTTGGAAAAGGCTACTTATTCCTACGTGTGGTATAAAGTCTTCAAAGACGATAGAGAGGTCGTTGAAGATATGCCTCGTTCTGGACGACCTTCGCTCTCTTCAATTGATGAAAATATTAAGAAAGTGAAGAATATCGTGCTTAAAAATCGTCAGGCAACTGTTAGAGAGATGCCAAGAGAGCTTGACATCTCCCGCGAGTCCGTTCGAATTTTGGTGGATATTTTTGGTATGAAACGCATTCTTGCTCGACTTCCCCGATCGATAAAGCTGAATTTTTTTCAAAAAAAAGTACGATTGTAACCGAATTTAAAGCCAAAAACGCAATGAATACCATCAATCAACCACCGCATTCACCAGATTTGGCTACGTGTGATTTCCTTTCGTTCCTTAAACTGAAATTGCTGCTCCGTGGAATTTTTCAGTTGTTCGAAGAGATAAAATAAAATTCACTGAAGGAGATGAAGGTCATTCCAAAAAGTTCTTAAGAAAAGTGTTTCGAGGACTGGAAAAATCGTAGGCTTAAATGTGTATTACATCTGGTGGGGGTTACTTTGAAAGCGACAAAATAAATATTGATGAATAACTAAATATTTTGTTCACAATTTCCGGGACCTTTTTTGTCACAATGTAAATTTTGTATCATGAACTGAGGAATTTGGAGTATATGTGAATATAAGTATATGTAAAACACCCTTCCATTTAATATGGAATCGACCTGTATGTCGATAAAACTTGCATAATTTATTTTGTTGCGCTAAATATTCTGTTTACTACTTTACTATTTATATCTAAAGTATTCAATATTAGCTTAATAATAAAATATGTACATATATATATGTATATTTCTTGTTATCCATCTACTACCTTCGATCTGTTTCATCGGGCTCAGCCCTCCGGTGTATGGGGTTGCCCAATAATCGGTTGTATAGCAACCATAATCTGCAATGTTGGTGCTCAAGCCACCGTTATCCATAAACGACATTGTGGAAACCATTGCGCTGGCACATTCGTTGGGTCCCATGAAATTCGTAACGGGCCGTCGATAAATAGCCTGATGCATAACAAAGCTAAGGATTTCCAATGTAAAACACGAAAAAATTTGGTTTACGCCAATAGCAGGTCGCACTTGTCAGCTTACACTTTCTAACAATCAATTGCAATTCAATTGTTTTGAACAGAATTTGATAAATCTAATTTGATTTCATTTCAATTGATTTCTTTGAATAATTTTCACACTTGGTTTTTCGCGCACTTGTCAAATTATAACTAAATTTCGATTACTCTACGCCAGTCTGTGGTGCGAATGAAGGTGTATAAAGAACGAAATTGAGAGTACATCATTTCACACAGAAAACACAATAAAAATGTCGAAAACGAAATTTGCCAATTACACTTTGCGTATCATTTTTTTTTTAATTTTTTTATATTCCTTTTTTTCTTTTTTAATTAAGTTGGTGTACTTTGTTGCACGCGAAATGTCTAAAGGTGTTGAAAAGTTTCGTGATCCCAAAATATCTCGACTATTTATACGGGACGGCAAAATTGATTCAGCGTTTGGTGAACTTGCGGCAATTTATTATTATTTTTATTTTTTTGATGTTAGAAATTCTTCGCACAATTTGTTTGAAATTTGTATGTTAGGTTTCTCTCTGCGCACTGCTATAGAACTCAACAGTCGCAATTAATCTTTATAGAAAATCGAATGCGATCAATCAAATAACACCTCTTACAAACACAAGTTTTGAAGAAATCGCTACAAAGCTAACATATCCATCACACCCGTTTCACACGACCACCGTTGAAGTGTCGATGATTGTTGTGGCGCTACCGAGTTGCGAATTGTATCTTGACACTCTTGTTTTCAGCGCGTTCACCTCTTTAGCGCCGCAATTAAACTTTCAACTAGTCACACCACGTTAAGCGCGAAATGATGGAATCGCTTCGATGGCGCTTCAACAATGTTGAGCCATTCGCTTGACACCTTGTCGACGATATGAATTCAAAAGATGCAAGAAAAACATATATACGCGAAACACTAGAAAAAACATTCGAAAGACCTGCGATTAGTTTGCGGCGCGAAACAATTAAATATGTCTACGTGTGGCGGAAGTTCCGTGTCAAATGTCCGGTTTTGCGTAACGAAATTTCCGATTTCACTTTCCGCATTCACAATGCTTTCTGTGTAACGAGTTCTAGCAGAATAACGGCACTATTGATGTAGATTCAGATTAAAAGGCGCTGCGATGCGCACATCTCGACTGTTTTTCAGCTGCGTTAAATCGACTAAGCGATCTCCAACAGAAGATCTTTACATAAACCAATGATCGCAGTGTTTGCGTTCTCAAATATTGTGTTGCATACAGCCAAACACACACACACAAGTGTACCCTTGGGTGTCTATTTATATTTACATATGAGATGTGCTCGGTGACGGAGGATCGGTGTGAAGAGGAGCAATCTTACGTTGCCTCTTCGCTTGTTGGAATTGTTTTTAGCGTCTTTTGACTTTTCAACACTTTTCGGTTGGCTAAAATTTCTGAACCAATCAGCGGATCGATATTGCAATTGGTGATTTTCGTTTGCGCCGGCGCTGTTTAGAAACACAGAGAGCGGTAATTTTTAATGAAAAAATAAATTAGGCACAATTGACTCCAAATATGTAGTACTATGCCGTTTTTTTAATTTTGTGTGTTCGAATTATGTGATTAGCATATAGTTAATTAAACTTAGCTTAAAAAAAGTTTTGAAATTTTAAACAGTCTAATGATTTTTGGGATATAAAAGCTGTTAATTTCTAGAAGGTTTAACTTCGCTTTGATATAACTCTTTGTACTCTTTTAGTTCATCATTGTATGTCAATGTGTGAACCAAAATTAAATTTAACCCGTAAATAGGTATCTTCGGTAATAAAGGTCTTCCAAATATTTTTATTTTCGACTGAAATCGGGGATTCTATTTATATATGTACGCTAGCCTGATACAGCTAGCCTTCACAGGTGCATTTCTGTTAGTAACTATTTATGTGTTCAGTTTGTATGGAAGTAATCCGTTCTGAACAAGTTTTTTAGCGATTACATTGTTGCCTTAAAAAATAATCTATACCAAATTTCGTGAATATATCTTGTCAAATGAGCAGCTTCTTGAAGAGAAAATGAATGCAAAATTTTAAAACGATATCTTAAAAACTGAGGGACTAGTTCGTATGTATACAGACAGACAGACGGACAAACAGACAGACAGACGGACATGGCTAAATCGACTCAGCTCAACACACTGATCATTTATATATTTACTTTATAGGGTCTCCGACGCTTCCTTCTGGGTGTTACAAATTTCGTAACAAACTTAATATACCCTGTGCAGGGTATAAAAATGCTGTAAATTGCATCCAATAAGTCATGTTTGTCCAACTTCTTAAAACAAGCTGAGCGGCTGAAAATATTACTAGTGTTTACGGTCTTGATGGTAGCAGTCAATTGTGAGCAATTTTGGTTTCGCCGATCCCGTTCCAGTAATTTTGATGTCAAAGATGCAACATGTTCTGAAAATCGTCGATTCTGACTGTCCTATAACAGATGCTGTCGATTGCCCAGGTGCTAGGCATGGTACAGAAACCAGTTTGATACCATTTCAATATTGATTGGATACATGAGTGCTTGATTTAACGTAAAAAAACTCGTGAACTGAATTTTCATCTGCGAATCGGTGCTAAAACGCAACAAAATCGATCCAAGCTCTTAATTTGGATCTGTACTGTTAGTAGTTGAACCGTCTGAAAGAAGTAATCGCCCAGAAGCGGCCAGCTTTAGTCAATAAGAGAAGAATTGTGTTCCATCAGTATGCATTGATAGTGACTCGCCAGAAACCCCGGGATCTTTCTTGGGATTTTGTTTATGCATCCATCTTATAGCTGGGACCTGGCACCTGTCTATAGCGAATGATTTTGCTGGTAAAAAAACCGATGCACGAGAGGCATGTGAAAATCAACTACCCTAGTTTTTCGCCAATGAGACGAGGATTTCTATGAATGTAGCATTACGAAATTTCCTTCAAAATGACAACAAATTATCGAACAAAGCGGTGCTTATTTCACGAAAATCGGATAATCTTAACTATTTTTTTATTGTTGAAATAATCTAATCGGTCTGGTTTTTTTTTATAAATAAATACATTCATGAGGAATACAAAATGATTTGTTTATTTTTATTTATTTGGTGTATAATAGTTAAATGAATTGTTGAAATGACACTTATAAAAAAAGGTCCAAATTGGAACTAGATATCTGCAAAACTCTTCTTTTGAGAGTGGAAACCGTTTTGAAAAACACCATTCTGAGAAAAACGCGTTTAAAGATTGGAGTCGCTATGTTCCCCATTTCTATTCCCTTTCTACAAGAAACGCTGTAGCGACCGTAATAATTTCAATTTCGATTTCAATATTTATTACAGGGTATACTATCCGATAACGCAACAAAAAAAAGAACGATTTCTCGAAAATTTCACAACAATCCCTTAAGCTGTCTCATCGAACCTCTGTAACCATGATCTCATTAGAATTTTTAGTGAATAAAGTAAAATAAGTATGAAACCATTTAGAAAATAGCATATACGAGTACATAATTTAGTTGTTAAATATTTTAAATATTTATTTATTATTATCTTTTTCAGCATTCATAAAAACCTTTATCTGCGTCCCAGGTGAGTCAATTTTTTTATAAATTTTCACTAATTGCATAAACATTTTAGTTAGTTTCAAAAAATTAAATCCTTCCACACTTAGTTAATTAGTATTAATGTCCATGCATATGTTACTCACTGTACTTTAGCCCGCATCGCTTGTAGCATGAGCACGCAGGTTCTCTCGCGATCTCTCTATTATGCTCTCAAATGCCACTCCGCCCACTAGCTGTTTGAAATGAACCAGAATTTATAACTTGTTCTGCTACTATTCGTCACACTGCACAGAGCTTCTTACAGATTTTGCTTCTTAATAGCTCATTGTTAAGGTGCACATGGCCCTTCCATGCTGCTAGTGCAATTGCAAACAATCGAAATTAGTGTATTTAGATTATGGCACTGTGTTGCTATAAAATCGAATCACCCCATAGTTTAGACACTAAATTCAGATCTAATTGCAGCAATTGAAATGCCATTTGCATGATCTGGTCGCTACTGCGAGTAGTAAGCAAAAGCAACGCACGATCAAGAAATATTAGAAAGCACTCCTTATACCTGCTCACTGCTGCTACAGGTTCTGCTTTTGGCTATAATTTTCGATTGTGTTCGGTAAACACATTATTCGCTCGCTTGCCGAGTAAACGAATGGCCAATTCACTTCGCTGCGGGTGCTTTGATTATAAAATGGTGTATGTGCGCGTTGGTGGGTACCTGAGCGACCAACAACACCGTGCGAGTCAAGCGATCGCCACAAAGCAATGGCGTAGCAAGGCACTCAGACAATCTGTGGATTCTTAATTACTTTGTTTTTGTATTGTTGGTTGTTTCTTTTTTGTTGTTGCCTTTTTACCTTCTTTTTGCTGAGCAGTCGTTCATTTTGTTCTTTTGTTTTTGTGTGTTGTTATTTTGTTTGATGCCAAAATTTAATGCAAGCAGCTTTGTTATAGTTGTTATTCTTATCCCCAAGATTTGTATACTCGTTACAAAATAAGTTTCCAACATTTTCTCTGGCGTAAGTTAGTGCTTCTAGCAGAGTAGAGGCACAACAAAAGAAGAAAGAGCAACAAGGTAGTGATCTGGTTTCTGTCATCCACAAAATAATGCAAGTTTGTGATTTTTCTATTAACGTCTGTTTAGCTGTTCTTTATTGTTGCTTGTGGTTCTGGCGTTTGTACCAGACCCTGATGTGCTTCCTTTTGTGTATGTGATTTACCTGAGAGTAGCAATAGAAATTAAATTAACAAATAAAACTACTACATATTCAATACCTCGAAATTTAAGAAATTACAGTCATAGGAATTGTTATAAATACCGAGATACATACATACATATTATTACATACATTATATATTTGATGCGAGAATTGCCTTTTATTCGCCATTACGTCTACCGCTGAATAATTCACAGGTTTATTGTTGTTATTTGAAATACTCAGCTTTTCCTATTCCCTCCCGTTTTTCCTGATGTTTGTAATTTCTTAAATACTCAAAGTATTTGGCTGTTTTTAATCGTCTCGCATCATTTAGTTTTATATTTATTAATAGCCAAGTTTTAATTGCATATTTTAACTGTCAATATGCAGACATAAATTCTTTCTTATAAGCACTTTGCTTTAAAGACTCTCAACGTTTACATACATATGTATGTACACACTCGGTTCCGCGTAGTACTTTTGCTTTAAATTATGGTTGCGAAACTCTTCTATTTAAAGCAATTATATTCTGAATATATTGTACCTAAGTATATGAAAATAGTAAATTTATTTACTTAATTTTCTTGATAATATTTCTTCAAATATTTATATATAGTACATATATGTATATAAGATATACTATATGTATGTAACTAATGTACTGTTTTTCACCTTAAATAATACAATGCAGATCTTATAATAGAATAACAAATATTTGCTTAAATTGTTATATCTCTTAAAGGGGTTATATTCAGTTAGAAGGCGAAAAAAGCGAATTTTCCAGAATTTTTTCTGAGAAAACTTTTAAATTTATTGATCCAAAAATTTCTACACATATTACCTATATTTTAAGAATTAGCAATAGCAAAAATATTTATTTGGAAAGGAGCTACAACTGATATCCGGGAGTTCCTCTCCAAAAAGACCTTTTGCGGTTACTACTATATCTCTGAACTGATAAATCGATTTCAATCCTCAAAATTAGCCAACAATTTCAGTAATAAAACTTTCTATTAAAGCATTCTTTAAGATGCTAATGAATATGTAATTTGCACAAGCTTTTTTATTAAAGAAGTAATAATAGAGGGTTGCGCTTTAATATTTTAATTTCACGTGAAAAGTAGTTAAAAGAGAACGATTTTACTCTCACCTTTCAAACGATTTTTACCAGACTTGGAAACAAGAAATATAGCGAGAGTAAGAAGATTTATAAGTTTTAAACGGTTAGTATAGGGGAGAAGATTTTACCTGGAATCCCAACCCAAATGATTTAAGGCAAAAAGTAAAACTTGTTTTTAAACGAACTCTAACTTCTTCGTAAATAGTCTGGTTGAACACATGGCTGGCCGCTTTGTGTTTGCTGACATAACGGTCGGACTCAACAATTCCCATTGATGGTGCATCTTTGACATCAAAATTACCAGAACGGAATCGATGTAATCAAAACTGCTCGTTATTAGCTGCCGCAGTATCAGGACCATAAACACTATACAAATTTCAGCGCCTTGTGTTGCGTTTTCGCCTTTATCAGGTTTTCCTGCAGCCTTAAGATCTGAATCAATATATCGATGGTGGTGAATATTGTTCATTTATTTACCATAGTTTCAGTTGAATCTGATATAATTGATAACAAAATTGGTTGTCAAAAATCTTCTGAGCTTGAGCAGAAATAGTACGAATGTCTCTTAGCATTTTAGTTCAAGAAGAACTTCGGCACCTAGTTGCTTTAATCGGAGATGACCAAATCTATAACGAATATGTAACAGATCATGCTTTTTCAAGAATTTTCTTTATAGTGATGCATCAGGATTCCATGTACTCACATGCAAGCCGAGCTAAGGTTTCAAAAAAAATTAGTTCTTCAAACTGCAACCGTTTCCATACAACCACAAGCTGAATTCCTTCATTATACATAAAAATTAAATTATATTATGTTTTATTACTTTGGAATTATTTATTTTCCTGTTGTTCTAAAATAATGCGCAAAAATAAAACAAAAGTGCACATTTTACTCTAATTTGCAACGGAAGCGTCCATAAGTTCTGCAACTTTTACTTACCATATGTTCATACTCACTTATGGACCCATAACTCAGTAATGCATACAATGTAAAACAATTTCTTCTACTCTCATATTTTCAAAGCATTTCAATTGCTCACAATTACATTAGTACAAGGCATCCCTCCTTCGCGTCAGTGGTACAAATTATTGCGATTTTCGGAAATTTAAGTGCATTTAGTGCATAAATATTTTTCACAACTCGCATAAACTCCAATAAAAGTTCAATAAAGTGGCAGCAACGCAAAAGCGTTGACACATTTATGTAGCGCACATAAAGGCGCCCTTCCGGTACTTCTGTACCATACACAATGTATGTATGTGTATGCATGATGAAACCGAGTATGAGACGCACTTATTAGGGTGGTCGAACACTTTTGTGCTAAAATTTGTGTAGTATGCTTGAGGTGGGTTTTTTTTTATGCCCTTATATACATATGTACGTTTCGAAAAATACTGGAAAGAGTGACACCGCTTATGCGGTTATGGCCGTGTTTACAACAGCGCGTCGTCCTTTCTTTTCATTATTTGGCGCCAATTGGAGGTTCCAAGTGTAGAAAGGTCTTTCTCTGGTCTTTATAACGAAGTGGAGGTCTTCCTCTGCTTCTCTCGACGACAGGACCTAGCCAGCGTAGCCGCTGTATCCTCATTCGCTGAACTATGTCAGTGTTCTTATATCTCGTACAGTACATCGTTCCATCGACTGCGGTATTCGCCGTTGTCAATGCGAACCAAAAATCTTCCGTAGAATCGTTCTCTCGAAAACTCGTAACGTCACCTCATCAGATTTTGTAATGGTCCATGCCTCTGCACCAAGCAGCAGAACGGAGATGATGAGTGACTTGTAGAATTTGGTCTTTGTTCGTCGTAAGAGGACTTTACTTCTCAATTGTCTACTCAATCTGAAGTGACACCTGTTGGCAAGAGTTATTCTATGTTGGATTTCGTGGCTAACGTTGTTGTTGATATACTGGTTCCAAGATAGACAAGATATAAACTTCAACGTTATGACAGTAACGTGGGAGCGAAGTCTTTTGCCCTCGTTCACTATCAGACCCATTTGCTTCGCTTCTTTGTCCAAACTGAAGAAAGCAGAACTAACGGCGCGGTTGTTGTGGCCAATGATATCGACGTCATCGACGTACGCCAGCAGTTGTACAGTCTTCTAGAAGATTGTATCTTCTCTGTTCAGCTCGAATTATTTTTTTCAACAGAAGGTTGAAGAAATTGGACGATAGTGAGTCATCTTGTCTGAAACAGACCCGACGACCTGTTGTTGTGCCAACGAAGAAGAATATACTATATATGGTATATTGCATTCTATGGCTCCGCGGGGGAGCAAAGCGCCACATAAGTCTGATTTCCTCCAATGCACCCTAGACATTTCGAGCTTCCCTACCGACCTGCAAAATATTGTTGATATCGGTGTGGTGGATTTGTCAAATACATCTTATTTTCTTATTTCGTTATTCAGTTTAATTATTTGAAAATTAAAAAAAAATGTTCCCATTGTATTTTTCACTTATTACATCTATATTTTACCCAGTTTGAAACAATCGAACGTTAGTATTCTTAAACCACAAAAATTGAACCACCCTAGTGCATACATACATACATCCGTACGAAAATTTGTTCACTTATGCACTACTTATGCACATGATTCCCTATAACATTACCAATGTTGATGGAGCTGTAAAACGCCAAGCATTTTTTCCCAGCAAGCGAAGGCAAAATGAAGGGAAGAGTCAACCATTTGAGGCAGCATTTTGCACGGCGAGATCGTTTTGATCACACTTCATAAAATTAATAGTAATTTTCATATGCTTTGTGCCACAAACTTACATAAATATGCGCACATATGGGCTAGATTTGACTGCTATACATACTTATATATACATACATATATATATGGTATGTGTACATAAATACATATGTACATACATATATGCACCGCTCTTATTTCGTAATTTCACAACGAAATTAAAACTTTTTGCAATGCTGGAAATTGTGTTTCCTGTTCAGGCATACATTTGAAATGAATTTTTCTAAAGCTTTTTATTGTTGTTTGGCATTTATTTTATTTCATAATTTTAGTATTTCAAAAAGAAATACGCATTTGAATACAAAAACACGAAATTTCCGGCGATAAAACGTACACGGACTTTACTTCATAAAAAAGATGAATAAAAAATTTTAAGTAGATTTAATATTTTACATTGGTTGGTGGAAAATTAAGCCCAACGCAACATGGCCAAAGCAGCGCCAATTACAATAATGGAAGAGCTAATGAAAGTGGCGCCATCACGGGCAACGGGGATTTGGGTGCTATTGGCGGAAATGAAGTTACAGCCGACGCCTTCGCAGGTGAAACAGTTCGTCTCATCCACGCAGAGTTTGTTAGCTTGAGCGGAGGACAGGCAACCGCGTTGGAAGGAATTTGTTTTGTTCTTGCCTGCAAAAAGTAAAATATAAATCAATAATTTATTTTCTTATAAACTATGAAAGCAAATAGCATACCATCGTTTCTAACGTAGCATTTGTCGCCCAATTTGTAAGTCGGGCATACGGTGGGTCTGGCATAGACATTTGTAGCACAGTCGCTGGTCGAATTGCCCGTGCATTGCAGACACTGAGAGCGACTTTGCGGGAAAACGAGACGATTGCAACCTTCGGCAAAGGAGCAAATCAAGCACTGCAACTCATTGTGGCAAGCAACCGCGGTGGCGTTGTCCAACTCAGAAGCGCAGCCACGTATCGTGTTACCGTCTGGATGGTGGAAAACGGAAGATTATTAAAATTTGTTATAATTTATAAAAGTTAATAAGTTCTAGGGCAACTCACTGAGTACTCGGGTATAGCAAATGGATGTGTTCACAGCGCAAGTTTTGGCAAGATAATTTTCGGGATCTGTTGCACATTTTGGATCGGTAGCAGAGTTACACTGCACGCAGGCATCTAGAAGAGAAATTAATGAAAAAGAGGTTTAATAAGGTTGGCATAAATGATATTAACCTAAGGGGTTACGTGGGTTTACGTGTTTTTAAAAAATATAATTTTTTTACTGTCTTATTAAATTCGACAAAATCTCTAGAATTTTGATCTAAATTTTCAAGATGATCGAAGTAATAGAGGCTAGCTAGGCTAAGTGCGCCGTCTTTAAATGCCTTTTTTTCGAAACTGTGTTTTTGAAGTTGCTTGGCAAGATTTCTCGAGAACTACTCAACCGATCTTTATAAAATTTTACACAGGTTTTTGAGATACAATTCTTAAAGACTTGGATGAAGGATTTTTTGTTCTTTCGATTACAACTATTTGAAAAAAAAGTCGCGAAATTTTATTTTTTTTGTTAAAATTTCGGTCAAAAATGCAACTTTCAGTTTTTTCCTTCGTCCATTATCTAAGTTAAGGTTTCAACTAAAGCATATATTTTTCACTTTGGGGTGTAAAACCGTAGGACGTAGGATTTTTTATGTTCTAACCAAGAGGTGTGGAGGTCAAAGCTCCACCCTTTACTAAAATCACAAAACTAGTTGTACGTGGTATAAAATTTAGAACTCCAATACCTCAAATACCCCAACGACCTCTTAGCACACAAGTCGCAAATTTTTCCTTCCGTTTTGTTGAGTAGTGTTATCAGCGATTAATTTTGAAAAAGTTTGAATTCCACAGTCGTCCTCCAAGAGGACCTCCGAAAAAGGTGTCTTTCGGTGAGGAAGATATTTTTCTGATAATGGCGGCTGTCCAAAGAAGTAATTTTTTTGGTCAAAAATACTTCAGAGTGGCTTCAAAATGGAAATTATTACGGAAAACCTTATTTCTTCGACTCATTAACTGACAAACATATGTAGCTACGAAACTGAAAATTTCAAGTTCGAGAAATTTTCCTCACCGACTCTGATAACAACGTTTCGAGAAAAACGTCTTAAAAATTGTATGATCCAATTATACAAAGTAAAAAATCCTTACAAATGCAAAACAAAGCATTTTGAAAATAATCCCTTAAAGCTCATTTCATTTTGAACCTGTTCCACGTTTACTCAATTTCATTACGTAATAGTTTCAAAGTTCATTTGTAAATATATTAATGCAATTATTTGTAAATTTTTATATCACTCCGGAAATGACCTAATGCCAATGCAAACAAGCATTTTGCACTGTACTACTCATGTTTGGTTAAGATAAGCGCTGTTTTATCTTAGTTTACTGATTATTTCTGAGTTTTACTAACTACCATTGGTTTTATTACTAATAAAAGTAACTAACACTACCAAGCACGTGCATATGTGGTTAAAAATGCGCTTTGCAGGGCAAAAAGCTTATAGGTGTGGCTATCGATTTGTCGCTATTGATTGTTATCATATCACGTCGGAGCAGCCATACATATTGCTTTTTAATACCATATGTACATATTCTGAAGTTTCTCTTGTGTAGCTCAACATTAAAGTGAGCCAAAAAACCTACCTATTGAATTTATGGGTTAAAATGAATACATATAAAGAGAAATAATATCCCTGCAAGAAATGATTTTTAGCTTATTTTCTAAGATGTCGGTGTGCATGCAAAGTTTCGCCTATACAAGTATAAGGTTGTCAAATATCTCCCTTCCGCTTTTTTGCTCTTTATTCAATGCTTTATAAAAAGTAAATCAGAGTAGATCGGATTTAGTTCAAATATGCGCCGTTTCGTTCGATAATTTGTTTCCATCTAGACGACCCCACTTTATTTACGAAGAACTCGGACAGCCACTTTTCACAAGCCTCTTTTGAGTTCAACTTTACACCAACAAGGGCGTTCATCATGGACAGGAACAAATGGCAATCACTTGGCGCTATGTCCGGGCTATATGGTGGATGCGATAAAACCTCCCATCCAAGCATCTGTAGCTTCTGACGAGTCATCAACGAAGAGTGTGGTCTGGCGTTGTCCTGGTGGAACACTACACCCTTCCTGTTGGCTAATTCTGGACGCTTCTGGTCGATCGCCTGCTTCAAGCGGTCCAGTTGTTCGCAGTAGATGGTAGAATTAAGCGTTTAGCCATATGGGAGCAGCTCATAGTGGATGATTCCCTTCCAATCCCACCAAACATAGCAAAACCTTCCTGGCCGTCAATCCCGGCTTGGCCACTTTTTGTGACGATTCACCGACCTTCGACCACGACCGTTTTCGCTTGATATTGTCGTATGTGATCCATTTTTCGTCGCCAGTCACCATCCGCTTCAAAAATGGGTCGAGTTCGTTCCGTTTCAGCAGCATATCGCAGGCGTTGATTCGGTCCAGAAGGTTTTTTTTGCGTCAAATCATGCGGTACCCAAACATAAAGTTTTTTTTTGTGTCCAGCCTTCCGTAGATGGTTTAAAATGGTTTGGTGACTAACTCCCATCTTCTGGGCGATTTCACAAGATGCCACATGCCGGTCTAACTCGATGTTTTTCCATAATTTGATCGGTATTCGTCGTCACGGGTGTTCCGCCGGCTTGCTTATACATGGTGCCGTTTTCACCCGCTCTGAATCGTCGAAACCATTCCTCTGCAGTTCGAAGTGATAGAGTACCATCCCCCAAAACACCATTAATCTCACGGAACATTTCTCTAGTGGATTTGCCTTTAACGAAGGAAAACTTTAAAATAGCGCAAATTTCGGCTGAACTCCATGTTTACTTGTCTATAACTGTTGAATGCAATATCCAAACTAATCATGCATAGCGTCGTTTTGTAGGTTATGTCAATACCTTTCAAAGATATATAGTATTGCCAGATACGAGCTCTGTAGCGCTTTATACATAGCCGCGAAATTCAAAAGACAAAAAGGCGGATATTTGACAACCTAATAATTAGCAGGCAAAATATATTTTTAAATATAAATAACATAACTTTAAACCGTTTAAGATACGAATTTTTGAATCGCGGCCTCTGGTTGAGCATGAAATTTCTTAAAAAAATCGACCGCGTTTTTTTTTTAATTCAAAAATTGTTATTTTCAAAAGCTTTGAGAAGTGGAAAAATTGGAATATCAAAGTTCTCTTTTTATTTTTTTTTTACGATGGTGGTTATGAGAACTATCTAAGGCCTATGTAGCAGCTTGCCTCCTCTGTTCTCGTTTACAGTTCTCTGCTTAGATCACAGCGTATATTTAGTCGTGGAAGGCGGAGGAGTGGTTTACATCTAGAAATGGATATTTTCTTTTTAAGTATTGATTCTCAAATCCTAATGTTTCCTGGATTCATTACATTTTCTACTATTCGCATTTACATAACACTTTATTGAGGTTATTCGTAATATACATATATATATATGTATATATATGTATATATAATTTTAAAATAATTATAAAAATTTTTAATATCGGAAAGAATTTTTATAATTGTAATAAAACACCATTAACCTCGCATCACGCCCTTGCGGCAGTAATACATTCAGTTTCAGTTTGAAAGATTTGCTCCATTATTATTATTTTTTGTTTTTCAATAAAACCTTTTCTAGTTTACTAAACTTTGCAATATTTTGCGTTCGATCGTTTGTTTTTCATTATTAAGTATTTTAAGTCCGAAAAATCCAAAAAAGTTTACCTAAAGCCTGTTGAGTTTGGTACTTAAAACACAATTTGTCTAATTAACTTTTTACTAAGCTGTTTGCGCGTATGTAAATAACTATTTACCTAAACATATACCTAAATACATACATATACGGTGTATAGGAAAATGTTTATATATGTTATTTGCTCTACATGGGCATTAGTATGTGCTATACTATGGTATTGAACATTGTACACATAGATTCGATATAGAAATCACAGATAAGATTAGCTCTCTAAGTACACATTTTTAAATTTGGAAGTTATGTCACTTTAGTTTGCTTACATAGTCACCATTTTATATTTGAAAAAAAAGAATCAATTTTCAATATACAAGCTCAATATCTGTATAACTCATATTTGTAAAATCCAAAATGCTCGACTTCTGGTCTCCAAAATTGCAGTTTGAAAACTAATTTCACTTCACTACCATTTTAACATATATAACAACATATACATATATGTATGTATATTAACCCATATTTTTTTTGCCTAATATTAACATTGATTTACCCCCGTGCACATATGCCAAATAGGCCACAGCTGCGATCACCAACACGTAGTACTTCATTTTTTAATGAATAACTTTTAACTTAGTTTAATAATTATAATAATTCGAAATTGTAATTCCGCCAAATGCTTCCTTACTCGTTAGACTAAAATCGGTAACTGAGTGTCAGCAGTCGAAATAGTTATCAGCACCTGCTAATATGTAACTGTACATGTCCACTTTATCAGTTCTTTGGCTGCGATAAGAAGGTAGTAAAGATAAAGATAACTTACTCACTCCATTTGTTTCGTATTTCTGTGTAAAAAACTATACATGTTTTGTTGTTGTGGTGTTACGAAAAAGCTTTATAACTGTGTCACATACATAAACACTTTGTACTTTTAGAAGGGTGGCAATGTTTGTTTATAACTTCTTTTATATCAAATAATATAAAAAAATTATGTCTGCGGATTAACATAATGAATTCGACATACGACGAAATTCCCAGGGGTAAGGAAGAACCTCCATATATTTAATTACAAGTATTATCATATAAACTGAAAGGTTCACTTTCTATTTTATACCGTTCTTCAATTACTAATACCGTCGATAACTTTTATAAAAATATTTTGGTTCTATAACTTCAGTCTTGTAAAGTGTTATTCAAAGTATTGTCCAACTGAAGCTTAATATTTTTATCATTTTCTCATCTTTCTGGCAATTTGTCCCTATATCAAAAAAATTGCGCCGATTTGGCGGCCAAGAATGAATCAAAGCACTTTTTGATATGCTGTTCCGATGGATACCATATTCCAGTGAGACCGTTTTGTATTTACCGAAGAAATAGTAATCCTAAGGGGAAAAGTCTGAGCTAAATTACAGGTGAGGCTAAACCTCACAGCCGTTGTTTTCAAAATAGATTTTAACCGTTCTTTGCAACATAAGGCCGCTCATTTTCACGGTAAAAAAATTATTCCTTCGTGTTTAGTAGTAAATTCCATGTCGTTTTTCGGTAATTGCTCACTTCAATTTCATGTGTTTTTGTGGGTTCTAGAAGCTTATAATGCAGCACGCCCTTCTGATCCCACCAAATACAGACCATCGGCTCATGAATTATAGTCGATTTTGCCTTTCATTTGGTTGGCCAGGTTTCATACATGATGTTTTGCGTTTAAAATTGTCACAATATCGATTCTCCATCACCAGCCACAATTCGATGCATAAACGTAATCTTTTTGTAGCATTCTGCAGCATTTCTGACATGCCAAATCGTCTTTTAAAGTCTCTTGGCTTGAATTTATGTGATACTCCATTTCCTTTTTTTTTGTTGTTTTTAAATGCTGTTTTTAAAATGGGTTTTTGTGTTTGCCAACAATTTTCAACGAGTAATGCTTCCAGTCTCTCATCTTCAAACTTTTTTGGCCGCCGCGGACTCCGTCTTCCAAGTCAAATTTTCTGAGTTAGAGCATGCTCACCATAAACTTCCACCAACATACGATGACTTTCGCCTGAGGTTTTCTATATATTAAAGTAATGGCGAAGAACTTCCCGCAAAAACACTATCAGGCATAAAGTTCGACATATTTGAATAAAAAAAAATGGTTTACGCATTAAATTAATCTGATGTACCGAAAAAGCCGCTTGAGTGTAGTAACTTTCCAAAGCATGTTTGGAATATTGGAGAAATGAATGAAATAATAATAAAGTTGCATCATCTCTTGGCAAACCTCACGAATATAGTTATAATCCCAAAATATTTTTATCGAAAATTGCTGTCTCGCTTACTTGCTGAATTGGTTCGTGTGTGATCTGCTTATGAATTCATCCAAAAATTTACAACGCTCGCTTTTAGATAGAATTTTCTATCTACTACTTGACCGATTTGAAACTATTGTAGTCTTATCATTCTCATTACATCATCCTGAGTATATAATTTACATTTAGCTAGATAGATAAGGCATAAACAAATGTATCGGATCAAATACTTAGCACTAATAGCAGTCTCTAACCAATATATTGATTTTCGTCTTTTCAGTTGAATTTATACTAAGTATACCTATATAGCCGTCATTATTTAAGATATCCTATTGAAATTCTGTGGGCATATTTGTTTTTGGTTTGAGGTCCAACTACATCAAATTTGTCATTTAGCCCCCTAGTACCCATGTATCGATATTTATGAAATAATGATGATATATTTACGTACCAAAAAGGGAGCGCTACGAAATTGAATAGGTTTCCATTAAGCCATCTGATCAAATTTTACTCGGTCTAAGAAAAAAAACACTATATCTTCACATATTTTAATACACAGTCAATACGAGCATGTGAACAACTAATCCATTTTTCCACACACTTGTTGTTTTCTGGTCATTTTTAGGGCGCCATTCGCAATTTTTAAGAGGTTTCGAATTCATATCCAAAAACCCACGTCTAATAATAAGGACCATAAGGTCCTCAGCAACATTGTCAAGCTTATCTCCTGCAGCATCTACTCGATGTAGGTTTTGCCATAGATTCAGGTCTTTTGGTACGAATCTAGTATTGACACCCAACTTCTATTCAAAATATTCACCAAAATATGATATATACTGTACATATGTATATGTATGTATGCTCTGTCATCTATTTTATAACTTTTCGATGTTATTTTCATTAGCTACATATGTATATATTTTCTTTGTACCACTCAAATACTTGTATTCATAATAAAGTAGCCTCCTCAAAACACTTTTGTAACAGTTTCAACAATTCCAGAGACGTGATTCCATCGCAACACACAATATTCCAAGCAAAGTCGTTCGATTTTTGCTCCAAGATAAAAATCGTAAGACAAACCTTTCGCGTCGTAAATAAGCGACTTGTGGTCAGTACGATACCAAGACTCAAGTCTGTTGGGTGTTCTTCAATTCAGTTGTCTAAATATAATTAACTGAATAAACTTTGCAAGTATATTATAGTGTACAAAAAATAAATCAATACTAAATTACTTTTAGTGAAATGCCGACTACTTCACTAGAAATTCTTGTTAAATGTAATATATTAATTGTATTTCATTATTTATCATTTAATTCTAAGAATTAAATAAACAATAATATTTTTTATTCTTCTTCTTATCTCCAAATATTTCTTTAAATTCGATTGAACACTTGCCATTAACTTGGCACTTGTTAATTCAGCATTCGTCATTGAATGCTAGGAACCTATAAAAACCGATAAACTGTCCAAATGTCGCGTCATCTGTGCGAAAGTAAACTTGGAAGTGTTTTATTTGTCTATCTTATCTAATGCAAATATGCAATAATATATATTATATACATATATACAAAGCAATCCACAGAATTTGAAGTAATAAAAAACGGAATCTAATCTGGAATTTCTACCTGTATCGACATAGGGCGCCATTTTGATAATTTGCGCCAATTCGAAAATTCATTATATTGCTTATAATGTTTACTGGCGCTAACCCTAACCCCTATTATAATAGTAGTGTACTTCTTTCTCACAAATACTTCAATTACTGCTTTATTTTAAAACTTTTTCTATAGAATACTTTAACTTGATTCTAGTTCTTAAACGATTTATATATAGTATATCTTTTGTCCAATATATACAAGAAGAAAATATCAAAAAGTGCAAGAAATCTAATTCTTCTTCTTAGAGTAGGCACCGCTTAAGCGGTTATAGCCGAGTTTACAACAGGTCGTCGGTCGTTCTTTCTTTTCGTTGTTTGGCGCCAATTAGAGATTCCAATTGAAGCCAGTTCCTTCTCCACCTGGTCTTTTTAATGGAGTGGATGTCTTCCTCCTCCTCTGCTTCCACCTCTGCTTCCACGGCGGGTACTATGTCGAATACTTTCAGTGCTGGAGTGTTTTCATCCATTCGGACGACATGACCAAGCCAGTTTAGCCGCTGTCTCTTAATTCGCTGAACTATATCAATGTCGACGTATAAATCGTACAGATCATCGTTCCATTGAATGCGATATTCGCCGTTGCCAATGCGCAAGGAACTACAAATCTTCCGCAGAACCTTTCTCTAGAAAACTCGTAATGTCGACTCGTCAGATGTTGCCATCGTCCATGC
The DNA here is from genome assembly GCF_024586455.1 of Bactrocera neohumeralis. NCBI lineage: Eukaryota > Metazoa > Arthropoda > Insecta > Diptera > Tephritidae > Bactrocera > Bactrocera neohumeralis. Next base: position 28,056,672 of record NC_065922.1, read on the forward strand.
CTTTGCACCATGTAGCAGGACGGGAATAATGAGTTATAGAGTTTGGTTTTTGTTCTTCGAGAGAGAAATTTACTCCTCGATAGCCTACTCAGTCCAAAGCAGCACCTGTTGTGAAGAGTTATTCTGCGTTGGATTACGAGGCTGACGTTGTTGGTGTTGATGCTGGTTCCTAGATAGACGAAATTATCTATGACTTCGAAGCTATGACTGTCAACAGTGACGTGGGAGCCAAGTCGCGAATGCGATGACTGTTTGTTTGATGGCAGGAGACATTTCGTCTTGTCCTCGTTCTCAACCAGACCCATACGCTTCACTTCCTTATCCAATCTGGAAGTCTTCTCCTTCCTGATCCTGACGGAACTTTTGGTGTTGCTCAACGTTGGCTAGAGGCAGTTCTTTTTCGTGCTATTGACGAAGAGGTGGTGTGGATGGAACTGATTGGCTCAACACATTTTGGTTAATGTTTTGGGTAGAAGCGTGTCAATTCTGGACTCGTACCAAAAGATCTGAATCTTTTGCAAAAACGCCGTCTAATAGAGGTGGCAAAATATGTTTGAAAACGTAGCTGAGAAGAACCCCAGATTGAGCAAATCCATCATTACAGGTGGGTTTATGAATATGACTGTCCAACAAACCGAAAACCCCATAATTCGCTGATGACTGAAAGCAATCTCAATCGAGACTTATAAGAAGTGCATGGAAAATTGCATTGAACGCTAGCATGATTGTATTGGCTTCGGAGCCTATTTTTTAAATCTTTTTTTTTTTTTGTCAATCCGGGTCAAATTTGATCAGATGGTATGTTTCTTTCGCATTCTCACATTACAGCAATCATCCTCGCAAACGCTTAGCAGATGTAGGGCGACGACCCGCTCCTGTGAGACTGCGCGATCCTTTTAGCCTAGAGTGGATAGGTGGAAAAATCCAAATATTTTCTCTTCCATTGTTCAATCTTTGCAAACTGAGGTTGAAACACGTTAAAAGTCTTACCTTCGGCGGACTAGGAAACATAAACGAAACTGGCATAGGCCGTTTAAAAGCGGACTGTCGATTTGTGAGGGTTTTATGATCAATTATATCGGAATTTTTAGGTATCACAACGGACTGGATGTCCAAGTGAAGATCGGGATAATAGTATAGGATGTTAATGAGTATGCACTGCGACCTGAGGTCTATTGTGTACTCTCTTCTTTCACAAAAATTCGCTTAAGCTCAGTACCCTGACAAATTCCAGGATCACGCTATGCGCCGGCGAAGCAATATCTTCACTACTTGAATATACAAGTCCGGGAACTTATTTCTGCGACTGTAGATACATAACTACGCAGTCTAGAAAAAGTTACTCGGGATAGCTTGAGTAATTTGTTCGAACCTTTCGAGATTGTATTCTTCCGGTTTAGGTTTGATTAAGATAGGTCACTCTTCTTATTTCACCTTGATATTATTCTTGAAACCGCATAAGAGAATCTCCAGAAGCTTGTAAATTATACTTCCGAGTTGACAGTCTTTAACCGGATAAAAATTGGGGTCCGTTCCGGTTGCGTAGCCCCAACTGTCGTGGGAATTCTGCCGCTACAACAACAAACACAACAACCCGACATCCCTAAATAAAGCAGCAACTTTACGCTTAAATTCTAAAATTAGTACAAAAGAAATGAAATGTAAACTATTTTTTTTTTTTATTAATAATACTTATATTCATTAAACATCGCGCGATAAGATATTTTTTCAGAAAAAATACAATTTCTTGGCTGTCTGCAGTCAACTTTACTTCTTAACGCGCTGCGAACATCGAATTTTCCAATGCTCAGCGTTGCCGCCGACCTTATTTGCCGCTGCCGCTTTTATTTAGGGACGGCAGTTAGTACCGTAAACTGTCTATCTAGACGTTACAATTCACTTTTTTTATCTTAAATCAATTTTTGTTTGCTAAAAATTTTCAAACATACCGACATTTTCTGCGTTTCCGCTGAATGTGGTAAAATCTGCATTGGCACCATTTTTTTCACCACTTTCCACAAAGTGACACTTGCCAACAGCTGTTCGAAATTTATTGTTTACATGGTGAGAAAAGTAACAAATTTGCCGATTCAGTCTGCTGCTTCATTAGTGTTAACCAAAAAAAAAAATTTCATTAAACACGAAAATAACATAATGACATTTCTATTATGTATCAGTGATTTGTCGAAACACCAGGAATTTAAAGAAATTGATACAAATAATAATGTGAAAACACTGCCAAGAAAATTGCTTTGGGACCGCGTAATATCCTTGCGAGCAAAAAATCACATCACAAGTACTGAAACAGCATGTAATGATAAAAATCAACGTATATTGAAACGCTTATATATCGAGATTGATGGCATCAATGCATTCTACCTCTTGCGGGAGCTGCAACAATTAACACAACTACGACTGCAGTTAAACACGAATCCAGCAATGCGTGGTATTGATATATTTTGGTTGCAATTAAGACCACCAACCAAAGAAGTAATTGACTACAAATGGTGAGCAAGTTTTTTGCATTACAACGTTTTATTTCTCTATTAACTACATTAAATGTGATTGGAAAAAGGAATCGTATATTATCACACACACTGTGGGAGCATATCGAAGTGGAATATCTAATGTCCTGGTTATCAACACTTGGTGGCGGTTACTCTGCTCTTGGAGAACAGTTTAGCAAATGTGTACGTTTTCCATAATAATTCCCAAATATTATTTATTAAAGCATGCTCTTCATTCACTAGGCGGAGGTTGCCGGTAAAATATCCTTACGTCAATTCAATATCGGTCTACGACTTGGCGACCCATTCCTACAAGCCAGATGCAAATTATATTATAGCATATCACTTATACAAACTGGTCAACTAAGAAAAGCTAAATATATTATACGTGAACAATACAAGTTCGCCAAAAAGCAAAAGGAGTTCGATGGTCGTTTAGTAAAAATGTGTCATGGTATATGGTTACGACTGCAATACGAATACGGATTGCGCTTAAAGAGTAAGAAAAACTCGACGGATGCCGTTTTAGTGAAAAAATGATATTTCAATAGTGTATAAAAATGTCAATGTTGCTTTAGTATTGAGTTCAGTAAAAATAATCGTATTAGGTTAATTGAATACTTGAAATCTCCTAAAGCTTATATGTAAAATTGGCAACAATAAAGTGGAAAATAATTCTGTACAGTTTTATTCATACTTTGTACAAAATTTATATTTTGGTTTTACTCCCAAAAGCAGAAAAGGTTGCAGGTTTAATGTTGTTCAGGTTTAGTGGATATTTCATTAATCTTCCGCAGAATAATGCGTCCCCATTTTTTTTTTATAATTTTGGCGACCGGTATTACGCTGTTTCATATCCGGTTAAAGACTTTCCTTTTTTTTATGAATTTAACTAAAAGCGGTAGTATCTATAATGCAAAATAATTTTATTTTGATTTATATTTAATCCGTTTTTATTTTGCATTGTTTGACGAATGTACACAAACTATTCAATATATATTTATGTATTTATGTATAATATATATATGTATAAAAGTATTACGCATTTTTTTCAGGTGTATGTATATTAAGCTAGGGTGCCCATTGGGTCCCAAGCAGGAAGCACAATTGGTTCCATGTCGAAAACTTTAAGAATTTCGGGTGGTACGAATGACTTGTCAATCACAACTTCGAAACCGAATTCCTTAAACCATTCAGCGGTCATAACCAAATAACCCTTTTCACCACGGTCCTCACCCCACGAGTTTTCAACTCGCAATTTCTTTACTTCACCATTTTCCTAAAGAGTAAACCGGACAAATTATTATATATTAAATAGATAGGAAAAACACATTAAACTCACATCTAGGGAGACTGCAGTGAATAACATGGCATGGGTCATGGCTGATTCTCCAAAAATTAGGCGATCGGCCTTTGACAAAGGCGTTTGAATATCAACATCAAAGACTAGTTTAAAGTCATGTCTGTTGAGAGAAGAAAATATAATTATATGTATTAATGCGAAATGTTATATTTTTTAAAATTTCGATACTAACACATCCAAATCTTCAATGCCCTGCTTTGATGCAAAGCGTTTACTGACTTCACAACCAAACCAAACAGCCTCACCGGCTTTTAAGCTTTCAGCTACCAGCTGCAGTAGTTTCTCAACCGGTTGATTATTATAAAGCACTGGGCGGCCACCCACCACATTGCCAAGACAATCCACTGTGTATGTTTGGTCATAAAAACTGGATGGGCGTGGATCATTTACTAAACATACCTGTCGAATCAAATAAAATCCAATCACTGACTTTAAAATCATTAACGAGCAAAGTTAAATTTACCTTATCTTCCACATTAAAAACATTTTTAACGTAGTTTTCGTAGAACTCCAACGGCGTAACTGGGCCAATGGATTTATAAGCTTTGGATTTGTCATAATACTCCCAGGTGAAGCGTTCTGATGGAATGCCCAAACAGATACCTACTATCTTGTAGATACTAGCCATCATTTCATCAATCTTTTGAGTAACCTCTTCCGCGCTAGGATTTTTAGCCAAAAGATCACGTAAGACTTTGGCATATTCACGTAGCTAAAAGACAAAATGTCAAATTGATTCAACTGTTTCTTGCACACATTGTTTTCACAATATATTAACCTTGCTCTTCAATATGGCATTCATGCGCATGCTTGCCTCACAACTGTAAGTCTCTGGAAAACATTTCTTTGGCATTAAACCATGTTTGGTTATTAAATTAACTAACATATCCCATTGGCCGCCATCTGAGGTTGGATCCTGATACAACAAGAACAAATAACGAATTAAACTCAATACAATCATAAATATAACAGTAAATAATTACATTTAATAAAAATGAAACTAAACGGCCGTCCACCACTTCTTGGCGCTGAGCTGTCTTTACAATATTATTGAGAAAATAATTGCAACGCTCAATTTTGTCCCAATAAAATAGGTAACCCTGAGAAAATTCAAATTCATCTATATTTAAACTTTTCATAAATGGCAGGCGTATGCAATTTAGCGCAGCAAAAAGCCAACATCGCCCGGAACTCTTTTGATTGGTAATAGGTTTGCCTTCGCTCTCCACCTGAAACAGAAAATCAATAGCATTCAAAGTTACTAAGAAAACGACGAATTTTGATTTATTTGTTTGCGCTTACCTTGTAAGTAAATATATGATTAGTAGTTTCGAGGGATTTGCGCGACAAGCACACATCAAATGGATCCACTCGCGAGCAGACATTCTGTGCAAGAATGTTCTTCGGTTCGCTGTAGAAGTCCTTACGCCATTTGTCCAGTTTCTGCGGTGTAATCGCATTTGGATTGCTGGTAGTGGTGTTGGTGTTGGCTGGAAATAAAGTTGCGGCAGTTGAGTATTTTGCACGAGTAATGCCCAATAGTTTGTATTTGTAAGTAAATATGGTCGGTAAACGGTTTGACAGTTGTTGACGCCGTATCGTAGAGGTAAAACGTAGTGCAACTGAGACCAACCCACCCGACAAACGGCGGACGCATACAATCGCCAAGCCATGATGGCAAACACATTTTCATGCATATAGCAATGGAATATAAAAATAAACCAAAAATATATAGATGTAAAAGATTAAACGTCTGATTGGCTTTGTTTGAGTGATAAGCGTAGAAAAATTGGAAAAGAGTTAATTTTGGTTGTGTTTGCCATAATTTATGTACATGAAACTTGCATAGTACATTCATAATGTATGTATGTTTGTATGTATGTATATACAAAACATTCAGCAACATATGTTTTTTATTTGTGCAGCTCACGTTCATTTTCATTTATTATGTTTATTCTTTGTCTCTTCACTTTTTCTTGCCAATGTGCAGTTGGAGGTCAATAAACTTCTAAAACAAGAAATTGTGGCACACATTTTTGAATTTTAAAGTCCCAAGGTCATTTCGCTTTTGCGATCATGGAGCAAAAATGTGACTACAGTTAAGACTGTGTGGTTATGACTTATTTCGATGTTTTGGTAATATACGCATGTGCATATTATGTATGTACATACGTTCATATTATGTATATATGTATGTAACTACATAATATCATTTTAGAATTAAAATCACATGAATATTCCGTTTCTTTAAAATTTACAACAATAGGAATAAGAATGGAATGTATGTATGTATGTCTGATATGTGGGCGTATTAGCGTTGCAATTAACGTTTTATATGTTATTGTTTTATTTTAATTTCATCCAATGCAATTAAAGCTATACTATGTATAGCTAATTATTATCTATACAAGTTTATATAAAGTACACAGAGATTATAGATGGCTGATAAAACAAGTCTGTAGTAGAAAATGAATATGCTTGTTTGTAAATGGTTGATAAAAATGTTGCCATAAACAATTCATACAATCTTATCTGAACTGCACTTGTGTTTATCCGTAAAAAGAGGAGCAATCTAAATATTTAATTTGTATGCACACAAGGAGATGCTAACGACTCTTTAACCAAAGAATTAAGTTAATAAGAAATAACTTTAACTCCATATTTTATAAGGTCTCCGACGTTATTCTTCGGGGTTTTACAAATTTCGTGGTAAATAATTAAATATTATACCCTTTACCAAATGTGTATATGTATATAAACTCAGTTCTAAACTTAGTTGATTAATTAATATTATTAATATTTAAATTAATACTTAATAACCATTAAATAAGAAATCTGTATATACATATGTACATAAGCTTGTATGTACATACATATATGCACATGGCTTAGACAAATATACTGACTGAAAAATACTTTAGTCATAAATTGTGATGAGATCTTAAAATGCTTTGTGGGATGACTTTAGCACCGCCAATTAACATTGCTCACAAAATCGTCGCTCTCTAAACAAAAACCCACGCTCGGTTAATACAAAAGAAAATTTTCAGCAATATAGAGAATTAACTTGTGTAAATAATAAATTGCAAAATAATAATCTAACGAAGTTTTGCGTAGATTTTTAATGAAATCTTTCTAAAATGCATAAATAAACGCCAATATATACAAACAGCGATAAACAAGTCAACAGCTGAAGGAAAATAAATAATACGGGCATATGAATGACAAATAATACAAACACAACAATGGGACTTTAACAATAAGTAAATGATTCGAAAGGTATTGCACAGACTTAATATGCAAAAATTATAGTATAGAAAATTGCAGTGTGGGGCGTTGCATACCAATCGATCAGTTGGGCACAGTTTTTTATCAATAGTTCATTTTGACAACATGAAGTGGAAATAACAGATGCAATAACCTACTACGAATAATGACCAAAGCTTAACAAAAAAAAAATAAAAATATTTTACGCTGGTGGCGACAAGACCGCAACGTATTGATTGTAAATACCAGCACCAAAAATGTGTTTCAATTGTCGTTTCCACCACAGCTGCCGGTAGAGATTCGACATGTGTATACTTATGTATTGCTGCCGAGTGCAACCGTTACAAATGAAAACCAGTTTTTTGATTTGCACGTCAATATCAGGAAAGCACGGCAACAGACAAAAACAAAAAAACTATTATAAATACTGCGAAATCGGGCAGTAGAGTGCTCCTAAACCGTGATCGTACAGCTATAATGGAGGCAGCAAGACAAAATATAAAAACAAAAGTGAGTAAACAAAGGGTTCCGAAAACACATAAACGTGTGTTGTATACATATTATGTATGTTCATGTGTATAGTGAATGAATGTGTTGCACCCCAGCCAGTTGGGAATGAATTTCTACATGGTGCCAGAGCAAGCGGGGGGTGTGGCTGTTGAACAAAGAGCCAGCGGCAGTTGGCGTCGCGAAGCTGGCTGAAATTGGCTCTTCAGTACACTACACCAACACTATCAAAACCGCTGCTGCTTTTGAGGATGTCATCGTCTTGCCATCATCTAAGCAAAGCGCTACGCAGAATGGAAAGAAATTAATAAAGCACACAAACACATACATATGTAAGTAAAGAAAGCAATGAAGGGGCCGCAAAATACAACGGAGCAAAAAGCAATTCACTTCGCGAAATTTCAGAGAAATTTTACTTTCAATATCCAGCATTGCTACTTTCATTTTCATGACTGTTTACTTGTTAGCCAAAAAGAAAGGATATTATTATTTTTTATATATGTATGTATGTACGCCTTTCTTTTCCCTTTGCTGAGGCATACGTGTGTGTATATGATTTCATAATGTGCTTAATTAATAGCACACAAATTTACTTACACATTTTCCTTTTTTGTTGGGATATAAAACGTTTAACTTAGTAAATTAAATATGTTACAACGGTTAAGTAAATGCACTTTCAGCTTAATAATTTTTGGGCTAACACCAAAACGGGGAATTCAAATAAAAAGAAATAAATCACTTTTACTTCCACGATAAGCAAGTCAACAACAAAATGAGTTGCGCGACCGAAAACGACAGAACAATGACCAAAGAAACACCAAAATATATACACTTTGACAACGGCGCCCGCGCCAGTAGTGCCTGTTACAAAATTTTCCCGTGTAGGGGAAAATAATTATAATTTTAAAGTGATTTAAATTTTTGTTTTAATTTAAATAACTTTTGTGTTAGTAATTGAATTCGAATTAGAGGATATAAAAGTTTTCAGAATAACCAAAATAGAGATTCCATTTCAAATTCCCAGATTGTACCAAATTACATATTTGCTCTTTTATAAATTATTTTAAAAATTTGTTAGTGTATTTTTAGTTTTTCTTCGGATAAATTTATACAAACATATATTTATATCAACCGTTGAGTCCAGTGCTATAATATTGATTAATTGAGGGTTCAGGACTAAACTTGGTAGAAAAAGTCTAACTGAGCGGCAACCTTTTTTTTATTTTATCATAAACTGACAACACTCAATAAAACATAAAAGCAAATGTCATTAAAAACACGAATTTGCAATCTTAAGTATTGTCAAACGTGAGTAGTAAAAAAAAGTAAACGTAAACAATTCGTCTATCAAATTGTTTTTCATAAAATAAATAGCAGCAATATCGAATATTGTTTTATATAAATTAATGTCTCGAATTTGGTATTTGTAAAGTAATTTGCAGAGCATGTCTCTGCGGTACGTTTGTGTGGAGGTGCGCCATAACCTCCGTTGTGCCAATGTATTCCTCCAGTTTGACCACAGTCTCACTGAAACGGAATTCTTAAAAATTGTTGTAGAAAACGATGCACTGACCTTTCGAGAATACTCAACAGCGACCCGCGTGGCGCTCGGTAAATTTTTTACCGCGGAAGCACGTACTATAAGTAACTTGACTGTAGAAGAGTGCAATGCCAGTTTTCGTTTAACTATAACCAATGAACCTGCCCAAGTTACTACTGATAATACAGAAAATGAAAAAGATAATAAAAGAAAAATCTATATAACTCCAAAGCCAAATATCGAAGAAGGCAGCCAGCACATAGTTTTGTGCAAGAATTGTAAATGTGAACTGAGTACTACACTTCAATGCCAAAGAGTTCGAGAATTTCCCTCTGGATCTATAGACGTAAACGAATTTTTTTGTCATCATGGACCGAAATTCGATGAAGTTTTGGTGCCACAATTAACTGACTTCTTTTATGGCTTTCAATTTGTTGTACTTAATTCGGAGTTGGCACAACAACAGGTCAAAATGAAGGATAAACATGTTTACTGTCGGCGATGTTTGCAGTACCTGGGTGAAAATATACTCAACGATAATGCAATGAAATTATGGATGGACACATTGCTTTTAAAGTGTCAGCCTAACGATAAGGATGATACAATAATAAATGTTGTTAACGAGAAAGTCACACCAACATGTCAGCTTTTACACAAAATTATTGACGATACTCTAGTTACAGATGTTGCTGGGGAACCATTGCTTCAACAGATGCACTTTTGTAAAGTTTTGCTGGAAGCCACCTTTCCGTGCCGAAAACGCAAATATCTGCTATTGCAAGTACTGGAAAAGCAATTACAGGTGCTACGTAACACAAAACCATTGGCTCATGGCAGCCATAATAATAATAATGTGCTGCAAGTGCAACTTGAGCAATGCAAAAGTTTTAAATTACTGTACAGACTGTTGGATGAAACAGAAGATGAAGGTGGAGGTGATGACAAAAGAGGAGAAAAAGATAGTGGTGAGACTAGCAGTGCCAGTAGTACTAGCAGCGATAGCATGCTCCTGAAAAATTGGAAAGAGGATATGTCTATACATGTACTAAAGGTATCACCTACACTCTTTGGCACATTACTGGACGAGTTGGATGAAAATGCTTTATTGCTTCCTGAATTGTACCGCTATACGCACGACCATTTTCAATTGAGTTATATATTCTATGAAGATTAGAAAATTAAACTTAAGTTTTGACATTAAATATAATGATATTTCGTTATTATAAACGTGACCATGCGGCCGGTTCAAATATCTTAAGTGTCAATATACATATGTATATACTTATATACCCTTTTATTTATGTTCAAGAACTTGCAATACGCTTACTTGGCTAAGATTGTAATTAACATTTAACTAGTATGATTTGTCTTTAAAATCTTAACACAATCAGGAGGGTATAATTTTAATTGCAACAATTTAAGAGACTTGATAAGTTTTACTCTCTAACATTAATTAGTCATAATTTCCCCGATATATTCTAAGGCAATGATATTTTGTTCGTGCCAGAGCTAAAACGAAAACTAATAGAATTCTAATAAAAATGTAAAGCTCTAAAATTTTTCAGTACAAAAATTAATGTTTTGTTTATAAACTAAAATCCTCACGTTGACAATCATGCTGTTTCGGCGTATTCGGAGGATCACCGCCGCCTCCAGTTTGCATGGCTTTTGTTTTTGTGGTGTGCTCTTTTATAACGATAGTTTGGAATATACTCGATTCCTTCAAGCGATTACAGAAAAATGTAAATAAACGAAATCTTCTGTGCGCGAATATGTTTGCAAAATTTAAAGAGAAAATTGTAAACAAAGAAAATTAAATGAAAATGCTGTCGATGCTTGTTTGTTGTATATGCCGTCAAGCTTTTAAAATTTTTTCAAATTTCAATCATCATAACTCAATCGTTCAAAGTGTTTAAATTTCTTTTGTTTAAAGTACTTTGGTGTCATATTTTTCTATTGATATTATTGGATATCTTAAACAATTATTATGTCTTTTTCTTTACTTTAGAAGCCTTTAAATAACTAGTAAATTATTTTCATCACTTTGTTGTTATTGCTCATGCAGACAAAATTATATTTAACCAAAGGTTTTATACTTCTTTTTCTGCCATACATGCTACATATTTATCTTGTTTTGCCACCGATATTTTGAATATTTTTTGGGGTATATATAGTACACAAGTTAATAATACAGATATTTGAATACACTTAAATTAGTTTCTTCGCTCTTCGGAAATCCCTCTAAACTTAAAATAAGGATAACTATTCTCTCATATGTATCATAATCTTTGCTATACTATTAGTTTGCGTCCCTATTAATTCATTCAACACTTTACTTTGCCATACGGCTCATTTGTTTTGTTTGTTCCGACATTGAAATTTCCGCATTATCGGCCTTGTTAATTAACGAGTCTAATTTGTCTAAATGTGAAGTCATTTTCTTCTGTATATCCATTTTCGCTGCCCTAATTTTCTCCGTTGGTATAATAGGTTTTGTTTCACCTTCAAATTCCTGATCTCGCACATTATCAAGATCCTGTGTACTATTTGTATCGGAGTCGTTCTTCTCATCATTATGTTGACCACTAATGCTGCCTCCCGTTGCGGTGGTATTACGTCGACTAGCAGTTGCGGAGGTGGATGGTGTACCATCTGGCAAATCTACTGAGCCTCTTGCAAATATATTTGATAGACTACCACAAGCTGTTTGCTTGAAGCGATTTAATTTCTGTTGTGTCGATGATAATATTGTGTTCAACTCATCCAAACGCCCACCAACATTACGCATTTGGTCTTCCTGCTGCTCGAGAAGCTAAAAATAAAAATTTCCTTTCATATAATATATTGCTTACTAAATGCATGTACGTATGTATGTGTGGTGGTAAATTGCAGCTCATTACCGCAGCCTCGGCGGTTTCTAATTCCTCTTGTTCACGTTTCAAGCGCTCGGCACGCGCCTTCTCGAATTCCTCCTCATTAGGTTTTTCTATGCCTAACAATTCTGCTCTCATACACTCGTATTCGTAGGTGCCTTCAGCCATTCCGAAATTGCAATTTAGTTTTGATTTAATTTGAGTTAAGCGTAAATAAATTCACGTTGCGTGATGTCGTCTAATGTTCAAGTGACAATCTTTATTTTGAGCAATTGGATCGATTTTTTTGTCGCCACATGCCTCATACACCCATAGCGGTCAAGGGGAAATAGTGTGTGTGTAGAAAGTGAAAGCGTTGACGATATTACAAATGCCAGTTAAATAGTAATAGATGTAGGCAGGTCAACGCATGCGCTAATTTCGTCATTCAAATTTAAGATTGAATGCTTAACAATAACAAATTATCGTTTATATTTTTATGTTGCTGTGAAAGTAACTACGATTTATAAAAATTAACAATACTTTTGTTGCTTGTCTTTTATTAATTACAAAAACTTACATATTTCAAATTAAATTTCTTATATTAAAGATTTTTAATTTAATATATTTACTTAACTAAGCAGATTTCAATTTACATACACATGCTACATTCGATCAATCGTTATTTCGTTCATAAATCTGTATGTATGACTCTGTAAGTGTGATCATGGGTGGCAAAATTTCCGTTACATGCAAATCTTGCATTTCATACCACTGGCCGTTGGCTTTATGCAAAATATGCGCTCGATAAGTGCCCTTTTTCGGCTCACCATCATGCACAATATTTGCTACCAAATTATATTTGGTATTTTTGAGTTGTTCACGATTCTTCATTGACAAAATATCGCCAAAGTCCACGTTTCTGCAATAGTTCAAAATTTAAAATTTATAAACAAAGAATAAATAAGTAATAAAACTACTTACTTGATCGGAAAGTTGACAATGGTTGGATTCTTCTCCAAGAAGAAAGTATTCTTCGTGAAACGTTTGATATATAGTATAATATACTGTGGCAAACGCGTGATTTCGAATCGCTTCAAAAAATTATCTTTATATGTGTTGTACTCCTTTTCGGTCGTCCCATTAAATTTTGCGAGTAATTGATAAAGATTCACTTGTGGTATGATATTTTCGCGAAATTCGTCGGTGAACAGCGGTGGCGGGGGCAGGTCGCATGTTAGGTATAGAAAGTTAGAATTTTCACATTTCTCTTGATATTCCTCTGTAGCTAAAAGTAACGATTTCTGCGTATCATCCAGCTCTACTGGCGGAATTTTACGCGTATAAATTTTCATTTCACCCAAAAAGATTTTGTGTATGATGGAAGAATCGGGCTTTTTGTTGCCTTTCAACGCACGATGTAGCGTATGCAAGAACCAAGATAGAAAATCAATGGGATCACCTTGTTCCGTTATTTGAAAGCTCTTATTAGACCACAACACTACTGCCTGCAACATTTCATGCGGCGACACGTGTGCCTTAAAATTTCGTGGGTTCCACATTTTTCGCATAAGTTCACCGAAACGTTGCACTAGGTTAAAGATAGAATCACCAGGTGGTCTTTTTATTTTAGCGTAATTCTGTTCACGCAGGTAGTAATCGCGTAAAGGACCCACGTGTGATAGCGCGTGCAGCACCACGTTACAGTAGTCGTTCGCTTTTATGTTATTTAACCCCACAACACCGGGTAAATAAAGGGTGCCGTCGACTGTGCGTGAGTACTTCGGTTCGGAGCGATCCAGCTGTCTTATATCTTTGGGTTCAAAAGTGGGGTTCAGAACATATTTGATGTCGTCTAGCGAGGAGTCAATAATTTCATAATTATCTGGCAGACAGTAGAAGCGTAATGTTTGTAAATTGAGAAAAACATGATGCGCCTCCGACACGGAATGTGTATAAGCGTGCGTATTTGTGCCGCGCCCTTGGAAATATTTGCCGCAAACCAGACACGCGTAAACGTTTATGCGGGTTAGCGAGATTGAACACAACTTTTCAAAATCAAAATCTAGTAAGTGGCGATTAATCGTATCCAGATATGGACAGACACGATACTTTGGATTAAACGCAGACGGTTCAAGTTCTGTAATTAATTCAGTAAAATTTGTAATATTTGCGAGAAAACAAACGCATTGCATAGTGTTCTTACCGTACTCATCATGCTCTTCCTTCACCTTGCCATTTGCGGCTATCTTTGGCTCCACCTTCGGCTTTTTAGCCACCGGTTCAATACCTTTAGGAATTAAAAATTGTTTAATATAAAATAGATTGAAATAATAGTGCTTTTATATTCATAATCACCATTTGTTGACATTTTAATGCTTTAATAGGCTTTAGTTATAGAATTGTTTATAAACTAGAAAATTGACGATCAGCTGATTTTGTCTCATTGGACTGTTAACCAGTAGTGTTTCGCTGTAATAAAAATTTCCCTAAAATATTAAAAGGGGGAAATATTGCAATATATGTGCCATTCTATGCATACGATTAGAAAATAATTTATTTATAGGTATATGTTCAATTAGACATATAAAATCACAAATGTTTGTGATGGTTAAAATAACAAAACAAAAATATTCCCTAAAGTTTCCTAATTACAAATAAATAAAAACTAAAGTCTGGCATCCTTATTTCGGATAATGGCATAGAAATGACTAGTCAGGCGGCTAGTTTACAGTTACTGGGAGCAGTTATGCAAATTAGTTGTTCTTTAGCAATAAAAGGAAAACCGCATAGTAATTGCCAAAATAATATCAAAAAAGTAAATTATTTAAGAATAAGCCGAAATTGTCATCTGTATATCGCTTTCACTTTATATACATACCATGAGTGAGCAGAAATATATTTTTTACTAAAAGTAAAATATCTTCATTCCTAGGTATGCACGTGGAACAAACTAAGGAAAATATAATTTATTAGAAAAAAAAGTCACTTAAATTTAATTTTTACACATTTTTTCTTTTTTTCCAGGTGCTGGTGCTGGTGCTCGTAAATGCGAAAATTATAGGAAATTGAGCGGTTTAAAACGAAGTAAAGTATAATTTATTAAAAAAAAAGTTACTTAAGTTGAATTTTAACACATTTCTTCTTTTTTCAGATACTATTGCTCGTAAATGCGTAAATTATGGGAAATTGACCGGTTTAAAACGAAGCAAAATACAAAGTTTGTGAGGCTGTTGTTGCAGTAGAATATTTTATTTCTATTGTCGGATATTGAAAATCGAAAATTAGCTATTGGCTTGCTTATTTTACGCTTTTGGTACAAATTAATTAAAATAAAACGCTTTATAGTTGTGGGTTTAATTTATTTTATATTTATTTATTTGTATATTTAAAAAAAAAAGTAATTGTAAAAATAAATATAATGCTTATTTGGAAGTTGGAGACGTTTTCATTTTATTTTATTGAAAAATTCCTCAAAATATTTAATAAATGCGGTATTTCGTTTTGAAGCATCTGGCATCACTCGGTCCGGATAAAAATGCAACAACAAAAACGTGCACTGTGGCACCCTACTGTGCGATTATGGGCGCCTGGTGCATATGCTGCATTTACAAATTCGAATTAGCAGGCGGCATTTTTGCAGGGCGGCTGCTTGCTGGGCACTTCTGCGTGCCTGGTGTAAATGGGAGTTGCTGAAATTTGGCGTTTGTGCACATTCACTGTGCGCAGCAGAAGTGTTGCATACTTTTAGGGGTTTTATTTATTTTCTCACCTGCGGGTTGATTTACGTGTAATTTGCAATAAAACGCATAATAAATGGATTAGATATATCAACTAGACTTCTTTATTGAAAATTTAGGTTGTAAAATAACATTTTTTCTTCAAAGTAACAACTAATCAAATCGATTGAAGAAAAATATAGATAATACATACATTTTATGCAGAAATATTGTAAAATGTGGGTACAATTTTTGACGTTTTATAAAAATTACTGCAAAAATACATACATATAGATATTAAATATGGATACATACATGAATTTAAATATTTGCGAGTACGTATCTATATAACAATTTGCAATATTTTTAATTTAATTAATTTTCGTTGATTTCTCGATAAATTTAACTAGCTTGTTCGTATAAAAAGGCACATTATCGGTAATGATTTTCTTGTTTTGACTAAACTTTTAGAGACATACATATTATATATTCCAGCAATGCTTAAAACATTTTTTAGCGCTCTAAACAGCTGGAAATAAGTAAATACGTCGATTATTTATAAATTTGATACAATATATGATTAAAAATATTAAAGAAATTTCAAATAGCTTTTCACATATTACAAATTGTTCATTGACTGCAAACAATTTACCAAATACTTGCTGCCATGCTGCTTTAAAATTTCTCTGCTTTTCAATACTTATGCTAAATTAGTATATTATTAGTAATATTACAGTGAAATCAAGTATGTATTTCCAAATAAACCCTAAACCGCATTTTCGATATCCTTTTTTAGTATGGGTTCACGGCCGCCAAGCCTACGCGCCCACCGGCGCGCGCAAACACCGGCTCCGCATAGCTGTGACGATAGCCTTTTGTAAGATTGGCGATACCCTTTGTATTCGGTATCGGCGCACCGGTTGTGGGTGGTGGCGGTGTGGGTGAAGGATAGTAATCTGTATGTTTTTCAGCTGGTCGGCGATTCGCGCGGTGATCTGGCGGACCTGCTGCGCGCACATCAGGCGAGTACTCACGTCTCAATGGTTCGCGATGTCGCTCGCGTTCGCGTTCGTCGCGTACATGTGGCGCGTCACGTGAGTGATCACGTAGGGCGCCGCGCTGTTCATACCGGTAAGCATCACGGTAGGGATCACGACCATCTGTCATGTCGCTGGAGCGTTCACGCATTATGCGATGCGCGTCGGGTCGTTTGCCTGCTGATTCCCGTGGCGCACGCATATCTGGCGCGTACTCTTGGAATGGGCGCTCTCGGACATGTTCGCGCAAATGATGTTCACGTGGCGGCATCATTTCGCGTGGTGGTGGCATGTTGCTCTCCTCCCACAGTTGACCGCGTGATCGTGAGCGCGAACGTGCAGCGATTGGTTGCGGTGGGGGCGAGTCATCGAGGCGCTCCTCATCACTCCAGTCGGCATATGAACGTCCGCCATCTGCGCGCTCTACTGAGCCTCTTCGTCGTGGTCTATAATCGGTCATGTCTTTCTCTTCGGCCAGATCGTATCGACTGCCGGTGCGTTCCATAGCGCGGAATTTGTCCTTGGCATCTTTGAAACGATCCTTGGGTGTGACATCGGGTCGTCCATTTGAGGGTGCATATTCCAGTGGCCGTCCCTCATCATTGAGCCGCTTTGTGTACGATGATTTGCTATGCTGTGAACTGAGTTTCGTGTGCAGCTCTTCCTTCGTTGGCGCTACTGTCGCCGGCTCCACTGTCCCATCAAAAGCCTTGTAACGCATGGCGGATGACTTCATCATCTTCTCCATGCTTTGTATGTAGGGTAGGCTTTCAGGTTCGCGGTATGGATTACGCTCATTGCTGCGCGAATATTGCTTGCGCTCGGGTTCACGCTCTCGCTCGCGTTCACGTTCCCTTTCCCGTTCGCGCAAACGTTCTGGCTCTCGCTCGCGTTCATTACTGCGAGTGTGGCTTAATTCTGAACGCTCTGGCGAGTGTGTAGTACGATGAGCAGCTGCATATTTGTTATGGCTTGCGGTTTGTTCAAAAGGCAGATCGGCTGGATCGACATAACGATGACGACCCCCATAGCGCTGTGCTTCGTCGACAGCAAATGACTTGGAATGCTTCTTTGCGGCATATTCGATGAACTTCTGTTTATCTGTTAAGTTTTCCTTGCGATAGTTGGAGGACGGATGTACGGGCATATGATCGCTAGCCGGATCCGAGTCATTAAAGTCCTCGCCATCATCTGGTTTGTGTTTGGCAAATCGCGGATCTGGCGTTTCACGTTCCAGTGAAAGTTTTTTGTTTAATAAACGATTGATTTCATTGTATTTATCAGTGTCGCGCAGTTTTGGATGCTCGCGCTCGCGCTCACGTTCGCGCTTCACGTTCGCGCTCACGTTCGCGTTCGCGTTCTCTATTGCTGCTAACACCCCCGCCGCCGCCTCCACCGCCACCATCGGCGCGGCGATGATAATCCTGTTTGGTCTCGGCCTGCATGACGCGATTAAATTTCGCATCGTAATCAGCTGGACGCATTATGATTGGCTTGATTTCATCCTCGCGCGACCAGCTCGCGCTCGACGGGGTCTTCGAACGTGAATCGCGTTCGTGTGGAGGTCCAGCAATTTTCTCGCGATGCGCGCTTTGACGCGGCGTATAGGGCTTAGCAGGTAAATCCCGCAAATAACTATCCTCTGGTGGTTGAACGGCGCTCTTGCGATTTAACTGCGGATGATGTGGAATTATGGGCGGTGATCGTTCCATAGCGATCTGTGACGGTTTGAGCGCGATTACTGAGTTATCCGCTTCATTAGACCACTGCTCATCCTCTGCGAAAGAAGAAAGATAGGAAAAGAAGAACGATATCAGTAAATTACTTCAATTGAATTTATCTCCGCTAAACTCACCACTCGAACTATTTAAATCCTGCCGCTCTGGGCTTGGCGCCAAATCGGAACCGATGCCCGATGAGCCGCGCGAAGAAACCTGCTTGCCACCGACAGGCACTGCTGTCTCATTGGGTGTAGCGCCGCCCACAATCAATGCATTACGACAGCGACGCAGCTCGATGGCCGTCAAATTACCCTTGGAACGATGCACTGTGTCGTAGTCGCGTGGCGGCAGTAACAAAGGCGGTCCATTACCATTCAATTTGGCACGCAGCTCTGCGGCTAAGGAGTCGAATAGCTCGCTAGTGGGCTGTGGCAGTGGCAGTGGTTTTGTGGTCGCCGTGACAGGCGGTGAACGCGAAACGGGCGAACCGCCGCTATGCTCTTCGCTGCATTCGGATTCGCGTGTACTATTGCCGGTATCGCTGCCCAACGACGAGCTAAATCGTTTCGGTGACGAGTCATGGCGGCGCTGTTGTTGTTGTTGTTGTTGCTGATGTAGCAGTTGTGACTGCGGTTGTTGTGACAAATAATGTTTGGACTTGCTGTTGTTGTGTTCGTTGCCGTGACCATTGCTCGAAATGTGGGCAGCAGATTTGCCATTGCTGCTGTTGCCGCTGCCGCCGCCGGACGTGGGCAATGGCGGCAGGATGCCCAAACTGCAAAAGTAAAGGAAACGAATGCGCATGAATGACAGTGTAGAAGGAATAACAAATAAAAAAAGAAAATTTTACAAAAAGGCATTGCAATGTGGCAAGTAATATTATAAATCGGCGACACGTCGGCAGGTAGGCGTGTGTTAAGTGCTAAAAAAAGTTACGGCGCAAGTCACACCAGATTACCAAAAGCAGTTGCAATGACTGCCCGCCAGCTAGTGCTCTTCCGTCACCTGAAATTTATGTGCGTCTCCGAGCATCGGCACTTGCCGAAAGGCGGCATAAACAATGCCCGACAAGTGGGCTTGCAGATAACATGAACATTTTTTAGTTTGTTAGGGTGGTTCTATTTTTCCATTAATTTATTATTACTGAACAGAAAATTAAAAACTAATCTATTGTTATTGTAGTTGAAATGTATCAAAGTTGTTTCAAAGAATAAGAAAAGGAAGAAGTTTAAGTGGAAGGCTTTGAATAAAGTTATATCCAGATCATTTTGAGATTACTGAGGGGCTTGACTACCATACGTTCGTAAGGACTAAGAGAGCTAAGGTTAAGATATCTTGAAAATTTAGTGTCCAATTGGTAGCCTTTGGCTGGACTGTCGTAGGAACGGAGGCAATTTCCTCCACAGCGAGAGTACTTGAGTGTCGTGAATCTTGAAAATGTGACCTCAACTGTATTCGAAAATCGTCGTATCTTTTAAATTTTCAGATTCTTTCATTTTGGTATATATTTTGTGTAGGAACAGTCAGACCCTGATCAAAAGTCCTGAATCTATTCAAAAAGTAACGCTGATCATACCGACTGTTGCGTATGGAGCGATGGTTCGGGCTTCAAAAGCTTCGCAGTCTTTGGTAAGATTGTAATCACTGAAATTGCAAAGACGTGCCTGCATCTGCGCATCGCGTGCAATGCATTTGCCACATGGTAGCAGTAGAGCCTGGAACTCACACAGCTCCACCAAGTTATCAAATGACAGAAGGCTTTGTCAGAGGGATGTCGTCGCAGCAAATGAAGGCCTTAGGTGATGAAAACACCTTCTCCCGAAAAGGTTTTACAAAGAAGTTTAAAGTTACCCTGGGCAGTAATGCTGAATGGAATGACTCCACTGCTGAGTGATAACGTTATTAAGTGTCACACTGACGGCTCAAAAACGGCATTGCTGCAGACCTCGTTGGACTGCCTACCAAACTTTCCATACCTTTAGGGCGTTTTCCGAACATTTTCCAAGCAGAAGTCTTTGCTCGGTGTGTAGGGAAAAACCTCCAACGCAACTATCGCAATGAAAGTATCGCCATAGTCAGTGATAGTCAGGCGGCACTTAGCCGCTCATTTCGCAACCAAGTGCACTTCATTTGGGTTCCAGGTCACAAGGCCGTGGCCGGAAGCAGCTGCTGCTAGTACAGATGAAGCAAATGTGATGTTACAAAACCAAAGTCCAAAAAACCAAAAATCTAAAGTTCTTTGTAGCCCCGTAATTTGATATACATAAACCACATTTAGCTCGAATTAAGATTACTTAATGAGGAAAAAGGATCTTTTATATATGTATGTCCTTGATTTGGAATGTTCAGTTTGTATGACAAAAAATCCTGCAATACTAATACGGCTGTTTAAACTGACGTTGAGTAGAACCGGGAAGGACCTCTCCGAGCCGTTCGATACTAAACGAGTTTTCAGGCTCCTGGAGAAAATAATTTGAGTTACAAAGCTGAATAGAGAAGGTGTATATTCTATAAGAGTGTAAAGCTGTTGGCTTACATAAATGATGATAATGATATCATTGGCCTCAATAATCGCGCCGTTAGTTCTGTTTTCTCCAGGCTGGATAAGGAAGCGAAGCAAATGGGTAATCGTCCCACTTGCGACTTGGCTTTCACGTCGCTGTTGAGAGTCATAACTTCGAATCTCAGATAATTTCGTCTAATTTGGAACCGGCATTACCACCTCGAAATCCACGCAGAATAACTCTTGCCAACAGGTGCTACTTCGGACTGAGTAGGCAATTGAGAAGGCATGTCCTCTTCCGATGAACAAAGACCAAACTCTACAAGTCACTTATCATCCCCGCCTCTTATATGGTGCAGAGGCATGGACTTCCTGAGTAAAAAGAACGTTTGCGATATTTCGCGTATATAAAGCCTGGCAGACAGACAGTCTACGTCAGTTAAAAAGAAGAAGAAGACAGACGGTCATGGCTAAATCGACTCAGCTCCTCACGCTGGCAAAATTAATACACCCTGTTCCGGGTATAAAAAGTGCAGCCTCACGTTCAACTGAAAAAGCCACAATTCGATGGTAGGCTGGTAGGCTGGTAACATGTTGCACGTAAATGCCTGCAGTACATACACATTTGCATGGATTTATATGAATGTAAATTCGTGGCGACATTTACCATAGACGAATCGGCAATAACTTCGCAATACTCTCAAATTGTATTAATGCAATTTACGAGCAAACAATCGAAGAGCAAGCAGCAATCAAATGTCGCCAAGCGTGTTAATTGCGCTGCTCAAAGCCGAGTTTAGAACGCTTTTCGCGGGCATGATCTTAAGGCACTACTTCTTAGTGTATAAATGTGCGGATTAAGGTTAAGTTGTTGTTTTGGGTTTTTGGTTTTCATGGCAATATGCACATGTTTAGCGTTGGTTTAAGCTTTAATAGCACTTGCTCATAAAATCGTACTTGTTCGTAGTAGGTGCACGAGAACTGCGTGCTGCACGCTGCACCTTAAAACAAATCAGCGCCGCAGTGATTACATCATTTGCTCATTTAACCGAATATTATGGATGTATTTATGCAGGTATTCGAGCGCGTTTGTTTGTGCAGCAATATGCATGCAAGTCTGCGCTTTTGGCACTTTTGTGTGATCTCAGCCAGTTCGCCGGTCTTGTCGCAATGCCTAGTCTAGCCTCACTTGGCCTGGTCTGGTTGGTTTTGGTCTTTTTTTTCGTGTTTTCCTGCTGTCTTCTGACTGGCAATGCATGTTGGCGTTCGCGTTGACATTTTCAAGATGCCAATTGTGAGTTGTTGGCGAAACGACGCCAACGACATTGTGTGAAGTCAATATTGAATTTCAAATTTGTGAATTATTTTTAGTTGCATTACAAATGCCGATTTGGAATTCGCGATCTATTTGTGGGTAGTTATTGCAGACAAGTTTCCCATAATGTACATT
The DNA here is from genome assembly GCF_024586455.1 of Bactrocera neohumeralis. NCBI lineage: Eukaryota > Metazoa > Arthropoda > Insecta > Diptera > Tephritidae > Bactrocera > Bactrocera neohumeralis. The sequence continues at coordinate 28,079,138 of NC_065922.1, forward strand.
TTAGGTGGTTTGAAGTGATTTGAAGTGGTTTAACATATACAAATATCATTGTAAATTTTTAAGTGTATGTGTATTTAAAAAAATATGACATAAACTGAGCTAAATAGCAGTTCTTTGATGGGTTGAAGAGGCTGTAGAAACCGGAATTAAGTGGCCGCAGCTGAAATGATTATGTCTCATTTATTCTCCTTTTAAGCTTTCAGACATTCAGTCAAATATCCATTTATTTTAAAGCGCTAATCGGAAAACAAGTTCTTAATCTGAAATTTTGGATTTTTTATAAAAATTATTTTGAAAAGAATTGCCGAAATTTGACGAATATTACATAATATCTATATATTCGTTGTTTATAAAAGTATATCGTCAGCTAAAATGCAAAGTAACGTAACATCACTTTTCATTAGTTTACAGGCGAAGGAAAAACGTTTTAATAGAAGCCACTCCTATTGCAACACAATTTGACTTGTGGTTATAAAATGGTTATATATTGGTTATTATAATGGTTATATTTTGGTTATTATACACTCATAAATTTGAGTTTAGGTTATAAAATGGTTATATTCTGGTTATCTTAGACTAATAGTGAAACGAAATTTGAGTTCTGGTTATAAAATGGTTATATTTTAGTTATTATATCTGACAACGGTTTTCGATTTTTTTTATCATGCATTGTTTTGCATTTTAGGTGACACTATGTACAATTTTTAATATTATTTCGACGTATCTGTCAAGTTTTTGAGGTATCCCACAAAATTTTGCCGAAAAATAGTTTTTTTTTTAGATTCAATCTTCTATTGTCTAAATTATGATATAGGTATTTAGAACTGATAGGTTACCTTTGATTGGTACAATATTTTTATTTTTGCGTGAAATTTGATCTCAATATGTCAATTAGTGCACGAATCGTTTGTTTACGACTCGAACAGTTTGTCTGGCGATTTTTATCATAAAAAAAAATAATAACAATTGAATACAATATTTGGTTTCCAATGGAACTACGGCTACGGAACCGTTGAAAATGTTATAGAAGTGTTTTGGGAAGTCTACTTTATCAAGTACACAAGCATTTGAATAGCACAAAGCTTCTAGTTGACGTTGCGAAGTCATAGAGATAGTAGCATAGGAACTCAACACTTCTTAAGGAGCAACTCAACCATTTTGGTTAATGTTTTGGGTATGAAACGTGCCAATGCAAGACTTATATCAAAGGACCCGAATCTTTTGAAAGCAATCCGCCTCGTGGAACCCATGAGTCCATTGAAGTCATTAAATGCCATTCTCAGAATGCACTGGAGGCCATCCCAACTAAGCTTATAACAACTGTATCGAAAATTGGATCAAAGGTTGGCATTACTATATTGAGTCTATTTTGAAGGCATTAATAAATATTTATTATAAAAAACAAATGAAAATGTAGTTTTTTGACATTCCGGGTAAAAGATCTGTAGAGCGATGAAATAATGGAAAATATTGCCCAGGACCATGACATAAGCAGCCATAACATCGCTAAGAAACTTAACATCATCATCAAATGGCAACAATTTAAAAAGGCACGAAGCTCGATGTTTGGGTACCACCAATTTGTACAAAATTTAATGGACCGAATTAACGTCTGCAATTCTTTGCTGAAACGAAATGAAATCGAACCATTTCTAAAGCCAGTGGTAACAGAAGACGAAAAGTGGATCAAATACGCACAATAATGGGCGAAAAAGATTATGGTCCAAGCGTGGTGAAGCTCAACAAATGGTCGCAAAGCCAGGATTGACGCCTCGAAATGTTATGCTGAGTGTTTGTTGGGATTGGAAAGGAATCATCCACTATGAGCTGCTCCAGCCTGGTCGAACGATTGATTCTACATTTTACTGTCAACAATTGATGAGTTTGAAGCAAGCAATCGAAAAAGACCGTCAGAACTGATCAACAGAAAGGGCTTCGTCTTCCATCAGGACAACGCCAGACCACACACATCTTTGATGACTCGGCAAAAACTGGGAGAGCTTGGCTGGGAAGTTTTGATCCATTGGACTACCATTTATTTCGGACAATGCAGAGTTCCCTTAATGGAGTAAAGTTGGCTTCAAGAGAAGCCTGTGAAAATTACTTGTCCCAGTTTTTCGCCGAGAAACGAGAAGTTTTACACTGATGGAATAATATCTTTAGCGGAAAAATGGCAAAAAGTGGTCGACCAAAATGGTACATATCTGGTTCATTAAAGTTGTTAATAAACAAAATATATATATAAGTTGAAGATTATAAATACGAAAAGACTTTTTCGACTACCAATATAATGCCTGACGATCATAAGGTTCATATTCTGTTCTTGATTTGCAAGTTTAATAATGTTTGGAACTCTAACAGATATAAATCAACCGTTAAGTAGCAGTGAGAAATTCGGAGGATTCTATTTCATTGCTCTAAAACTTAGTGATTATGATTATGAAGTTCTAAATGATTATTTTTACTCGATTAAGAATTTAAATATAAACTACAAAAGAGTTGTAATAATAGTAAAAAAATTATAAAAAAATATAGAAGGATGGGTTTTAGGACAGTTGTACACCATACATCAATAGCGATGCTGTATTTTCTTATAGTGATATTTATTTATCATATAGTACATATGTAAGTATACATACATATGTACGTAGTTCCTCTCACAAATATTGAGCAGCGCAAATTCGCTTTTGATTAACTGTTGTTGTAACATTATTGTATTATTGAGGAATTTCGCACATTCTCAAAATTCACAAATCTGAATCATTGGAAGAAATGATTACACAGAGCTGTGTGTTGCCTACCACGATGGTGTCAAGTGTTAGTGTGTCAATTGGTGCCAAATATTTCTATACATACGAGTATTAGTTATGATTTTCACTAGCGCCCACTTAGCAAAATTGATGTGTAGGAAACATGTTGGCAGAAAGGAGAAAGCGCCAAGTTATGCTTGAAACAAAAAAATTGCGCCCACAGGGTTGAATCTTAAGAAAACTTGAATACACTTGACAATTCTAAATAGAAAATAATATGCGTGTTTGTAAATATATACAGTAGGGTGTCCTAAGGTATAATCAAATTGTTTTTCCGAAAATCAAAACGAGAATCTCTAATTTTTTGTTTTCTTTTCTTAAACACATATAAAATAATATTATTGCGATTGAATCATGACAACCGTAGCGACTTGACACCGAAAATAATATGTATGTAATGTATATATAGATGTATATCGTCACCTAAAATGCAAAATAACGTAACAACGCTTTTCATAAATTTACAGGCGAAGAAAAAACGTTATAACAGAAACCACTCATTTTGAAACAAAATTTGAGTTTTGGTTATAAAACGGTTACATATTGGTTATATATTGGTTATATCTGACAGCAGAAGCTGAACATTTTATGCTACGTAGTATATTTAATATGATGATTTGTTTAATGATACGTTGTTTTGCGTTTTAGGTGTGGCGATAATCTTTTAAGTACGATGGAAGGTAATTCTGGGTGCATGCGAAATCATTGAAATAAAAATCTTAAAAATTATAACTGTAATTGTAATTAGCACAAAAAAAGTATGAGCATTAAAAATGTCCGTTATATTTCGGCATTTTCAACGTGATTAATTATTCAACTGCAGCTGGCATTCGTGTTTGCTGACTCTCCATTTAGACAGTCGACGAAAATTCAGCAAAAACTTCACCAACAACACAAACTTCTTCTCTTTTGTAACTTCCCATTATTGCCACAATTAATTAATGACACTGTCATATAGGCAAACACGGCATGCAGTCTAATGGAATAGCGGTAAATAATGCAATGAAGTGAAAAAAGTCCCAAGCACACATGAAACTTGTCGCAAAAGCCGTTGCCGTGGGGGCACACGTTGCATGCCACACCGCATGAGGAAGAACTGTAAACAGCGTCAGGCAGTTGCATCATAAATGACGGGGATTGCGGTAAACTTGCCTACTTTAAAAGCCACCACGAGGTTGACGTGTGTGGCACTAAAGTGCAATCAATGCGCATTACTTAAAAAGCCAGTTTGTTTTTAAAACAAAAGTTTTCGAAATTTGCATATTATTTTTGAACTGTTAGACTTTATTATTGCAAGATTTGCAGTAATAATCACTTCCGTGTAAATAACCATGGCTGCGAGGAAGAAAAGGAAAAATGTCTTTGTATAATTTCCATGCAAATGTGGTGTTGTGTATGCGCGCCTGCCACAACTCGCAGCCATAAAATGAAGCTGTGCTTGCGTTTCTTTGTGAATTTTGAGCGCCGCTTTTATATTGTTGTAGAAAATTGCAAATAAAAATATAAATAAATATTTCTTCATGCTTTCAGTGATAACTTTCATGTATGTGTCTTTGAAGCGATTGTGCAACAATGTGCTTCCTCAACCCCAGCAAACAGTTAATCGATGTATAAAACGCAAAAATTTCGTATAAAAAAAGATGCGCACAAACTTTAAACATCTTGAAATTTCGTCACCTGTGCGCAAGCAACGCAGATTTTTGCAGATATCTTTTGGCAACTTTCACCAAAGAAGATAAAAGACTTAAGACACAAACTTGCCACAGTGTCACTATGTAGAAGAATAATGAAAATTGCGTGTACTCACCGTGTTTCCAATTCCTCAAAGCGTTTTTGATTTTCTGGCCGATTGATTAGTATTTGGAGCTGTTGATGCAACGCCTCGGCTGTGGATTCGGAATCGCAACGGTAGGCGTGTACGTGCAGTGGACATTTTGTTGCCGGATTATAAAGCAACAAAACGCATGCAACGATATCATCTGTTTGCACGGAGCTGGTTATGGCACTGTGTGGTATGAAATGTTTTGAGGAGCCCTGTTGAGTGGAGAGTGGAAATTATTTTAAATTTTTTGATGATTAAACAAATAATAAATGTAAAATTTAAATATGGAATTAGGTTATGGTAAAAATATTAATTGTAAAAATACAAAACCAAAAAAATATAAAAAAAATAAAAATAAAAATAGCATACAAAAACTTGATTTTGATTGGTCAGTTTGTATGACAGTTGTATGCTATAGTAATCAGATCTGAAAAATTTGTTCGGAGATTGTAGCGCTGTCTTGGAGAATAGTTCATGCCAAATTTCGTGAAGATATCTCGACAAATAAAAATGTTTTCAATATAAGGACTTAATTTTGATTGGACAGTTTGTATAGCAGCTATATGTTGTAGAGGTCTGATATCGGCGGTTTCGACAAATAAGCAGCTTTTTGGGGTGAAAAAGTCGTGTTGCAATTTTCGCGTGTAGACAAAATCAACTCAACTTGTAAATGTATAAATATAATTAGTATCTAAAATATAATAATTTAAATTAAATATATAAAAATTATTTTATAAACATCTGTTTAACAAATGAAAATTATTTTCAGCTTATGGAATATTATGAATTTCTCTAATTGTGCTAAAAGGAATAAATATAATTAAATAAAAAAGGACCAATATTTTAATGGCTTTTCTGCTAGTTTCTTCAGTTGTTTATTATTTTAATTTAATTTGAAAAAATATTAGAAATTTCCTTGAACATAATTCATCAACTACCACTCTTCCAAACAAAGAAAAAAAAACAACAAAGATATCAACAGCATTACCAAATTCCAGCCGCAATAATCGTTAAAAATTACCTATTTCACAAAAATTTTTCAACTTTGACTCACCTGCAATATTTTGATACCCTTGTGGGAGACCTGCAGCGTCACCTTGAGTGGCTCTTGGCCGCGTGACCGATCAATCAGATACGGCAGCACTGAGTTGATGACACGTGTGCCGCGCAAACCTTTCGCCTCCTCGGCGCCCAGAAACCAAACATAGTAGGATGCTTTTTGTACATCTCGTCGCAGGCGTAGAGCCATTTTTTATATTTCTTTACTGTAATCTTGTGACTTGGCCAAAATTCAAAAAGCAATAAATATGCCTTATGCACCAACTCCAGGCTGGTTGCCGGCTTTGCTGCTGTTATGGTCGAGCGTAGGTTGTTGGTTTGCGAACACAGCAAAGTTTTTCTGGTTTTTATTTTATTTTTCTATTTTAAGTGAGTTTCTGTGTTTATGTGGCAGTCAGTTTTTAGGTTAAAAGTAATTACTCCCGTTGAAAAAAATCGAAGGCAACTGGAAATAGAAAATAGAAAAAAAAAGAATGAAAAAATAAGTTGATAATATTTATTATAAATTTGTGTTTATATTTAAATGGTATTTAATTTTTATATATTTTTCTCATGATATGAATAATTTGGTTTTCTTAGCTGATATCATAAATAATTTTATTTAAGAATTGTGACAGATTCTATGATATGATATTACTTTCTGAAACTAATTTAAAAATTACAATATCTTCTTTAAAATATTTATTTATGAAATTTGTTTAAGACATGAAACAAAATATCGTGGCCTATATAATTATTCTAAATAATATTTTTTAAATTTTTATACTTTCAGTGATTATTGTTCAGAGTATTAAATATATGAAAGTTATTAGAGAGTCTATCGAGCAATAACTTTTAGAAATGTCTAAGAAATGAAAAAAAAAATTATTGTAGATATTTTTGGTGTTTCTATTATAGAAGTTAGTAGTCCTTTTTCAAACAGTGTGCACAGTCTCAGAAATTTTTTTTCTAAAAACTGAAAAACGCTCATTAGCTGCTGAATAAATGTCCTAAATATTTTTATTGCTTCAAAGGGTGACAAATGGCGAAAAGTCATTTTTCCATCCAATGGCAGAACCCGAAGGATACAATAATGAAAGAACATACATCGCGGATATAAATCAACTCTACACCAGCAGGTGTTTTTAAATAATAATTTAATCATTGGAAGATTCGTTAAAGAAGTTTATCTCAGTTGGGTTAATATGAACAAAAAACAAAAAAACTCTTAAATGGATAAACATTTTTAACTAAAATTATTAGTCTACATACATACTTATTGAACATAACATAACATCATTTTAATGGATAGGGTCAATCCCTAACTTGCCCCACTAGCAGACAAACGTGTCAATGGAATATTGGCCGCTTATGCTGACAATTAAAATACAAAAGAAATGCATTAAGAACTCAGTAGGAGTGCTAACAGGTCACTGCCCCATCGGCAAACATGTTAGCAGACGGAGAATACCATACAATGACTATTGTAGAAACTGTCAGAAGGAGGAAAAAGAGGATGCTATAAAACATCTTCTATCCGAATGCCAAGCTTGTATAGGAAAAGAATTGCAACTATCGGATGAGGAAATCTTGACGATGTCTCGGAAGTTGCAAACATTAAACTTTTTGAATTGATGAAATTCATCAAGCATGGGATGGTTCAGAGAAGTCATAATAGTGTGAGGAATTTTAGTTCCAGTGGTTTCACAATGGGCTTCCTAAGGGCCTATGTGTGTCGTCAGATGTCCATTCTACCTATCTACCGACCTATTGAACATTCCTGCTCAATTATTTTTGAAAATTTTTCTTGGAAAATCGTCCCTTTCAAATAAAGGTTAAGACATATAACGCATCTAAATTCAAATATCTTTTATACATAGATTGAAATAAAAATTTCAAAATTTAATTTTGAATAACAAAACCAGAACTAATGTTTTTAATATAAAAATTAGATTATAAAAAATATGATTTTTTCAAATAAGAAGCTAGATAGAATAAAAAGGTATTAAGGGGCGCACCTAGTGTGACAGCCTAAAATAGTAATTTTTAATAATTAAATAAAAAAACTACTGTATAATTTTTTTTGAATTGTAAGGATATATTTATACATACTACGTTACGAACACACAGTAAAATATTTGAAGAAAAATATTATTATAGATAAATTGCGAGTTACAATTGACAGATTGATCGGATTTGAAAAAAAAGTTGAATTTTACTAATAATTCCGGCCGTTTTTGGCTTGACAAAATTTAATTTTTGAACAGATGAAAAACTTGTAGTTCATTGTAAGAAAGCGCATAATTTTTTTCTTAATACATTATTTTTTTATAAAGTTAACCGAAACTTTTACAAAGATAACCAAATTATAACGGAATCTTTTACAAAAATAACCGAATGACAACAGAAATTTTAAATATTTTAATTATAAACTTGGCATTAACATTATTTTTTATAAAAAAAAATATTAAAGTAAAAATTAAAAAAAAATTAATTAAATTAATTAATTAAAAAAAAATAATTAAATTAATTAATTAAAAAAAATTAATTAAATTAATTAATTAAAAATATGTTTTTTAATTTTTAATCCGATTTTTGGGATAAAAAAAATAGTTTTTATTCATTTAATCCGGCATTTGGGTTTATTTAAAAAACATTTTTATATATGATTTTCGGGATACAAACAAAAAATTTAGAGGCTAACCTAGTTATGTTTTAATGCAGCGTTTCCAGAAAATAATTTGAAATTTCACATTTCTTAAATTTTTCATAATCAACCTGGAATACAATTTTTTCTCAATCCGGTATTTAAGAACAAAATTTTCTTTTTTAATTTTAAGTCAGATTTTTTAGATTAAAAATTTATTTTTAATTTCTCAAATCTGTATTTGGTTTTTTGTACCTAAGGTTATTTTAATTAAGATTTTTGCAAACAAAAAAAATTAATTAAAAAAATAATTCAATTGTCTTCTTAATGCAATATTTTCAATCCTGCAGACACCAATATGATTTCTCGCACATCCGTAAAGAAATTTTTTAGACAACAGTTAATTTTATTCTTCAGCATGACAACGATTTGTTGAATATACATACATATGTACTTCAATTCATATTTTAATACAATTTCTGTGCACAAAGTTCGGCCACAAATAGTTTGTTGTCATTGTATTAATATTAATTATCACAAATTTTTATGGCTTAATTAAGCTTTAATAGCATTTTACTATAAACTTTTTAATGAATTCATTAATTTCTTCCATACGTCTACATATTTGCTTCAATAATAATTCATTTTTAAATATATTTTTACGTTTTTTATTGTCACGTTTTCAACTGTCACTCTACTTACGTTGTCTGGGGAATTTAATGCCAATTCAAAAGACTTAAGGCACGAACTTGCTTTGGCAACGCCGAAAGAAATCGAAAAAAAACACATTAATATATGCATACAAAATTGTAATTATGGAAAATAAACTCAGACTTTGGCACGTACACACATTTTTTCAAATTAAATTTATTTCCTGTTACACAAACACACACACTCACATAAATATACGCAGCTAATTAGTTGGCGCGCATAAAATTAGCATAAAACACATTCGTGTGCTGCCAAAAATAGTTGCGGATCGCCGATTGAAACTTATGCGCTCGTGTCGATTTGTTGATAAACATTAACACTTTAGTATTTGCTTAAACAAGAATGAGGCGAGGAGGAGGAGAAAAGAATATATGACATAATTTGCATTTACAAGGCAGAGAACTTAAACAAAATTAATGAGCAGCGACACAAGAAAGGCGAGCACGCAGCACGGCAAGCCAAATATTGGTACAAAAACAATAGTAACAACAAAAACAAAAACGCCAAAGGCTTTCCTGTGCCGCAAGCGATTCGCGACAGCTATAATAATCAATAAAAATTAATGCGATTGAATGAGCATTTCGAGCTGACCGACTGTTTGTTGGCACGTACCCCGGTTTGTATGTGTGTATAACCCAAATAATTGCGCACGAAAAAAAATTGTAGCTTTAGAACATAAAATTTGAAGCTTATTTAGTTGCATGCTTTCTTTTGTAAACACATATATAGAATATAACGGTTAACGCTGTGACGTGACACTGTCACTGGGCCATGCCGCGCTGACAAATGACACAAGAATAGTAAACACTTTGACACACTATGTTGTTGTATGCATGTTTTCCAACACAAATGATGCGTGCATATAACAACAACAATATATTTTTTTGTAACTAATCGAACATCTTCTGTGTTTTTGGAATAATATTATTATTTTTTAAATAAATTCTATTGATTAATTAATTATGTGATACTTTAGATTTACGATTTTAACTTTTCCACAACACACGCTGACCGCCACGCAACTACAAAGTATTTACGGAAATTTTATTATACACGAACAAAGTTTGCAGCGCACAAAATTTTATTTAAATTTATTTCACGACGCGATTGCGTGCTTCTACTCATTTCACTTCAAATATGCGCCGTCGAAATTGTAGACGAAGCGAGCGTTCGCCAAGCATGTCTCGATCGTGCCGCGCCGTGTGATTAACTGAGGTGATTTCGATAAATTTTTGGGTGGTTTACCGCTTTGATGGCGAACGCGCTGCTCAATATCTTCATGGCGAGCAATAATAATAGCTGAAAACCAGCTAGTCAAGCGGTCGATACTGCCCACAAGTGGCGGAGAGTAATAACACACACACACACACGAACACATAAACCTCTTCATATGCGCATATTTATGTGCGCCAAGCGAGCGCGCGTCCACCAATCGATGGCTAAGAGTTGTGGTGGCAGCCAGCGGGAGGAAAGCGTTGTGTAAAATGTGATCAAGCATCGATCTCACCAAGCGTAGTCGAAATGCACATACATTATATGCTCATATGTGTCCATATGTTAGCTGCTTGCGTGTTTTGTCTTGTGCTGAAGAAAGCTGAAAGTGGAATTTTTGCTTGAATTTAAATTTTTTTCTTGCGTGTTTTACGAGTTTCCTTAAATGCTCGCCGATTTTTTTTTTCGGTGGAATGTTTTTGTTGAAACTAAAAGTTGTCGACGCTTGTTCGGTGGCCACTCAACGCTTAGGACGACGCTGTCGATGCTACTTTATGTTAATTTCTAAGCAATGTAGCACCGTTGCTCGTTTGTATGTCTCGCTTGTCTGCCAGCGTGTGGTTTATTGCAAACTTAAGTACCTTACTCGCCCACCAACTTGATTTGTTTACGTAGCCATTGAGCCATTGTAATTTGTCTACGCATTGTTGTTAATATGAATTTGAATAGCACTTTGCAGTTTTGTGGATTTTTAAGAAATATGTTGAAGTGGTTGAAGGAAATTCAACGCAAAAAGTATGAAAAAAAATAATAATATACAAAAAATGAAATAATATATAAAAAAAATTATTTAAGTGTATATATTGAAGTGAAGAAAATTTATAATTAGGCATGCATACTTCTTTTAAAGAAGCTTGACTGATTTTTCTCTATCATCGAAAAATAGAAGGATATATATGTATACAAGTTTTAAAAATACTATAGCTGAAGTATTTTAGGAAATGATTGTGTGCAAACAGCTGGTCGAGGATATAATTTTTTTTGTACCCACCGAAGCCGATCTGTGGTCGGGAAGAGGAAGAGGGATTAAAAAGGGTTTATCTCAATTACAGGCAAACAATATAGACAAAAGTTATAGGTAATTAAAAGATCTACAACATTTGCATTGACAGCTTGTTCACTAACCTCAAAATATATGTGAAAAAAATACAATTATCCGAGTTTTTAATTTTTTTATTTTTTATGTTTCTAATTAAGTTACTGCTGCGAAATTCTATAAAATTATAAAAAATAGCACAAAATATTAAGTGAACGACGTGAAATCATTGAAATTTCATCCTTTATCTCTGTTAAAAACCATATAAAAGAAAAGGTTACGAAGATATTTTGGTAGAACATCATAACCTTAACATCTACGGGCGATTCAAGTCGAGGTACTTTTTTCAATAGCCTTTTTTTTGACAGACAGACGCGCGAGTCGTGTCAAGCTGTCATGTTATTTTTGTCCAGTATTGTTTGGCATTTCATCATGGAAAGACATACGCCATTAAATTTGAAGTTTCTGTGTTTTTTCTTTAAAAAAGAAGGGAACCTCGAAATGGATCACCATTTATAAAGGCAGAAGAGACTTGTTTTGGACGAGGAGGTGGTCATAACTCGTATGAGGCCCTAAAAAATATGCTCTGCGAACTCTTGTTCCCAGTAGCTTTGTCCTGAACAGCGTATATTAAGTTTGCTACGAAGTTTATAACACACAGAAAGAAACGGGGTCTACTAACAAGAACGACGTGATGTTCAAATGAAACAGAGAGGCGTTAAATCGCATGATTTTGGCGACCGTTTGACGGGGTTATTTCTCTCCTCTTTTTGGAAATAGAGATATTCCGCGACGATATAATAAAGTTCTAGGAAAAAACCGTCAACATCGTGTTATAATGCTCGCTATTGATGGTATTTACTCGCTATTGATGGCAACGACATTTTCTGCTTCATTTCGAAAGAAATAAGGCCAGATGAAGTCGCCTTCCCATAACCCCAACAAAACGATAAATTGTTGAGGATGCAAATGCGCACCCAAATAGCGACAATTTTGTTTGTTGACGAAGCCATTAAGCCAGAAATGGGCTTAATCTGAAAAGGTATTTTTTTATAGAGTAGCCACCGGAGAATGTGAATTTGCGTAATAAACTTGTACAATTTCCAAGCGTTGTACCAAAGTGAAACGAGACATGATGAAATGGCAAACCTTACTGACCTGGACTGGACCTGACTGGATGACCTCGATGACAACTTATCTGAACCTTACCATCTTAACGGCGACTAGATACTCGTGACAACAACAACAACAACAAACTTTGACACAAATCCGTAAATAAAAGTGGCTACCACGAGCTGTCAAAATCATGTTATCCCTATTGTGCGGCGAACTAGCCTCCCATTTTTAGAAATACCGATTTGATATTTAGCGCACATCTTTTGCTTCTCAAGCAGCTGCTAATCGTTCAGAATCACCAATATCCCATCGCTATCGGATAGATCAAAATGAAGTTCTCACTGGGAAGTATCACTTCAAGAAATTTGGCATAGATTATTGTCTAAGGCAAGGCTATATATTCGAACGAAATATTCAGATTTTTGCAACATAGTATATAGCTGTCTCTCTCATAAACTGATCGCACAAAATCAAGTTTTTAAATGAAAACTTTTTATTTGTGAAGGGTATTGTTTTTTCATGTTTTTACTTCTATTAGGACTAAAACTATTTATTTTCTTCGTCCATTTGATTACTTTTCAAATAAAATGTCAGGGAAATCTTACGTTTTATTAGCCTAAAGCTATTATTATTTTATATTTTATATTATGAGGCAGTTTAATGATTTTTCCAATACCATCGATGTGTGGTCATGTTATTGCATGTTTACTGTAGTCGAATTGCTTCGAACATCTACTGCCATATTAATAGAAGATAATTATTATAACAAAATATGTTATAACATCACGAGTATTGGCAGGTTTTAATTCAAAATTCGTCCGTCTTAAAAATTTCTCCAAAATGCAGCTTGCAGAATTGCGCTTCTTAGAGTTAAGCTCTTAATTGATTTAATTAAACCAGAAATAATTTGATTTTGAACAGTCTGGTTTATAAAACTGAATGCCATGCTATGTTAATCCAGTCCCCAACAGCTTTTTCATACAAATACTTGTATATACATACATATATGTATGCAGTATAAAAACATATATACTATACATATGTAAAATGTATTTTAAGCGACTTACAAATTTCACTTGTCAGTATGAATTGGCACAAATGCGCACAAAAGTCAAACTGAAATTTCTAATAAAACTATAAAAATATAGTATAGTGTGTTAGAGGCTAGAGCAGCTGTCCGACTTAGCAAGCTAAGCGCGCAATTAGCAGACTCATATGCATGCATCTGCCCACATTGCCACACTGTTTCAATTTATGTCATTTCGAGTTAAATTTATTTGCAACAACAACACCCATACTTATGTATGCAACATATTTTTATACGAAATGAATAATAAAAATTGAACTGGCAACTGCCATCAACATTTCAAACTGTCCGAATGAGTGCATATACTCGTTTGTGCAATATTTTCGCTTGCAGTCCACTTTTACTGTGACAATACTGCGTTGCATTTAAAATCAAAAGCGGTTAAACGCGTTCATCAGCAGCTTTCTGCTTTTCGCCGAGTGCTGACTTATTTGTTTTTGTTGCAGCTTCTTCTCTCTTTAATTTCGGCTAATCTTGCATTTTGCGTGCGCGGCCTCAGCAGCAGCTGCAGCCAACCTGTCGTTTGGCCGTTCGTGTTGAGGTTGTGCCACCGCTATCTGCCATCGCGATAAGCACTTGCAACAGCACTCAGCGCGGCTGGCGAGTGGCGACAGTGAAATGCCACCGCACCCAAAAATCAAATTGTGCGCAGAAGAAATTAGGCGCCGAAATGCTGATTTATGTGGAGATATTTGCCACATATGTGTGCAAGCAGTTATGTGTGTCAAAGGAAAGCGGCTGAGTGAGGTTAGAAATAGGCATGCGAGGCTAATAACTTTGCGAATATATGTATTTACAAGTATTTTGCGAGCGCACGCACGCTTTTAGGTCGCAGATAGCTAAGTGTTAAGCCGGCGCTGCGTACTGACTAGTTTAAGCTGCATGGGACGGTGTAAAGATTATACTACGTTGCAACATTGGCACCACTTTTCGTTCGTGTTTAGTTAAAAGCAACTGCATTACCGCTGACTGGACATTGCGGCATTTTTATCTTATCGCCACTTTGCAATTAAAATAACTACAAATAAGTCAGTCAGTAGGCGCTTCATGAGAAAGTGAACCAACCACTTACAATCTGCGGTAAATCAAGATTTGAAAATGACAGTTTTTTATATATTTTTTATAACTAAATTTTAAAAATGTGGGTAACACAATAATATTTGAATAATTTTATATTCCTACAATACATTGGAAAAAAAAATAATTCTAAATTAAAATAAATATCACTTTTAAAGTCTATTTCAGCTTGTCTAACCAGAAAAAGGTACTTAGCTCCTATCATATCATGTCTATATGTCGATATATCTAGCTTTGTTGCTTTTTTTATTATTTTCCAAAAAGATTAGAACTAGTTTATGTTAATGTCGATTAACTTTTTTTAAAACAAATTTTAGACCATAATGGATGAAGGAAATCAATAAAAGTTGCATCTAAAAGTTCATACTTTACGATTCTAACTACTAAAAATAAGTCCACAAAACAATGAACTAAAAAATTAAGTGAAAAATAGTTTTAAAATGTTCTGTTACTGGGTTAGGCATGTTTAGAGCCCTAAAAACTTAGCCCTAACTTTAACTTTTTATTTTGGGAAAGCAATCAAATATCTTTCCTTCTACAAAATCTGTATACATCTTATGTAGAGACGTTAACTTAGGTTAGGTTGAATCGTTGATATCTCACTACTGCGGGGGATCACACTTTGATTATTATGTAGAGTCCATTGTGATGCGAAGCCAAAAATGCTCATCTTCATTCAAATAGCTGATACAGCTGGCATCCGGTAAGATATTCAATCTTACTGCATGAATCCAGATCGGACAGGGTCCAGTAAAAACTCGGAGAAATATTGAAAGATGAACCTGGCTGAGAGCGAAAAGTTCCCTATATCTCTTACAATGTACCCATGACCTGAGGTAACTTCACAGTTTCTGGTGGCTGACCAGCGCTTGCTAATTTTTTCGGAGACCCAACAGTCTAGTAATGAACCACAAGATTCTCTACCTGTTCTCTGAAGAAGACTGGCCTCTGAAGCAATAGATCTACTGCTACCTTTATGGTAGCCACCCCCGTTGGGAAGATGCAGCGGTAGTCAGTAAGCCTCAAAGTTCTCGACAGTGTTCTCCTCCACCAAAGATTAATGATAACTTTGTCGTTATGTAAAAAGTTACAGCATCTTTATCGTATAAAATAAAGAATACAATTTGATTTCCCTCAGGTAAAATATAATTCTGGTAGACACACTGGATATTAAGGGGTTATATCCACTTGAAAATTTCAAAAAATCGTATTTTTTGTTTATATATCGAACATTCTGTACGTAGATTTAAGAATATTCTCCAAAAATTCGAAGTTGACCCGACAAATAGTTTCGGAGACAGGAGCGCATTCGTAAATTTTTAACTCAGTGTAATCGACTCCCAAAACCTTAAACAATTTTTTAACGATATGTTGTTGTCAGAGTCGGTGAGGGAAATTTCTCCGAAATGTCTTTACTGATTGGCTTGATATTTTCACACAACATTCTTCGATATATTCATGCGGTAATGGTGCAAAGAATACAATTAAGCCGCTCTGAAGTATAACGTAAAACAAAAAATCGATTTAGTTTTGGGAAATCCAATCTTTGAAAGTCCTTATATCATTGCCAATATTCATATGTTATAATAATAATTTTTGTTTGGTTTTTTGGTTTTATATCATTTTAAGCAGAAAAATGTTCCTCACCACCAGACACCTCTTTTCGGAGTAGTCTGGAGATCGGCTAGAGGGTCAAAGTGATCCGAAAATTTGCAAAATGAGTCACTAAATATTAAAGTACAAAAAATTCCGTAATTAGACATTATTTTTATTTAATTAAATTCCTTTTCAAAAACAAAAAAAAGGGTTTTGAACTTGTAAGTGGATCCCTTTAAATTATCTACATTTTCAAATTCTTCTAACGAATTACATACAGAAAAATTCCTTCCTACAAATGCTACAAGTAATAATAAGCCGCTTTTATTACCAGGACTATTGAAAATACAAACAAACAAAGTTGAAGACAAATAGTATGCATTACTCATATTTTATGGGAAAAATATTTATTGCCACTCAAGGCTTGGCGCTCACAGCAAAATAGAAATTTCGGCAAGAGGAAGCAGACGCTATTGGCGGCAGCTAGTGAAGTTGGCCGCTGGTTCCCGCAAGCAAACACACACAATTCGTCGCATCACTAATTCTGCCAAGACTCACCAGCAAGCAAGCGAGCAAACGCAGCAGTGTAATTGGCGAGCAGGCCGTCGAATAAAATGGGATTTTTTCTTGCTATTTTTGTGGCGCAATCATTCATGTTATTTATAAAATGTATTTTCGCTGTAGTAATTTTTGCCACTGGCGCATTGCTTATCTCTGCTAGAGATGCGGCGCTGGCTTTGTACACACACACACATGGCCGCCGATTCGAGCTGGCTGCGTATTTATTTTGTTTTTGTTGGATTGTAAGACGCAAAATTGTTTTCAAACATAAAGATTTCACTTACAAAAAGCTATTGGCAATTTAAATTGTTTATTTATATGAATGCATATGTGTAAGTATGCATATGCTATGTATGGTATATGTGCGCATGTTTTTTATCAAGTTACGCCTGTCGGATTTATATCAATTAACTTCGTTTGCGAATATGTTTGTTGCTGTATTTTATATCGTTACAAAACCTGTTGCCATCGGTAATTAAATTGAAAAATAACCCAAGTGCTTTGGAGAAACTCAAATTTCTTACTATTAGGTCAGCGTGTAAATGGTTGGCGTCTTTAGGGAAGGGTTAAATGTGACAAGGTCGGTCGTGCCATTTTATTGCGGATGTTTTGTTGTTGCTTAAATTAATGATGGGAAGATTTTCGAAAAATTTAAAAATGGTAATATTGTGTGCTAGTTGTGGAAAGTTTTATGATATTAATTTTTTTGTGAATAAAATTATACAATTAAATAAAAATTTTATATAAAAAAAAGCAAATGCAAAAGTTTTCCATATAAGATAAGATAAATAGATGAGGATTGTACTGCGACCTAAGGTCTATTGTGCTCTTTCCATATAAGCACTTCATTCCGATTCCAGCGTTCCGACTAGTGAGCATATTTTTGGTAAGAAAAGATAGAGAACAAAATTTCAGATCGAACCCTCATTCAGATCAGCAGCATCTCAAATACTCTATGAACTAGTTTGTATATAGACAAATGGAGGGACAGACATTTAAATGGACCGGGTTAAATCGACTCAGCTTATCACAATGATCATTTATATAGATATTTTTTAGACTACTACTTCTTAGGTATTACAAAACATGGTGGAAAATTAAATATACAGTCTTCAAGGTATAAAAACTTAAGAAAAGCTAATGGCAGTAGGTATTATGTGAAGTTGATTAACTTTTGATTTAAGTTCGCTACTTTGGTCTTTTGCCTAAAGTAAATACTAAAAATATCAAACTTAATTTGCTTGCTTTTATTTTCATTTGCACTATCTAAAATGCAAGAAAAGCCAGTGACTGTTGACATTATAAAAAAAAAATAATGAACTTTTGAAACGAGTTCGCTGCTTAAGTCTTTTGATTTTGATGGAGAAAATCGTATTTTACTATGATCGCCGCATTTATTCAGTTTTAATAATTTATGCAGTTTCTTTTCCAATTACCACACACACACACACACACACACACTAATCATGATCGCCGAGTACAATAAAACAATAATATAAAAAACGATTAATTTTCAATTTCAATTTTCTGCGCCTAAAAGCAAAAGAAATCTGCTGCACCTTCTCACTACCACTCAAATTCAAATATGGACCGCAACTGCCGAACTGACAAAACAGCCGACACACAGCAGCAGTAGAATAGTACAATAGACGATTAATCGCTGAGAAAATGACTGATTATTACACAGGCAGGTTGTGCAGTTGACTAATAATTTCAATGGCTGACAGCAGCTCGGCTGTGTAACTGGAAGGCAGACTGACTCACTCACCAGCTGGCCGCCTGACACAACGTCAACATCAAAACATCACAGTATGCCCCAATTGCTTCGGTGTTTAGTTTATGTTGGCGCTGAAGAGAGAATTTCTAAATTCAATACACCTGAGAATAGCAAAAGAGAAATGCGAAAGTTGCTGGCTGCTCGCTGCTTACGGGTAAACAGGTGGGTTGTCGACTAGCTGGCAACATTTGGCTTGGCGGAATTCCATTGATGAATGCGCATGCGCAACTAGGCTGAGCAATATTACTGCCGGCTGGTACTGACTCATTCATTCGACTCATTCACTGAACGCAATTCATAATTCACTGCAGCGTGGCGCAAGCAACAAGAAGTAGTTATTGGGAGAAGACAATATTGAGAAAGAAATCGAGTTGGTAACAAACAACAAATGTCTGAGGCGCTGAAGGAAAGTCGGCAATTGTGTGACAGTTGTTGTCTGCTGCTGCTCTGTTTGCGGTTTGGCACAATTAAGTCACCTGCAACATGCCACAAGCTGCCAAGCTGCCAAGCTGCTTACGCTGCGTAGCGCTGACATTGGGAAAAGTGCACTAATTCAATTTAAATTTGCAAATTCAGTGCAGGCGCTCAGTCAGCCGATGCCGAGCCGGCGTAATTTCATGCAAGTCTAGTTTGCTGGCATGCGGTGGGCCTGGTGCCACTAGACGTCACTCCAGTCAATGCATTTATTATCCGCACATAGATATACATATTTTAATAACATAATAATTTTAAATTAGTCAACATGAGAAGCAAGCTTGGTAAGCTCTTGTTTTGCTCTAATATATTCTGAGTTGACAGACTTTCCTCGCAGACGATTTTCTGACGCGTTGTTTTACACGAAATTTCGCTTTGTCACATAGCAATTTGTTTGTGCTGTAGTGTAGATTCAGTGACTTTCGACTTGATAAGTTAGGAAAATATATTATATAATATAAGGTCGAGTTTCAAAATGAAACCGAAAAACAAAGCAAAATGACGTCAATTTAAGGTACATTTCAGAAATAATGAAGTTCGGTGAAATAAAATTCGATTCTATACTGTGCAACGGCGGGCCGTTATTTTCCATATTGTTATTATTATTTTACAAGAACAAATTAGCCGATCTTTTCGCAAAAAATCGTATTTTTTCCTTTAAAATATTCCAAAATTTAAGATTTATTAAAAAAAAAACTTTAATAGCATTCGTTACCTGCAGAAGAGTGTTATCTAACGAAAGAAATTTGATTTTTTAATTTCGGATGATCCGGCATGCAGATCATGATCATGGGGAGGTGGAAATCTTTCTTTTTTCCGAGAGATGTCCGAATAATTGCAATGCTACTGCAAATTTTTGAATAATTCTTCATGACACACAGCCAGGCACAAGCGGGTACAATATTACAAAGGTTAGATGTAGTAACCATACTCTGCGACAGTCAAGCGGCACTTAAAGCAACTTCTGCCTATGACATCAAATCGCTACCGATGCAGCAGTGTAGAGAGCTTAATAGTCTGTCGGAACGTAACCAAGTGCACCTCATCTTGGTGCCCGACCACACCGACCAAAGGTATAGCTGGAAATGAACTGGCTGATGAGCTCGCACGCTCCGCAGCATCCACTCACATGGTAGGACCTGAACCCGTCATCGCGATGGGTCCTCAAACCATAAAGGAGCTGTTCCGTACGGAAGAATGAGTAGGCAGATAGAGGTATTGGCAAAAACTCCAAGGCATACGCCATGTCAAGTTGCAAATGGGGAGTTACAATCTCAGCAGGTTTAAATATGCAATCAACCTCCCTAGGGACAAACTCTGACTACTGTAGCATTATATATCGGCCACTGTAAGCTCAAGAAGCACTTATATAACATGTGTCTAGCTTCTTGTGCAAACTGCCGGTTCTGCGACAGGGAACCTGAAGCTCAAGAACAGCTGCTTTGCTAATTGACTGTCTGCAGACGCAGAATAAAGGCTCTTGGATCCATGTTTCCATTTAAGGATCACATGGCCTCACAAGCACCTAGCAGTATATTGGAATTTATCAACATGCTGGGGGTACCAGAGCTTTTATATGGAAGAAATCTACTCTGAAGCTCAATACTATTGTCTGTAAAAAAACGACTAATTATTAGTTAAGACCGAACTGATTCGACAGGAAAGACCGATACGTATAAGATGACCTGATAATAGGAAAAGAAAGAAGAGCAACCACTTGAAAATATATTGCCAACATATTTAAATGCAATTTATTGCGAATTTATAATGAATCAGTTCACAAAATAAATATATAACTTTAAAATGACAGAAGTTTACAAAAAAACTTAATCCTGAGTTGCTTTTAATAAAACTGTTTGCTTACTTGCCTACCACTAAGGCTCTTATTAGAAGAAAAAACAGGTTTTCTTGGCTTAATTCGGTTTGAAACCGAGAGAAGTGGTTGAAATCGAATTTTAATTAGAAAACAGAGAATTGAGATTGCGAAAGTCTGCGTATTTTTTTAATATAAAGAATATTTAATTTTGACAGCTCACAACTTAATTTACCACAAGTTTATTATTGCCTATTTTATATGTACAGCGATTTTAGTATTTTTTACGTTTTTAATCTTTATTACTTCTTTATTTTTATTCACTTAATATTTTTCAGTACTAAGTCACCTGCTTTTATTGAAATACAAAACGCGCAAATTCAAACTCGAACCACAAAATTGTCAAGCGACAAATTAAAAGCCTAAGGCCGCGAGCATATATTGATTGCATAAAGTCATAATCGAAAAATGGCCGTACATAAAAAAATGCGCGCTCTATTGAAATAACAGCTCGGCAAGCAGCTGCAAGTTGCTTGCATTATATGTACATTGCACAAAAACTACAACAACAATAATAAAAAATCGATGACCGCATTTTTCAGCAGCATTAAAATATTTGTGGCTACAGCTAGGCATATTGATACTGCTGCTGCTGCTGTTGTTGTTGTTATTGCCACATTGTTATTGATTTAACGCCGGTGTGTTTTGTATATTAGCGCAGCGCCACAAAAGCAATTCATATTTAATAGCGAAAAATTCATAAACGGCGCGCAAGTGAAAGTGTTTAAACGTGTTTGGGTTTCGGGTTTTGATCGAGCGATAATTTTTTGTTGGCTTTGGGTGTTACTTTTATTATTTTTTCACTCTCTTTAACTTAATTTTGCTTTGTTGCATTCAATTTAATTTTATTTAATTATCTATTATTTTTTTTCTTTTTTATAATTTTTATTTATTTTTATCAGTTAGCACATATATGTACATACATACATATTTACTTTTACGAAATATCCGAGACACTTGCCTGCTTACGCGGTTTTATAATTAATAATTTGAAGTGCTTCACATAAATATATATGGAAATTGGTAGCTCTTATTGCGCAGCACTTGATTTTGAGCGCTGAAAATGGTGGAATTTTTTTAAAGTACAGTTAGGTATGTAGGCGTAGACTTGACTTGAAATCTAACTGTTTTCGTCTGCTTAAGATGAGTCTATTAATTAAAACGAAATTGCAAATTAATGTGGGTCGTGACGATTAGCGAATTGCGATGATGAGGAAAAGAGATTGTATCTTTATACATTAGGGTGCTTCATACAAATTTTTTTTTTTTTTAATTCTTACTCTTATAAATATTTCTATTTGATAATATTCTTCAAAGGCTAATTTTTTATACATAATACATAGATTTTGATGGATCAGTTTATATGGAAACTATATAGTCGAAAAAGTATTTCCGTATTTTCAATTATATTGTCAATAGATGTCGTTGCAGTCATCTCCAATGCTACCAATCACATGTCATACCATATAGTGTTGGAAAGGTGAGGTTTTAAGCTTCATTTAACAAAAATAATCGGGAAAGTTGAAAAAAAGTTACAGCTGTTCAAAAATGAGTGAAAATAATGAAGAAATTCGCTATATTTTGAAATTTTTGTATAAAAAAGGGAAGAATACCACGCAAGCCACCTTTGAAATTTGTGAAGTTTACGGAGACGATGCTGTATCAATTCGTGTAGAACAACAACAACAACAACAATGGATTGGTTCTGAAAATTTCGAAATTTTGATTTATACTGATGAAAGTTTTACACTGATGGAATAATATCTCTAGCAGAAAAATCCCAAAAAGTGGTCGACCAAAATGGAATAAATATGTTTATTTATTTATTAGTATAAATGTAAAAAAATAAGTCGAAGTTTGATTAGAAATACGAAAAAACTTTTTCGACTATCCAATATATGTAACAGGAAGTCGTATAAAAATTTTTAAAAAATATTTTCAATCGATTAATTTCGTCAGTTGTCCAATTTTTAATACGATTTTGTACTTATATTTTATATATCAGGGTGCGTACATATATAAACTTGAGAAACTAATTTGTAGGTCTTGTTCACTCTGTGTACCCACGAATACATGGCAATAATTAGTAGTATTATTTGGCAAAAATATATTAAAAATTGTATATACATACACATTTATTTTATGAGCCATTTGCCAAATTTGCAATTATTTAATTGCAGTTTTTGTGCGCAAATTGCGCACCGCACGTTTAAATCCGCCTTGTCGAGCATACTTATTTATAGGTAATTACATAAACACATATATATACATATTTCTTTATTTCCTTTTAAAACCCGTAACAAATTCTAAGTACACTTTCAATAGCTTTTTGATGCCTTTCAAGGTTATTGCAGCAACCAGTATATTAGTAATTTTGAGTATTGCCTTGTATTGAACGCAGCAAGTTCGTTGCTTGAGTCTTTTGTATTGACCACATGTGCTGGGAAAATAAGAGTACATATTCACAATTACTGAAAATTTAGTTCGAAAATAAACACATATTACTCCAATGAGCAATGAACAATGGCGCTTCAATGCCTTGTCTTCCCCTTCAAGTGCTTGTTGGTTGCTTCAATACTCGCATGACCTTTTGGTTCAGTTGTTTTCACTGTTAAACTATTTAATTAATTAACCGAAAGAGAACAGAGAACAACATTTGAATGCCAACGGAAGTTGAATTGTGGCAAGTTCGCACAAAAAACGCTTAAGAATAACGTAAATTGCTAGTAATTAATGACCACAAGACCAGCAACTAATGGCGTTAAGAAGTAGGAAAAGAACGCCAACTCACGAGCTAGCTACAAGTGCGAGTATAGTGAAGTGTTGTTGGTCTTAAGCGTTGTGTGGCTTTTGCGCACGCGTGTATGCTGTGAACTCTAGCAGCGGAGTGGTATGTGAACATTGCAGCTAGTAATCGCATACATGCGCATAGAAAATTATACAGATATAGAAATACATAGAGCACAGTGTTTATAAGTGAATTTGTACGTTTGTAGTAAGCTAAAATCGCTTAAAACACCTGTTGCACCGTTAAACGTTCTTTTCTAATTTGATTTTTTCTTGCTTGGTGTTTTTGCGTTGTAAAATTTTTGAAACACTTTCGGCATTCGCTGCACTACTTAAGCGGATAATGGTATTGCGGTCAACAGCTGTGCACTGCAAGATACTGACTGTATTTAGAAATCCATAAGAGCACCATTTATGGTAGATATACTATAAATAAAAACATGTAGATTTTATGTATATTCTCAAAGCTAATGTATATATAGTCTTGTGGAATACATTGTGGCTGTTGAAATAGCCGATAGCAATTTACTGGATTTTAGTATACTAGACGTTTATTACTTCTGGTTTCTACATATTGGTGTCTGTGTGGGTTAAGGGGTATATGCTAGTCTAAGACTTTTCAAAATATCGACTTTTTTTGCCACTTAAAAATTCGAAAAACATTATTGTAATCATAGAATAGTGAAAAAATATTTGAAACTTGAAATATAGAAGTACTTAGGGCAGTCAGATGAGCACGTCAAACTTAAACATTGGTACTTGGAGACTATTGAACTTATAATCTGGAAATTTTAGCAGAATATTCGCAGTAGTATTATATAGTACTCTAGGTGTAATGGTTGTGTTGATATGGCCATTTCTTATAAATTATACTTAAATAGTTTTTTCGTTAACGGCTTCACCTTGATTGCGTTACAAATTTTGCCTGCTGCATTATGGATGATGAGACTTGGGGACTTTTTTCAGCTTTCAGATGTGGATTTTTACATATGTATATTGCAGATCATAAGGGGAATGTCCAAGAAGAGTTTAAAATACAAAAAAAGACAAAGTTTCAAAAGAAATTTTTGGTTCAGCAAGCAATTTGTAGCTCTGGTAAAAGAAGCAGCTCTTTTGTTCCAACTGGAGCTATCAACACTGATTTGTACATCCAGGAGTGCTTGCAAAAATGGCTTTTGCTATTCATAAGATGATATGAGTTGTCCACATTCAGACCCATCGAAAGATATAGGGCGCTGTTAAAAAAGGTTATGAAGAGCGCAAAACAAGTTACTAACAATTTTTCGAAAAAATGGTTTTCATCAAGCCAAAATGTTACAGAAGATAAGCGCATTAATCTTTCTCCAACAACTACCAGTTTAAGCACATTATCCGCAAAAATTACCTTGAAATTTGTACTGAAAGGCTAATTATAACAAAGGTATCTGAAGTCAGCTGAGATTTCTAAAAAAGCCAACCTTTTCATAATCTTTAAAACTTTGTTTCAGAAAGTTAACAAGCTGTTAGAAGTAAAGAAGCAATACATTAACTCGAACTAATTCTATCAATACCTAAGCTTATGTTATCTACTATATATACAACGTTTTTGTAGAAGTAAAATAATATTCTTTGTTATGAGTATAAATGTTAAAAATCTGCTCAACGAAAAGCTAAAGCCACCTGACTGTTACGACCTCATATTAAAACCACTAAAGGTTCAAAAAAACTCAGATTTTTGCGCAAACAGTTAAATAATATTTGAGCGATCGCAAACCGGTAAATAAAATGAAAAATAAAAACTTATTTGTAATCTTAAAATTCGTAATTGTTTTAATTTGTTTTGGCAATAATATTATCAACCTGCTTGCGGTCTTTTTATGGCATTTTGAGCACAATGCTTATCTCTCTTCGTGCAAAAACAATATTTATATATATATTTTTTTATATATATACACATTATTATATAAACAAACATATGTATATATCCCTTCCTTTTAAAGTTTTTAAGATTCGTTAACGTTTTGTCGTTTGTTTTGGTTGAACGCCTAACTGCTTTGCTTGGCGTGTGACCTAAATTACACTGTTTGCACGGCGTGTGTTATGTGACTCAAATTCATTAGTTCTCTGCCCTGAAGTGTGTGTTCTTATTCTTTGTTCAATGATTGTTGTCTTAATGTTGCTTGCAAGCAACACTTTAGTTGCTAAAAGCTATTATATTGTTATTGTTGTCATTTGTGGTTTCAATTGTGCAGTCAACCTGCACAGGTGATTACAAGGAGCGCGAGCAATCGGCACAAAACAAAGAAAATCATGTAAAATAACAAAGTAAATAGTGCGATAATATTAAGAGCGCGACAAAATATTTTTACTAAAAGAAAAAAATTAATGGTCTTAATTTTTTGTTGTAACTAACACACATACATACATATATTTAGATTACAAGTGTAAAGATTTCATTAAGTAACCAACGTGTGGGCGTCAAGTGGCCTGTAGGAAAAATACTACTGAAGGAGAGAACACTGTGTAAGGTTAAAGGGAGTTTCGGAACTGACTCCATATAGTTTCTACCAAGCCCAATTTTTATTTTTGGAGCAAAGTTTGAGGTAAAATACTTATAAGTATGGATATAACATGTCTCCTTCATAAGCTCAAGCTAATATAGTTTCGAATATAAGTTTTATCTCATGCATTTGATATAGTTAAGACTTCTGAGTCCCATATCGGGATGATGTATTTTTATCGTAGATTTTTCGGTCAGGAAAAGAATTTCTGTACTTTTAGGGACCCAATCAATGTCAAAATATAGCTAACATCTTGCAAATAAATTTTTGAAATCACAAATAATTCAGATTCATGATTTTAAGAAGGGTTATAAAAGCTGTATACTCAATTTTCTCACCAAAATCAGCGGCTATCATCATATACTCTTGACTTTGCTCATAATATTGGGTAGTCGAAAAAGTCTTTTCGTATTTCTAGCGCCATTCTTAGTGGCATTTACATTTTATTAACAACACACACCTGATTACCACTGATGACACCTCAATTCTCACTTAAATGGCACATCAAGCACAGAATTTCGCAGTAGCGCAAAGCCCCAAAACGACATGCAACAGAAACGTGTGATAGAGGGATGAGCAAAGCTGCAAGGGACAGCGGCAGAGGCGGGAAATGAAGTAAAGTGTGTTACCTAACCGTTGTTGCGGCCATTGACTCTGCCCAAGCACAACAACAATAACATAAAAACAACAACTTCAGCAGACAAACGCAGCTACCAATAAGCAGTAAACGGTGGGCAAGCGACGAAGGGCGAACATTTTCAAATTTCGCAGCAAAAATTTGGTTATTTCATAATTTAATTTATGATAGCGATGAGCTTACATATGTACACATACATGTTTTTTAAGTAACGGTGAAACTTCATGTGTGAAAAATAAATAACAAAGCAATAAATGTTGGCCGCGAGCGATAAATAATTTTCGCTGTTTGATCTGGCCATCCATTTGCAATCAACAAAGTCGGAGATTTGTTAAAATACGCTGTTTACAAGCAACGCCCATTTTGTATTAATTACTCTTTTGGTACATATGTATGTGTGTGTATATGTGTGTTTTCAGTTTTCAACGCATTTTCGGCCACTTGACAGCCGTTCGCCATGGTCTCTGGTTTTGCTGTGTCATTGAACTTGATTGGATGCGCCGTTTTTTGTTAAGCTAATTTGGTTTATTGTGTTGGAGTTTTTAGTTTCTCATCTTTAAATTTAATATTTTAGCTTAAGGTTGAAAATTGTTCAATCAGCTTGCGTCGCTAGTTATATTGTTAGCGCGCTGAAATTAATCGGTTGGTAACTGCGCTTGTGAGTATGTGTCTCAAGTCTTTTGTTAGCATGACATGTTTACAGCAAATGTTCAATGTTATAGAAACAAATATTTTTTTTTTGTAATTTGAAAGTCAAGAAGGTTATATTTATTTAGTTTTCTCAGCGATTTTCCGTCGAAAAAAAATTATAAAAATAATGAAGTTTTCCATAGAAGAACTGGATATTGATTTTAGTTATATGCTATATGGTCCGATCTAAAACATTTGTTCGGAGATTATACCGTTGCCTTGGACAATAATCCAAGCAAAATGGCGAGAAAACAACTTGTCATATAAAAAAGTTTTCTATATAAGAACTTGATTTTGACAGGTCAGTTTGTATGACAACTGTATGCTATAGCGGTTTGATCTAATTTTATATTTAGTCTGATATTGTTGCGTTGCTTTGGGCAGCAATGTATGTTAAATTTCAAGATGATATCTCGTCAAATAACAAAGTTTTCCATTCAAAATTCGATTTGGAACGACCACTTTGTATGACAGCTATATGCTATGGTAGTCTGATCTGAATAATTTGTTCGGAGATTGTAGCACTGCTTTGGACAATACTCTAAGCCAAATTTCATGAAGAGATCTTGTCAAATCAAAAAAGTTTCCCATGTAAGGATTTGATTAGGTTGAGCAGTTTGTATGGCATCTATGTATGTATGTGCTAAGGTGGTTCGATAATGACGGTTTCTACAAATGAGCAGCTTCGCAGGGATAAAAAGATTATTTTATATCAAAATGTTAATATAAAAAATTTTAATACCCTCAAATACATGTTTAATAAAGTCTGAAACAGAAAATTTCGACTCCTTTTTTATATGCGATTATGCGAACAGCTTCGAGCCTTTTCCATTTCGATGAACGCTGTCTGTATCAACTAAGCAAGTGTCTTGATAAGTGTAAAATAGTTTCATTGCTATGAAATAGTTTATGCATAATTTTGGCTTAATAAGCACTGCATTAGTTTTATAATGCTTCAAAAAATATGCGAAAAAAATATATATGTATATATAAATATATATATATGTATACATATGTATGTATACAAGTATATGTATGCTTGTCTGCACATGTGTATGTTAACAAAGAAAAATGTATTTCATGAAATATTTTTTGTTGTTGTATTAATATTACCAACGTTATAACACTCCATCAAACAACAAATTGCCGCTGCGAAGCGTGAAGTTGTAGCTAACACCGTAAGCTTTGATGTTGCACGACAAGATATATGCAACAGTAAGGCTGTGGCAATTGGAAACTGCACACATATAAAAAATATATATGTACATACATATGCATATTTATGTCCATATGATGTATGAAGGCACACAAATAAATATTTTATGCAGGAAGCAACAACACAATGGCGATTTAAAATATTAGATGCATTTGCAACATGAATGAATGATTGCATGATGAAAACTAAGCGCTGATGAAAATATTGCGGAAAATTAGCAAATGAAAAATATGTGAAATTATGACAAAAGCATAAGGTATGTACTATCTATAGTTGGCTATTATTATTTTTATTTGCAAATTAAATGCCAACAATTAAAGATGGATTTGATAACCTAATAAATCTTGCTCAGCGAGTGTCTGATTGGCATGTACAATAAGAAAAATAATATCTATTATATACGTACATATGTATGTAGGAGTGTGAAAATAAACGGTACAGTAAATGCGATGAGCAGTCACTAAGTGCATAAAAAGTGCCGTTGATCTGCAACTGCCGTGTTTGCTAACAATTAGAGGCACTTGCGCCTGAGCAGTTCAGTCATTTTGTTCTAAACATGCACTACCACACATACACACTTATGTAGCAGAAGTAATATGTAAATACAGAACAAATGGAAATGGTTAGCGGGCCGCTCAGTTGCCTCGTTAGCTAGTCGCTCGTGACACGAAGCAGCCATCAGCAGCGCACCGTTAACTGCATTCGCTTTTAGAATGTATTTCACTCATGTGAGCGGCATTCTAATGTTCGAAAGATTTGTAGAAAAACGCTGGCTCATTCCTGGTATGGTTTTCATCGCGTATTCCCGCACGCTAAGACCGATGAGCACTGATTACAGTGATGTAATGGAGCGTTAGCATGCGAACTGCGCCTTACAATGTTTTTTTTTGGTGCTGGTGCAGATTAATTAGATGCAAGTTTAGTTGGCGTAAGAATTGATGGTGACAGGAATTGAAATAAATGGATAAAATATAGACGAGAATTTCTCTTACCAAGACCCATAATAGGGCTTAACAAAAGTAAAATGCTTAACATTATTTACTTCTTTTAATCAATATTTATACTAAACTCTATCTAACATAAAAAGGAAGGTGAAAAATGTACAGTAGTGTTTCGAATAATGCAAGTTTAGAAGAAATTGGGCAAAATGATGTTTCCTACGTCAAGTAAAAACCATATCATGAATTACTAATGTCAGTTTATGTGGCAGCTATAAGCTATGGTGGTCCGATCTCTATAATTTCTTCCGAGATTGCATTATTGCCTTAAATAATAATCTAAGTAAAACTTCGTAAAGATATTTTCGGCCAGTTTATATGACAGCTATGTGCAATAGATTTCCGATCTGAACAATATCTTTGGTGATTTCAGCGTTGTTTTGGACCGTAAACTATGCCAAATTTCTTAAAGATAAATTGTCAAATAAAAAAGCTTTTCATACAAGCAGTTGATTTTGATCAGTGAGCATGGTGCTTTGGGACATAGAGAGCCTAGTTCGCGCATATACTGAAGGACAGACATGACTGAAGCGACTCAGCTTGTCACGCTGCTCATTTATATACAAGTATATACATTATTAGGCGTTTTTTCAGAAACATTGCAAAAAATAATCCTATTGTCATTCACTGCTCACCACAAAATTGCAAAAAAACAACAACAAATAAATGCCATAATAAATTCAGCTCATTTACGAATGTGTGTGCATCTTTTGCCAATCGAAATCGAATGCGTTTATAATTTATAATTACACATGAGTAAGTCAAAAAAGAAGAAATTACGAAAACGCAAATAATTTGGTGTGCAATTTAGAAACTCCCATAAGCATATTATAGTAATAGCAACAAAGACTGCACAGGTAATGGAAAAATTATGAAGAAACACGTACGTGTCTTCACTCCTTTGTTGTGCATTATTATTATTTTTGTTTTTGTGCCATACGTATCGTAGGAAGACAAGGCCAAACGCTATGCCAAATGAATTTTCTAATTTCTTGGCATGTTTTCAATTTAACCAAAGCACGCGCCTTTCGAAATGTTTTGTTGAATTTACAATTCCTATAACAAATTGATTGAGTGCTTGATTGGAGCGAGCGAGCCAGAGAGTGAGTGAATGCGCAATTAAAATTCAACAAACTCACGGAAAGTGCAGTTTGCCAGCGGCAATAAACGGCTGTCGGGTTGAATTGTTTGAAAGCATATCAAGGCCAATGTTGACCAAAGTGTTGAAAAAAAAAAAGTTTAATTGAAATAAACAAAAAAGGTAACAGGCGGTAATGTTTGAAAAGGAGCATCTGTACGGTTAGTAACGGTAAATGTTGTGAATAATTATTATAGCGAATATTTGACATTTTTATATTAAATTTTCAGTTTGCTTGATTTTGTTTAGAGTTCATATAAAAAATACTTTCGTATCACAGAACTTTTTTTTAATTTCTACGCATTTAGTGCTAATTAATTTTAATTTTTGAAATAAAAAAACTACTGGACTTAAAAAAAAACAAGTCAGTGATAAAAATCGCAAACCTGTCACTTTCAAGTTGCTTTTGATATTTCAAAATGCTCTCTTTAAAACTCATAAAATGTTCGTGACATCGCTTACAATTTGCAGCTTATTATACTTTATTTGTTTTTGCTTGAATTACAAATTATTTGTTTTTTTTACATATTTCCTTTACTAACACTTGCTGCTTAACCTTCAAATGATCGCATGTTTATTTGTGTATTTTAGCCCTGTTGTGTATACTCTCATTATATCAAATTAAATTAATGTCTCAAGGGCCGCATATATGTAGAGCTTGGATGCAATTCAATTACTATGAAATAACAAAAAAATATTTTTATGATGAAAAATATTTGATTTTAACCTTGTGTTAGACAAGTTTTTTAATTATTAGAAAAGTATCTGCTGATTGACTTTGGTTAGAGGACGCTGATATTTCTAAAGTGTTGTGCATTTAATAATATATTTTTCAATATTAGGAAAATTATTTAAGAAAACTTTCCTTTCAGATTGTTTTATTTTATTTCGTTTCAAAATATTGATGTTCAAGTTATTTATAGATAATCTAAAAATGCATAGAAACTTGCAGTAGTTAATGCAAAGCAAAGAATCCGAAGGTTATAAAAAACAAAAGACTGATACAAAAAAAAAAAACTTAATATCTTGTATAAAACAAGGAAAACCATTAACTTAGCTGCCAAAGTTATGAAACCCTTCACAGGACCATTTTTATAGCATTCTTGGGCAGCTATATGCTATATTGGTCCGATTGGACAACTTCTTCGCAGACTGCATTATTGCCTTAGACGATAACCAAGGTGTTTGTAAATATATCATGTTAAATAAAACAGTTTTCCATATAAGGTCTTCAGTTTGATCGATTCCTATGTACATCAGCTTTTTTCTATTGGACTGATATCGGCGATTCCAACAAAAGGGTAGAGCCTTAGAGAGAAAAAGAGTAAAATACGTGTGCAGAATTTAGACTTACATAGGTATGTATATGAAGACTGAATAATGAAATGAAAACCGAAAACAATATATGGGGTCTCCTGTAGCTAGAATAATGATATTATGCGCTTATAAATAAAAATTCAGAAAAAGGCTGAGGGCTAATTCAATTGGCAAACAAACAAAAAAGAAAATAGTTTCTACAGATCAAATAAACAATAAATGGCTGATTAAGAGGAAAAGTGTTCAAACAACTATTATAGAAATCGTTTACTATAGAGGTAGAACACCAATGAACGTGAAATTAAATACCATACTGCTGAAAAAACTAAAACATAAGAGAGCCTTTGAATCTGTGTTCACATCCGGCCAAAGCTTTCAAAATATCTCAGACCTAGTGTCAAAAATAAAACTCATTTTAGAGACGTTCTGCGTAAGAATGCTCAAATAATCACAAAAGATAATCTTTTTTCGATTGCTATACCTTTTTTATGTTCGTGTGAAGTTTAATCTTCGTTTGTCAATTAGTATGTATTTGGCAGGCGTTTGTTTACGATTCGGAAAGTTTGTCTGTTGAATTTGAACATGAAAAAAATTAATAATGAGTATGCTTGAAATTTTGTGTATACAATACATTCATCCAATAAAATCACTGTTGCAGAAGTGTTTTGGAGACTTTAATTTAGCACGAAAACAAGAATTAGAGTGGCACAAAGCAAGTTCATCGTCAACTTCATCAAAAGCTTGCCTCATGCGAGTCGTCTATCCACCTCTGTTAATAACAGTAACATCGAAAACGTTAAAGACACAGTGCTTGAAAATCATCATGATAGCATCAAAGAGATATCAAAGGATTTCAACATCTCTTTTGGATAAACTCAACACATTTTGGAAAATGTTTTTGGTATGAAGCGTGTATATGGTTTCGTACGAATATACAGAATATTTTGAAAAAAAAAAAACGCATCATGGTGAAGAGATGTAATGTATATGACGTCGAAACTGTTCAACAATCTAGCAAACAGCGCGCCAAAAATTAGCTGAAACCGAAAAACAGAAAGATCGCTAAAGGTACTGCATGCCATACCAGCCGAGACTTATAACATATTTAGGAGAAAAAATATTTCTATTAATATATGAGAAAATTTTGTTTTTTTTGGTCAATCCGGGTCAAATTTGATGAGATGAACACACATTTATGATTGACTAATGAGTTTCAGAGATGCGTTCAATTCTAATCCCATACAAATCAGCTACTTTTGCTCGAAATGTTATGTTTTATAGTCGACAGTATGAAATATAAAGTGCGAAAAATTATGGATATGACTTCAACAAGTACAAAAAATGTGAATGACTTGAAGTAATAAACAAATCTAGAGCTTCAGGAAAATCGGTGGTTTTTATTTTCATTTTTTTTTAATGAACCGTTGCCGCACTTTTTATCGCTGACAATGCAATTTTCCGCTATGATTATTCGCTACAATTGCATTTACAAATTACTAGCTTGTAGTTCTCTTGGGACAAAAGCAAATACATTTATATAATGTGATAAGTATGAAAAAAGTACAACTGCTGACTGCAGTTGCGTAGAAAAAATGCGTTATTTAATCACCAGCTACCAGAAAAAACTCCCACAATTGTCTCAGCGCAGAAGCAATAACACAGACTGTTAAGTAGCTGCCCATTGTTGGCTTAAGTTGGGCTTAATTAAAGTGTCATTGCTGCAAATAAAAGTTTTTCCTACAAATTTCATTTCTTGCTGTGTGTTTATTGCGTTTTTTTATGTGCGCCTTTTTTTTAGTTTTTATCTTGCAATGCTGCTCGACATTTCATTGTAAAAAGCGGCTACACATTTTCTTACATTTGTATGTATGTAAGGTATATATTGTACATGTGTGTATGTGTGGAAACGCGTATGCGCTCATTAGGCGCTTAAATTGTATGCACTAAAAATAGACAAATAATGAAAAGGTAACGATTATGCGGCGCGGCATTTCAGTTATTATTTGTATGTGAATGAACGGGAGCATGTAAGCTCTAGTACCATGCAAGAAAAATTTTATGAATAGTAATCCGATCCGAATAGTGTGTTTGGACAATAAATTTGACAAATTGCATGAACATAATTTAT
The DNA here is from genome assembly GCF_024586455.1 of Bactrocera neohumeralis. Taxonomy (NCBI): domain Eukaryota; kingdom Metazoa; phylum Arthropoda; class Insecta; order Diptera; family Tephritidae; genus Bactrocera; species Bactrocera neohumeralis. Next base: position 28,113,486 of record NC_065922.1, read on the forward strand.
CAAATAAAAAAGTTTTTCATACAAGGAATTGGATTTGATCGGTAGATTTGTATGACAGCTACATGCTATAGTAATCCGATCTGAACGATTTGTTCGTAAATTATAGTATTGTCTTGAGAAATAATTCATGCCAAATTTTGTGAAGATAACTTGTCAAATGAAAAAGTTACCCATACAAGGACTTGAGATTGATCGGTCAGTTTGTGTTGCAGCTATATGCTATAGTGATCCGATCTGAATTATTTGTTCGCAGATTATAGTATAATCTTGAAAAATAATCTGCGCCAAATTTCGTGAAGATCTCTCGTTAAATACAAAAGTTTTCCATACAAGGGCTTAATTTTGATTGGTGAGCTTGGAAGGCGGAAATAGCTTATAATGATCGAATATCGGTGGTTTTCGACTAATGTGAGGGATTAGTTCGCGTTTATACAGACAAACAGATTGACTCTCATCCGTGGCTAAATGATCTCTTTTAAATTTATTAATTTAAAACAATAATTTTCCTACAGGGCCTGCAGTTATACTGGTGCCCTCGAGTATATGAGGGAGTCGACATGATTTTTTACTCAAACTTGCCACAAGCTACATAAATATTGTATTTATTATTACCAACTAACTAGTCTTTCAACAAACAGTCACATTGTCTGTTTACTTCAATTTCAGAAAAAATACCAAAAATAAAAAAAAACCGCATAAAAAGTGCAAGTTTTTGTGGAAACACACATATGCACACACACAAACGAATTTTTAGTGATCTTAAGATCGCAACATTAATAAATTCACCGCGTACTTGTGTGCCGGGCACAATCACTTGTTGGTGGCAGCGCATACTTATACACACATGTACTTAAGTGGACGGCAATGTTGCTGCAGAAAAACACAAGTACGTCTCATATAATATAAATAAGCCTGATTGACTTGATTTGCGCTTGACATGAAGGTGAAAGTGCTTTTCGGCGTTGATTTTGACTTATTTTGCTGGCATCTCTCTCTACTCATATGTATTTGTATTTGGTTTGTATTGACATATTGCTGCCGCGTTGTTGCTGGTGCGTCACCAACAAACCGCAATTCACACACACACACAGGAAAGCCACATATTATCAGCACCATTCACTCACTCACTTCACTCATTTGTTTGCTTAGTGAAGTGATCACTTGATTTGGGTACGCAAGTGCCACCTGCGTCTCATGCGCCGAATTCGACGTGCTTTTTTTTTTTTTTGGTTTTTTGGTTTTCACTTTCTTGTGTCGGAAGGAAAGGTGATTTGTTTGTTTGAAATGCGAAATTGCGATAAATTAATTTCAATTTATCAACTTGGAGCATTGGCGAAATGCGCAAGGCTTGAGAATGTAAATATTTGATAATTTTGTGAGAAAGTACACATAGCTATGTACTTGTACGCACTTTCTAATGTTAGATTCCCAAGTTGGTGGGTTATATGAGCTGCTTTCTTCTAAAAAAAAAAATCACATCAGAAAGCGACGATAAACTTCTAATACATGGAGACCATAATAAAAATATAATGTAAGATCTAGTAAAAATAAATCAAAAAAAAGTAATCATTTGATGCCAGGTCCAAACTATAAAATAGATGCATAAAACACACCGACAAAGCTCTCGGTGCTAGTGTTAAGTCACTATCAGTATATGTGGCCTGTCTTTGTCGAGATGTATTTAAATCTTTTGACTATTGACCAAAGCTAGCTAGCCTTTTTAGACGACCCAATTGTTCACAAAGCCAAATTGAGAGTTTGACCATAGGGGAGAAGTTCCCAGCAGATGTTCATTTCACCAATCACATAGCAAAACCTTCCTGATCGTCAGTTCCAAGTCACTTTTTATGACCAGTAACAATCCGTCTGCGAATTTATTTTGTAAGGCAGCCTTTTAAGTTGCCGGATCACTACAGTATATTTTAAGCAGAGGGTTTTGCTGTTGGAAAAGCTGAGAGCTAACCTGTAATGCATTAACAGGCAACTACAGAGTCAACATCTACGTAGACAGCTAAGCAGTAATCAAGGCAGTAATCTGGTAACGTCAGAATTGCTTGAAAAGTAGGGTCGTAGTGGAGAGTGTTGCCAGAAACAAGCGACCACATAGCCATCGATGACCAAGAGTGGTGTAAGGCTGTCATCCGATAACGGTTGGTAAACCCAGGCATTGTCTTTACGACGATCTGGACAAGAGCATGTCAAGAAAGGTTAAAATTCGATGGATTCATCTATCATCTATGTGCTGCACTACTGTTTGTAGGTCAAAAATACAAAAAAGTTTCTGCTCACTCTTGAAAGAAGAGACTGTATTAACATGATTGGAATACTCAATGGTCACAATCCGGTGGTGACACGCAGAATGCGGGTGGCAGATCGAGCTGAATCAAGACTAAGGCACCAGGAGAAACAATGGAGCATCTTTCGTGCACTTCACTCACACTTGCAGGACAACGTTTCAAATCCTTGGGGGCCTGACAGTATTAAACACTGCAAGAGGATTCGATAGTGAGGCATAGAATACAGTGAAATTCATGTCAAGCGCAAGTATGGTGAAGAATGACTACTTCTCTTGAACTACGTAAGGTAGCCCATCGGACATCGCTAAAGATCAATGCGTGGTTCGCAAGCCTACTAGATTAGTCTAATATAACCTAAAATTATTCCGTACGAAATCCTATTTAGCGTAACCAAATCGATATATATATGTATATATGAAGATTTAGAAAAATAATAGTTGTTTTTTGCTAGATGTTATATTATATGTATATAATGTTACCATACCGGGACGCTTCTTACCAAATGTTAGCGAATCAAAGGCATTTATTGTTACAGATCTGAACAAATGAAGCCATCTCCGAAAAAATTTTGATCTAAAACATGATCATCTAGATTCAAAGTGCTGGTGACCCCGCTACTAGTGGTAAGAATACTAGATGATGAAGTATATGTAGAGCACAGGAACATATTTTTTCGGAAAAATTATATTCTTAATATAAATATCGAAGAGATCTAGGTCGATCTTATGTGGGAAATGTTGCTCATGATGTTATGATGAAGCACTAATCCTAATCAGCTGATGGAAAACTATTTTTCTTAACTAATGTTTCAATCAACCCGGAAAAAATTGACAACAACATTGTCACTACGCCATATAAGTACATACTTAGTAACCAAACCCCTTAAACTATTTGAACAACGGGCAATTCCCTTGTTTTCAACATCCAAAGAAAATAATTGCATAATTGTTTGACTAAATCAGCTTGCAAAACAAGCGTTAGACAAATGTTTGCATTTAACGAAACTTCACAATTTTTGCAAAACTCTGCAAAAATACACGAATGCGTAAACAAGGAAATACAGGAAATCCAAATTTTCACACACTTGGTTTTGCAAGCGACTGCGGCGTTTAATTACAATGCGATTGCGCTGACCGTTCGCCAAATGTGTGCGAAAATGCGCACTGATTCAACACTGCCGCAAGGAGCAAGCGTGCGTTTTCGCAAAAATTACGACTTCAATTATTTTTATACCCTGAACAGGGTATATTAAGTTTGTCACGATGTTTGTAACACCAGAAAGAAGCGTCGGAGACCCTATAAATTATATACATATATAAATGATCAGTATGTTGAGCTGAGTCGATTTAACCATGTCGGTCTGTCTGTCTGTCCGTCCGTCCGTCCGTCCGTCTGTATATATGTATACGAACTAGTCCCTCAGTTTTTGAGATATCCTTTTGAAATTTTGTAAACGTCATTTTTTCTTCAAGAAGCTGCTCATTTGTCGGAACGGCCGATATCGAACCACTATAAAATATAGCTGCTATATAAACTGAACGATCGGAATCAAGTTCTTGTATGGAAAACTTTCTCATTTGACAATGTATCTTCACCAAATTTGGTATATATTATTTTCTAAGGCAACAATGTAGTCTCCGATCGGATTACTATAGCATATAGCTTCCATACAAACTGAACACATAGTTACTAAAAGAAATGTACCTGTGAAGGGTACATTAGCTTCGGTGCAGCCGAAGTTAACGTTTTTTTCTTGTTTATTTTAATTTTGCTTTTCAAAGCGCAACACTTTGGTGCCACGCACGTACAATGGTTGTTGGTGCACACGCACAATGTACAGCAAAGATTGAAAGTTGCACAAGCGAAATAAAGAGAAAAGAGAAATGCAACAGCAAAACAAGCAACCTCAACAACAGCAATAGTAACAACAACTGCTTGCAATTGGTCGAAACAATGCAGCAGGTGCAGCGATAAGCCGCACATGGAGTTGCCACATTTCACAAGCGGGCGTTTGCATCAAAGTGTGCCGTTATATAAAGAATTTCACTACATAGAGCGCTGGCTCCGCTAAGTGGCGACGTTGTGCTTGAAGCAAAGCAAACAAGCAAGCTGGATCATGCAACAAATCCCGATTGGCATCGACGTGAAAGTCCAAAGAATCGCACCAACAACTATAACGCTCAATGGTGTAGTTGCGCATGTGCATATATATGTATATGTGTGTCTGTATTCATACCACACATAATTTTGCAAGTGGAGTGCACATAATGGCACAACGGCGGAATGGGGAAGGTGCACATGGTGCCACGTACCGCCAGCTCCACTGCAAACAATGCAAGTCAGGTGATTACGATGCAGTAATGTTACGTTGCTGCTGAAGAGGGGATGAAGAGCATGCAAAATTCACCCGCACAGCTGTTGGTATGAGCACATTCGAACAATGAGTTGTTTGTTGTTGGTTTTTAGTAAAAGTTAAGCATGCAAAAAAATATAAGATATTAAAATGAAGAAATCCAATAAAAATAATGAAAATAAAAACATATAGAGGAAAGTTTAACTGTATTGGAATTTTTAAGCGTCATGCTCCTTGAATATGTAAATAATATTAATAAATTATTTGGGTATTTTGGACATAGCATCATAAAACAATACACTGTAACGTAGGAGGATGCCTTATATTGGAAAAAGCTGAGGATATATTTTTGAGGTGTGTTCCGGTTATGTAGAGACACATTTTCTTATACCATAAAGGGTATACAAAGAGTTTTATCTTAATTTTGATCGGTAAACTGACCAACTATATGCTATAGTAGTACGATCTAATGACGGTGATTTCGATATTAACGACCATCCGCGTTAAGGAAGGCCAAAAACTGTCGAAGGCGGTGAATTGGAGACGTTGCTCGATGAGGGTCCGTGTAAAAAGAGCTTATTTGAGCATTTTAAAAAAATTACATCCGCTGGGAATGATTCAGAAACAAGGAACTTGGGTTCATTATGATTTGAAACCAAGGGAGTTGAACCTCGCTTTTTTAAAACCTAACTGATAAGGTTTCAATGGGAAGTCTTACACCACCCACCATATATTGCACCGTTCGATTATCAATTGTTCCGTTCGGTGGCACATGGTCAGACACAGAAACAGTTTCACTCACAAGATTCCGTTCTAAATCACAAGACGACAGAAAGATTGGAAAAAGTTGTAACTAGCGATGGGCAATTCTACGAATAATTTATTTAACACCATTTCCTTACGATAGAACTCCATTTTACTTAAAATAAACAGCAAGAACTTACTTAGTTGCGCACCTAATATTTTTTCTTAATAAAGACCCACTTTAAAGAATCCATCAAATGCTTACAACATATCCAAAAACAAAAAATAAATATTTTTTTTTGAATTTATAAGAAAAGTTTTGAACCTCATTTTCCTTTCATGAAATAGTGATTATGACAATTATTACAGAACTAAATAAAAAAATTACAAGCTTTTTTCTATGTCCCGTAGTACTTGCCTCTAGTTTTTGGTTGTGCGTTTTAAGCCTGTTTCTGTCAATAAACCAAGCCGTAATACGCATATGATATATGTATACATATAAACTCACATATACACAAAAAGACAAACTCAATATGCTTTACCGCACCTTTTTGGGCGCCTTGCTTGGTGTGCTTCTTTCAAGTCAACTCTGTGCTTGCCTAAATTTTCGCTTACAGGTTTTCCTTTATGAGCAATATATATTTTTTTTCAATTTGAGATTTCTTTCTTTTTTATATTTTTTATTGCAATTTTTTATGATTTAAAGGTAGGTCTTTTACGCTGTGAAGGACGTTCAGCATATGCCATATAAGTCATGTGTGTGTGCTTATTTGCGTTACGTGTTGTGGTTTGATGGCGTTTTTTGTATGAATATTTTGACATTTTGACGATGTGGCGAATGCGGGTTTCGTTTTGGTCTCGGTTCTACAATTTTGTGCAGGAATGCGGTGTTCGGCTGCACCTTCTTTTGGTTCGGTTGCTTTGATTTTTATTTGATTGTTTCTACAAATCGAGCAAGTGTTTACGGAATTGTTGCAAATTACTTTTGGCAAGACATTTTGTAACTATTTCTGTGCAGAATATGTAAGTATGTATGTATATCGTATGATATAGTCATTAGTGTGCTGGTAGTTAGAAAAAGCTTTTGATAATGCACTTAGTTTCAAAATATCATTATTTGTGCCCTAAAATTATCAAAATCTGCCTTAAAACTAATTGAGATAACTGGTGTGACTAATTGACTTGTATTGAGAAATTGTTTTTTTTTTAATTTTTACATTTTGACATTATATTTGATAAAAATGCATTACACACCTCTCAAATAGTTTCTACCATAAAAGAAAAAAATAATGGAATTTATCGTAAAAATTTTCATTCATTATGAAATAATTGCTTGAATTGATAAAAAAATAGTTCGGATCAATATTTTCTATTTTTTCATTATCAAGTACGCTTTCACTGATCTAGAAGTCGTTGAAGAGAAAAATATAAGCTGTACAATATATTGGGTAGTCGAAAAAGTCTTTTCGTATATCTCCAGTGCTACCAATGACATTGGGTCATACCATATAGTGTTGGAAAAGTGAGATTTTAACCCTTATGTTAGTAATCAACTTTACCGACGTCTTTTAGCAACCGGGGTACCCACGATATGAGTATTAAAAATTTTGTTTGTTTTATTAACAAATTTTTTTCAAATATTAATAGTTGGTGACAATTTAAAGGAAAAAAAATAATAACAACGTAGAATCGTGAGTGACATCTGAAACCTATTTGGGACACCCCAGGTAGTCGGTCGGTGCCGTTCGAGAGAGAAAGAAAAACTCAAGGTTATTTCTTTGTTTTCTATCGCACACTAAGCAGCTCCAATTCGTATATGTGGACAATGTTAAATTCAAATTTAGCTCAGATGTACAAACCAACAGCTAACTAAACGATTGATGAACAGCTTTATCCACACCGTGGTCGTACTGGATTTACTCAGTATATTATATTCCATCGAAACCAGCTAAGTATGGTATAAAGATCTGGTAGATTTGTGATGTAGAAAATGCATATCCTTTGCAAGGGATCATGTACACTAGTAAAACAGATAATACTCGAGAAAAAAATCAGGGTGAAAGAGTACCGAAAGAATTGGCGGCTCCGTACCGAGGTAGTGGTAGAAACATCTGCATGGATAACTTCTTTACTATTGTACCAGTTGCTAAACATTTGTTGTCGTGGAATATTACCATTGTTGGCACGCTAAAAACGAATAAACCTTACATCCCTAGTGTTATGGGAGCGAATAAGACACGGGGGCAGTATTCGACAGTTTTTGGATTTCACGAAAAGGTTACCATGTGTTCCTACCTTCCTAAAAAAAAAAGCTGTCATTCTGATATCGACAATGCATTCAGCTATATCAGTTGGTGATGACGCTAAACAAAAACCAGAAAAAATAAATTTTTATAATAAATATAAAGCTGGACACAATGAACCAAATGGTGCGGAGATACACCAGTCAACGACGATCTTCGAGATGGCCAATGGCAATGTTCTTCAACATGCTAGATATTTCTTCACTTGCGGCATATATAATTTATTATGAAAATAATGTAATGCGCCACTTCTCCACAAAGATTGCCGTTGAAAGTGTATTAGGCCATACACTGACAGAAACAGTCGTGATAAATCCTGGTCCAGAGACTCCAATAGATAAAACCGGAGGGAAAAAAGTAACAGGATCTTGTCATGTCTGCAATGCTTTGCCAAGAAGACGACGGCGAAAGACACGGAAGGCCTGTGCCAATTGTCACCAACCTGTTTGTGACGAGCACTCAGTTAATCGTGTACAATGTGTTCAATGTCATTAATTATAAAAAAAGTGTAATATTTCTTTATTTTTTTTAATAAAATTTAGTTGCATGCATTAATAGAAATTATATACAATTTATTTCCTATGCTTTCCACTGTGGGTACCCGGGTACCCGGTTGCTAATACGGCGATGGCTAAAGTTTAAGCTTATTTAAAAAAAAAAAGGAAATAAATCAATTAAATGAACTCACAAATAGCTTTCTTTTAAGTTAAAAAACGACGATTTGAGAGCTTAAAATGAAATATTGAATTTTTTTAAGCTATTCACACAAATACACCGCGGTGGGTACCCGGTTACTAACATAAGGGTTAAGTTTAATTTAACCAAAAAAAAAATTAAATTCCGGAAAATTGAAAAAAAGTTACAGCTGTTCAAAAATGAGTGAAAATAATGAAGAAATTCGCTATATTTTGAAATTTTTATATAAAAAAGCAAGAATGCCACGCAGGTCACCAATGAAATTTGTGAAGTTTACGAAGTCGATGCTGTATCAGTTCGTGTAGCACAAGAATGATGAAAGTTTTACACTGATGGAATAATGTCTCTAGCGGAAAACTGACAAAAAGTGGTTGACCAAAATGGTACATGTTTGTTTATTTATTTTTTATTGTAAATAATGGGTAGTCAAAACAGTCTTGCGGTATTTTTATTGAATTTTTTTTTTTATTGAAATTGAAATGAATTTTTGATGACTCATGCCCAGCTCTTGACCGACGCTACGGCTGCTACTATGCCGGTCTCTTTCGACCAATTCATCGATTTTATCGCAATTTTCGATGACAGGCCTTCCGGAGCGTGGCGCATCTTCGACCACCTCTACATCAGAACGAAAACGTTGAAACCATCGTTATGCGGTGGAAATGGAAACTGTATCGGGTCCATAAACTGTACAAATTTTTATTGGCGGCTTGAGATGCATTTTTGCCTTTATCGTAGTAGTACTGTAAAATATGCCGTATTTTCTCTTTATTTTGCTCCATGTTTGCGACGCTATAACTCACGAACGACTTAAAAGAAACGACAATCAATCAAACACGTGTTAGCGCGTGAAATGAGCTTTCCAAAAAGGTATAGCATGAACCGATGCGACGAATAAAACTAGAACTACGCGCTTTCAGCGCCAACTAGCGAAAATACCGCAAGACTTTTTTGACAACCTAATATGAAAAAAATCAGTTAAAATTTGATTAAAAAGTCGAAAAAGTTGACTACCCAATATTTTCAACAGTTTCTGGCAAATATGCTTCCTGTTCACTTAACAACGAAATTCAACGCAAAATTAACAGAAGTTCGTCGCTTAAGTCTTTTGTAACAGTTTACAGTTATTTAAGCTGAATGTGCTAGTTATATATCACAGTCATTTATTTGAAGTTTCAAATATACATATGTAGTAGCTAAATATAACATCAAAATAGTAAAAGACACTTACATGCACTGTGACAATACCGCTGAGGCTCATTAAAGTGTCGACAAAACTGCAACAGAAATAGAAACAGAAACAGATTAGTAAACTAAATTAATTAAATGCTATTTTTAATTACTACTTAAGCTAGTTTATACGTGTATACTTTAATATGACAAATTGTCAAGCTGTTTTTGCGCGCATTTTAACAAAAAAAAAAAAAAATATAGTTTCGTGTTAAATAATTTGGTGCAACAGTTGCGTTGCGCTGCTGAAAGCTAGGCTGCTAAAAATAAAAAATAAAAAAAAATGTAATTACTTAAATCACTGGTGGTTCGACCAACATGAGGGAGGTTATGGAAAAATTGTAGCGGAAGGCTTTTGATGTACACACACATACTTCTTGTTGAAGTTGGTGGATAATGGCGCTAGCTACCTTAAAAGCCAGTTGATGGAGTGTGCAGGCGATTTCAAGTTATAGTTGATGTTGGCGATCATGACGATGATGATAATGAGGAGGGTAAGCAATTGACCCACATTCTCAGAGCTGAAGAAAATGCTGATTGTAATGCAAAAGCGAGCAAGCAAGGCATGCACTTGCGGCTTGAAAGCCATAGCCTCAGCCGCAGTGAAAAACCTAACTGAAGCAAGTTGAAAAATTAAATCAAAAACAGCGCAAAACAACAAAAAAAATCTGAATAAGCAATAGCACAAAAAGTTGCTGGGAAAAAATTGCAAAAACCTGGCAACAAAATAATTTCGAGTCTTGACGAAAAACACTGAGCTCGCTTAATGCCATTTTTAGTTTCTGCCTGTTTTTGTATTTCTCCGTTTTTTCGTTCCGCTTAGCGTCTTGTTGGTTATTGCAGCTTCTTCCGCCCGCAGGTTTTCCTATTTGATGTTGCTGCGCCGAAGCTTAAGCGATTTTTAGTGTGCTGTTTGCCAAGTACTCTAACTTCTATTGCCATTTTGATTTCGTTATTTTACTTTTTACTGCCATGCCGAATGCTCTGTGATTATGCAACGGCGCAGCAAGCAAGCAACAAAAACAACTACATGGAAAACAAGCACAGTTATCTGCGGAATTGCATCGGCGAACGTGATGCACGTTACCCAGCAAATAGTCATGGAAATCGTAAAAACTAAGGCAACAACAAAAACAACACACATTAGTGACCAACAAATAACAGCAACTAAGCACCATTGTTACAAAAAATATGCAATTACTGTAGCAACTAAAAGGAGTGGAAAAAATGCAAAACTTACATAGTTATACATACTAACATTACATTACCTACACATGTAAAATAAGCCAAGAAAAACTTTAAAACCTGGCCAAAAATATTGGACACTAAAAATCTACCAACAACTAGTTTAAATTAATAAACAAGTAAGGAAGGGCTAAGTTCATGTGCAAATTTTATCCCGTTATATTAATTGTTTCTTGATTTGTACACAGGAAAGTGAAAGAATCAATTTGGAATTGAAAATTGTATTATATAGGAAGTAGGCGTGGTTGCATCCGATTTCGCCTAAGCATGTGACGTACTAAATTTAGTAGAAATCGGTTAGTCGGGTCCCGAGATATTTGATTCCACTAAAATGTGGGCGGTGCCATGCCTATCGTCCAAATTTTACTCTGGCTCCGATAATGCCTACTCATACCATCTAGGAGGAAAATTTTAATGCCTCTGGCATATTTAGTTACTGACTTGTTTAGTAGCTTTGGGATTATCATCCGATATCATCCATTTTCACACTGTCGGTAGAAATTCTTATAATATGGTATATGCGCTGAGCCAATTTGGTTGTTATAGATTTTTTAGATTAGAAGAAATGCACATTAAACTTATTAGAGGGCGGGGTCACACCACTTTTTCAAAAAATTTTGCCCACAAGTGCCCCTGGCTACTGCGATCCCCTGTACCAAATTACAGTTTTATATCTAAATTTAGTGCTTAGTTATGAAATTTTATAGGATTTCGGTTAATGGCGATAAGTGGGCGTGGCAGTGGTTTGATTACGCCCATCTATGAACTCGTAACTTTTGTTGTACTCAGAAGCCCGTACACTCAGTTTTTCAATTTTTACTCAGACATACTGTAACCCGGATTTCAACTTTTCTCGTCATCCTGATCATTTATAAGCATGTACATTAGGGTTTTTTTGAACTATTAATATTTTTCAATCCCGTCATGCACACCTTGGAAATACCCTAAAAAAATTCCCTGAAAATTTTAGCCCTTAATATCTGATCTGTAGGAATTTAAAGATAAAAAATCACGATTGTTGAGTATTTTCTATGGAAAATTTTTAGATGCCTTGGTCCTATTCTTTATGTTAATATAAATTAAAATTAAAGGCTAAAATTTTAAGGGAATTTTTTGAAAGAGATCGGATTGCTTCAAAAGGCTTTATTTCTTCTTGACAAAGCACCTTCTCATCCAAACGAATATGAAATAAAGTGTAAAGATGGTTCAATTGCAGCGATGTTTTTGCCCCCGAATGACACTCCTTTGCTTCAATCAATGGATCAAAACGTAATAAGAATAACAAAGTTATATTATCGAAAGCATTAGTTCATCCGAAGCAGTATAAATTTTTAGCAAAATTTAATGTGCTGCAATCAATGCGCGAAAAGCCCGTTTTGAATTCGGTCAAAAACAAGAAACGTCAAACAAAAATCACTGTTTTTTTTTCTAAAATTTAAAAACAACCTCCTTCTTACACACATACATATGTTCCCTGTATTAATTATGAAAATAAAAATGTTTTATTAAACTAGCCATGAATCATTAAACAGTAAGCCATAGAATTCTAATATTTTCAACAATGCAAGGAAAATATAATTGTTGTAAGTATAAAAACTGATAAACGAATAAATAAATCAAAATACATAACATTCGAAGACTCGAAACAATTCGTTAACTCGAACACGCTTGGTTTCCATTAGTCCGAATTTTCGCGAGTGCACTGTATTGTGTTCGTTGTGCCATTTTTGCACTACAGAGACCAAAATCAAACATACATATGTACATACATTTATTGCAAGGTTATTATTTTCTGCTGCTTTGACTGTTCAATGTTCCTGGATTCCGTTGAATTTATAATTTACGAAGGTTTAGTAAGAACTAGACTTGTAAATGGCTCACCTCTAAATTTGTTGTTCCTTATAGGCAACAGAATTTTCTCCGGTAATTCTTTCTGGCATGAAATCATTGGAATATTATTATTTTTACAACACCACACATTTCTTAACACGCACACCACAATTTAATACTTTTCCAAGCACTTTTGCACTCTTTAAACTTTCTTTTCACTATTTTATACGAGATTTAAAACAGGTTGCTTTTCACATTTTAACAAACCTCTGTTTCAGTTTAAATTTATTCCACATTGAGTATACAAATATTTCCATTCATTCACACCAATTACTTGCACAAATTTTCACTTTTTAATCGATTAATTTGGTTATTTCTTTAATTTATTAATGAATGTACAAATTTTGTCCAACTCTGATACGCAATTTTCACTTAATGAAACGTGTTTTTGCCGGCACAACACAAGTAACGGCACACACTCAGTGCATTTGCATGCATTGCCTACGATTGCGCTGAGAATCATTCTCCCGCTCTCATTTACTTTATTGCATTTGATTTTGAACAGTTGTAAATTTTGTTTTTTTGCATGCTTGTGCATTTGCATGCAGTGCCTACGGTTGCGCTGAGTATCATTCGCTTGCTCTCATGTATTTGATTTTAAACAGTTGTTACTTTTGTGTTTTGTTTTTTTTTTTTCTTGCTTGTGCCAAAGGAAAGTGCTGGTACAAAAATTTACTTGACAAAGAGAATATTTGCTTAAAGAGCAATCAAACATGTTTTATTACTATGTTGTTTATTCGTTTTACGTAATATTTAAGAGATGACTTTGTTTGCGAATATGTATGTATTATGTGGTTGCCAAAATAATTGAAATTTAATAGCGTTTATAGTTAATATTTGTACATACATATGGGTTAGAAATTATTATTATCAATGTTCATGTTGCATAAAGCTTTCATAAAGCATATCATAAGGAATTATTGCATACAAATTAAGAAAAAAGTGATAATATACTAAGTTTTCTTAAAATAAAAATATCAATTAAATGACAATGTTTTCGTCGGAACATACTTATGAGTTTTCAAAGAAAATATGATTTTGTTTCGAAATAAATTAGATTCTCAAAATAAAAATCGTACCTATGATTTTGAGATTTACAATCACAACAAGCCACTATTGGGATCTCGAACTTTGGAGTTTGCTTATATACGAATATAAGTCGATATTTTTAAATAGTTTTGTTCAATTTTATCCATTGCAAACTTTTAAAAATCTTTTCCCCAGCTTTCACGCATAAATAACGACTCTACGCCCTTTTCTAGGTCACTCTAGGGTACCACGACAACAAAACTGTACTTAATGCACACATTGTATGGAGAATTCGCAGCAAAATTGCGACAGCAGCTAATCAAGTTTTATGCCCCTAATTTAGATGGCAAAACAAAAGCTTTTTGTACAGCATTTTGATGTCAAGCAACAACACTCAAGTGCACTCCAAAGAGCATACATATTTGTATATTTAACACACAAACACTTTAACGGCAAATAGGCATAGGTTGTATTCAAATATCGACTCAAGTATGAAAATGTTCACATCATTTACAACAATGCTGCCGTACGGCCTAATGCAATGTAAATTACAGGGGCGATCACAAGGTGTCACACCTCCATGCCAGCCTACTTGATCATCGGTGCACTCGGTGGCAAGCAGCAATTAACAACAGCACCAAAGCAGAGCTCGAATAATAGAGAACACTGCTGGCTGCCAGTCTGTCTATAGTACGGCTGTCTGGCAGTCTAGCTGTCTAGTACTGCCTTGTAGGGCAACGCTGCAACAATGGACAGCGCATGCGACAACATCAAACGGGCAAAGATTTGCGTCTTGTCGCCAAATTGAGTGACTTAAGTGGGATGCACAACAATGTCAACAAGCATGCGTGTGTGTGTGCGTTCACCTACTAATACTAGCGCAACTAGCTAATGAGCAGTTGGTGTTAGTGTGTGTATGTTATTTGCCATTGGCCATTGCGGTCTTTGTGATTTAAAAAATATGTATATACATTAAGGGAAACAGCAGCAATTTTGTGCACACACACGTACAAGCCTACATACATATACACCGATCAACCTAGATAATTGGAGCAATTTGCATGTCGCCGTTGCCATTGAGTCGTGACGTGGTTGCTTCTTTTCGTTGCAAAACTGCTCATACTCGTACAAATACAACAAATATGTAGATAGGTTTATAGGTATGTGGCGCGCTGGTGGCTTAGTTTTCTTTCCCTACGAGCTAAATAATTTTGCATTATTTTTTTCAGGCTTTAGGTTTTTGTTTTTCTGCTTTTGCATATTCCGCTTTTGTCGCGGCAATTGAGTGTGCGGGTATCTGGCTATCGGTTTTTAGTCACACAGCGGTAATGTGGCTAGCCATTGAGACTGTGTCAGTAGTTCTATACAATTATGGACATTTACGGTCGGCGGTTAAATGAAAAAAGTGGGCTAGAAAAGGGAAAAATTAAGTAAATAGTTGATTAGAGATATATGTATTCAAATCGAGTGAACGAAGATTTTGTTATAGATTTGTAGCGAAACTATTTATACAAATATCTTTACGGTCATTAATAAACTGAATAATCGAGCATTAATCAAAATTATTATTTTTGACAACACGGTTAGGGAAGATACCATATTACTCGTATTTTATGAACAAATTTACACTTCAAAATAGCTTAAAAAATCGAAATGATTATCAAAATTCGTATACACCCGATCATTTATCATACCTTGACAAATACATATGTACATTTAAGAAGTTTGTGAAAAAATTGTAGATTGATCGGTCCAATTGTTTCGGAGAAATTCTCCTCACCGGCTCTAAAAACAGCGTTTCGAGAAAAATGCGTTTAAAGTTTCTGGGAGACGATTACACCAAGTTATAAAACTGTTACTAATACACAGATATCTCCAAAATTATTTGCCGTATCAGCTTCAAATTTTCGTAGAATGTTCTCAAATATATGTACATTTCATATTTATGCGAAAGAGATAATCGATATTTAAAAATCATAAGTGGATAAAACCCCTTAAAACAGTTGTATTACAGCTTTTTTAGCAAATTTATTAATAAACATTTTATTAAAGAATTTATCAATATATATGTTCCGATATTCATTATATTAAATAAGCTACCAGGCAGAAAGTAAAGTTGAAATCCTTTGTTATCTGAAAATGATGGAAACAGCAATCCTCCAAAATAGACCCGGAATTGTCAAAATTCACAAAATAATTTTGAAGGACCGTAAAATGCAGTTCATCGCTATACCGGAAACTTTAGACCTATCAAAGAAATGTGATTGAGATATCCTTCTACAATATTTGGCTAAACGAAATTTCTCTGCAAAGATTAGAATCAACCAAGAACATTTGGACATTGTTTTAAGATGTTCAAAAGTAATAAATAAATATGACGAATAATATAATCAAAATATTCTTCATGAAAACGATACGAATTTTTCTGTCAGTGTTGGTACATCGAATATTTTCTGTCAGAGTAGCCATTATGTAAAAAAAAAATAGTTTGTTATCACCACGAACTCTGCAAATGATTTTTATATTAAACAATTACCGTCCTTTGGTGACAAAAAGAAATATAAAACTTCCTTTTCACTTAGGAGGAGTTGAAAAATTGTCTATCAAAGTTCGAAGTCTTCGTTGATTCTCGAACACGACTTCTGTTTCTTCTGTTTATATATCTACTATAAATAGTATAATCTAAGATTCCTCTAGCACATTGTAAAAATACAAGCAAACAGTCAAGTTGGTCAAATCATACGATAACCGTGGCCATTGCAAGTCAGCTCAGCGAGGTACCCTCAACTAGTTTGTATCAAACGACCCGCGTTACAGTGATATCGGAACCACATATCGTCTACATTTATACATCTTGATGCCACAATGAGCAAGAAATAGTAAGACTCAAAGTAATCCCCTTGGCCTAGATACACTTATGCCAACATTTGGCACAGATGTCATTGACAGGCAGACCAACCTAAAAATAATCAATTTCGATGAATGGGTTTTCGCGCGAAATTTCAATTAAATACCCACAGTAGTAGCACAAAACAATCCAGCCCTATCAATCCCTTCGTTTCTCCTTCTCAAGACGTAATAGTAGGTCATGACTTTAGTATTTTGAATTTTAAATTTGTTTTATTCAAGTTCCAAAGTAGACGAATTCTTACTGAAGGTGATTGCCTTTGTGCTTCCATAGTCAAGACTTTCAGCATATTTGAGAATAAACTTTTTTTCTAAATGCGGCTGCTTACAACCCGGATGACGAAGAACACTCAAACACAAACAAAAATGGGAAGAAAATTTGGACAAATAACAAAGCAGTGGAGATTACTGCTATAAAAAAATATATATATTTCAATTGCATAACAAAATCCAAGTGAATATTATGTAATATTTCTTAAAAAATTATAATTACGCCCTAACCATACTAATTACATAACTGCAGAAGTATATACACAAAAATATATTAATTAGTAGCACGGGCAATGTAGATAAATATCAAAAAGCAGTGAAAAAATATCACATAATTACAGTGATTGCCAATGGGGTTAAGCAAGAAAAAATGCGCTGTCGGTGGCAGTGGCGGCAAATTTTTTAGTAATTATTTCGCAAGAAGCTTAAACTGTTTGTGCATTTTTGGATTTCTTATTTTACACAGACACAAATAAAAATTTAACTCATTGGCTTTAGTAAAAACAGCAGAACAAAGCAATGCCGTTTGGTTGGATAAAATTCACTTTGAATTTTGTCTCAAAAGAGACTGAGTAATAACAGTTAGAACACTAAAATTATATAGTATATTCAAAAATATAGACATTTGTGCGCTTTAGCGAAATTATCAAAACCAAATAAATATTTTATGATATAGATTAAGCCCGAGACAAGTCTTAATTCTAATTACCGTTTGGCAGTAAAATTTCAACAGATGATTTTTATTGTTTTTAGCGCTGGTATTCAATTAGTAATTTTGAAAGAGTCAAAGAGGCGTGCTCGGTATGGATCTCAATTTCACTTTGCTATATTCATATATATTGCAAATGTATATTTTTAATTACTTAACTTATGCAATAATAACAATTAAGTGCTCAAAATGATGAAACTCTATAATTATGGCAAAATTAAATGTAAAATGAATATAAAGAAATAAAAGCTGAACATATTAATTACGTACAAAGTGTTGGTCACCTCAAGTGTATGCGGCTCAGTGAATAGCGGTAACGCCTCGGCCATAAATTTCGTTGTACAAATAGCAAATACACGTAATTATGTTCGGCCTATCGCTTACACTTGCAATTGTTTGTATATTTGTATGTTTGTATTTTGCTTAGTTTCATAATGGTAAAGGAAGTAAAACCAGCAGTAACAATGGAAATATGAAATTAACCAACACAACCAACAGCCTTGCAATAAGTAATGACAATATTTCATTTCCCACGTCATCATAATTATCATCAGCCTCGCCGGCACACCGGTATGGCACATAACGCATACGCCCCGGTGTCCAGCTACACAACACTTGGCAGTAATTGTGACTCATTTACTACGCTGGCTAATTAATGAAGTCTTTTTGCAAAATACGCATTTAATTAGTGGTGGCGTAACGGTCCTTAGTGCAGCGTGAAGACCACAGAGACGTGGAAAGTACTAAAATCAGTCGCAGTTGCGTCGGCGCAGTGCGTTCGTATGGTTGAGTAAGCAATTTAAAGATTATTATTTTTGTGCGCTATCTAACTCTGAAACTGTTGACTAACAGAAACCATACTAATTTTCTTTCCTTAAGTATAAATTTCTGGTAACTTTTCTGCGTATTTTTTGCAAAACTTATGTAACAACAGCGCCTTCTATATTTTTATAATTTACTTTTATTTTCAGACTACATAATAATTCAATTGTTTGTTGCAAAAGTAAACCGAAGCTATGAACTATTGACAGAGGTGATGCTTAGCCGTAAAGCTTGTGTATACTACAATAATCAATTGTGTATTCAATATTTGTTTTTATGCAAATTTTATGCCAAAAGTGGAAATGCTTTAAATGCAAATAAGCTTTTGTGAAAATTATGCAAATAAATGTATATATATTTTTTGAAAGCTTAACGAAACGCTTCAATAATACAGCATTTTATTATTGGCACTCATTAATATGCAGTGAATAATGAAAACTCCAATGAAAATGTTACAGTCAATTCATAATAAGATTTGGAAGGGAAATAGCAGGAAATAATAAAAATTTAGTACCATTGGAAATTCAAATTAATATCGTTTACAAAATATAAAATTAGTGATGTAATACGAATTATTTGATATACGTTATGACAGAAAAGTCACCCGGAATTTGTAATTAAATTCTCCGAATAAAAACATCGAAAAAGGAATTTGTTTTAAATTTTGTATTGGAAAGGGCTTACAGTGCTTCAGTTTTATCAAAAACACAACCCTTCGAGTGGTACCAAAGACCATGGAGAGGTCGTTTAAGACATGCCTCGACCTATCCAATTGATGAAAATATTAAAATCGATCGATTTTGGTGGATATTTTGAGGAAGAAATGCGTTCTTGCTCGACTCGTCCCGATAAAACTGATTTTTTTTCAAAACAGGTCTCATTGGACATGCTGGATCGTGCGAATTCCGATCCCACATTCATGGAGAGCATTATAACTGCCGACGAGAACAATTCAACAGTCAACAGAATGGAGGGAAAAACCGAGCCGAAACCAAAACAAACCACGCCAAGGCCGTTCAAAAATCAAGGTGATTAGTGGTTTGATACATCATGAATATGTTCTGGAGGGACAGGCAGTCAATAAGGAGTTCTATTGGCCGTACTGAGGCTTTTGTGTGAGAGCATCCGTCGAAGACGGCTGGAAATGTGGAAGAATTGGATCATCAATCATGGATTTTACACGATGATAATTCATCATCGCATTGACCTAAGATTGTGGCCGAATTTAAAGCCAAAAACGCTATGAATATCATCGATCAACCACCGTTTTCACCAAATTTAGCTCCGTGTGATTTTTTCTTGTTCCACAACGATCGAAGAGATAGAACAAAATTGAAAATTGATGAAGGCCATCCCCAAAAGGTGCTTATGAGAAGTGTTTCGAGGACTGAAAAAATCGTTGGTATAAATGTATTACATCGAGTGGAAATTACTTTGAAGGTGACAAAATAAATATTGATGAATAATTAAATATTTTGCGTTTTATTTACAATTTCCGGGTACTTTTTTATTGTAATGTACACAAGCAATCCGACATAATGACATAAGATTCAAAAAAGTGCAAACCTTACCATATTTTTTTTAAGGTTTCAGGTGTATAATGTAAAAAATAAAAAAAAAAAAATCGAAAAAAGGTAGTGTATTTTTCTCAGAACTGTGCCAAACTCATAACCCAAAATTCTTTTGGTCAAATTGTTTATAGAGAATGTTTAAAATCATGTTTACAGTAGAATTATGCAAAAATTCGATATTTTGTCAAACCGAGTAGGTCGACGATCCCACGACACCGGCTATCGATCCTATGCACTGGAATTGACGCGAATTTTATCCGGCCAAGGGATAAATATACAATATTTTAAGGAACAATCCTCTACAAATAGTTGTACCATTTATGGTCTTTTGTCAGAAATATTCCAAAAATATAAAGCCTAAATTGCGGAGATAACCAATTATTCTCAATCTGAACAATATTAATACTCCGACCGGAAATCAATGCTCTAACAAATCAATAATAAATTGCAAGGTCATTGCTTTTAGTAGTCTAAAGAGACAATGTAGAAGTTTTGAAAAAACTTGAAAAACTTAAAAAAAAAGCTTAGAAAACTTAACAGCTTATTAATTGGTGTCAAGAAAACGTTCAGCAAATCGAACTTTTAAGATGTTATTATAGAAGTCAGTTATTTTTAAAATTGAAAAAAATCTTTTTTTTTTTAATTTTATTATCTTAATGTACATATATTTAAGAATACACATAGAAAATTTCATATCGTTTAGGTGAATATTTTCGAAGTTACACGCAAATTCGAAATGGCGTTTCGGAGTGCTTGGAAGTGCTATCCAAACTTTAAACGCGTTTTTCTCAAAATGGTGTTTTCAAAGTCGTTGACCAACATTACTCGAAAACGGCTAAAGTGATTAAACTCAATTTTCAATTTTTATACGAGCTTCTTTAATATATTTTTAATTAATTAAACGAAGATTTTTTCCCGATAAATCTTTTTTTTTGTAAAAAATTTAAGGGCGAAATTTTGGTAAAAAATCGATTTAGTTTTTGAGAAACCGTCATTTTGTCAAAAAAATTTATTTTGCGAATTGTTGCTTTACTATATTTAACAATACTTTAACGAACTCTGTTTGGTTTTTTTATATTAGAGGAATCAGAGATATAGTGGTCACCGCAAAACATCTTTTTTGAGAGGAGCTACCTTTCTAAATAAATATTTTAACAAATACTAAGTCTCAGAATATAGTTGAAAGATACCATAATATGTGTACAAATTTTTTGATAAATAAATTCAAAAGTTTTCTCAGAAAAAATTCTGGGAAATTCACTTTTTTCGGCCTACTAATTGTATACCTGTATAACCCATTAACATAGGTCCAATCGCGTCATTTTACATAGACTATAGTTATATTCCATCTATTTAATATAATTTGTCATTTGACCTTACTATCGGTGAATTATTTTCAATGATAATTAGCTGTGGGTCTGAGAAGACGCTGGCGGCGATGAAATGCCAAACAAATTTTGATTAAAAATATGTTTCCACTATAATCAATATACTATACAATAGTATTACAAATAAACTTCAAAGATTACCTCCTAACAGAATGAATTAAAATTATTATTCATTAATTTTTGGTGAACTTGAAGAATTAAAGCCACCATTCTAAAAAGAGGGTGCACAAAGGCATCACTGGTCAAGTGCAACGCTGTAAATGAGCCAATAAAAACAAACACACACACACATAAACATATAAGCAGTTAAATACACCAATACACATGTCTGCAGCGGAAAGACAAAACGAGAAGCATATGGTGCAAGCAACTTCAAGGGACTTCAAAGGCGCACAAAAGCGCAGTGGTAATAAATGCAGTTTTTGTGGTGCCCAGCGGCTGTTCATGTCGAAATTATTGACAGTTAAATGAGCCACAAGTAAGTTATATACATTTATGCATATGTTTGTGTGTAAATTTTCATATTTTTAATACTTTTATTTTTTTTCATTAACATTTTTTATTATAATTAACATTTCGACTATCAACGGCCAGCCGTGTCGCGCTACAGGTGTAACGACCTTGATCGTTTATGGACCAGCTGACATTGCACGTGTAATAAAGCACAGCAATGAGTGTCAATAGCCAGTCAGTTGGCCAGACAGCTGCCCAGTCAGCGTAGCGCCTATGGCAGAGCAGCACACAGCAGCGCATTGAAGAGCGATGCTGTTGTAGCATTGGTTTTTGTTGCAATTTAAAGTGTTTTTTTTTTCAATTACAATTATAAAAATAAAATAAAACATATAATTGTAAATAAAAATTGAAGAAATGAATGAACATAAGTGGTGCTTTGAAATCAATTAAAAAGAACCTTCACAGCAAGGCAGATAATTATTAAAAATTATTAAAATTAAAAGCTATTTTTAGGTGTCCGTCCAGTGTTAGAAGTGCGTAGAGCACAAGGGCCTATAGGCTTTACATATTTTAGAAATAATTTACCTATAATTTTGTTGTACTTAAGAATATTCACGATTTTTCATAGCAATGAATAGCTTTGAGTACTGTTTAAAAAGAAGTCTTAATTCGGCAAGCTTTACTTTTTTATTTTTTAGTTTTTGTTTTCATATTCGTTTCTTTTTTGGAATTTTCAATTGGTTGATAAATGTGTTGTAATTATAATTTTTAAGTATTTTTTTGCAACTAAAGAATTATTTTTTGAATTAGAATATTTTGAAAATTTCAATTTAAATAATTTTAAATTTCAATTTAATTTATTTGGTTTTTGAAAGAAACAATTTTTAAGCAAATTTATTCATTAATACTAAAATTCAATGAATGACATTCAATCATGGCCATCAATATGTACATTCAGTTTTCGGTTACTCATACGACGTGGTGTGCGCATACGCAAAGGCGCGCCAGTTGCTGATTAACAACAATATATAACCCCACACATACATAAGTGAATAATGAAATATGTATGTATGTATATGCATGCCCATATATCATCATTTTTAACTTAATTACAGATTTATTATAGCCACAAGTCGTGCTGTCGGTGTCAGCCTTCACATCTACAAAGCGGGGATCACCCAAAGGTACTAAACTCATTGTCAGCTGTAGCGGTAGAAATAGCGAATGAAAAGGAAACAAAAAAAACAGAACATAAACGCGCTTTTGGAAACCATCTTCACAGCTGGCAACTCAACAAACGAATGGAAACAGGTTGTTTTTTTGCACGTAAGGTGCGGTATTTTTTTATACACGCATTACTGTACAGGTCTTCTTTCGATTTCTTTCTGAGTTGGCAATGAGCTCAGAATTAATTTTGCAACCAGTTTTTTTTCTAAATATTACCCAAGCTTTGCAGATTTATAGCAATTATGTCATAACATTATTAGTCATATTCTCTTTTGCTCTATACTTTTTGTTGTTGTTACTTAGCAAATAAGAAAAATTATAAATTAATAAAGATGAGCAAATAATTATTGTATTTTTTTGTTTGTGTTATCAATTAAATACATACATACATATAGCTTAAAAGAGAAACACATATTGTTAATTACTTGACATTATCTCTTTTATACTTCTAGAAGAAAAGCAAAAATTATAACATGCAGGTTTACTCTTATTTTTTATAGATAATAAAAATTTAATCTTAAAACAAGTAGGGAAGCGCTAAGTTCGGGTGTAACGGAACAATTCTCAAAGATCAAAACCGGAAAAATACCTTCACCTCTGAGAAATACTTTATTTTAAAATTATTGCTAAAGAATTCAGCATTCATAGAGAAATCGTGAAATTTTTTTATTACGTACATATGCATGTGGGAGATAGGGGTAGTATTGACTCCACATACCGCTGACAGAAATGCTCTCTCGGTTGTTTTAAAATCATGATATTAGTTATATGGCCTTTAGGATAAGTTGTCATTCAATTTTATCCATTTTTGTACAAAACCACATTGTTATAAGAAAAATAAGCTCTTTCAATTTCATTAAGATAACTCACATATTGACCGATATTTATGACATAAAGTCAGCCGGAACTTCGAAAATGTTTTCATTAGGAATATAGGGGATTAAGAGAATTATTGCTCCGAATCAATCCATTTTTGTCACACGGGCACATTATTATTAGAAAATAATTCTTTCAGAGTTCCTTTAATATATCTCACAGATTGACCTATATTTTCGGTAAAAAGTCTAAGGTACAGGGGTCCACATATTCGGTACCTGGAAGCTAGAATACTTTTGATCCGATTTAGATAGTTTTTGGTCATAAGCTGGCACACTTCAAAGGCAGTATTTGTGAATATATGTATGTATATGGATCTATCGAGGAGTACTCAAAACGCAGTCATCAAATGAAGCCATATGGATGGGACATTAAAGTAATTTCGCTGGAAATAATAAAAGCCAACGACAATTTAATCAAAATATCATTTTCTTAGATGAGGCCTATTTCTGGCTTCGTCAATTTGTCGCTATTGTGGTGAGTCAAATCTTCATATGGTTCAGGAAACGCAAGTGAATCCCCAGAAATTGATATTTTGGTGCAGATTGCGGTATGGCGGCTTTATCGGTCCTAATTTCTTGCAAAGTGAGACAGGCGAGCGT
This sequence comes from Bactrocera neohumeralis, assembly GCF_024586455.1. Lineage (NCBI taxonomy): Eukaryota > Metazoa > Arthropoda > Insecta > Diptera > Tephritidae > Bactrocera > Bactrocera neohumeralis. Next base: position 28,138,098 of record NC_065922.1, read on the forward strand.
TATAACACGATGTTGACCGATTTTTTCCCAGAATTTGATTAAATCAAAGCGAACACTCTCTACTTCTAACAAAAAGGTGCGTCGCCTTATGTTTCATGTATAAAGTTGAGAACATTGCGTTCAATATTTGGAGACTCGTAAATTTCGAGAAATGGGCAATCAAATGACCGCCAAGATGATTTTATTAAACGCCTTAGGGTTATTTTCTCTGAGGGTATGTTAAACCAAAGATTTACTGATTACATAATTCATATTCAAATATATATATGGAATTTGAAATTGTGAAATTTTAAATTTATTCTTTAATAATATTGAAGACTCAATATATCCAGCTCATAATACGAATCATAGCCCGAACTAGAGACAAAATGTAACGCTATTTCGCAACTCTGTGAGAATTTTTCAAATGCTTTATTGAAATAATACGCTAATTTTATTAATAATTTTGTATTTTGCAATTTGTTGCGAGATCTTGAAGACAGTTGCCAGCACGCTAATCACACCATTGCTCAGATTACATAATATATTTTAAAATTACGAACACAAGCATACATAAATAAACATGCACATTTAATCGATGTAATCACTGGTGAATGTTGATGGCATTGTCTGCGGGTTCATGAACTGCCACAGCGATTTGCGCCCCCCAACATGGCGACATTGACGATGGCGAAATGAAAAGTTAAACCAACTAAAATTAAATAAATCGCAACCTTTTTTATCGCCCAACCATCGACAGTTAATGTTTTCGCTGCTGCTGCTGCTGTTGTTGGTGTTGTTGTCGCTCATCCACCTTCCAAATTTGCTGTGTGGAAATTTTGCGCATGCAAACCAGTTGAACCGGCCACCGGCAATCAGACCAGAGCAGACTGTGTGACTGCTGCAATCGGCGCTCATTGGTGACCATGCAGAGCAAAAGTGGCAGCGCTGATGAGTTTTTTGCGCCACAGTGGGCTGCCGCCATTCGCCAATTAGCCAGCTGAACGCTTTATGACTGTAGCTACGCAACGCTCGCCGGCGATTGCGTACGCTTTGCTATTAATTCAGGTTGTTTTGCACTTTAGTCATGTGACATCCCACACTGGCGGGCGAAGGTGGTGCTGCGTTGGCACGCATACGCCGCGCCGTAAAGGTGCATGAACCGTTATTGCGGCTGTCTTAATTGATAATGTGACTAGTCATAATCGCACGTCGATAGCTTGCAGCAATTAAGAGTGCAACATTTTGTACTATGCAAACGCACCTCAGGTGCGCATGCGTACAAGCGTTGCGTTCAATACTGTGCGTTTATGTGTGTGTGGGATTTCTATTAACGCTATTACTATCTAAATATTTGTAAATAATATAAGCAATCACTGATAAATGCAATGACGAGGTTGTCATGTGGGAAAAGTTATTTTAGCGCTTTAGAAATTAACGGTGAATATTAAAATAAAAATTAATGGATTTTATTATGAAATTTATTAAAGTCATTACAATCTATACATACTCGTACATATATATGTTATGTATATTGGTGATATAAATTAACTGTAAAACCCGCTTGGCAGCCAAGCTCTTCGCTTGGAGCAATATTGCTCCAAGTCCTCTTGTGTCTATTTTCGCCTGTTGGCGTTTATAAATATTACTGTCTAAATTGTTGTTGTTACATGCGAAAGTGTCCTTATCTGTCTAACTACAAAATTTATGTCTGCAATTAATATTATTGGTTTAAAAACTTTTACTTCGGTATGAAAAAATGTTCACACATATATTTTTGTTTTACTTTTCACAACTAGTTTTCAGCACAAATTTTACCTTTTGATACCCTGAAGAGGGTATATTAATCTTGCCACTATATAGTATACACATATTGTGTAGTCGAAAAAGTATTTTCGTATTTTGTGAATAGATGTTTTTGCAGTCGTATATCTCCAGTGCTACCAATCACACTGTGTCATGCCATATAGTGTTGGAAAGATGAGATTTTAAGCTTCATTTAACCAAAAAAGAAATTAATTCGGGAATGCTGAAAAAAGTTACAGCTGTTCAAAAATAAGTGAAAATAATGAAGAAATTCGCTATATTTTGAAATTTTTGTATAAAAAATGAAAGAATAAATGAAATTTGTGAAGATTGCGGAGACGATGTAGCATAACAATGGTATTCTCGCTTCCGTTCTGGAAATTTCGATGTGAAAGATGCACCTCGCTCTGGTCGACCTTTCGTTGAAAAGGTCGATGAAATTATGGAAAAGATTGACCATTTATCATTAAACGATTTTGAATCATTTAAAAAAGGCTGGCTACAAAAAGAATTGTCTTTAATGGACCGAATTAATATCTGCGAGTCTTTGCTGAAACGAAATGAAATCGAACCATTTCTGAAGCGAATGGTAACAGGAGACGAAAAGTGGATCAAATACGATAATAATGTGCGAAAAAGATCATGGTCCAAGTGTGAGTGTTTGGTGGGATTGGAAAGGAATCATCCGATATGAGCTGCTCCAGTCTGGTCGAACGATTGATTCTACATTTTACTGTCACTAACTGATGGGATTGAAGCAAGCAATGAAAAAAACGCCCAGAACTGATCAACAGAAAGGGGTTCGTCTTCCATCACACACACCTTTGATGACGGCAAAAACAAGAGCTTTGGCTGGGAAGTTTTGCCCTGACCTTGCACCATCATACTACCATTTGTTTCGGTAAAATCAGAACTGGAGTAAAGTTGGCTTCAAGCGAAACCTATGAAAACTACTTGTCGCAGTTTTTCGCCGAGAAACCAGAAAAGTTTTACACTGATGGAATAATGTCTCTAGCGAAAAAATGGCAAAAAGTGGTCTACCAAAATGGTACATATTTGGTTCATTAAAGTTCATTATAAATATAAAAAAATAAGTTGAAATTTGATTATAAATACGAAAAGACTTTTTCGGCTGACCAATATTTTACAAGATGTCTACACGAAATTTGGCATTAATTATTTTCCAAGGCAACGCCACAATCCTTGTATATATTATTCAGATCAGATCACTACAGCATATAGCTAACTGATCAAAATCAAGATAGAGATCATTTGATACATTTCTATGCTATAAGAAATACAGCTGTCAAGGGTATTATAGTTTTTGTGAAGTTTTTTAATGTTTTCTTTTAATTTTTTCACGCAAAATATTTGCTTACTATACTACTTAAATACAATTTTGTACATGAATTAGTGGCGAAAATCAGTTGGCGACAATCTTGTGCGAAAGTTTTGAATATGATATGTTGTTGCAACCAGTTTCAGCTTTTGTTTTTGCCTGCTTTTTTATTTGGTTTCAGTGCCCACAACATGGTAATACGATCTCAAAAGTTTTATTTCATCTCTTTTCATGACTGCATTTTAATGACTTTGACAATAATACACATGTGAAATTTCTATTATTTCGACTCTCAGCACAGACGGCAAAATTAAATTTATATTTTGATCAAAAATTGCTAATGAATTTCCGCTGCTGAGCAGTTTAGTGCAGCTGTATAATGGGGCTTTGGCTTCACACGCGATTTTAAATATAACTGTGCAATTTCGGTTTATGGGCAATCGATGATTGGAAATCGGAAGTGATATGCAAATTTGTGGTTTAGAAAGGAAAGCAAAGTTTGGAAGACATAGAAAATAAGTTTAATGTTTAAAATAAACTATAATACTCTGTAGCAACTGGTTGCAAGAGTATAAAAAAAATAGTATTGGAAGCAGTTAAAGATTTCCTGTCTTCAGAGGCGCAATTAGATTACTAAGCAAAATTTCATTAATTTTGAACAAAATTGAATGTGAGTTCCTTTTTTGTTTTTTGAAGTTAAGAAAATGGTGTACTAAATTGCTTTGAAAAGAAAAATATAATTTTGAGAATATTTGTTTGTTTTTTGTATTCTTTTTTGCTAGTTTTTTTGCTTAAAACTTTTAAGCATTTGGTAGAGGTTTTTTGCGCCAATTAATCCAAAAAATATTGGAATCCCTTCAACCTAAATTACGGTACTTGTATACCGCAAGCCGAATGAAAATCTGTTGCCTCGATCGATTTTTCTGCTTACTGTGTCTAAAAAGTTTAGACAAGTGTGTGAGGATTGCACCGCGACCTAGAGTCTATGTGTCCCTAAAAAGTTTCACTTCAAAAGGCTTTTAGACTAAAATGGGTATAAACTGGTGTAGAAGCATTTGAAATTGGTAAATATTGACAGAAATTCATAGTAGGTAGAAAGCCATGAGAAATAAAAGTGAAAGGAAAACATAATTTACGGGCGATCAGTTGATCGGGAAGAGAAAGTGAAGGAGGCGTGGCTGAATTCTTAAAGTCTAAAAACGGTTTATCTCCTTGCGTTTAGGACATAAGAAAATACGTTTCCACCAATTTTCATGATAAAACTATTCAAGATAAAAATAAAAACCCAAATTTATTAATCCTATTTAATTTTTTCTACATTAATTTGGAGGCTATGTGAAAAAGGTGTTAATACAAGAGATGTAGATTTTTTCTATAAGACTCGTAGGTTTCCCTTGAATTGAGATAAACCATTTTTAAGTCTTAAAAATTCAACCACTTCCTCCCCTACTTCTTCTCGACCTAAGAACGCCTTTAAATTATTTTTTCCTTCATTTTTGTCATTTTATATTTCGTCTCCGTTGGGTTTAAACCTACTATGATTTTTTTTTGTTTTCAAAAATTATCTACCCGGGACTAGTAAGATTTACAATTATTTCTAAATCAAACAAAATTATTACAAAAATAAGTTGTGAAAATTTATCGTGCAATATTTACAACATTTTGTGATAAAAATACAACCAAGAACATCTACGAGGTTTGCAAAAAAATTTATTTATCAAAAAAATGTTTCTGGCCAAACTGTCAAAAGCCTCACTGAAATCCATTTTCACTTCGATGATATTACTACCAAAAAATTTTATAAAGCAAAAAAAAAAATTATAAAATTCAATAATTAATTTGAGAGAAATATTATTTCAGGAAACTCGTATTTTTACCCCAAAACAAATAGTGATCATTTCTATAATTCACAATTTCCTTATCACTGTTCAATACAATATGTTTTCAAGGTTGATGTGATAAGCTCTTTGCTTTACTCGGACTATCACTGCATAGTCAGTACTTCCAATTTGGAAAAATAAAATGTATACTATACATAGTTTCTGAATGCGTAATCTGCCAAATGCGCTGAATGGACATTTTTGTTGTCAAAGGTCAACACATGTGCTTGAAAATAATTTCAAAATTTTATAATGTGCAGAAAACGATGACTGATTTCAAGTTCAGATTTTATAAAGACTAGCAGTGTATAAGGTTATACTATATGTTTAAGCGAGGTCAACATAGCGACGACAAATACTTATAGTGCGTTCAACATCGATACCAAGTTCAAAATCTCTACAACTATGTATACTAAGATAAATTTATGATACCACGTTTTCTGTTCGTAGAATTTGAGAACGATTTTCTAGGCAATTTTTTGAGAAATTCTAATACAACTAATACAAAAATCAAAATGAGTCTGTAAAAGAGATTTCTAGATCTTATTGAAACTCTTATTGTTGATTAGCCAAATATAAATATTACTCATCACATTCTGAAAATATTGTTAATGCATTAGCTATGTGTGTGTAAAAACGTAGAATGAGTAAAAAAGACTTCTGACGAATTCAAAATTATCGCCATAAACTCGCTGCTAATCGAATGTTGCCCTCAACTGGGTAAATGAACGAATGCGAAATACTTGTGATCAGATATGTCCCATACGGAAACACGAATTCTTTCTTTTCTATTAATAAACAAAAAATAATAATTTTTATAGATATAAATTTGCAAGAAAAACTGGAAAAAAACTAAAAAAAGTTGCAGACTACGTCAAGCTGCTTAAAAGCTGTAGAGAGAAGAGTGAAGAGTGTAGAGAAATGTAGTGTGGCGGAGGGAAAAATAAATATTAGGAATTTCTTGAGCAAATATAGTAAAAATCTGCAAATAATTCAACGATAAAGAAGATAACATAGCTTTGAACGTCAACAGTTGCGCTTTCTTCTGCCACTCGCTTACAAAAGAGCACGTCTTTTAGGTAAAAAAAAATAAAGTTTTCTAGGTTCCCTTAGCAGTTTTGTTTTAACATTTATTTGGGTGTTACAACCCAGTAGGAACCCTACAAAGTACTGGCTAAGTCGATTTAGCATTGTTCCACTGACTGTTTGTTCATACGTGTTTTGGTGAACTAGTCGCTCAGATTTTGAGATATCGATCTGAAATTTTACAAATACATTTCCCTACCCAAGAAGCGGCTCATTTGTCGAAATCGGTCATATCGGATCACTAAAAGATATGCCTGCTGCCATATAAACTGACCGTCCTAATCAAATCCTTATAAGGAAAACTTTTTTATTTGACCAGATATCTTCATGAAATTTGGCAGGGATTATTTTCCAAGGCAACGCCACAATCTTTGAATGTATTACTCCGATCGGATCACTACAACATATAGCTGCCATACAAACTGACCGATCAAAATCAAGTTAATGATCTTTATATACCCTTTTATGCTATAGAAATGCAATTGTGAAGGGTATTATATGTGTAAGCAGTTATTTAATATTACACTGAAGGCGATTAAAGCAGCACACTACATCGACGGCTGCGTCCACCGCATATTTCAGTATATTAGTTCATAACAATTATTATTATTATTGGCATTTCGCTGATAGACGTATTTACAGTGTATATTAAAATATTATCGCTGCGATAACGATATGCTTGCTGATAACGCATTTGGTCTGCCACATATTGATAATATTGTTGTCATAAACACATACACAAACGAAAACAGTCATTAAAGTTACAAATGAGCACAACATTTATGGTCAATGGTGAGTAATTTCTGTGGAAACTTCGATAAATTCAAACAATGCTTCTTATTCACAGGTAAAATATTTAATTTATTTTTTATTTAATATTATTCACATACATATATAAAATCTTCAGCACTTTCGCCCAGCTCACTGGTTATACAATTATTTAATTTATATATTTCTAATGCACATACAACATTGTCACAAGCAGCTTTATTTAAAACTCATTTCAAATCAATACACCCATTTATGGTTCGTTTGTATGTCTTTAGCACGGTCCAGAGCGCAGCATATTCAGACTGCGTCCACGGCGTTCCGCATCACGGCGCACGCAATCGTAATTGCAGCGGTTCGAATAGGTCACCATGTTGGAGCCGCAGACTGGATCGTAGTTGCGTGGGCACGGGCAGAAGGGCCCATCGCTCTCTGCAGCTGGTGCAGCGGCGGTCAGCGTGGCAAGTAGCACGACGGCCAGCAGCAAAGATGTGATTAGTCGTAGGAATTGCATTTCGTTATGATTTATGTATATATATATTCGCCTTTGTAAATTATTATGTAATGTTGTTGTTGGCTTGTTCTAAACAACCAGCGGTCGCTTCTAAATTTTAACTTCGCGTACGTAGTTTCGAAAATCAACTGAATTCGCTTGCTTAGCGCTGATAAGTTTATACGCTTAAATACTCGTATGAAAATACGTTTGCGGTTCTTATCGATCGTAGAACCAACACAAGGGTGTTAAGTGTTGACTACCAAGTGGTAATTAGTAAACAATAAACATAGCGAAGTAAAAGGGGGATTTTTATGCGGGCCCGAATGGGGATTCTTGAAATTTAATAGTCCAGCGTTTCAATTTAATACGTTTTCTACATTGTGTGTTTGAGCAAGTATAAGTATGTTGTTGTGGGCGTGACACTTCAATGCACGTTTAGTTTAAGAGTCTGTGATTTTTACAATTCCAATATTCCCTTAATTTTCATTCAATGACTATTGAATATTTAATGACATTCGCAAGCATATCCGCCATGCAAATGCTTAATATGCATGTAGACTGCTGGCCCGATAATTAGAAACGATTTTGTGATTGGTAATTATATGTTGAAGAGGGTAAATTAAGTTTGCCAATATCAAGTCCTCTTATAGAAAACTTGTTTATAGGAGGAGATATCTTTACGAATTTTAGAATTGGCTACCATTCCCGAACAAGTGGTTCAGATCGCACAAGCTGCCTTACAAACTGGCCGATCAAAATCGAGATAAAGATCTGTAAGAAATGCACCTGCTAAGGATCGCAGTACCAACGGGCACCTGTGGGCGAAAGTTTTTGAAAAAGTGGTCGTGGCCCATCTTCTAATAAGTTTAATGTACATATTTCTGAAACTCCTTAAGATACAAGATTATGAGAACTCCTACCGACAGTATAAAAATGGAGGAAATGGGATGGTAACCCCATGACACGACTTTAATGGAGTCGGGATCAAAACTAAACGATAGTCGTGGCACCGCCCACTTTTAGGGAAAACACATATGTATCTCGAGACCCGTCGAACCGATTTCAATCAAATTCGGTATAGGATATTCTACTGATATTCCTATACTTATTACAGTTTGAAAATGATAGAATTCTGAGTACAACCACGCCTACTTTCCATAGAACACAACTTTAAATTCCATTCGATTCTTTTACTTTCTTGTGTACAAATCAAGACGGAATTAATATAATGAAATATGTCACCTTATGGAACTAAAAGTGTTCAAGCTCCTGGGTACCGAATATGTAGACCTCAGAGCCTATAGTTGTATTTTTATCGAAAACATCGGCCAAGGTAAGAGATATATTGGGTAGTCGAAAAAATCTTTTCGTATTTTTTTTTATAGATGTCGTTGAAGTTGTATATCTCTAGTGCTACCAATCGCATTTCATCATACTATATGATATTGGAAAGGCAAGATTTTAAGCTTCATTTAACCAAAAAAAAAAAATATTAAGTTCGCGGAAGTTGAAAAAAAAGAAGAATGCCACGCCAGACTCCAATGAAATTAGTGAAGTTTACGGAGACGATGGTGAATCAGTTCGTGTGGCACAACAATGGTTCGCCCGCTTCCGTTCTGGAAATTTTGAAATTTCGATTTACATTGATGAAAGTTTTATACTGATGGAATAATGTCTCTAGCGTAAAAATGGCAAAAAAGTGGTCGACCAAAATGTTACAATTTTGTTTATTTATTTATTAGTATATTCAAATTCTATGTAAAATTGTTCTCGTCTTAAATTCAATCTCTACATGCTGTAAGATACTTTATAATTAGGTTACCCCGATTATCTTCTTTAAAAAGTGCGCAATTAAATTGACAAGGATTTCCATAGGTGATACCATCACTGCCGCAGACTGGGTTCCATTCTCTTGTACACATACAAACTGATCTCTCCGAGACTTCTTCGTGCTCTGTAGTAGCGATCGTCAGCGTAGCAAGCATCGATGTGTTCAGCAGGAAAAGTCTGATCAGTTGTAGAATTTGCGTTTGACTTTTCATTGCATAATGTTGGTGACGGCAACCAGAGACTGTTTTGTAACAACTTTAACTGAAGTGTTCCACTCGGTGTTGATAAATTTATATGTAAGTATATAAATAAAAAATTGCAAACTTTGTTTTTTGCTATTTGGTTGCACTTATCAATTTCACTAATTTCCAATTTTACGGTTAATTAATATTTAATATTTTTTCCAAGCATATTTAATTTAAAATCAGGCATTTCCGTAAAGTTGCAAAAAAAAATTAAATTTAGAAGTTTCAATAAAAACTTCAACACAATTTAAAAAGGCCTTTTATTCAGAATTATTTTATTTCTTTATATTTTTTTTTCAATATAAATTTAATTTTTGTCCTTAATTTTCTAAGGAATCTTAGCAAAATGTTATTAAATTATATTAAAACGAACCTTTAACATCATCATGGCTTATATATAATGTTTTTTGTTTTTTTTTTATTATTTCAACCACTAAATATTAGTTTAAGCTTAATCACATCTTTGCAGTTGCTTAATATACAGGCTTTGGCCATGGCTGATCGTATAGAGCAGTGCGCAATTGAATTCGCAATAATTTAAATAGGTGAAAGAATCAGTGCCGCAGATTGGTTCATAAAACCGTGGACAATCACAGAAGGGTGATAGTCTCGGCGTCATTATTCCAGGCACGGCTTTCTGAGTTTTGGCTGTTATCGCTGTAACAAGAACCAATATGCTCAGCAACAAAGTTGATTCGAATTGTACAAATTGCATTTTGCATTTATATTTATTCACCGTCTCTTTTATAGAAAACATATATATACTAAAACAACTTTGATTATTCGACACAACCAAGGGTATCTTCTTTCAAAAACCGACTGAATAGCTGTGCCTGCCGCTGATAGTGTTACCTGCTTGAATATCGAAATTAAAATGCATTAATTTCTCTCTTTTTTAATTTTTTGATATTTCTGATTTTTCAGCTTCGCTTTAGTTCAATTAAATGGTGAATTTAACAATATTAGACAAGCATATTTAAAGTCCCGTAAAGTCGTAAAACATGTTGTTGTGATAGTTATTTTTTTAACAATAAAAAATTTTTTTGTGAAACACAAAAATCTTATGGCGCACAGGCTCTATGAAGCATGCTTCCATGAATTTCATCAATGAAAGAACAGCTTCTCCTCAAAAGCATTTGCTTGAAATGCTGTAGAGATTTCCCAAAGAGGGTAGTAACCGACTGATCAGCTGAAGTCAATCCGAGAGTATAGTAAAACCAACATATGTCTCGAAAATCCGGAAGACATGGAAATCATATTTACGATTAAAAATGTTTGCAATCAAAACGGTATCCTTACAAGAACTTGTATTTTATCGTTTAGTTTGTAAGGTACTATATGTATACCATAGTGGTTTAATATCAGCAGTGCGGAGAAATAATATGATAATGTTGCGAACAAAATTTCAGATCGATAACTCAAAAACTGAGGGACTAGATTGCGTCTATACGGATAGACTGACGAAAATAGTTAATCGACGCAGCTCGTCACGCTATATATATACATACATATACATATATTGGGTAGTCGAAAAAGTCTTTTAGTAGTTTGTCACTAGATGACGTTGCAGTCGTATATCTCTAGTGCTACCAATTACATTGCGTCATATAATATAGTGAGGGAAAGGTGAGATTTTAAGCTTCAGTTACCCAAAAAAAAACTAAAAAAAAACTAAATTCGGGGATGTTTAAAAAAGGTTACAGCTGTTCAAAAATGAATGAAAATAATGAAGAAAATAGGTATATTCTGAAATTTTTGTATAAAAAGGGAAGAATTCCACGCAAGCCACCAAGGAAATTTGTGAAGTTTGTGGAGACGATGCTGTATCAGTTCGTGTAGCACAACAATGGTTCGCTCGCTTCCGTTCTGGAAATTTCGAAATTTCGATTTACACCGATGGAATAATGTCTCTAGTGGAAAAATTGTAAAAAGTGGGATACCGAAATGGTATATACATATTTGGTTCATTAAAGATCATTATAAATAAAAAAATTTGTTCAAGTTTGATTAGAAATACGATCGCGAGTAGAGAAGTTATAAACCAACAACAAACATGCATTTTAAAGCATTTTAAATACAAAGTGTTTGACATTTTTGATGAGTTAGGTAGTTCGCAGCCATCTTAAATTCAGCTTATATTTAAATGATGTTTTTTTATTTATTTTACATTTTATTACACTTCCTCTTGGTTTAATCGAATGAATGCTTTTGAAATGTTTATGGTGTTATAACCATTTAATTGCATTGCGTTTAGTAGTAATTAATTGCTTATGTGGTCATACATTTGCGCTATCATCATTATTTTTATAACAATTTTCGCAAAAACATTTGAACTGGTTAAAATGTCATTAGAAAGTGTTTTCACACCGTACATGTATTGACGGCTGTCATGGCGCTGCGACCTGTGCCACCGTCGCTATGTACATGAGAGTCCAGTCGTCCGGTTAACACCAGCGGACGCCTTTCGCCGTTGCGTGGCATAGACATGTGGCAAGTATAAATACATATATATATATATATATATATATGTATGTATGTGTGTAGCAGCAGCAGCAATTGTTCACTTTATTCGGTATGTTGTTGCAACTAACAAGTGTTGTTGACTCCGCGCACTGCCTTGGTTCGCTGGAGGAGATGTTGCGCATATGATAGCCGAACGTGGCACTACCAGCTGTTGTAGTTTTCTTGTTGTTGCTCAAAACAACAATGTCTTCCCTGCCACCACACGCTCCCTCGTTAGCAGTCGATCGAAAGTTATAGCTGGCTCATGCCATTTTTATCCATTTTATTTCATTAACCATTTTTCCTAGTTGCTTTTGCTACAGTTTAAGCTCGGAGCAACTGGCCGCTTTCGGTACGTATTGCTGTTAAAATGCAATTAATTTGCTGTAATCGATCGTCAAATCGATCGATATATAAAATAACCAGCTTTGCTACTTTGCACTTTTTCCTGCTGCGCCGTTCGCGGCGGCTAAGATTTTTCTCTTTGGTGCGCGTCGTAAAGGTGTTTGATTTTACGAGCGCCATTAAATTGAACGAGGCCAAGATTTACGATTTCGTTTTTTAAATTTTATTTTTAAGTTTTTCGAATTTTCATTAACCCATTTTTGGTCATTATTCATTTCAGTTAAGCTATGAATGCTTTAGAGAATGCATAAAATTGGTCGAAAATCGAGGTTAGTTTCTTTTATCGAGATTGAAATGGTGGTAATTATAAAATTGTTGTTCAACCACGAAATAACTTCGGAGAAAATAAGGTTATTTAATATTAGATACATTGTAATAGACGATACAAACATTCATATCTACTATGAGTAACATAAGAAGACAAATGATAATCTAATAAATTGGCACCGAACGATAAGGCCCTTTTCTGGCTCAATGGGTACGTAAACAAGCAAAATTGCCGCATTTGAGAAAAAGAACAACCTGAAGAGATTCAAGAGCTATCATTTTATCCAGAAAAAAACAAAGGTTTGATGTGGTTTGTGGCCCAGTGGAATCATCGGTCCATATTTCTTCAAAAATGATGCCGGTGAGAACGTAGCCGTCAATGGCGACCGTTATATCGCCACGATAACCGACTATTTGATGCTTCAAATTGAAGCTCTTAACCTCAGTGACATTTGGTTTCAACATGACGGCGCTACTTCCCACACATCGAATCAATCAATGGATTTATTGAAAGAACACTTCGGTGAGCAGATAATTTCATGTTTTGGGTCGGACTTTTTCCTGTGGGGATATATAAAGTCTAAAGTCTATACGGGCAATCCCGTTTCGATTCAGGCCTTGAAGCAAAACATCACGCGTGTCATTTGCCAGTTATAAGTCGAAATGCTTGAACGATTTATCGAAATTTCGACTCAATGGATGAACCAAAGAATATTCTTTGGAATGATAATAAACATTCCCTATTTAATTTAAAGTTTTTGTGGTTTTTCTTTTAAAAAATTGGGAACCTCGAAATTGTTCACCCTGTACAATAAAACAAAGTTTGAAGGTTAATTCATGACAGCCTGTCTTTTTTTAGAGAAGGTAGGTTTCATTTAAGGAATTAACGAGGTATTGTTTAAGACAAGATACAAAATCGAGTCTTGAATAGTGGAAGAATATCCAAATTTATAATCAATATTTTAAGTCGATTTCAGCTTTTAACTACCATTTGTTCAAATCGATGCAGAACGCCCTCAATGGTGCACGTTTCACAGCAGCACAAGCTGGCGCAGTTTTTTTGGGATGGAATCCGCATAATGCCAGAAGATGGGAAAATGTTGTAGCTTCAGTATGTCAATACATTGGAATTTTTAAAATTTCTCGGGGTTGAAGCCGCTAAGGTTAGATTTACTTTAAGAGTTTGGTTATTCTCGTTTTTAAAAGGCTGACACTTTGTTAATTGTTCGTGAATTCTTGAACAAAAACAATATTGTAACGATGCCCCAGCCTTCGCATTCGCCAAATATGTCTCCGTGTGACTTTTTACTATTTTCAAAAACAATAAAGAACCCCTAAACGGTTGTCTTACAGGACAATTTGAAATCGCTGAAAGAGCAGAAGGTTATCCCAAAAATCGAGTTTGAGACCTGATTCATCGATTGAAGAAGCGCTTGCATAAATGCATAATCTCTAATGGAGAGTATTTTGAAGGCGACAGCATTAAAGCAGACGAATTAATAAATATTTTTTTCTATGACAGAAAATTCTCGTTATTTTCTGAAAGAGCCACATTATTATTCTTTTAAGTAAATAAATGTTAAAATTTTGAAAAAAAATCGCACATATTCATATTTTTCCCCAATTCATGAAGTTGATGCCTTTGAACAGTAAAAGTTTCGGTCGTAGTCTAGATAATTATACATAAGAGACTATCCAAGGAGTAAAAGCATTGTGTATATCATTAACAACAATTAATTTTTTGAAATTTTATTACCAATGCCTCCATAACGCCCTCAACGACCACTAATAAGAACTCTCCAGCCGTTGAGTGCAATAATATGCGGTACGAAAAACAAGACAACAACAAAAAATATAATAATAAAACAAGTAATATTATGACACGCCCTCAGCGACATCGCAGCGCAACGTTGAAGTGTGTTTTGACAATTTCGCCGACAACAATTGAAAGTGATTTTCTTGCTTTTCCGCTTTTCGCTTTCCGCGAGGCGGTCAAACAGCCGCGTAAGGCAATTAAAGGTGGCGCTTGTAAGAAAAAGAAGACAAAAGCACCAAAATAACGCTTAATTTACTAGTAAGCTTTTCACTTTTCAACGCGCATGTGAAATGCAAGCGGTTATTTACACACGTTACACATAAATATGTTTGCTGTTGCTTTTGAGGTAATTATTAAATAATAAGCTAGCAAATAAACAGCGAAACCAGAAGAAGAAATAAGAAAGGCAATTGACGAGTGACATACACACACACACGCACATACAGTAAGATAGTATGTATGCAAATGCACAGATAGTCGTAATTATGCGTGTGTGTGTGTATGTTTAGTCGCAGCAAACTATGCGCAGACTTCCGTAGTCTCATGCTAGGCACGCAGTATTTTATTTGACAGACTTGTCGCCATGTGCAGTTAGACCAAACTGACGCGCAGGCGCAAAGGCGCCCAGGTCATAATTGGGGGGGGCAAATTATATTTGCAGCCAACTATGTATTCATATGTGTGAGTGTGTGCGCGTATGTACATGCGGTAGTAAAAAAATTAAATGTCTTACGCTTAAGACGTCTTATTGTTGTTGGTTTTTCTCTGTTGTTTTTCTCGCCACATTTGACTGTTTGTTGGGGTAATTAAAATTATTATTTCTATGCTTGTTTTCTCTTCTTGCTTATAATTCCTGTTGTCACTGTCGCTGTCAAACGGGTAATGAATAATCGCCAGTCTGTCTGCAATCAATTTTATTTGCCCAGTCTTTGTTGTTGGTCGCTGCATATACTATAATTCGCGACGGCCAGTTTTTAAGTCTATAATATGAAATACGAATGCAAAAGGTTGTGAAAAACTGGCAATTGGCGAGTGTCAACAGTAAAAACTTGCGATTTGAAAATTAAGAGTGAAGTGACCGAGAAACAGTGGCATAGAAATGTTACAAATGAAATTTATTCGCATTCTCAAACTGGTTTGCAGAAATGAACTGATAAAGAACTTTATTCTCATTCAAAACGAGCTTTTTGACTTTGAATGTCTCGTTGGTAACAGCAACTAAAGTAAAAAACTAAAAGTGCGAGAAGTGCTTATACGTGCATAACGTGTTTACATATAAATTATATTGGGTAATCCAAAAAGTCTTTTCGTATTTCGTCTTTAGATGTCGTTGCAGTCGTATATCTCCAGAGCTACCAATCACACTGTGTCATACCATATAGTGTTAGAAAGGTGAGATTTTAAGCTTCATTTAACCAAAACAAATTCGGGGAAGTTCAAAAAAAGTTACGGATGTTCAAAAATGAGTGAAAATAATGAAGAAATTCGCTATATTTTCCTTACCTTTTCCTACCTTTTTCCACTGCAAAAACATCAAACAATTTTGATATAACTCCATAAATATAATACTCATGTGGAAGTTAGAAGAAAAAAGTGGAAATGGATAATAGAGTTTGAATTACCAGTTGATAACTGTTGGCGTCAAAAGTTTTACTTTTAAAATTAACTTTGAAAATGCAGTTGGTCATACGTAGTTTGTCAGTTTAAGTTTGGTGGTATAAAATGTGTTGAAAATTTAAAGGAAAACTTCGTAACAAAAAGTCTAAGGCTTTTTTTTTAACAAATTTCTCATTTCAGCAAAAATGAATTATATACAAGTCCTAATACATTTTCACTACACGTTTTTATTTGGGTCTTAATAGGATAAAATAATTCTACACTTGTCGAAAAGAGAGGCAAATCTCGGCAATTAACTCACAAAGGTATGAGCTTTGCTATAACTATGGAAAAAAATAAACATAGAACTGTTTGAAGAAATTGAAAATTCGGATTAAATTTTATGCTAATTTGCTTCAGTCAAAAAATCTTACTCAGAAAGTGAAAATGGCTTTTTTGCATAACTAAGGATACACCTAGTGTGACAGCCTTAACAGAGGAGATTTTTGGAAATTCATAAAACACTACTAAATCAATTATTTTAAATTTTAAGGGTATACTAACACATGTTTTAGGACTATACAGAAACTTTTTTGACGAAAAAAATGATTATTTTTTAAGTGACACGCGAACTCCGACCGCGCCAAACAAAGGTCAACCAATGCTAACATGATTTTGTGACATTTAGTATGAAGCCTAAAAAAAACTCGTCTGGTAAATAATATTGCCCGTATGATGACTTATGATCCCAAAAAAAAATCCAAAAATTTACAAATGGCGGCGTTTATTTTTTTAATCGTTTTTGGTACATTAAAACTCGTTTTTGATTAGATTAGAAACTCGTTGGCCCTTGTATGAAGACCTGGTTTATACAGAACATGCAGAAAAAATTTAATATTAAACGGGTGATTTGTCTTCGAGTACGAGTAATCACCGCAAAAATTCGAAATTCGCGAAAACGCTTTAAGAGATTACATACAGTTAAAATTAAAAAAAAAACGATTCTTTTTATTTTATTTTCTTTTTGTACATACATATATCTAAGAATACACACAGAAAATTTCATATCGTTCCGGTGAATATTTTAACGAAGTTACACGCAAATTTGAAAAGGCGTTTCAGAGTGCTTGGAAGTACAAGGTCAAACTTTAAACGCGTTCTCAAAATGGTGTTTTCAAAGTCGTTGAGCAACATTACTCGAAAACGGCTAAACCAAATAGTCTCTAATTTTAACACAAGCTTTTTAAATATAATTTTTAGTAATTAAATGAAGACTTTTTCTCACCGATAAATATTTTTTTATGAACAATCTAATGCCGAAATTTTTGTCAAAAATCGTATATTTGTTTTTGAGAAACCCCATTTTGTCAAAAATTTTATTTTGCTTATTCCTTTCATTTGCTTCACTAGATTAAATTATTTAAACGAAATCTGTACGCGTTTTTTAATTTCAGAGGATTCAGTTCAGCGATATAGTGTTCACCGCAAAATGTCTTTTTTGAGAGGAGTTCCCGGATATCAGCTGTAGTTCCATTCAAAATAAGTATTTTTACTAATGTTAAGTCTTAAAATACTTTTAAAAGATACCATAATAATATGTGTAAATATTTTTGGATCAATAAATTGAAAAGTTTTCTCAGAAAAAAATCAGGAAAATTCGCTTTTTTTCGGCCCTCTAACTGTATACTTGTAACCCCTTAAAGATAAACTGATTGAGCTGACTGAGCTGTGCTGAACGGCTACTTTTTAGAAGACTATAACTCAAAAAATATTCGAAATATTTATTGAAAGTTTTAGTATATTATTTTTAAAGGTGTGGACTATCGGAATGTGAGAAAAACGATTTTTTTTTTTATTTCACAAAGGGTACGCCCCTTAAAATTTTCATAACGAACGCTATGCAATTTAACACTTTCTTTTATAGAATGTTACTTAATTTCCCCGGTAGCTCGATTTAAGCTATTATAATCTTTTTTATTTTAATTAACTTTATATATTTATACCATAACAGAACTTAAAATACATGTATGTACACAAGTATATTAATCGTAACCTTGAAGCTTCGCTGCAACTTTCATTTATATAAAACTCGGAAAACTATATTTTCCATTTTGAACAAGTTTTGAATATTATTTTTTTAAATACCTACATTTCTTATATTTTTTATGTGTGTGTGTTTGTATTAAAAAATAATTTTCAATAATCGACACTGTGTAATTATGCGGGCAAAAATGATTAGTGAATGGATAATTATGAAATAGAAATTCTATAACCGAACGCTGCGATGTGTCAGCAGACATTTATTTATTGTTGTTTTTTTCATCTTTTCAAATTGAAACTTTTTAAATACAAATTAAACACACACAAGTTGTGAAGTGTTAGAAAGTGAATTTCACTTTTTCGCATTTAAAATTAATAAATAAACAGAAAAAGGAAATAGATTGACACTCACCAATTGCTGTACAAATGTAGCGAATAACTGCAAAGAAAAGAAAACACAAACAAAGACAAAAATTAGTAATTTATTTACACATACATACATACATACATAGAGGCAATGCTTTATTGTTTGCTTTCGGATGTGAGTTTGCATGAATGGCTGGTGTTTAAAAATTGATTTTTATAAATGCGTTTGCATTGTTTAACTCTTCATTGTTATTGCTGTTTTTTTGTTTACAAGTATTGTTTGTTGGGTGTTTCCGCGGACAGATTAACTGCGCGCTGGCTTTTAACACTTGCTGGGTGGTGGGAATGTGTGAATGTATGCAAGTTGTGATACATGTGTGTATGCACATCCAAAAATTAACTTATGGAATTTATTTAAAGATAATAATACAGGATTTTTAGCTAAATTTTTAAAGATGTCGGTGGCGACACACGCCCGCAGGGTGGGGCTGACAGAACCAGAAGACTGCAGGAAATTTCTAGAGCAGAGCACCAGGGAAACAATGGACTTGTCCCACATTGGCAAGACTACGCTGTAAGCATCTGGGGACCCCATGGTATGATATACTGCAGGTATCGATAGTGAGGTCGCAGAGTCTGTTAAAATTCGCATCAAGCGCACGCATCCTAAAGGACGACTACTCCTCTTGGACATAGCAACTGTACTCCATCTGGTATCTTAAAATTTGTTTTGCTCACCCTAATGCATATGGTGATTATATGTAATATTGAGAGTTGCCTATGTAAAACAATGCGTAACAGCGTAAAATTATGCCTGGGCGTTAAGTCAATCACAAATAAATTCCTAAGCAGTAAAAGTCTTTTGTTATAAAATATTACGAATTTGCTTTTATGTACTGTGTATATATAGCGCTAATTGTTTGCACAAAAACATTAACGCCCTGTCAGTTGGTGGCATTAATTGCTATACGAGTTTCAGCGCAAACATATGTACATAAACAACATAAACTGTATCTTGTTTAAGTGAATATGCATATGTATATAATTATCGGATTTTAACCAGCAGAAAAATGCTAAAAGCTTTACAGATAGCTTTTTCCAAGTACTAGATAATAATGTTTCTACAATTTCTGGTACTAAAATAAGTATAACTAACTAGTATGAGTCCCCACCCAGAGTCTTTAAGTACAAAATTTTTCCAGAATTATATACAAGGTGTATTTTAGAAACTCTCTATAGCGCCTTAAAAGCATCATGTCATATTTCCTTGCACATATAGTATATCCATACCAATAAGTTTCAAGTATGCTTAAAGATAATATTGGGTAGTCGAAAAAGTATTTTCGTATTTTGTCAATAGATGTCGTTGCGGTCGTATATCAACTACTCAATATTTACATGAAAATTTCCTACAAGCCACATTCATATCTCCATAAAAA
Organism: Bactrocera neohumeralis; assembly: GCF_024586455.1. Taxonomy (NCBI): domain Eukaryota; kingdom Metazoa; phylum Arthropoda; class Insecta; order Diptera; family Tephritidae; genus Bactrocera; species Bactrocera neohumeralis. Next base: position 28,157,958 of record NC_065922.1, read on the forward strand.
CACTAAGTTGTATTTGCTTGTGGCAACCACATGCATGTGGGCAATAACTATAATTTTTGCAAATTTATGCCTTTCTAATACGCATGTAATATAATTTTAAGTGCATTTATTATTTTTAAAAATTTTGTAATCGACTCTTGAGCTGAGTTTTCACGCCTGCTTTCTTACAATGTAACTAACTCGCATAAAAATTTTCAAAAAGCAATAAAACAATATGTTGCAGTGTTGACAGTTGTGGCAGGCGAGCAAATATGCGGCAATATTTATGGATTTATGTTGATGTATGTATGTTTATAATTTAACGGTTAGTTAACAAACAAGCACTCTTTGTAAGGAAATATTAATATTGGGTAGTCCAAAAGGATTTTCGTACTTTTAATCAAATTTCAATTTATTTATTTTTTTTGTAAATAAAAAAATATGTACACTTTTGGTCGGCCACTTTTTGCCATTTTTCCGCCAACGATGCCACTAAGATCTCTGACTGTCAGTCATTGGTTCTCAAGTACAAACTCCTTTATTTTTCTTTCTTTTATATTCAGTTGATGTTGATGCCTGTCCTGATCGTTATTCGTCGTCAACGCGTTCCCGACTCCCTTTGAATAAGTTGTATCAATTGAAAACCCTTGCTCGTGACAAAAAATTATCACCGAACGCCGTTTCGGCACTAGAAATTTGATGCCGCACACACATTGCAATGGAACTTCTTTGTTGAATAATTTCACTCATCTTTAAAATCGCCGAATGCACTTTCTGTACTTCGGAAAGACAAGCGTATACTAAACACTACTGGTAATTTTGATGTGACATTTGAAAAACGACACACATAGCACTGACAGTTATTCCAACCTAAAAAATAATCCATTTCGGTCAATAAATTAAAAAGTCTTATTATTTTTTGCCCACAGTGGTACGTATTGGGTAAAACCGAAATTTTATGATTGTAAGAGTTTAATCACGATGAAAAATAAATTACGCTAATTGACGACAGATCTAAGTTGTGTCGATAATCCGTTGTTGCTGTAAGCGGCTACTATTGTTTTGATCTCATTCGAATGCTGATAAACATATTGCGTCGGACGACTTATTTTAATGTGAGTCAAAACAATTTTGAACTCTGACTCTTTGATTGTTGCTGTGACTTCTTAGTCAAATTCATTCATAAATATATTGATGTTTGTTGTTTAATGAATAGTTCTGATAAACATATATTATTGTACACTAAACAGTACATACTTATGTTAGACTTCGACTTTGACTCACACCCAATAAAAACAAAAACAAAAAAAAATTAGAAATTCTCAAAAACTGATTATTATTAATCGGGTACAAGTACATACATATATACATACATTATTTGAAGCCTTCATTTTTAAAAACAAATATACATACTTATATGTACATATGTACGTATGTAAATATAATTAAAAATCTTTTAAAAATGTTTTGTTTTTAATGTCGTTTGTATATGTGGCAATGAATCGCAATTAGTTGGCACCAAAATACTGATTAACATCAAATTTTCATAAATCAGCGACAAAAGACATTATTAAAATAGTTCGCAAATATTTTATTAATAATATTTTAATGCCTTCAGTTTAGTAAGAAACATTTTAAGAAAAAAGTATTTTTATTTTTTATTATAAAACCAGAAACAAGCAAATTCATTATAACGGGTGATCCAAGTAGAGGTAAGCCGTAGCTGAGAGTGCAAACGAAAACCAAAGAGAGTCAATTCGGCGCTGTTCGCAGCACCTCGGATTGACGTATGGAACGACTCGACGCATTTTTCGTCGAGAATTTAATTTGAAAGCTTACAAAATTCGTTTTATGGGCTCTTGAAAAGTTCCATGAAAATCCGCCAAATTTTGTTCAGCGATGAGGCTCATTTCTGGCTTAATGGGAGGAAGAGCAACCTCAAGAGATTCAATAGCTGCTATTTCACCAAAACAAAAAAAATACAACGGTTTGGTGAGGTTTGTGGGCCGGTGAAATCATCGGTCCATATTTCTTCAACAATTATGCCTTTGAGAACATAACCGTCAATGGCGACCCGTATCATGCCATGATTACCGACTATTTGATGCCTGAAATTGCAGCTCATGATCTCGGAGACATGGTTTTTGAGCGTCTAAGACTGGCTGAAACCATTAAAGAGATACACTATCAACCAGAACTAATCAAATTGAAGTGAACGATAGCCACAAAATACTCTGAATTACCAACGAGCAACAAGGCAATAGTTCCAACACGACAATGCTCGGCCTCATGTTGCATTAGCCATTTGGGAGACAGTATCTGTCAAGTCACTGAAAAAACGGTTAAAATTCTATGTTACACATAATCAAAGTTGCAATAATTGTTGGTGTTGTTGGAACAATAAAATTACTTGAGTAACAAATTTATAAATAGCCAAGCGATAGCGCAGACTTAAGATTTTTTTTTACAAAAAATTGGCATAACAACTTGGCCCCGGTTAACAGATTTTGTATTCATATAATTTGAAAGGTCTCTCAAAACAAAAATATCACATAATAAACCAAAACTGGTTCGATTCATTTTGGTTGTTGTATTTAAGCATAACAATTCTATTATTTATTAATCATAACAATAATTGTACCTTGAGCCAACAACGGGGTTCAAACGAGTCATCGCTTCGGTGCATAAGTATTGAAAACCGTTCAGTCACTTTAGATATGCATACTATGTACGTATAAGTATTTTTTCAGATTTATGTCACAAGCGGTTTGCAATTACATAGTCACTGCTTGTTGACCTGAAAGTGGACAAAGCGTATGTGTCGATCAAACATACGACGAAAATGCATACATACCTTATTGTCAGCCAACTGAAGAAGTAACGGCTAATTGCTTGCCGATTAAGTGAGAGCGAAAATGTTATTGTATTTTTTTTGGATGACCTCGTCATAAAAGCGGGTCAACGCAAACGAGTCGACACGTTTTTGACTCCACTTTCATATACATACGACGGAACATACTATGTCGGGGTTATGTATAGCAATATGTGACGTTTGAATTCGTTATGGAAGTTCGCTAATCGGTGTGACACGAAGCACGTGCTGTGTGCAAAAAATAAAAAATAAACGCAAAATAAAAAAAGAAGCAAAGACTTCTTGTAACTTATTCGAAACCGTTTCGGTTGATAGCAGAAATATTCCCTTTCTTAGGATGACATATTCACATGAAATCAGTTTTCAATGGAAAAATAATATTTAAGGAAAAATACGCGATAGGCATTCTTTAAATAAATTATAATACCATGTGACGGTTTGATTCTCCAGTTATTGAGAATACCACATATTTATATTGCAGCCTTTTGCGTTATAACAAACTCACACGCGACAAAAAACAAGCAAAATAAAAAAAAAAAAACTCATTATGCTTGACAAGCGAAACGAGAGTACCCAACAAGCATAACAACTTGAGAGAAATTGTCATTTTTATTACCACTTACCCCGTCTCTTTGCATCTTTTCTTTAGTGAGGTTAGGTGCATTGTTAGCATGCAAGTGCAGTCTGGTGAAAAATTTGTAAGATGAGTTGCTTAAAGTTTTTTTCATAGTTTTTTTTTACAATGATGCCACTGCTTGCAAATTTCACTTGTTGTGGCGAAAGCAGAAACGCCACAAAAAGTAGTAGACTGTCGATTAGTAGACGAACAAGCGCAGAACTGTTAGTTTTTTTCGTATTTAAAATATGTAAATAGCCAAGTTAACTCATTGTTTACCACTGTTAGAGATCTTTTCGAAGGTCAGAATAGTATGCACTGTTATGGTCCAACCGTCAGTGAGTCAAAATTGCTGCGCCATTACGTCACGTTGCGTTTAAATGGCATTCATTTGCGGTTGCTTGTGGTTTTTAGAAAGCTTTTGCGTCAGAAGATGTCATTAATCATACGAAGGTTCCTATTTGTTTTACGGGATTTTGAAAGAAAAAATTTACAATAGTGCGCCAAAATCATCCGCATGCCACTAAACTTTAGGATCTGTCAATTTCACTGTAGATCACAATACTCGTATCTTTCTATTCGATAATTTTCATCGATCTCAATTTTACCTGCAAATTTGGTTCGAACTTCGTAAACCTCGCTGGCGAGTGAACGGCCGGTCGATGACAAGTTCATAATATCGGATTTTTCCAAAGGATACGTCTAAAGGCACTTGGCATTTCTCGCGATGCCCAAGACCAGATATATAATCAGCAGCCTACATAGCGTTCGTGCTTATCAGTAAGGTTCGGTTGAATGTTTGATTGTGAAGAGCGAGTACATTTTTGACCACAAATTTTAGAAAAAAGATACATACATACATATACTGCGGGATACATATGTATTTATATACGTTCAGTACCTTAGTAAATTATTTACCTCAAGTTATTTCAACAAAGCCAAATTTAACGCAACGAAATAACAACATGAAGTTTCGATTTATATGTTTGCTTATTCTGTTACAAGCCTGAGCCTAAATTATAGAAGATTTTCCTATTTTAATTGGCCAAGAGAAAATTTGGTGCCAACGCGATATATACATATACATACATACATACATATACTTGGGGTAGAGGTAAATACGATTTTTTAAAACGGTATGATTTTTTTATAATTATATCACAATAATATTTATAATTAAAACTTTTTGCATAATTTCATTAAATGGATCGTGCATTATAAAATCTTTTCCAAATGGAGCAAAGGCGTTTTAACAACAACATGAAGTTTCGATTTATTATGTTTTCAGCTTTCTTCTATAAAGTTAATGGACAGAACCATCTAACGGACATTCATATATTTGTTATATCCACTTGGCAGTTAGAAAAATGGGTTTAATCTGCATATATTTGTTTTCAGGAGCCAATTTATTTAAAATATAAAAAAATAGTATATTTACAAAATTTAATGTACTTTAATAAGCGGCAAATCATTTTGAAAAACTTGGATACCTAAATCTCTTGTTCTGCAGCCGATCTCTAGAGGGACTTTCTAAAATGTGTCTGGCGGTGAGAAGGATTTTTCTGCTTAGAGTTGAACACAAGTAATGAATAATGATCGAAGCGAAAGTCCGAACTTTGATTTTTGACAAAGAAATTAAATTTCTTATCATCGTGCCAATCAGAAATGTATACACACGCACACATGAGATATACATAACTATTAGTATTATGAATTAGCAGCACATTATTATAAACTAGAGATAAGAATTACAATAAAAACATTAAAAAAAAATTAATACCCTACAGCTGTCTTGGAATCGCTGTCGATTATTTTATAATAAATTATAATTATATGAAAATATATACATACAATTTTTAAATTTTTTGTTCTTAAAATATTGAAATATTTTATACAGTCTTTAGTGTGCCCAACAGAAATGGCCGGATTTTCAACGCAAATTGTTGAAAAAGATATACTTGGGGTAAAGAGCGAGCAATACGATTTTTAAAACTATATGATTTTTTAATAATAATATCACAATAACTTTTATAATTAAAACTTTGCATATTAAATGGATCGTGCAATAGCCACAAGCAAGGGAAGTGATGGAATTTCCAACAAGTCTTTTCCAAATGGAGCTATTCCTGTAAGGCGTTTTAACATACCATCATATAGTCAAAATTATTATGTATGTACCAAGAGAATACGCTGTAGATGACATTGCATTTTAAAATTGTACGAAATATTAATTAACAAAATTAGATAAAGAAAGGAAAAACTAAATTTCAGTAAAATATTTTAGTTATGAAGCCAGGATATAAAGTGGACAATTGGTACAATATCTGAATGGATTCAAAATTGCTGCGCCATCACGTCACTTACTAGAATCATGAAAAAATTTAGATAAATAAAAAAGTAGTTAATGTGTTTTTTTTTTAATTTTCCATCTACTTTTTACATAAATTTTGTCATAACATTGTCAATAAATTATAAATAATATAGGGACGATAGCCAGGCGTTTTGTGAACATTTGAAAAAAATATTAAGCAAATCGGTTGAGCAGTTCGACCGGAATCATGTCCGCCAGTTTAAAAAAGTGCGTGTTTGAGAAAAACGCGTTTATAGTTTGAGGTGCACACTCCGAGCGCTCCGAACGTCGAGCGGTATTATTATTTTTGGGCTTTTTTCGAAACCTTCCAATGGAAAAGTGGGTTTCTAGATTAATTCTAAGGGTATTAGAAAACAGAAAATGTAAAAAAAAAATTTGGAAAAATTAATACCCAACAATCCCTTAAAATGGTGAATATATGTATATACAGTTAGTGAATATATAAAAAAAACTCGAATTTAAATTGTTTCCTAAAATCAAACTTCTCCACTGCTGTATCACTTGACCGTGATTATAAAAAAAAGACAAAAAAGGAGAACAAAAACGAAAAAAACAAGCTGTTTTCTGCTTTGCCGCTAAGCTGGGAGAAAATTTTGAACGAGTATGTAGAAAGCAAAATCATTTAGAAATTGGTTTCGAAGAGTATGATTAAGAAAAATATTTGAAATATTTCTATAAAATTGTAGTATATCAGCTTAAAAGGCATAGATTATTAGATAAGTATTGAGTAGTTTAATTGAGAGAGTGAGAGAGTTGTAGAGGTTCAGGCTTCTGCACCTAACTGTGAATAGAAGAGGCTTCGTTTACTATGGTGTAAATACAATAAAAATCAGCTATATTAGGTGCGCTTCATAACTTGGAAGGAAAAAGTAAAAAAAAAACCAGCAAGTATTAACTTGAGAAATTTTAGAAAAAAATTAAATAAAAAATCGACCAGAGTTGCCAACTGTTTCAAAATTCAGTTTAATCCAAAATTTATTATAATATTTGGTTTTAAATTCACCACTCTTGTGAAAGTATGTATAAGACTTAAATTCTTTATGAGGCTCTATGAGTTTCTATGCGTATGAGAGCGTTTTAAAAAAGCTTCGTCTTAATTAAAATCAATAACTTGCATTCACTATTTCCCAGCCACTTCACACACTTTTGCTTTTACTCAACCATTCTTTAATATACCGGCATTCGCCGCGAAGAGCACTGTTGCCGTTCATATGGTACAATGCAATTGTTGTTGAATGAACAATTTTATAACAACAAATTGAATACTCGTGTTCGCTCCTTTATACGTATGTACATATATTTTGAGTTGGCCTTTCAACATTTTTAATTTTTTGGTGTTTTATTTTCGAGTAGTCAAGAAGCTGCAAACGAAATGATATGTGTACATTTTTTGAGTATGAAGAAGAAGAGCGTTTAGAAATATTTGACAAAATTTGTTGCTAAACTAATTTGAAGTGATCGTGATTTCTGCATCTGCCTACTTGAATGGAAGAATGCCTAAGGCTTGAGAGAGGTAAATAATAAACATTAACTTCAAAAAAATAAAAATTAAAAAAAAAATATACACAACACACCAAACTGTCGTAAAGTGTGAAATTCCAACAAAACCAACCATTTCACCCTTTCAACATCAGCTGGGTACACCTACAAGCCTTTATATACATTTGTATTTATGCGCATTGTATATGTACATACATATGTGTGCGGTTGCCCATTCCCACTGCCATTCATTGATTAACTTTAAGTTTACAACTCAGAAATTCAAATGCCAAACTTTCACTTTGCAACACTCATGCACTTGTTGTTGACAAAAGTTGGCAGCAACGTTGTGGCTGGAATATTTGCTGATGTTGTTGATATTATTGTTGTTGTTGCTGGTATTATTGTTTGTGTTGCCGTCGTTGTTTCTATTGTTGTTATTATTGCGATTTTTTGTTGCTGTTGCTGCTGCGCTCTCGCTTGTCAGCAGCTAAACAACAAGTGCGCACCAACTTTTCACTTCTACGCGCCAAACACGCTCAACTCAGGTGCTGGAATGTACAAATGTATTTGCCACTGATGCTTCTTCTTCATTCGCTTCTTTTTCGTACACGTTTTTCTTTCTCGCATTTCATTTATTCTTGTTGCTTTCATTGTTGCTGCTCGGCTGCTGCTGTTGCTCTCACATATCATCTCACATTGCAGGCATATTATGTTCGATATATGGATGTTGCTTACGTTTTTGTTGTTATTGTAGTTTGGTATTTTTTTTTGCAATGCATTTACTGTTTTTAATTACCAACTGCTATAATTACTTCCTCGGAAGAAGCAAATGAGTTTCTGTTGCCAATAAAATGCACTTTTCTAATGCTATGTGTATGTATGTGTGAATGTATGAATATGCATTTGGCAAATAAAACAATATGGTACGTATGTATGCATGCGTGTATATTAGCATTCTCATCAACTCTTAATAATTTCCTCATACTTTCCTTTGCATCAATCGCATTTTGTTTCAAATTTATTGAGTTTTCTTTGTATTTGTGTTGGTGTACATTAAAATTATGATTAATGATGGTGCTCTTAATTTAATATTTTACTGAAAGCGTGAAATTTTCATTAAATATTTATTAGACGTCAATATACCTTTCCTTGAAAAAAGTCATATTTTCATCATTGTTGGAGGTAAGGGGTTATACATACATACATACATACACACATTCACTTCTGAATTTCTAAAATACGATAAATACATATTTATATCAAAGCACTCCTTAGTGGATCAATTTTTTTTTAAGGTTTTTAGTTAAAGAATTCCTGTTCTATTTTTTCGCCCCGCTGGTTGAAGTCAAAGTTTAAGTTTAAGTTAAGATTAAGTTTAATTTTAAGTATAAGTTTACGTTTCAGCATACGCTTGAGCCTAAGTTTAAGTTTAAGTTTAGGTTTGAGTTTAAGTTTGAGTTTAAGTTTAAGTTTAAGTTTAAGTTTAAGTTTACGTTTAAGTTTGAGTTTAAGTTTAAGTTTAAATTTAAGTTTAAGTTTACGTTTACGTTTGAATTCAAGTTTGAGTTTGAGTTTAAGTTTAAGTCACAATTACGTTGAAAATGGAATATATGGTCAACTGATTACAAACACCTTAAACTTGTAATTTTCGCCAGAAAACCCAATACTCAATATGAAAACGTTTCACCTTTCCGACCACGAAAAATTTAAAAATGGAAAGTGACTAATGAAGAATCGAACAACAAAAAGAGAAGAGCTGCAACTTCTACGATATACATAGTATGTATGTTTGTAAGCATTTTGTAGTTTTTGTATTCGAAACTCCCTGAGGTAAAAACACTGCTATGCACACGAAACGAATACCCGAATACAAGTGGTGAACAATGCCAACAAAAAACATAAAGAAAAGATACAAAAAAACGCCGCCAATAGAAATTGAAAACAAAGAAAAATGAGAGATGCATACCAAACTATGTGAGCTGCAAGACAATAGAAGCGTGAAAAGAAGCAGCTAAGTAGATAAAATCGTGCATTAAAAAATTAGAAAAAAATGGCATGTAAGTAATAGAAAATGGCAGCAAGAAAGTTAAGTAGCAGTGATATCTAAACCATTGCAACTTTCATATGGCAACAAAAGCTGAGGAAAAAGAAGAAGCATCACTTTGAAATGGTATAATAAAATTTGCAATGCAGAAAACCATCTTGAATGTGTGCCAGTGTGTGGGTGTTGCGGTGTGATAGAATTCCATATTCCAAGCACACAAGTGCTGGCCGAAAAACAAAACAAAAGAAGACTACCGTGTGAGGTGAGTAAGTCGTCAAAAGTGCATGGAAAAGAAATCAAGCTGCCGCTGAAGTTGAAAGTAGTGACAACATAGGCAAAAAAATATGCAATGAAAAGCAAAAAAATAATGAAAAAATTTAAAGCAAAAATTTATAAAGAAAAAGCATGCATGTTGTTGTCGTTTTTTTTTCCAATTTTTTGAATTTTTTGCTTGCATGCCAATTTAGCTAGTTGAGCTGACCGCTGACAGCCGCCAGCGTCAGCAACACCATAACGCCTTTTCTATGCAATTCACTCATATGACCGCCGGTGTTGAACGGTATTGAGGTTAACTGATTGCAGTGGCGACTCCAAAACATATATATGTATACACTAACGTGCATACAAATGTATTCTCATACACATACACATATACATAAGTATGTGCCTACATATGGTGGATATATATTAGAGCAACTTAGTGCAGCACATATCTTTCTCACACTCTTCGGTTGTGGTTTCGATTTTTCTTGTTTAAACAACTACAAATATATGTACTTTTGTATATGCATACAACAAGTGCAACCGCAACATGACTAAGTAAGCTTACTAACGTATATAAACGCAAAGATATTTGTCTATATACATATGTATGTATATGCCCTGTGCATATATTTTCGCTTCATATAAATAAAGAATAATGTAGGTGTGTGTCTGAAGCATAATGTAGGTCTCAATACATTGATTACTTCTATTTTTGGCATTCAAAAAGTGAAACTGTTATTCATTAAAAAGGCAAATAATGAAAGCCGCAAATAAAATTGAGAACAACAGTTAATTCAAGGTTTATATGTGGTTGTGTGTGGTTTTCTTGCCTGCACTTTTTTTATTTATTGAGTATTTTGCACCCGCATATGCACACATGTACATGTTTGAGCTCATGCAAGCTTGGTGGGGTGTTGTGGCGTAGAATTCAGCAATAAAATAAGGTTAGAAATATACATACGCTTTTTTTACAGTATAAAAGCGCAGATAAATAATTTACCCTTGACAGGTGCATTTCTTATTGCATAAAAGGGGATACAAATATCTTTATATGGATTTTGTTCGGTCAGTTTGTATGGTAGCTATATGTTACAGTACTCCGATCTGAGAAATTTCTTTGGACATTGCACGGCTGTACTTGGAAAATAATCCATGACAAATTTCGTGAAGATATCTCGTCAAATACAAAAGTTTTCCATACAAGACCTGGACTTTGATCGATCAGTTTGTATAATTGCTATATGCTGTGGTGATCCGAACTGTACAATTTCTTAGAAAACTGAAATGTTGCCTTAGGAAAAATGCATCCTAGATTTTGTGAAGATATCTTGTCGAATAAAAAAAAGTTTCTATACAAGACCTGAGATAGTGGTCCCATAACGCCGGTTTCGACAAATGTGTAACTTCTTTAAGAGAAAAAGATGTGCGCACAATTTCAGAGCGATAACTGAGGTACTGGTTCGTGTATATATAGACAGCCGAAAAGACGGCTAAATAGACTAAGCAGGTCATGTAGATCATTCCTACACAATGTTTTTAGGATCTCCGAAGTTTCCTTGGATGTTACAAACTTCCTGACAAATTTACTATATCCTCTGTTCGTATACCTGAACAATTTTAAGAAGTAAAAATGCGCTAATCAACCAAAAATCTATAAAAAAATCTCCTCGTATACATACATACTTATATTAGTTATTTGAATTGAAATCAACACGCTTGCAAATGGAGTTTCCTAACATAAATTGCTGTACCGCTGTGCGGCATATCGCATGAGCATTTCTTTCTTTCATCAATTTCGCTTCTCATTATAATAATATTTTTTAGGCATTTATTTAGTTGGCATGCATACGCTAATTAAATCGAAGCTTTCACTGTCAAAAGCGTGTCGAGTGCGCTGGCGACTGTCATGTGTGTGGCGTGGCGCGGTGTGGCTTGTTGTGGCAGCATGAAATAGCGTGACGCACCTTAAGTCGCACCAGCGGCGCAGCCAAGAGATGCTATGCGAACTTAAAATATTTCTTTAACAAAAAGGTTTAACAAACATACATACTATATATATATATATAAGTATGTATGTATATAGCATATGTTCCTGCTTTTACTTGTCTATGCAAATGTAGGCATGTAATGGCAGTTCACTGGCAGACACCTCAGCTGTTTTGCAAATATTTTTCACCAACCAACAATTACAAATGTACATATGTACATATGTACGTACAAATATTTGCGAAATAATAATTCGTGCAATCAAATGTTGTTTGTTGCCGATCCCAAAGAAAGCCGCGCGTTGCCTGATCTTCGGCGATATTTTTAGGATTTTTTTCTAGCATGCGATTTATATTATATAATGAAATTAGTTTGCGCTTTGGCGAAAATAATGAAAAAGCATTTTTCTTCCAATTTCACCTGTAATAACATTTAATTGCGCGCCAACATGCGAAACAGCCACCGAATTCAAATGTTACCATTGCGATTTTCATTTCCGTCAATCAAATTGATGGAGGCAAGACACAACATCAAAATGGATATATAAACATCATGCTATATGTATGTCTATACATACTTTCTCACATGTTTATATATTTGTAAATAGCTAATAAGCAGGTCATATGTAATCATTTGAAAACTTTTATCGCCAACACAAATAATTCCGGCTCTCAGGTAGCGGCCAAGCGCCTGTATGCCCCTCAAATATTGGCGCGAAGTGAGCAGCAGGTGAAAGACTTGTAATGTAATAGTTCGAACGCGTTGTAGGAAGCTGTTCGGAATGTCTGAGGTGTGGCCCAAACTGAAATATGATGATTAACTGCTGTGTTTTTGTGTGCGCCGGCGCGTCGAATTTACTTATTTTTTACTTTGATTCGATTTTTTAAGTGGCTACACATGTAAGTATGGTGGAAAGTAGTGATTTGTCATACTAACATAATAATTAGCTGTTTGTTTATGCGTATGTATTTGTAAGCGTTGTTAAATAGTGTGTCCGAAACGAATTAGTAACATTGGGTAGACGCTTGTATGGAGATTGTTGTTGTTGAACGATACTAAACTTATTCCTGACACCATAAATGTTATGTGAATAAGATGTTGAAGTAATATTTGAGGATTTTATATATTTTATTTATTTAAACTCAATAATTTGTGTATGTGTATGACTGTTTAATTTCTATAAACTTTGACAGGTCTTGATAATATAATTTTTTGATCGATTTTATGCACAGTAGAGTTAATTTTTATAAATTTTATTATAGAAAACTACATAAAAAATGTTTACGCCAACTGATCAAATTCGACCCGCAAGCAAATCGATAATTTTTTTTTTTTTTTTTATTTCTGGATGTATACATTATTTTTTATATTTGTTAACTCCATATGTTAACTAGTATGTTTTTGGTTGCGATTTTTTACAACGCAGAAAGTTTGTCTGACGATTTTTACTGCAGAAGAAACTTTTACAATGAGTTTGCTTAAAATTTTGTGTGTCCAATGAAATCAGGTCAACGGAACCTTTGAAAATGATGCAGGAGTCTTTTGGGAAGTCTACTTTATCGCAAACACAAGTATTTGAGTGGCACAAGTCACTCAGTGAAGGGCGTGATATTATCGATAACGTTCCTCAAACGAGTCGTCCATCCCATCCCCCTTTATTAATGACAATGACATTTCGAAAAAGTTAAAGAAACAGTGCTTAAAAATCGTTGCGTTGGTATCAGAGATATAGCAGAGGATCTCAAAATCTCTTACGGATAGACTCAACCATTTTGTTAATGCTTCGAATATGAAGAGTGTCAACTCGTACAAAAATATCTGAGTAGTTTGCAAAAACGACCTTGAGTAGATGGTTGCCGAATAGACTGTGGACCCTACATTCATTCAATGTATCTTTATTGGCGCTTTTAACAATCTTCGCTCCAAAAATGAACCGATACCGACAACAGCAAAATTGGCTGAAGGAATTGAAGCCCATTTCTGCCGAGACTTATTATGCTAATATACGCAAAATTTGATCAAGTGTTGGCATGTCTGTATTGGCTCAGGAGCCACTTTTGGAGTTTGGAATTGCATTTTTTGTCAGTCCGGGTCAATTTTGATCAAATGTCTATTTGTCATTTTGATGTTAGGTATTAAACACTACTCACAAACTCCACATTTATTGCACAAAAAAATATTTTAAAAACCGATGTAAAATTGATTTGTTGGTGTTTATAGAAATACAACCCCGGTTTGCATTATACGCATTTTTGTCTCACCTGACATAAAAAAAATTATAGAACCAAACCAAATTTCACCTTTTGGTTGGCCATAGCGTATACGTGCTTATAAAAAAATTTCAAATTTATTTGTGTATACATAATTTATTTCAAAATCACATTTGTAAATATCTTAAAACCAACAAATCGACACTTTCAAGCTACAAATCTCAAAAATCGATTACAAATTCAGCGGTTTACACTTTGCATACGCTCATAATTGAATTCATTGCATTGCATCGATTGGCATCAACTGAGCCATAACATAAGGCCTTGGTTAGCCTATCAATTGCGCTTATTTATAAGCGCTGGGTATCCATTTCAGCAACACATGTCAAGTGAAGTGATGCATAAATTTTTCTTCCGCGATATCTTTTTGATGCGGATTTCTTGTTTTTTGTCTGCCTTTAGCTGAGAAAACCATTTCTGGTACGCTGACATCGCGGCAGGCAGCAAAACAGTGGAACGAATTTATGGTAATTGTAATGATTGTCGAAAATTTTGAAAGAAATGTAGAAAACATTTAAAAAAATCGAGTTAAATGTTAGAAAAATTATACTATTAGAGCAACTTGGGATTTTTCAACTTTTTAATATTTATTTTATTATTTCTAATTTATTTATTTATTTGTTACTTTTTTAATTTTTCGTTTTAGTTATAATTTTTTTTAATTTATATATTTTCAATTTTATTTTTATATTTTATTTTTTAATTATTCCTAATTTTTATTTACTTTTTAAACTTTTTGTTTTAGTTATTATTTTCATTTATTTATTTAATTTTATATTTACTTTTTTCTAATTTGTATTACTTTTTTCTTATTTTTTTAAATTTTTTGAATTATTTCTATTTATATTTATATGTTATTTTTTTAATTTTTGCGTTTTAATTTTTTGTTTCAGTTATTAATTTTTATTTATTTATTTATTTTTTTAATATTATACTATTTTTTTAAATTTATTATAATTTTTTTGAATTATTTTTAGTTTTTATGTTAATGATATGTTTTGAATTTTTATTTTATTGTTTCGTTTTAGTTATTATTTTAATTTACCTTTTTTTTAATATATATATATTTTTATTTTTATTTTTTTTATATTTATTTTTATATATATATTTTTTTTTTTAATAAAAATTCCGATTTTTTTATTTCGCCTTTAGCCTTTTGCTGCTAAAAATTAGTACCTCTAACCTCTTAACTCACACATAAATGCACGTGCAGCATATTTGGCTAGCATTAACATTAATTAACTCTTATGCAATAAATAAGCAATAAACCACCGACGCTTTGCAGCACAGTGCCTGCACAACCACGAACTCATTATATGCGGCAACAAGTCAATCAATACAGCCAATAGGTGTACTCGTAAAAGCAAATTCATAAGTTTTCATTTGCTCAATATTACAAGGTACTCGCATTATTACTTACAACATAAGCAGCTTTTCAGCTCATTAAAAAAATGTAAAAAAATAATACAAAAAATAGAAAAAAATTAAAAATAATACAAAAAATATCCGAGTGTGAGCAAATAAAAATTTCTTCATCTCAAGTTAATTATCTGACGTTAATGGAATGTGAAAACTGTTGTATAATCAAGAGTGTTAATCAAATTAAAAATAAAAATTGAAGTATCCACCACTTTGTACGAAGAAAAATTTAAGCTCCGCGCACCTTATTTATATTATACATATTTGTACGCGAGTACACCGATTGGCAGATACGTCAATGCGGAAAGCAATCTCATGCGACTTTTCATACAAATAAAGGCATATTTGTCGGTATTTGTAAGTATTTACATGCATTTAATAATACCTGCGATTACACGCGTATACAAATGTGTGTCTATATGTTTATACAGATGTTTGTCTATATGTTTATACAGATGTTTGTCTGTATGCTGTCAAACTAGTTTAGTTCAGCTTGTCATCGATACCTCTACGTATGGCTTCCTAACTTCTGGGCCAAACACGCATACCTTTAAGCTTCAGCACCATAAAAGTAACAGACGAACAATTTTACAGATGTTATATATATTTACATATATTTATATATATGGACGTATATACATATATGTCTTATCGGATCTTTGCATGTCGATACACAATTTTATTGTAGCACACTTTAAGTTCCAAAGCGAAGTTATCTGCTTAGAAAACTATAAAGCTCATTGTTGGACTATGTTACCCTATTTGAAGATTTATTTCATATTTTTGTAATGTTTGAACTTCTGATGACCCGTTTTCTATATAAAGGACATTTAAAATATTTTCAAACATGTTCCAAAAATTACAGATGGGATAGGTATTAAATAATCATAAATTTGTTGTTTTTAATATTATCTTAAATCTTCTCAAGAGTAATTGAGTGGCACAAAGCATTCAGTGAAGGTCGTAGAGTCATCAAAAAAATGCCTCATATGTTTATTCAAATCTATTAATTACGATAACATCGAATAAATTAAATAAAGGAACTCAATATCTCTTATGGATCGACTCAACATACATTTTATATTTGCGAATGGTTTTTTATGAAGCTTGTCAATGCAAGACTCCTACCAAAAAACCTGAATCTTTTGCAAAAACATCGTCGAGAAGTGGTCGCAAAAGAGATACTTGAAAGTGTTGCTAAGGATGCTACATTCATCAAACTCAACATTACTGTTAAAAGACTTGCGTTTAGGAATAAGACGTCGAAACTGTTCAACAATATACCGATAGCGCTCTGAAAACCAAAAAACAACAAGTTCCTTTGAAAGACCAGTAGAGACTATAACAAGTGTAGAATATCAAATTTAGCGTTGGCATGCTTTTATTTGCTCAGAAGCCAATTCGGAAGGCACTAATAAGGATTTGTATCAGAATACCTGAAAACGTAGCTTTTTTGTCGGTCCGGCTCAAATTTGATCATAGAAGTCATTGTTCTAAACATCATGCTAAACTCGAAAACTTCATACTACGGCAGAAAAAAATAATGGGCTCAGATGAACAGAAATTGATCCTTAGATCAGATAGAAAAATCACTCTAAACTAGAAAACTTCATACTACGACATGAAAAAAATGTTCGAAAAGCTTAGATGTGAACAGAAATCAATAAATTGAGTTTAGTTTAAGGCGACTTAAGAAATTAATTCTTCAATGAGAAAAGTAACAAAGTGAATTCAAGAACTTATGATATTTTTTTTCTTTATTTTACCTTTACTTTTGTTGATTCTTAACTGTTGATTACATCATACGTTATTTGCAACAACTACAACAACAATAAATGTATTTATTTTCATATGCAATGCAAATGAAGTGCAACCGAACAGATGTACATGGCATTAATCAAAAGCCGCAAGTACATTTAAGTACAAATGTCGGTATGTATGTAAATACACAAGCATTTATCTAAGCAATAGCGGTAAGTTGATATTTTGCTAGCGTGTCTCCTAACACAGTTACGTACTTCTCTCTAACCCATACAGTCATAGGTATAGGTACACCAATGGAGCACACAATTGGATTAGCATAAAAACACAGTTAATATCAGCAGCGCCCGCTGTGTGACTGGCAACCGTTAGTGACTAAGCATGAAAAATTATTGACACTGCTCAATAGCGAGCGTCTCGACAAGACGGAGCAACAGACGCACATAAATAACTTTTCTTTCTACATAAACAACTTTTTTCCTCACAAATAACTTTTTTCCTCATAAATAACTTTTTTCTTTTATTAATAATTTTTTTAATACATTTTTCTTTCATATTTTTTTCTTCATACATAACAGTCCATATAAAAAACAGTCCACGCAGATCGCTTCCTCAAACAAAGTCGTGGCTACCACTTTGCCTACACACACACAAATACACTCGTGTTAACAATTTGCCACGCAGTGCTGCTGAGTCGGTGCGCCGAGTGGCATTGTTATTGTTGTCATTATTACAATAAGCTTACATATTATATATTTGTATATACATATATATATTTCTCTCATGCACCTATCAATAACACAACACTAACTGTAAATACAGCGACCCAAGCGGTTGGCGGTTTATGGTGGCTGGTTGATTGTGGTGCGGAAGCACTTGATTTTTATGTGATTCGATTTCAGCTGCAACGTTCCACATTTTTTTCTTTTTATTTTTCAAAAACTGTAAGTCGATCGATTATTGGACTGTGTGTGTTTTCAGCCATAAAGAGTATGATTTTTTTTGCTTATACCCTAAACAGGGTATTATTATATTAAGTCTACCGCGACGTTTTTAACACTTAGAAGGACCCCGTTAAGGTTCTTGGTTTTTACTTGTATGTAAATGATCAGTGTGACAAGCTGAGTCGATTTAGTCCGTGTGTTCAGCAGTTTTTGATATATCGATCTAAGATTTTAAACATCTCCTTTTTTCTCCAAGAAACTGCTCATTTGTAGGAACCACCGATATCGGACTTCGTCTTTATTGGCGTAGAGACCGCTTAGCCCTTTGTAGGAGTTCACGCAAGTGAGGAAAATTCTCTGTGCGCCTTTCCCTTGGAGTGGCCAGAAACAATTATTTTGCATATGGCTCAAGCAGTTGACGACTTCCGCTCCTAGACCAAAAAACATCCGTTTGAAGGCGAGCTAAAGTGAGAAGGCGAACCATCCCTCCTCAGGGTCCCCCAATGAAAAATATTGGACTACTATAGCAAATGGCTGTCATACAAACTGAACGATTGGAATCAAGTGCTTGTATGGAAAGCTTTTTCATTTGACCAGATATCTTAAGGGGGTATTCTGGTCTAGACGCATGAATTTTAGGCATTTTTTAAATTAAGATAAAAAAAATGAAATACATTTTTACTATCAATTTTTTTATATGGTTTTTATTGACATTTTAATAATATAAAAAAAAATTCCAAGAAAAAAAAACAAAATTCGTCGAGATACGGGCCGGTGGAGTGGGGGCTTGAAAAAAACGGTGCGTGATCCAAAACACAAAAAACAACAACATTCTTCATTAGTAAGGATGGCGTTATCTGGTTGACCATTTTCAAAAAAAAAAAATAATAATAATTACAAAATGGCGTCGCGTCGACTTGAAAAAAAAAAAATTTTTTGACCCGATTTTTTCGACCTTTTCGAATTTTTTAAAAATACTTCAAATCAAAATTTTTGGAAATCCAAGGCAGACACGATAGAGCATTGTATAAAGAAGATATATACCAAATTTCAAAGGAATCGATTCAGTAGAACTTGAGATATCATGTCAACCACCTCAAAAAAAGTAGTTTCGAGAAAAACGCGTTTAAAGTTTAGGAGACAATTCTAGTGAACACGGACGCCACGTCTCAAAATCGGCTGTATCTCCGAAAATAAGTCGAATTTTTTGAAAAATCCTTCCAAGGTCATATTTTTGAAAGTTTAAACTTTCAAAATATGCAAAAAAAAAATCGATTTTTTTCAAAATCCTAGACCAGAATACCCCCTTAAAGAAATGCTCCAAGCAATGATGATCTCTGAAGAAATAGTTTACATCGGATTACTAATCACTATAGCATATAGCTGCCACAAAAACTGAAAAATCTGCATCTAGTAAGAAATCTTTTGTAATTGTGAATGGTATTACAGATTCGGTGCAGCCGAAGTTGACGCTTTATCTTGTTTGGTACTATTTTTGTGGCCGAGTACTAAGAGACTTCATAAAAAAAATTGCAAAAACTAGCAAAAAAATAATGAAATAATAAAAAATAATAAAAAATGAAAAAACAAGAAAAAAATAACAAATTGCTTTTCGATTGAAAAATGCGTGAAATATTTATGAGTTTCTGCTTGAATGTTAAGCGTTTTGATTTGCGATATTCAATTGATATGCTGTTATGTGATGCTCGGAAGCTTAGTTGTTGTTTTTTTTTGCAACTTGAATATTTTAAAGATTTAATGCTTCGCTTTGTTTGCTTACGTAACACAAACTGCACGCAGCTGGCCAATCATCCAAAAGCTATTCAAATGGACCTCCGCGGAGATTGGCAGAGAAAAGCTAATAAATGCTTGAATGCTAGTCTCTATGTTTAAATGGCATGCCACCAATGTGTACATATTTGTTTTCAAATGTTTTTCAACACACTATTTATTTAGTTTTTGCACAAGCGCATTTGAATATGTAAATATTTGCCGCTACCGACTATTAGAATTGATTATAGCATGCATAGATATAACTCAAGCGAGCGTGTAGGTTCCACAGAGTTATGCGGCAATATTATATAATTTTTTATTGTTGTTGCGGAATTTACTGTGCAAATAAATAATGTCTAGAGTAGACATTTTAATAGCCAATAAACGCCAAGCATCTTAAGTGCACATCAGCGAAGGAATTAAAGAGCACTTAAATGCAACCTTTCAAGGGGTAAGGCATGGGTACTCAGTAAACATTTTTCGATTAAGCAATAAGACATTATTTCAGAACTTGCATTGATGCAACTGGAGACCATTGCTAACATGCCATCGTGCCATTAAAACCTAATATTATATTTAAATATAATAAAGAAGAAAATATTTAAATATTCAAATAATGTAAAAGGAGCTATATACCGGTAATATCTTAATTGACATAATGTCGCTGCCCTTAAAAATTTGTATATAGTTGGCATTTGTTTTATTATTACAAGGTATTAATAAAAACTTTTTATCGCTAAACTATATAAATCAAAATAAGGTGGCAACTCCGAGAAATTTTATTTACTTAAAACTTTTAGAAAGCTCGTAAATGCTATTTTTTGCTAATATGTTATCTAAGTAAATTTCTATTCAATATGGGAAAGCTTTTAAAGCTCCATAAGTATACCGATGAAAAGCACTAAGAATATATGATAATAAGAATTTTAAATTTATCAAAGTTAAGTAACTTAACATTAACTAAACTCACTTTGTACAACGAATTAAAGAGAAAAAGACAGACCTTTAAAGCTTTCAGCGGCTAGTTTTGACGATAAAAAAATCTATATTAGTTGTATATATTTTTTCTTTAATTTTCACTTCAAAGTTTTCAGTCGCATAAATCGGTAAATATTAAAACTAATTAAGAAGCCAACTAAAAAAATTCATCAAGCTTTCATTGTAATTGAGCTTTCATGACATGCAAATCTAAAGAAACTCAAATAAATATGACAAAATTAATTAAAAAGCTCACTCAAATGTCAATCAAGTTTTCATGATAACTAAAAGTTAAAACAGCAACATGAAAAGCTAATGAAAGGCAAACACGCATGACAAAATTAATTAAAAAGTAACAAACTGTTTCAACCATATGACATTCTAAAGAAACTGAATACAATTATAATAAATTATAAAGCTAACTAAATTGTTCAATAACTAAATTGGTAACTAAAACTTTCGTTGCATGAAAAGCTTTCCTGGCTAGTGAAGCCTTCATAACATAAAATACTTAAGAAACTCAAATAAAAATAACAAAATAAATTAAAGAGCTAACCGAATTGTTCAGTAAAGCTTTCATGGTAACGAAAACGTTCATAGCATGAAAAGCTAATGAAAGTTAAACAAGCAAGCCAAAATTAATTTAAAGTTAACAAAATATTTCAACAAAGCTTTCGTGGTATCTGAAGCTTTCATAAAATGACGCTCTTAAGAAGCTGAAATAGAAATCACAAAATAAATTAAAAAGCTAACTAATTGTTCAATAAAACCTTCATTAAAACGTTTCTATCATGAAAAGCTAATGCAAATCATTATAAATGAAACTTTCATAGCGGCGTGAAAAGCTAACTAAACTCAAATAAGCCTGAAAAAATTAATTAAAAAGCTCAATATATTGTCCAACAAAGCTTTCATGGTGTCTGTAGCTTTCATAGCAAGAAATTCGATTGGAACTCAAATAAAAACAACAACATAAATCA
This sequence comes from Bactrocera neohumeralis, assembly GCF_024586455.1. Taxonomy (NCBI): domain Eukaryota; kingdom Metazoa; phylum Arthropoda; class Insecta; order Diptera; family Tephritidae; genus Bactrocera; species Bactrocera neohumeralis. The sequence continues at coordinate 28,179,697 of NC_065922.1, forward strand.
AAAAGCTAACTAACTATTTCCATCAAGCTTTTGTTGCAATGAAGTTTTCATTACAAGGCAATCAGAAGAAGCTCAAATAAGCAGAACAAATTTAATTAAATAGTCAACTAAAACAAAACTCAAGCTTTCATGACAACTGCAGCTTTCAAAGCATGAAAAGCTGATGAAACCCAAATATAAGAGACCAAAAAGGTTAAAAAACTTCCACGGTATCTTTCAGCTTTCATATTAAAGCAAATTACGTAAAATATTCCTGAGCTTTCACAATTTGTTTCATAATCGATTTATGCTTGCTCGGTTGATTTTCAAATTGCAATTACGAAAGCAGCTCTTATAGTATGTTGCATATAACAAAAGTTGTGTGTAAATTAAATAAAATTAAACAATTACATAACAAATTATTACCGCATATTTTAATTCAACTTGAGAACCAGTGGACTATCGAAAAGCTTGAAAATACATTAATATATTTCTTTGCTTTATATTCATTTTGGCTACCGCAATAAAAATAGCCTGTCTTACCGCCATTAAAACTCATTTAATTTATAAAACGTTGAGCATAGCAAATTTGATGGCTTCCTCAATAATGAAATGAATTCATACAAAATACAAAACAAAACATCGCCAAATTCACCGATTCATTAACAATGGTAATCGATTTGCAAAAATTTAATCAAAGGAGTTTTTCCTGCATTGCGTGCGTTTTAGTACATATGTATGTACGTACTTAAATAATTACAAATTAATGAGCAAACTCATTAAAATCTAGCTAAGCTGCCGTAGAAAATCGCCGCATTTGTGCTCATCAGCTGACAAGTGAACCGGGGCCGAAAAAAGCTCTCGTCACGAATGTGATATTTGCGCAAAAAGCAAAAATTATATAAATTGATGAAAGAAAATCAAAACATTATGATAAATTTAGACCATTGCGAGTATATGTTATATAAAAAATAATTGACGAAACAAGAAACTTAAAAAAAGATAAAATTATTCTGTTTTTTCTTTTTAAATCGGTTTCAAACAGTTTGAAGGCCGAGCAATCGAAAATGAAATCACGTATGTAATAAAGGATTATACAAAGTTAGAGTTCGTAGAAAACAAAAGGAGGAAATGAATAGTGGAAAGGAGAGAATATCAAAAATAAGAAAAAATTGTACACCATTGATCAAATTTGACCCGGACTGATACAAGATGTTTGGGTACCACATGAATTTTCTGTGAAAAATTTAATGGACAGAATTACCAACTGCGATTATTTGCTGAAACGATATAAAATCGTACCATTTCTGAAGCAAATGGTAACAGGAGACGAAAAGTGGATCAAATACGACAATAATGTGCGAAAAAGATCATGGTCCAAGCGTGGTGAAGCTCAACAAATGGTCGCAAAGCCAGGATTGACGCCTCGAAAGGTTATGCTGAGTGTTTGGTGGGATTGGAAAGGAATCATCTACTATGAGCTGCTCCAGCCTGGTCGAATGATTGATTCTACATTTTACTGTCAACAACTGATGAGATTGAAGCAAGTTTTCGGAAAAAAGGCCAGAACTAATCATCAGAAAGAGCTTCGTCTATCGTCGTGACAACGCTTGACCACACACATCTTTGATGACTCGGCAAAAACTGGGAGAACATGGCTGGGAAGTTTTGATGCATTCACCATATAGCCCTGACCTTGCACCATCGGAGTATCATTTGTTTCGGTCAATGCAGAACTCCCTTAATGGAGGAAAGTTGGCTTCAAGGGAAGCCTGTGAAAATTACCTGTATGAACATGCGGACATGGCTTAAACTATTAAGATCATCACTTCATTTATGTATACATATATATTATAGGGCCTTCAAAGCTTTCTTCTCGGTGTTACAAACATCGTGGCAAATCTAATATACCAGGTTCAGAGTAAAAAAGAGGAGGTTATCTTGAAGTGGGATTATAAAATAATCTCTTTGAAGAACTCATATTTCGAATATAAGCGCTTCTTTCTTTTTTCTGAGCAGAAAATCTCCAGATATTATTAATCATAAACAATTTGCAAAAAAAAAGGAGAAATAAGTAAAGAAGAAAATAATAATGGCGCTGCTAATTAAAACAACACAGACTAATAAGCGGTTTTGGAGAAATTACAATAATTTGAGCTAAAATTAACTGAGCATACTTTGCGTCGACGATTAGCAACCAATAACACTTCAAAAGTTTTATAACAACAAACAAGACAACAACTAAATTAGCATCAGCTCATCAGCTATTCAGTAGTGAAATGTTTTTTGCCCGATCAACACTAAATCAATGCCAGAGTCGTAAACAAAGTCAGCTTCTAACAGCAAAAAGGCCACCGCGGCAACAATGGCAACAAAGCATACACGCACAACAACTTATACAACAACATAGTAGATGAGTATGTTTGCCTTTCTGCAAGACTCCAACGGATATTCTATGCTTTACTGCACACCAAGTGGGCAATTTTAGCGTTGAGGTTGCGAAAATCTCCACAAAATTGAAGCATGTTTTGAGATTTTAGCGATGAAGTCAGCCTTTTGGCATCCATCGAAACGGCAACAACAACAATAACAGCTATAGCAACAAATGACGGTAATTAACACAAATGAAACGTGTTTTTTAACGCTTCAATGGCTGTATTTGTGTTGTACCGTTGTTGTTGTTGTTATTGTATAGCGCTGCGCTGGCAGAATTGCTGGTGTTGATAGCGGAGGCGCAGACGCAGGCGTGAACGCTGTGTCAAAACTTACATGCAATCAGCCTGACCACTGGACCACAACTGGATTGCCGCCGCGTGGTGGCGCTGCTGCTTGCGTCGTTTCATTCACTTTGTTTTGTTTTTCGGCGTTGGCCGCGACTTGTTTTGCGATACTGATTTATAATTTATGCTAATTTATGACAAAACAAGTTCATAATTTTTGCTCATATTTTACGAGCCGCACATGGGAAACAGGTACAGCTGCTGCTGAAACAAGTTTGCTATTCGTCAAGAAGATGGGCCATTGGCGGTCGAAATGAATTGAGGAGATTAATAAAAGCCAAATAATTAAATGATGATATCGAAATGATGAGTTGGAACAGAAAAGTGTTTATATAAGAAGTTCTTGAGTAGTTAGCACACTTTTTGCAGTTTTGAAAATGTCGCAAGAATATTTATTGAGTTGTTGGAAATTTAATATGTTAATTTTACAGAGCAAATAATAATGACATGGCGTTTTTTTATCTGACAATTCACTATAGAATCAAATACACACATGTGTGTTATACTCATAAATATCCGAAATTGCTTAAAAAGTTTAAAAGATAAGTTCTGAGTAAAAAAAATTTGGTGTTATTGCCATCATTTTTAGCAAAGTTAGTTAGTTTAAGCTCAGATATTATGATTTTAATATAATTATATAAATAATAAAATTTTTTCCCAACTCTTCATTGTGTTTGCAACCATAAGAAATTACTGCCATACGTTCATAGGGTTGCCAAACTGTTTTAAACTAAAATATGGCAGAAACTAAAATTTAAATTCAATTAGAATTTCTGGCACCTTTTTTTCAAGGTACTGTCCTACAAGAAATAAAAATTAAGAGATACCACAAATAACTGACAAATTACTATTATAATAAATTAGAAATTTTCCATAAAAGTTTTAAAATTTTAAATTTTTTAAATTAGGAATATTTAAAACTTTGAAAATTTTAATAAAAAGCATTCTAAATATTTTTAAACTATTGAAAAAAATAATTAAATTTTTTTTTTATATCAAAACTTTTAAATTTCGAAAAATTTAAAACTTTCGATATTTTTATAAAAAAAAAGCTATTTAAATATTTTTAAGCATTTAATTCAGTTTCTTTAAGGTTCCCATATTTACCATATGTATATGGAATGAATTTTTTCGTACATGTTAAAATAAAATCTGGCAACCCTACTAATTTTTTTACACTTCCTAATTTTAAATTCGTGATTGGAATAAATATATGTCAAATATATTAATAAAGCATATATGTATGTACATACATACGTATTTTCAAAAATCCACCAAAATATTTTCTGTGGTAACCTTATCAAAGTTTCTACTCTTTAATTTTAATTTTAATTTCGTAATAACAATAAACGTTTTCTAAATCAAAAATCATTAATAAAGCATCTATTTTCAAAAATCCACCATGATATTTAATCTGGCAACCCTTCAAAATTTTTTACTCTCCCAAATTTTTATTTCATATTAACCATAAATATTTAGAAATATATTATAAATTTCATACTTTCAAAAATTCATCAAAACTTTTATCTGGCAACCCTACTAAAGCTTTTTCTTTCCAAAATTGAAATTTCGTAATAACAATAAATGTTTTCAATGAAAGAAAGCTATTAAAACATCATATTTTTTCTAAAATCTGCAAAAATATTTAATCTGGCAACCCTACCAAAGTTTTAGCTCTTTTAATTTTAAATTTCGTAATAACAATAAATGTTTTGAAAATATATCTGTTTTAAAAAAACGACCAAAATATTTTATCTGGCAACCCCACCAAAGTTTTAGCTCTTCCAAATTTTAGAATTTCGACGATTCTTTGATGACTCTTGTTTTAATTAATTGAAAAAGGTTATACAAAAATGCTTGGTAGAGGTATACAAAAATGTATAACTCTTTAATCAAACTATAAAAAAATAAAATTATTTAAAAAATTAACTTTAATAAAAAAAATTGAATTTAAAAAAATATTTTTATAAAAAAATTTCTATTTAAGAAATTAATTTTTGTATAGAAAAATTGAATTTAAAAATTATTTTAAAAATATTTTAAAAATCAATTTTTTTTATAAAAAAAATTTTGATTAATTCATTAAAATTTTTTTTATAAAAAAATATATACCTTTGAAATATTTTGGAAATTTAGTACTAATTCTTTTATTAATATTTCACACACCTACAATCAACCAACAGTTAGTTAGTACCTTCATTTACATAAACCGTTATTTGTTTTTGAATATTTACCACCGATAGCTTACGGATTTTATTACTAGCCCAATCTTAATTATGGTTTTGAATATAAATTATAAAAATTTGCAAGCTTACCGATTTAATTTTCTCCTTTGATTTCAATTTCGCAACACTAAAAATAGAAAAAATAAATGATCAATTAATTAATAAACCGTTATGTCTAAAATATGCAAATATTTTGAAGCTAAAACAGAAAGCGGCTTAATGGGTATCAAATGAGTATAAGATAATAAAGTGTGCAAAAAGGTGAAATAAATAAAATAAAAATTGAAGAAAAAATTAAAAAAAAATATTTGTAATAAAAACAACATTTAGTTTTAATGTATTTTAAAATATGCGAACAAAAAATGAAAATAATAAAAATTACAAAACTTTTATGAGCACAAAGTTTAGTTAAAAAAATCAGATTTCTTAGAGGCTCTATAACCCAAAATACAGTAGACAGCGGGACAACTAAGACAACGGCGAAGCAAATGCATTTCTATTCAAGAAAATCATCAATGAAAACCACCTGCCGTTCGATAACGAAAAAAAATCAAAAACAAAAACACATAAAACAGTAAGCCTCATTTCCTCGAAATATAGATCAAAATTTAGAAGAGGAAACTTGGCGGAAAAATTGTGGAGCTTCAGTGCACAGCAGCATATTTTTATGGCTTTATTCACTGTTTCTGCTTTTACTACTGTCTCTAATACTTAAGCCACATTTCATTGGCCTTTTTATAAATGAGCAAGCACCGTTGATCTATTAACAAACCGCTATTATGTTGCATGGTCTATGGTACTTTACAGTTCTACTGCACTTTCTTGGGAAAAATTAAATGCGCTTTTAAATATAAGCTCATAGAGTCATACTCTGGTATACTTTTAACACTCTTAGACCACAATCGCTTTGAGAGTGTTTCCGCTTCACACACGCTGAAGGGAAATTGTATGGAAAGAAGCGCACAAAAGACTTAAGCAGCAAACTCCACACATCACTTGAGATGAATAACACGAAGAAAAGAATATGGGTATGCAAGTAGAAAGAAATATGTACGTATGTATGATGTGCAGAAAAAAGCATAAGCGAACTGCTTTAAAACGGATTGTTGAAAGTTAGGTGAGAAAGGTGTAAGAAGAATAGCAGAAAAAAATATGAATGGAATAGAATAAAAATTCTAAAATAGAACCGCAAAATAGAAGTATTACATATGTATATACTATATATTGTATATATATATACATAAAGATATAGCTGGACTTAAGAAGTCAGCAACCTCACGTTGTAACTGAAATAAATAAAATAACTACAACAACAGAAACAGAAATGCCAGCATCTCTCCGAAAATAAATAAACAAGCGAAAAACAGCAAGCGCCGCTATTTTAAGTGTTGCAACAACACCAACAACTATTTAGAATTAATAGTTTGCCGACTCTCAGGCATAAACAAGCAAATTTACTTTGCAAATAAAAAAAACTTGTGTTGGCATTGCTTGTAGAAATAAATAAAAAAATGCAATTTTATAGGCACGTTTTGTTTTTCATAAAAATTTCAATTATCACACTTAAACATAAATATAAGTATAAGTTTTTAAGAATTCAAAAGTTAAGAATTTAAACTTGTCTATGTACATTAGGGTAGTTGATATAATTTTTAGAAATTTAATTTTCAGAATTTTCCTACTTGAGGATTAAGGATAATTGCAGGTTAAAAAAAAACGCGCAAATCTGAAAAAGTGGTATTTTTGTGTTAGAAAACTCTGCCTGAAATTTTTCATTTAAAAGTATTTATATCATTATTATATTGTATAGAACGATGTCAATATCAAATAAAGTTTTATGGGAGATTTTTCACAAATAGCATAATATTTATTTTAGAACAAATTGGAATCAAATTAGTAAAACGTTAGTATATTAATATGATCGTTAAGAAAAAAAACATTCTTATACCCGGTAATTTTTTAAATTTACTAATCGTCTTATTTTCGACACAGTTTGATTGTAATTTTAAATGCTTCTAAATGTAATATAAAAAAAAATATTAGGAGCAAAAAATGCTTATAATTAAAAAAAGTAATCAAACCCCACAATAAAGTAATCGTTAATAACAAACAAAAATATAATTACAGTACTTATAATACTTTTTCTATGCTTATGTACGTTGAAAAAAAAAAAAACATAATGAGACTGCCACAATAAAATAATCGTTAACCATTACTTTGTAATCAAAAAATTTATTACAATAACAAATTTTTTATAAGCAACTGTAAGCTGTGAAAATGCTAAAAGATTTAAAAAAAATGTAATTAACCTCTCCCAGTAAAATAATCGTTAATCATTACTTTGTAATAAAAAAATTAATTGCAATACCAGTATTTATACTACTTTTTATAAACTACTGTATGATGTAAAAATATAATTAAAACGCCACAAAGAGTAATCGTTAATCATTACATGGTAATCAAAAATATGATTACAATACCAGTACTTTTTAATACTTTTTTCTATGCTTATGTACGTTAAGAACCATATAATTAAACTGCCACAACAAAATAAAAAGTAATCATTACTTTGTAATCAAAAATTTAATTGCAATACCAGTACTTAAAAAACTTGTTATATGGTTGCTTATGTTTACTGTAAAAAAATATAATTAAACCGCCACAACAAAGTCTCATAGTAATCATTACTTTGTAATGAAAAATATAATTAAAATACAAATGCGAAATATAAAAAACGCCTTCAACATTTGTTGATTTCTTCTGAAATATTATTTTAAATCAAAATTCCAACCTTTTCAACTTCTATTAGCATTGAAATATCAATAAAAATTGCGTCATACTTATGTATATTTGCCTAATTACCTAAGATTAAAAATCGTTCGAAGAATTTGCATAGAGTTAAGTGGCAGCTGCCTTCAATAAATTTTAATTTTTAAAGCTAAGATAAAAATACGATTACTATTCTAGTAATCCAAAAACATATTTCTAATTTTTTCCCCTATTTTTTGTTTAAAAATCAATTAAGTTTTTTAAGTGTCAATAACAGTATTCAAACTTAGCCCTTAATGGTATATATTATTGAAAAATCATAATTTAGTCTCGTGGTACTTAATGGTATATGGTATATCTTACTAGCTGAAGCACTTTTGTTTAAAATTCTCAAAATCTTAACTAAATATTGCCGTTATATAAAAAAATATTTATTTTGAAAATCACTAAGTTCATATATTCCTCTATAATAACAACATATATACATATATTTTAATTTTTGGATTTGAGGTAATTTTAGGCAGAAAAATCTTCCCCACCTAGTTTGGATATCCTCCTGGAAATCGACTACAGGTACAAAGAAATCCATAATTGTTTAAAATGAAGCACCGCCTATTAAAGTGTATTAAATTTTGTAAATATGTGCCCAAAAAATAAGGTGACATTTGAATTTAAACTGCGCGCGTCGAAGGATTTGGAAAATTATTTTTTTTTACGTTGGTCAGTCACATTTATGTAAAATTTCATGTCAAAATATTCATTAGTGTTTGAGATACGTGTCGTTTTGTGAGCTGCTAAAAGTGAGTTTTTCGTTTTTTGTTTTTGCGATGTCGAAATTTGTTGAGCAAAGAATTTGCATTAAATTTTGTTTACGGAATCAATTTTCTGCTGCGGATACGTTGAGGATGGTGCAGAAAGCCTTTGGTGATGAGGCTATGTCTAAAAAAAATGTTTACAAGTGGTATAGTGAGTTCCAAGCCGGCCGTGAACGTGTCGAAGCCGAAGAGCGTCCAGGGCGACCATCAACCTCAACCGACGAAGCTCAGGTTCAATATCAAAGATTTGGTGTTAAAAAACCGTCGATTAACAATTAAAGACCTTGTTGATGAAATTGGCATATCGAAAAGCTCAGCAAATACCATTTTGAAGGATGTTTTGGGCCTCAAGCGCGTCAAATCTCGACTGGTACGGAAAACATTGAATTTTTTGGAAAAAAGGCGTCGCGTTGAAGTGTGTGAAACGATGCTTTCCGACTACCAGGGTGTCATGAAACGCATTATAACTGGCGATGAGACTTGGATCTATGCTTACGACTCCGAAACAACCGATCAATCGAGCGAATATCGTGCCAAAAGAGAGCCGAGACCAAAAAAATCGCGCCAAAGTCGCTCAAAAATCAAGGTCATGTTGACTGTTTTCTTCGATTATCGTGGTGTTGTGCATTATGAATTCCTTCCAACCGGTCAAACAGTCAACAAGAAATATTATTTGAACGTTATGCGTTGTTTGCGTAACGCTATCCCCCTAAAAAGGCCGGAATAGTGGAAAGACAATTATTGGTTTTTACACCACGATAATGCACCATCCCATACTGCCCTCGTAATTCGTGATCATTTCGCCAAAAACTCAACCCATATCGTTCCGCAACCACCGTATTCACCTGATCTGGCGCCGTGCGACTTCTGGCTGTTCACCAAGCTCAAAAGACCGCTTCGGGGACACGGTTTTTATACGATAGAGGAGGTTCAAGCCGCAGCGAAGACGGAACTGACTACTACAACCAGTGTTTCGAAGATTGGAAAATCCGTTGGCATAAGTGCATTGCATTGGGAGGGGATTACTTTGAAGGGGATGAAATTGATTTGGAAGAATAAATAAAGAATTTTCAAAATAAATATAATGTCACCTTATTTTTTGGGCACAGTAAATATTTACTTTTATTAAAAAAAGACAATATTTGTCTAACTTGAAAGTGTGAATATATATATGTATATATATATATATGGATATAACTCTATGTAGCCAAAAACTCTTTTGTACAACTTGATATTAAGAACTAAGAAGTACTCTACTAGCTTAATGTCTGTACAGACATATGCATGTACGTATATAGATACATATGTATATACTCTGCATGCACGTAAATATATCAGGCATTAAGCAATAATTCAAAGTCAGCTAGAAACACGCTTGACCTAAAACAAAAGTCCAAGTTTAAAATGTGTGCGATATACAAACATATATTATATTATATATTATATATATACATATACATAGGCATAGGCATTTACATAAAAAACGCATGCTTTACATATTTTCGTGTTGTTGTATTTTTACGCTTTTTTTCAATGCAATCATTGGCGGCAAATCGAATCGAAGGTGTTTTGTTGCATGCGATAAAAATTGCAAACTCTTTTAAATACACACAATAAATACATGTAAAAGTAAATCTCTTGTGGCAGTTGAATGGCAAAGAGCATATTTGAAAAAATCGTGTGAAATAATTACAAAATTACTGAACAGATAGAAATATATGTATGTATGTATAAGTGTAGCGACCAATTGGCACGATCGTACAGCAGAATTAGTTTTGAGAGTTCTACAAGCAAGAAAATATGTGCAAATTTGTAGTCAATATTTAAATCGAGGTTATGAGTTAATGGTCAGATAGCTTAATAGCAGCAACACGCTGAGCTAAGAAAAGTGCATGAACACATACGCACACATATATCAACACAAATGTTAAACTTTACATATGTATATATTATTATGTACATACTAAAACATTCCAACATCTGGCAAAGTAACGCTTAGAACTTCTAGCCGCTAATATACTCGTTAACACCTTATTTACTTCGCGTCTTTTCTCTTCCATTTGGCTTGTCAAATTAGCATTGAAATGCGAAATGAGCGAAAATATAAAATTAATTAGTCAGTGCAAGCGAAATAAAGCAATATAACAGCTGTTTAGGAAAAAATTGTACTTGGCGAATCTGTTGTCGAACGATCTGTGTTCGCCGACAGGTGACAGCTAAAAGGTAATTAATAAGCGCCTTAATTGTTTGCTTGTTTGGCTTACGTCAATACATACTTACAGAATGTTTAAAGTGATAAATAGTGTGCCAAAGTAGAATGTACGGAATGAAATTATTTACACATATACAACTAATTACTTATTGTAATTAAAAATATATTTTTTTGCTCTTTTTACATAAAGAACAAATTGGTTTTGCACATAACACTTTGAACCTTTCTAAAATATTTTAATTAATGAAAGCAACCAAATTCGGAAAAAATATTGACTCATATTTATGAGTACAAAAAAAAAAATACCTCTACATGGATTACCCGTTATTATTAACCAATTAAAAACCGTTCAAATTAAATATAAATGTTTTTCTATTTATACAGTGCGTTCCAAAGTAAACAGGACTTTTTGAATCTAGCGCCCCCTGGTAGCGCCATCTATATGTCGACTGGTGCGTTAGAATCTGCTATCTTTATCGATTGTCCAGTGAGAATTTCATGACATTTCATCGAAGTTATTGCGTTTTAAGGTCAGTATGTTTGTGTAATCGGTGCGAAAATGAGTTTCGAACTAAGAGCCAACATTAAATTTTGTTTTAAAATTGGTAAAACTTTTACCGAAACGTTTCAATTGATGAAGCCAGCTTATGGCGATGATTGCCTATCCCGTAGCAGAGTGCACGAGTGGTTTCAAGGTTTTCAAAGTGGTCGCGAGGACATAAATGACGATCAACATGTGGGCCAATCAAAATCGGTGATCACCGGAAATTCAATCGAAACTGTGCGTGAATTTATCAAAAATCAACCGAAATCATCATTGAAATGCATGGAAATGGAATTAAACATCTCCAAAATATCGATTTATCGCATTTTGACCGTACATTTGGGCTTACGAAAGGTGTGTGTACGGTTTGTACAGCACAAATTGACTGACGACCAAAAATTGCACAGAATCCAACATTCGAAGACGATTATTTGACCAAAAATCACATTTTAACCATTAACCACTCCCCGTATTCACCTGATATGGCACTGTGCGACTTCTTCCTTTTCGGAAAAATGTATTTGCCTATAAAAGGAAAGCGTTATGCAGACGTAGAGGCCATTCATAAGGCTTGCACCGGCATATTGGCGGCCATACCGGCCAACGAGCTGAAACACTCGTTCGACATGCTTTTGGACCGTGCAAAAAGCTGTATTGAAGCAGAAGGGAACTATTTTGAATAAAATAAATTGATTTGCCGAAAAAACCATTGGTTCTGTTTTTTTTTTAAGTCCTGTTTACTTTGCAACGAACCTTGTAATATTCATCCTCTGCAATGTCATGAAATTAAGTGCAGTGCGGCTCACTCGCCACGAAGTGCCTATGTGCGGAATTAAATATAAATAATATACAAGTGTGATATTCATATCTCATCGTTTATAAATGGTCCTCTTCCGCCAAGTAGGTTGACAAATGGAGTGAGCTGCTATAGTTAATAGGTTAAAAACAATAAACAATTTATTTATTTAGTGTTTAGAATATTTTTGGGTGACTTTTGACCAAAAAAAAATGAATCATCTATTTAAAGAGTGATTTAGACTATTTATTTTAAAATTTAATTTTCAAAAATAAAATTTATTTTTAGTTTTTCACTGCTTCTTCTAAAAGCATTCAAATTCTCGACACAAGATATACTATGTAACTATCATTTCGAACGGAATATAGCTTGGGCGTCTTTATTTAAGTCTTTTCTTTTTTATTATCCCTTTTGATTTGTATACTATGTGAGTATTTTCAAAAAATTTATATTACTTAAAGATTATGTACAACCAAAAATTGTACTTAAAGCACATATACTATTTGTATAACCGCTCAAACAAAGTATTAACTCCAATAACAAGTGAAGCTACAAGCTGCCACACCTCAAAAAATATTTTATATGAAGATAGCAGGTTGAAAACTTAATAAAAAATAACAAAAACAAAACATAAAATCAAAAAAAATAAATAAATAAATAAAAAAAAAAAAAAAAGAGAAAAAATCAAAGCACTTCAAGAAGCTTCTTATATGAAGATATTGAGTTAAAAAAATAACAAAAAAATTTAAAAAAAGAAAAGAAAAATAAAAATATCCAAATTAAAGCGCACACTTAACAACGCAACTGCTTTAAATAACATTGAAATTATAATTTTTGGGATGCGAAAACGAACAAAAATATACAACAGACTCTTCCACTGGCTGCAACAAACTACGCCTGCCTTTATGTTTGCTTAAGTCTTTGTACAAAGTAAATACCAACGCAGTTGAATAAAAAGAGGTGTGTTTGAGAAGCAAAATCTTGTTACGCTTATCTCGCAACAGAAAACAAAATTGTTATGGGAATTTCGTATTAATTTTTCATATTTAACCTTTCTTTGTTTCAATTATAAGAAATATACAGTGGAGGTCGTTTGTGAAGAATCGCAGGTTATTTTTAACACGAGTAAACAATGAAGGTTTGGTAGAGCAATATTTGGCAATGAAAGAGATATAATGGCGTGCAGCGGTATGATTTATTGAATCATGGGAAAATATTGATGTAGAAAAAATTAAAAAATGTTAATAATCAGTTTGTTTTTATTTTATTTATTTTTTTTTTAATTAGACAATGTTACCGCCCGAAATTTATATATCAAAAAAAAATTGTATGTTTTTCTTAAATTATTTAAACGGCTTCTCATTAACCAATATTTGGTTTTCAAAGTTTTTTACACATTTACATGTTTTATGATTATATTTACACTGTATAAAGAATGAGGCACTCCGTATACGGCGACTGAGGTTTCAAAAATATTTGTCTGTATCCAAAATAAATATATACTTATAGTATATACTAAATGATAACAAGATTTTAAAAGCTTTTCTCAATAAAATAATTTTAATTGTTGTTGCTTAGGATTATTGTGTTTTCTTGCAATTATTATTTAAATATAACTTGCTTACAATAACAAAATACTGTTACGACATCACTTGGTTATATTTCAAACTGGTTGGTATAATGTCAAACTGAAATGCACAGTAACTTGAAATACATTAATTTTTATTTAAATGAAATCAGTTCAGTTCAGTGAAGAAAATGTAGCAACCGTAGCTGAGAGTGTACACCAAGACTCGATGCGGCGCCGTTCGCAGCAACTCGGACTGACGTATGGAATGGCTTGGCGCAATTTAGTCGATATCTAAAATTGAAAGCGTACAAAATAAAGCATGTGCAAGAGCTGATGCCGCTCGTCCTTCCCAAGCGACACCGCTTCGCTCTATGGGCTCTTGAAAAGTTCCAAGAAGAACCGAAGTTTTCGAGCCAAGTTTTGTTCAGCGATGATTCTCATGGGGCGAAGAGCAACCTAAAAAGATTTAGAAGCTGTCATTTCATTCAGAAAAAAACCACGGTTTGATGTAGTTCGTAAGCCGTTGGAAATATCGACGTCACCGTCAATGGCGACCGTTATCGCGCCATTATAACCGACTATTTGATGCCTGAAATTGAAGCACGTGATCTCGGCGACATTTGTTTGCAACAAGATGGTGCCACTTTCCACACATTACATCAATCAATGGATTTATTGAGAGAACACTTCAGTGAGCAGATAATTTCACGTTTTGACCCGGTCAATTGGCCACCAAAAAATGTTCTTTAGAATTATAATAAACATTCCCCATTAAATTCGAAGTTTCTGTGTTTTTTCATTAAAAATGTAGGGAACCTCGAAATGGATCACCCTTTAGATGTATTCTATAGTGAACAGGGAACCCGAATTTTAATAAAGCATAATTTACATAAAATCTCCAAGCATATTTAAAGTTGGTTAAGGATCAGAGTGGAAGATTTATAAGCCGTTGAGTTAGGAAATATAGAGACAAAATCTAAACTTTATGCCTCTTCTAGGATATATGTATATATATATTTATAGTTCAAAGGTTTTCATTTTTTCTTATTATCAGATAGAAAAATTTATATCTCGCTTCTACTTGAAACTTTATGCCTCTTCTAGGATATATGTATGTCTTCTCAAGTTCATTTTCTGTAAAAAAATGTCCTTAAACGATTTTTCAGGTGCAAAAATATCTTTGAACCATAAAAAATATGATATAATTTCAAATTAAAGATCATAAAAACGTTCGAAACTTTATAATTAATGTCTGACATAACAAATTCAGGTTAATAATGAAATAAAACACTGGAATTTGTAGCAAAGAAGTAAAAACAAATAAATAATATTAGAATTCATTAATACACCTACCCTGTGGGTATGTAATAAACCCGTTCATTACGACACTTCGTGCTAAGGTATAATAAAAATTATGATGCTTGATGCTAAGCGAAAATCCAGTTCTTCGACGGAGAACCAGATATGCATTACGACTAGACAAAAGAATGCAGTTTCATTTCATTTCATTGCATTCCGCGCCAGCAGAGCTAAGCCAGCAACACGCTGCTGCTACAAATCGCTACCGGCAAGCAATGGCAGCCACAACAGCAGCAGCAGCGGAGGCAGGAATAGCAGAAGCAGGAGCAGCAACAGCGGCAGCGACAGCAACTGTCAATCGCCAACAAGCAGCAAGCAACTGCCGTTGCGCCAATAAAATTTTGCAGATTGCGAAATCATAAAACCGCCGCAATGGCACTGCAGACTAGCAATGAGAATAAGAATTGTAGGAACAACAACAACAGTAAAGCAACTACAATAGAAGCAAGGAGGTGGTGAGCTACTGCAATGTGGCAAAGTAGTGAATGCTGCAATTGCGCTGCGGCGAAAGACTCGTTTCGGAGCACGGCGAGTAGAGTCGAGAATTTTCCAACAACGCCATAAGAATTACACCAACAACAACAAAAATGTAAAAAAAATGTAGAATATCACTACTTTAGATGCAGTGGGCCGCAACTAGAGGTGTGGCGTTGCATTACCGGCAGCTGCTGACGCACATTCACACACACATTCATACATATATGTATATGTGTATACATGTATACATATGTGTTCATAGGAGTATTTGGCGTGTATGTGGTGGAGACAATATGATCTGCAATACAGAAGTTGCGAAGGCAAACAATGCATTTGTTGCAAGCCGCAGAGTTCAGTTCGCTGGTGGTAGGCGCTTGAGTTGTGCTCGCGCCAGAGCTATGTACATATTGTTGGCCAGTGTGTGAGCAGCAGTCAAGCTCAGAACTGGGCAAATGCTTACTTCCCACCCCACTCCACACGCCCATTCTTTTGCCTTGAGGCTTTAAGAAAGAAGCGCAATAAATAAATAATAAAATGCAACAACAATAACAAAAAAAATAACAACAACAACAGCTGTAACAAAAAGAAATAACAACAACCACAAAAATCAAATGCAGCACCAACAACAAGCATGATACAAAAAAAAAAATAACAAATACGAACAGCAAAAACAACAACAACAACTATCAAGTCAAACCACGGCAGTAATAACAACAACAGCTACAGCTGCAGCTTCACCAATAAACCATCGCTTTTGGCAGTGAATGTTGCCAGCCACTATTTCATTGTTGTTGCCGGCGAACATTGTCTTGCTGCGGCAATTATTTGCATTTGAATGTTATGCACACAATTTTTGGTGCAACAGTGAATGTCGATTTGTTGTTGTTGTTGTTGTTGCTGTTTTATTGCATTCACCAAACAAAGTTGGTGCTGGTGCTTTTTATGCCACCACTTTGTTGTTGTTGTTGCAAAAGTTCAACATTTCATTGCTACTATTGTTGTTATTGTCGGGCTGCATTAAACGCGGCGAAGTTTGGCCGATGATGCTAACGTTGTGGCTAGCGGTTGCATATAGATAGACACATAAATTTTACAAAAATAACAGCAACAACATTCTTATGTTGTAAGCTGCAACCATAAAGTAGCATCAAGTTGAACGAAGCGAAGATTTGCTTGCGGCTGCAGCGGCCTAAGTTCGCTAAGCATTTACAACAATAATGACGGCAGTAACAACAACATAAATGGTGAAGGTTACAATCAATTTTTGTTTTGTTTTTCTTATTTCTTTTTGCATGGGTGAATGGTTCAGTCCATCCATATTGCAAATTTATGGACTTGACCAGCGCACGAAGCGCTTGCAAAACCATCACTGCTCGGCCTCTGCGTAAATAAACAGTGTGTCGTTTTTAGAAAAATATTGATTATTATTTATTGTATAATTTTTAGTGTATATTTGAAGTATTTAATTTTATTTAATTATGATTGAAATTAAATTTAAAATTACTTTCTATTTTTTTTTTTGTAATATATATTTATTTGCAATCTATCAATTGACAATCAGCAAATTTTTTAAATACATTAATAGTGACAGGATTGATTGTTCTCCATTGAGACTAATCAATATATTCTTAAATTATTTTATTTGCTTAAACTTCTTAAAACTACTTAAAATCTATATGGAAGATCCAAAATGTGTGTTCTAATAAAATAAAAATTTTGTAAAACAAAATATATTTTTTTTCAATGAAAAAATAAATTTATGTTACTTGATTGAATAAACAAGCTAGAAATGAGGTGTTTACAGTTTTTTGTTTTTGTTGTAGCGGCATTAATCACCACTAAACTGACTTTCAGAAGCTTTTTTTATTGCTACTAAAAATCACAGTATACTAATTAAAAATATTGCCTACAATTAGGCGATCTTATTATATTCTACTCGAGTCCCTGTACATTTTTTTTTAATAACTTGAAGAAGAAGATACAATACTTTGTTAAAACTACCTTTGATCTCAAATCTCTGCGTTTATTTTCAGGTTCAAAGAATATAACGGGTTTTTTAATAGGGACGCTACAAAAGTAGACCGATAGGGACAGTAAACGACACCATATTTTGTCCCGCTTTTAACATTTCTCTTCATTACGGTTTGCCATTTTTTCATGGAAAGATATATGACCCAACAATGAGTCGAAATTATTAAAATTTACTGCCAAAATTCGGAGTCAGTGGCCTCAATTTTAAGAGCGCTACGTACAAATTATAGCCGTTATAATCGTCTTGTCAGATCAATATATGAGCGACTAGTGAAAAAATTTGAATCCGCCGGCACAGTAGGAAATGTTGCCGTTCCAGTGAGACAAAGAAGTGCCCGTAGTGTCAGCGATATCCCAAACCGTTTTTGTTTTAGTTAAAAACTTTGGTAGCGCTCGTTTTGAATAACCCTTTATATGAAATCTATAATATAAATAATAAATAATAAATTTATAAGCAGTTGCTAATTTCACTTGCAGTTCACTTCCACGAGTCTTTCTCTACTACCTTCTCTATTTCCTCAAGGCTACAACCGCAAACAACAAATTTATGTGGAACTCTTCTTCAGCGGCAAACTGTCTATGAGTATAGCCTGAGTCTACTTGACTTCACTATCTGCAGCTTCTTGTGTGACCGCTGAACTAAGCTTAGCCCGATCTGCAAACGCGCTATCGCTACTCGGGCTGTTGAGCCCATTCGTCGACATCTAATTACTTCCACTTTTCGCTGGCAGCCGCTCATGCGCTTCGGTCATTTGCTTAATGAAGCAAGCCACGCGAATTTGTAGGCTTGCAAGGCCGCTTCTGAGGCCGGTATCCTGCATATACTAGCGCACTGGCTAACCACCTGGGGCCGTGGCTCCACAAACGTCGTCCACTTTCGATAATTTAGTGAGCGCATCGCTATGTCAGATAAGAAAATTGATTGCTGCACAAATTTATGGCAAATTGGCAGTAAAGTTGGCAGCCAGCAATGGGCTGAGGACTGCAAAGTCGCCCAGTGAAGATTTGCTTAACGGCTTCGACATGCGCTTTAATGTCGGCGGCTTAGGATCTTACGCCTCTTTGCCGTGTTATGTGTGAATATTTCATAAGGTTTAATGGCTCGTTGGTTGGCTGACAGCAATGCAGAGAGGTTTTCTAGTACACTCGTATGCAATTTAATAGGTTTTTAGTTAAGATCTCATGTGGTTAATTTAAAGAGTTGCGAGGAGTCTAACTAAGGGTTTTAGCTAGGTAGACACAGTTGTAGCGTTGAGACATTTTTTGTTGTTTTGGAACATCAATGAGAATAAGGTAAGGTTCAGATTATCACACAGAAATGCTTTAAGTCTCACAAAACAGCACATAAACAAGTTTAAATTAATGGTGTTGCCACTAATGTTAAATTACAAATACAACAAAGAAAACTTAAAAAAAAACTTATGTTTATACTACATAATTAAATTTAATACATAAGCAACAAAAAATATTTGCACTCCGGGTTGCCACCGAATAGTGCAAAAATAGTGTAAACCATATTTCCAGCTTCGAAAGAAAACATTCTTGTGTGACTGCGTCTCTTTAATATTTTTCTACCCTTAACAGAGTTGGGTTAGGTTAGATTATGAGGTCGAGCCTAACAAAGAATACAAGCACACTTGGACAGCTCAGAACGCCGGTCCGTTGTGTTACCTAAAAATACGATCTAATAGATCATAAGACCCTTACAAATCTATATATTTCAAAAATCGTTGACAGTTAGTCTTTCATCTTTCATGGGCTGATCAATGGAGGAGAAAGTGCTTGCATGTTCACAGCTCACCCTCCTCTATACAAACATTGACAATTTTCGTCCGTCAAGATTTTTAGCATTACCGTATGAATGCCCATTGGACAAGTGTTTCCATTAGGAACACGTTCGACTGCGGAAGCTGAACCTTACTAAAGGCAAGTAGTTCGGAAAATCCCCTGCGTTCTATTCTAGGCCAAAAGGATCTTGCAGTCGCACAGGAGCAGGTCGTGGACCACGCCAGGTCCATTGATCCAGTGCAAGAACGCAAGATGGCAAACCTTGCCCTTTGCCCATTGGAATGGGAGTTGGATTATGCTGTGACTAGGCTTACAAACGAGTCTGATGGTGTAGTGCTCTTTGGCTAGCTTTGAGTCAACTAAGTTAAGTATGTAACGAAATATAACGGGTGATCCAATCAGAGGTACTTTTTCAATAGCCTCTTTTTGACAGATCATGCCTGGGACATGCCAAGCTGTAATGTTATTTTTGTTCAGTATTGTTTGGCATTCATCATAAAAAGACTTACGCCTGAACAATGTTTATAAATTTTTCAATTTTATTACGAAAATTCACGTTCTGTTAGGAACGTGTTTCGGGCGCTTCGCTCAACTTATGGTCAACATAATCGGCATACTGAGCGAGCTATTCGTAACACCATCACCCAACTTAAGACCCAGCATTCATTATTGGATAATATTCGACCGAATAGACCATGTCGAGCACGCAGTGAAGAAAATATGGCAGCCGTAGCTGAGAGTATACACGAAGACCGTGGAGAGTCGATTTGGCGCCGTTCGCTGCAACACAAACTGACGTATGGAACGACTTGGTACATTTTACGTCGAGAACTTAATTGAAAGCGTACAAAATACAGCTTGTGCAAGAACTGAAGCCGCTCGACCTTCCCAAGTGACATCGCTTTGCTCTATGGGCTCTTGAAAAGTTTCAAGAAGATCCGACGTTTTCGAGTCAAAATTGCCACATTTGGGACGAAGAGCAACCTGAAGAGATTCAAGAGCTGCCATTTTATCCATATAAAACAAATGTTTGGTGTGGTTTGTGGGCCATCGGCAGAATCATCGGTTCATATTTCTTCAAAAATGATGCCGGTGAGAACGTAACCATGTGAGAACACTTCGGTGAACAGATAATTTAACGTCTTGGGCTGATCGATTGGCCACCATGATCATGTGATATCACACCGTTAGACTTTTTGCTGTGGGAATATCTAAAGTTTAGAATCTATGCGGACAACCTCGTTTCAGGCTTTTGAGCAAACCACCACACGTGTTTTTCGGCAGTTACAAGTCAAAATGCTCGAACTGGTCATGGAATATTGGACTCAACGGATGGACCGTCTGAGACATAGCCGCTGCCAACATATGAAATTGATAATCTTCAAAAAATAAATGATAAAGAACGGGTTTTCGAATGATAATAAATATCCCCCATTAAATTTGAAGTTTCGAGGTGTCTACTTTAAAAAAGTAGAGAACCTTGAAAGAGCTGACATATTTGTAAAAGGTGAGTATGATACTAGGCCCTCAATTTTTGAGATATCGATCTGAAAACGTCAAACGTCCTTTTCTCCCCAAGAAGCTGCTCATTTGTCGAAACTGGCGATTTTGGACTGCTATATAAACTTAATGATCGGAATCAAGTTTTTGCATGGAAAACTTTTTTATTTGATAAGATTTCTCAAAAAATTTTGCTTGTATTATTATCCAAGACAATGTTACTATCAACGAATATATTGTTTAGATCATACCACTTTAGCATATAACTGCCATACGCAATGAGCTATCAAAATCAAGTTCTTGCATGGAAAACTTTTGTATGGCGAAGGTAACATAACATTTTCCGACTTTACTATAGTATATATCGGTTATACAAACTAGTCCATCAAAATCGAGATAAATATTTTCATAATATATATTCCTTATTAATTAATCTTAATTCGCCTTGAAGGTTGTCTATATCGAACACTGTGGCTAGAAAGAATTAGCAAAACGTTTTCCGTTGGATGCAAATCGTTGGCAGATTACATTTTCAGATTTAGATTTATTCATTTAGTTGCCACACGTAATGTACCTGTGAAGCGTAGGATTTAAAATGATAAAGTCATTAGTTTCATATAAGGTGACAATACAGACATTAACGATATCTCGTTTTATAAATATCAGATTGACTTTTTGATTCCTCAATTTGATTTGATTAATAAAAGTGGCCCTCATGGCAAAATAAATTATCCACATTTTTTATCATTTCGTAAATATAGCATAAGCTGTATTAATTGACTGGTGTGAACTTATACTATATCAATTTTTCAAATCGTCAAAATAAAATAATACAAACTATTTAATACAAACTCTAATTTACGCCAAGCACACATATGTATATGTTCAGCACACAAGGTTAACAATCTAACATTGAAAACTGTTATCGAACTCAGCGGTGGAGCAGCGAGTCATTGAACGCTGAACAAAATCATAACACCAACTGGAACGACGAGTAAAAATATAGTAAAAATCAAAAAATTGAATTGAGTGAGGTGAAAAATAGACGGCAATTTGAAGCACAGTCATGCCAGTTCCAATTGTAACAGAATTTATTGAGCGTTCTTAATCGCCACAGCGTGCAACTTCCTGTTTGACTTTTATTCGAAGATTTCTTCGATTGTCAAAGGCGATTAAATGTATGTATGAATGTGCAGCGATAGAGGACGCAACAGAACAGAAAACTATATCCATATATAATTTTATATGTACGTGTGTGTGTAAAAAAGCTGAAATTTAAGCGGCTTTTGATGGCGAGAGAAACCGTATCTCACCTGTAGCAGAGGGGAGTGGCATATGATGGAAGCTTAGCAGTGTTGAAGAAAATTTATGGCTGCTTTGGAAGATGTTGTTGTTGTTGTTATTATTTTCTTATTTACACTTTTTATATTTTTGTTTGGATTCAGTTGCTTGCATTGGTTAAGAATATTTCGGAAATATTTTTAATGCTGTTGTTGTCTCAGCTAATTGTAGAAATGTTAGAAAATCGTCAATTCAATAATCTGCTTTTCACATATAAAATCAATTTCAAGGCGTAGAAACTTATCTTTTTTTTCCCTAGTTCTTATAACGCTTCAACAATTTCGAAAGGTGCTGTCGCGCTGGCGGCAAACACTTCTCGCTTAGCGGTAATTGTTGTTGTTTCTTTATTGTTTTAATTTTTTAATACGTTTTCACTGCACCATAAAGTGCCACAGGCAAACACACGCATACAAATATAGAATACACACACACATACATACACATGTATAACTAAATGGCTAAGCACTTGTGCCTTGAGGAAGGTGCAGTCACTCACTGAGCCGAGTCCAAGAAGAAAGCTGCACCGGATCGGCCAAAGAAACCCGTCAAAAGCATGCAATGTAACCGGAGACAGCTACGCCACTGAAACAGAAGACGAAACAGCAGACAAAGTAGGAAAAGTAGCAAAAGAAGTAGAAATGTGAGATAAGAAGGAACTGCAAAGCGGAACAGCAGAATGCTCTGTTTGATTTGTTTTTGTTGTTTTTTTTCTTAATTTTTTTTCTTTTTCTGTGTGAGTTTTTTGTAAGCGATATTAGTTTTACTTTGTCGTCGTTGTTATTGTTGTTGTTGACATGCTCACTGGCTGACTGATTTGGTTTGGTTTGCGGTGTGCGGTGGCTGCGGCGGAGTGCGGTGCTTGCGACGGCTCATGTGGCCCATGTGCGGTTTGCGCGTCCCGTTGCTCGCTCAGACTCTACAAAACCAACAATGCGCCTGCTGGCAGCGTTTGTGGGTCGCAGGTGAAGGTGAGTGCGACGCCATGCGTTCACTTAGCGGAACTATCGACAAAGTGGCAGCAACTTTTGTTTTTGTTTTTTTTTTTTTCATTCTACTATTTTTTAATTATTTTTAATGCCACAACTTGGCTGAGTGCGCCGCACTTGCTGGCTTTGCTACATATTTTCATTGCTTTGCGTGCTTCATTCTTGAGTCTGCTGTGCGTGGATTTCATGTAGACAAGTGTATGTATGTGGAAGCCGCAGTAGTAGTACAGCGTAGCGGTGGATTGTGTGCGGCAGCATTATTAAAAGAAAATAATCGTTCGATGGCGTTGAAAAGGCCAGACAGTTGGCATTTGGCGGTTTTTAGTTGACGCTTTTGCTGTCATTAAAACGTCAATGGCATGTTTTCAGTGTAAATCCATATGTACACCGGTGAGTGTAGGTGACACGAACATACAGTTGTACTTGTTATTGGACAGTTGAGGCTTTCTTTGATTAGCAATTCGCTGTGCTTGCAAAAAAAGACTGGAATTTTGTTTTTGATTTTTTTTTTGCAATTTTTTCGGAATATGACTAAATGTAAATATGTATGTACAGTCTAGTAAAAAAATCAGTTTTGCTATTAGTTGGCTTTCACAATCTGGCGTTGCATAAATTGATCGAGTTAAACTATATGGCGATAGAAATATATGATTTCGTACTAACTAAACTTCTTAGAAAGTTTTATGATTGCTTGGCTGTGTATTGCTTGAAAACGTGGACAAAATGGACACCAGCAAAGAGAAAATACGGCTTATTTTACAATTTTTCATCGCTAAAGGCGAAAGCGCGAGCCAGGTGGCTGAAAATGTGCATAGTGTTAAGGATAAGGATCCAGATAGTGCAAGAGTCAATCGTGTAACTTCCGGGAATTTTGATGTCAAAGATGCACCACAATCTGGAAGACCAATTGGCGAAAATATCGATAAAATAATGGAAAAAATAAGAAAAAATGAAAGTCTGACCATGATGTAAACTCTATTTCGATTAGCCAGGAGCAAGCCATTGCTCAAAACCCTGTCTGGAGCCATGTTAATAAGGCTCGATATAAAAAGAAGCTCGAAGTATGGAATTATAAATCGAAATTCCAACTGCAAATAGCTGCCGAATTGTAACAAAATCCATCCATTTCCGAAGCAGACGGTTGCTGGTGATAAAAACAGGGTCACTTACCACAACGTAAAGAGAAAACAATGGTGGTACAATTGCGTTGAGTCGGCGAAAACAATGACCAAGCTCAGTGGCTGACTAATTCGTCAGGAAGATTTTACCATTTGGGATTTAATAATTATCCGAAATCATTACGGATTTCCTTAGAAAGGTTTGAACATGTGTTTGGGAATCTGAGTGGGACACATCTACTATGAGCTACGGCCAAACCTTTAATTCGATACTGTATTGTCAACAATACCGTCTGAAGGAGGCAATCGCTCAGAAGCAGCTAGCTTTGAGGAATTGGGTTCCGTCACATATCGATAGAGACACGCCAGAAGCTTAGCTGGAGGTTCCTATACTTCAGCCTTATAGTTCGTCAAGTGATTACTAACTGTTCCTATCTATGTTCAATGATTTTGCTGGCGAAAAATTCGACGCAATAGATTATTTTATTTTATTTACTTATTTTATTGACTTGACTTATTTTATTTGCCAATAGGAACTTTTCTATGAGATTGATACTTGCATGCAGAATGACAAAAATTATCGAAGAAAAATGTGCATATTTGATCTTAATCATACAAAATAAAATCTTCTGAGCATATAATTCTAATTTCCAAACAAATTTCAGTAAAAAAATTAGCATAGTTTTCAACTTTTTTAAAAACTTAACACAGGAAATTACCTATTTAGCTAATTATCTTAAAGGAAACAATAACTTTCTTCTAGAAACTGTACAAAGTCAAGTTTTTGGCTATTTTAGTATTTAACATTAAAAACCCGAGCTGTTCGATACTAAACAAGGTTTCAGACAAGGCGACTCCCTATCGTCCGACTTCTTTAGATCTAAAGATCTGAATAGAGTAGGTACAATCTTCTACAAGAGCGTACAACTGCTGGCGTACGTTTCTGTTTTCTCCAGGTTGGAAGCGTAGCAAATGAGCCTAGAAATGAAAGAGGACAAGACGAAATATCTACTTCGAACTGAGTAGGCAAGTGAGAAGTAAAGTCCTCTCTCGACGTTCAAGACCAAATTCTACTAGTCACTCAACATCCCCGCCCTGCTATGTGGTGCAGAGGCATGGGCGATGACAACATCTGATGTGTCGGCGTTACGAGTTTTCAAGAGAAAAGTTCTACAGAAAGATTTATTGCCCTTTTGCGGGTTGGTATCAACAACTGCCGCAGGCGATGGAACGATGAGCTGTATGAAATATACGTCGACTTTGACATAGTTCAGCGAATTAAGAGACAGCGGCTGGGCATGTCGTTCGAGTGGTCGAAAACACTTCAGCTCTGAAAGTATTCGGCGCAGTACCTGCCGGAGAAGCAGAGGAAGAGGAAGACCTCTACTCCGGAACAACCAGGAGAAGGACCTGGCTACACGTGGAATCTTCTATTGGCGCCAAACAGCGAAAAGGAAGAACGACTAGCGCGCTGTTGTAAACTCGGCTATAACGGCGTAAGCGGTATCTACACCAAATAAAGAAGAAGAAGATTAATTTCATGTAAATCGGTCCATTTGAAGCTGAGAAATCGTGCGTATGGTTTTGCAAACGATAGCCTAGTGCAAAAGGCGTTTAAAGTTTCGCGTAAAGTTTTTCGCAGTCCAAGTCAGAAAGACCGGGTCAGCAGAAAACCTATATCTCCGAAAATAATTAGAATCTTGAAAAATCTTTAGGTAGACATATTCTTGAATAATTAAACTTTGAATATACATATATTTGTTTTATTATTTGTTTCTAAACTAGAATACTCCCTTAATACTTCCTTTGTCGCAGTCACTTATCATTGGTTCAATGTCTTTAAATGAATTATAAAAGATTTTTAGTGCTAAAGTTGATTTTTAAATTTCTTTTGGAATTTCCAAAAGCAATAAAATTTAACTAAATAATTATTAAACTAATATAATTCAAGGAAAACCCCGTTTTTTGCAAGAAACCCTTGAAAGAGATCCACTTGCTTGAATTTTATGATTCTTTACTAAATCTTCTTCGAAAAAGAATATCAATAAAGAAAGAAAATGCCTATTCATCCACGAACTATTCATATTCTAGTCGAATAAGACGAATAATCTCTCAGCTCTGCATAAATTTGTTGAATAGCGTTTATTGGCGCCTGGGGACAGAGGAGAATAACAACTTTTATTACATCAATTTAAATGAAGTGAAAGATTATTTTTCAAATAAAGCCATACGAAAACATGCAGACATAGAAATTTTTGTCACATTTTTTTTCTTTTCAAATACATATAATTATTTATATAACCATATCGTTATATTTGTGTGCGATCAATATTGTTGCTATTTGTGGAGAAATATATATCTACATATATAAATAATTATAGGCAAGTCGCCAAAACCAGATCTTCTTTTCAAAGCTATTCGCGCAGCAACAACAAGATACTAAATCGAACTTTACTACCAATTTTAATGTTTCATGTAGTTGTTATTGTTTTACTAATACAACAACCTTTCTATGCCGTTCTATACTTTGCGGTGGCTGCGTTTCTATTATCTCCAGTTTCAAATTACCGGGCGATGACGGCAACACTTTTTGTCGTTATTTTTTGTTTTTGTATATTATATAGATACATATGTATGTATGTCTGTATATATTTTATATATTGTATAATTTTGCAAATAATGTGGATTATGTTATGGTGTTTTTTTTGTGGCTCGCTTTATTTCGATTCTAGCACGCCATTTCGCTGTTTTGTTAAGCCAAGCAAAAGGTAAATGCAAAAACAAAAACAAAAAACGAAAATATACAAAATATAATAACAATAATGTGAAAAAAAGTTTCGAACAATAGCAATAACAACAGCAGTTAAAATGTTAAGGCCAGCATTTTTGATAGTTTTACACCCATTTACGCATACATACATACATACATACGTACACACGTGTAAATCAAAATCGTAATGCCAAGCGTTAAATTGGCTTAAACTTTTGCGATCAAAACTGTTTCGTGGAAAACGCGCTTTTCGAGGGCAACTGAGAATAAAAACTAAAAAAATAACGGTTTACTTTTAATTTTGATGATTATTGGTGGTTTTTGAGGTTATGTGGAATGTAATTTATTGGAATCGATAAAGTAAAGTTTTTATTGTCATTTAAGAAAAAAATATTTAATTGGATAAAAATGAATTTCGTCATATATGTATGTACTTATGTTATTTTAATAAAATGTTTAATGTTTATGTAATTTTCATATTAGTTTACTTTTTTCAATTTAAAGTTTATACTATTAGTGAAAGAAATATTGGCAATTAAAAGCATAGTTTAAGCTTTTAAAATATTAGAAATAAAATATTTTTGTTGTTTGCTAAATTTTATTTTTTTAACTTGTATTAAAAAATGTACTACTTAAGTATGATCTGCTAAAATATTATTTCATTTGTATTTAATGAAAAATACCAAAAATGGAAAAAAAATTATTTTTGAAGAAAAATGCATAGATTCTGGATGTGTTATAAAAAATTTTTTTTTTTAATATAATTTTTAAATTTACGCAGACATTTTTTTAATAAAATTTATATTGCATAAAAATAAAATATTTATAAAGTTTTATTTTTTTAAATCTTTAAAATTTATTTATTTTTTAATTTTACAAAATTTTTTAATTTAAATATAAAATTTTATAAATAAATATTTTGTTTTTATGAAATATAAAATTAATAAAAAAAAAGCTAAAAATTTTTATTTTCAAAATATTTTCAAATAAAAATGTCGGTGTAAATTTAAAAGAAAGAAGAATTTCAGTAGAAGAAAAGTTAAATCAATCAAAAAAAAAATTGTTTAATTATTATTAAAAATTAAATATTTATAAAATTTCAATTTTATTTGTTTTTATTTTTGATCGCCAATTTTAATATCGTTTTAAAAATATTATTAATTAACTTATTATTAATATTAGGTTGTCAAAAAAGTCTTGCGGTATTTTCGCTAGTTGGCGCTGAAAGCGCGTAGTTCTAGTTTTATTCGTCGCATCGGGTCATGCTATACCTTTTTGGAAAGCTCATTTCACGCGCTAACACGTGTTTGATTGATTGTCGTTTCTTTTAAGTCGTTCGTGAGTTATAGCGTCGCAAACATGGAGCAAAATAAAGAGAAAATACGGCATATTTTACAGTACTACTACGATAAAGGCAAAAATGCATCTCAAGCCGCCAATAAAATTTGTGCAGTTTATGGACCCGATACAGTTTCCATTTCCACCGCACAACGATGGTTTCAACGTTTTCGTTTGGTGTAGAGGTGGTCGAAGATGCGCCACGCTCCGGAAAACCTGTCGTCGAAAATTGCGATAAAATCTCTGAATTGGTCGAAAGAGGCCGGCATAGTAGCAGCCGTAGCATCGGTCAAGAGCTGGGCATGAGTCATCAAAAATTCATTTCAATTTCAATAAAAAAAAAATCAATAAAAATACCGCAAGACTTTTTTGACAACCCATTACTATTTTGAAAATTTATAAATATTTCAATTTTAATTATAATTTAATGTTTTTTTTTTTGATTGCATCTGAAATAAAATTTTTTTATTGAATTTAGAAAAAAAAAATTCTTACATTGTTATTGTTTTTTTTATAATATTTCGAAAATAAAAGTTTTAAAATATTTTTTTAATTTTATATTGCATAAAAATAAAATATTTATTTATAAAACTTTATATTGAAATTATGTAATTTTTTTAAATTTGTTATTTAGAAATTTTTAAAATTTATCTTTTGTGTTTAATTTTTTACACAATTTTTTTAATATTATTAAAAAAAATTAGCTCGTTTTTAATACCATTTTGAATTTTATAAATGTTTAATTTTTAATAAAAATTAAAAAAAAAATTCTTGATTGTTTTTGAAAATTTTAAATGTTTTTATATTTAAAAAAAGCTACCCCATATTGAAATTATAAGCATATTCTTTTAAATATTAGTTTGAAAATTTATAAAGTTTTTTCAAAAAAAAAAGTTTGAATTTTTTGTTTAATTTTGCTTTGAATGTTACCCTTTTTTAAATTATATTTGGAAATAAAATTTTTAAAAATTATGTGTGTTGGTATACTAAAAGTTTTTATTTTTTTTAATAGAAATTAGAAAAATATATTTTTACGTTATATTGAATTTTTTAATATTATTTTGAAATTTTAAAAATAGTTTTTTGAATAATATTTTTAAATTTTTTTAACATTTATTTATTTTGCAATGAAATTTTAATTTTTTGAATTTAATATTGAAATTAAAATTTTAAAAAATTTTATAATAACAATTAAAAAAAAAAAATTTTTTACGTTATACATATTGAAATTTTAATATTATTTTAAAAATTTAAACATTGTTATTTTTTATATTATTAATAATTCTTGACACTTTTTTGTTTGTGCATTGAAATTTCTAAATTTTTTTTTATTTTCATATTATATTTACATATGTATATATATTAAAATTAAAAAAAATTAATTTTTTGTTTAAAAATATTGGGATATTTCTGTTTCATATTTTGAAAATTTAAAAACATTTGTTTATTATAAATTGAAATTTTGAAAAAATACGTATTTTTTTAATATTATTATCAAAACAATTTTTATTATTATTTGGAATATTTTTTATACAATACAATAATACTATTCTGCAAATTGTTAAAAGCTTTGTTAAGTATATTTCATAGTTTTATCATACTGTCATTCCAATAATATGCCAAATGTGTAATAAGTATTATGTTTTGAGTTAAATTTATTATATAATTTATATATAATCTCTCTTTATTGAAAAATAAATTTCTTTATATTTTCTTTAATATTTTTACCTACAAATACTTCTTATGATTTAAAATTAGTTTAAAGAGTCAAAGCCAAAGAATATCACGAATATTTGACAAAAAACCACAAATTGTTTACCTTTTTCGGAAAATTATCAGTTTTTGTTGTTGCAAATAATCCAAGCCCCTTTAAGTATATTTTAGTTTTGTTTTTGCTTCATTCTCCACACTAAAACTGACGCATGCAAATTTTTCTTCATTTTTTAGGGCAACAAAATTTCACTAAGAATCATTATAGAAGAGCTTTCAACGCATTTAATTATTTTCTTTCAAGTTTAACAACTTTTATTTGCACTTTCACAGCAGCAGTACACACACCAATACACAGGCACACAGTTAAACCGTTTTTGCACACTTACTTCGTACACTCGATGTAGAGGAAATTCGATGAGCACTGCGTTTTGTTTTCAGAACTTACTGCGCCAATGCATATAAATATGTATGTATGTATTTGTAAATGTGTGAGATGTAAGCAAAATCGAATGAAAATTTTTAGTTGTTATTAATTGAAGTGTTATGTACACCGTTTTTATCTATTTTTTTATTTGAAATAAATATTTCTGCACAATTTTCACACACACACACGCGCACGTGTTAAGATACGTAGAATTGTTGTTTATGGATTTCACTTTATTGTTATTTGCAACAGTTATAATTTGCGTTTGTTGTTGTAGATTTGTTTATGCTCCAAGTTCAAATGAGTCTTGAGTTCAACCGCTAGACACAACCAACACTGACGACGTACACGAAGAAACTGAACTTTGGCTAACCAAAGACTTAAGATACGAACTCCAATCGGGCGCCAGCCGACGTGCGTTGATGAAAGCAAACGAAGGCGTGGAAGCAGACAAACAGTAAAATTGAAAAGTTAGCACAAGGGGAATGGAAGCAAGTGCTGGAGCACAGGCGCTAGCATGAAGAAGAAGGTGGAAAAGCAGATGAGCAGCAAAAACAGCGCCAGAAGCGAACGTAGCGGCAAAATAACGAGCGCGACAGCCGGTAGTGCAGGTGCAAAGAAAGAAACATGCAGAAAATCACAAGCTCATTTTGTTGGTTTTGCTGTTTTTGTTATTATTCCATTTTTCTATCGTTTGCGAGCGCTATTGGCATGCGTGGTTGTTATTGTTGTGGTTTTTTTCTTGTGGTATTGATGATGTACTATATATTTTACAAGCTTTAGCTACTTTTCCCATGCGCTTTCTTCTACCTCTCTGTATACTCGCTAATACCATCGTGAGTGGTGGCAGCATTGCTTGAGCCGAAGTTTGGCCAATTCGCATTTTCGCTAATCGCCGAAAATGGCTAGCGTAAGCAATAAGCCACTAAGAACGCACAGAGAAGGTCGCGAAGCAAAATTTAGGCAAAAATAAATTTAAAAAAATTTCAACTCAAATTCTTTAAATTGTATTTGCTTACTGCGAGGCGAATATGTTACTTTGTGGAAATATTGTTAGACACTGTCGCTCGAAATCGCTGTGACTATTCATTTTCACGCTTTTCATCATTCGCTTTGATTTGTGTGTTACCTTTACTCACTCTTTTATTTTTACTCAAAGCGAGAAAGCAGAAATTTCGAGCAAAAAAGTAAAAAACAAGAAACTAGAATGCATGGAGAGCAGCTCACTTACTCAGTTCAGAATTTGAGTGAGGTGAGCAATAAAACTTAAATTACTAAAGCACAGAAATGGCATGGAATGGCAGAATGGCAAAGAGCTATACGAGTATAATTAATACATTTAGGCAGAATCACTCGAAACTTTTTATAAAATAAAACTATGAAAGTAGTGAGGCAAAGAACCATAACGGAGAGAGCATTTGAGTGAGTGAAAAAGATGCAAAATTATGTATTTGCTAAATTCTCTTGAGAGTAAGAGTTCTTCTCAGAAGTAATCGAAAAGTGTAGCGAACAAAATAACTGTGAAATTTGAAATTAAAACGTAATAATATTAAAACTTATTTTGAAATAATAAAATAAAGCCTCTAAGGAAGGACGACATTTTTTAAAAATTTATTATTTTAAAAATTTATTATTTTAAAAATAATCTTACAAAATATGTTGAGATGAGTGTCAGAATACATACAGGGTTTTACAATATGAGTGATATGACTTCTTCCCCCCTGGGGACTTGGGTATAAAATAGTAATGAAGAAAGTCGGTACTCGAGCAGCAAAGCTACCTGCCTGAACCGCTGCCAAAATGGATCACATCGTAAACGCACTCTTCCCCACACACGAAAAAAGGCTAGTGATGCAGAACATACTCTAAGATTTCCGCAAATCCCTGAATCTACCCTCGAAGAGCTGTAACTATCCACCAACAAGCTCAAGGCCAACAAATCACCCGGCCCGGGCGGGATCCCAGCAGAAATCCTGAAAATAGCCGCTGCAGAGCGACTAACAGTACTATTGAATATAAACTACGTCTGCCTAGAAGCCGAAATATTCTCTGAACCCTGGGAAAAAGCAACGGATGGTGCTAATCAGTAAGGGAAAATAATATCCCAACTTGCCATCAGCATACCGTTCACTATATGTGACCTGGTCTACGAAAAGGGAGCTAACGTGCGAAAACTTTTTGGATTCTATCACGTGAAAAAGCATCTCATCTTCCATCCGAATCAACTAAAAAGTGAAAATTGATTTTTTGACACCTATTATATGGAGCTGTGATCTGGCCAGATGTGCTTAAAAAGAAAAACCGGCGTAAGGTCGTGGCCAGAGTGCACCGCACTGCAACCCTCGGAGTAGCATTAGTCTACCGAACAGTGTCAGGCGAAGCAATATTATTTATAAGCTATAAACGGTTCCTTAGAGAAGGGTTTTTAGTGACCTGCAAGTAACAGATACCGTTGCCGTTGACGGTAGCACTGATGATGCGGAAGGTATTTTCCACCCCACACCCGCAAAAAAAAGCTAGAGGAGAGTCTGGTTTATTGCTAAAGACCTATGACTTGAAATAACCTCACAAGAAGTAGTCTAATGGCGTTAAATCACAATTTATCATCAATCTATACCGCTCTTCTTTGACAGTAAAGGTGTCGCACCAGAGTCAGCAGTTTTGTTTATTTACCACACCAATTAGATGAAAGTGCGCCTCATCCGAAAAGATGACTCTTTTAAATGGGCAAAATCACGAAGTTTACGGTGGTCCAATGGCTTCAGTGAGTGGGAATAATTTTATATAGAGCCCATATTCTTTCTCGAAATTTGTCAGGTTGTGGTTTGAGACAGTTGCTATTCTTGAGAACGAATTAAAATCTACAAATTGAGGTCTTCAACAACACAGGCCTGAACGGCAGCAATATTTTCAATACTGGTATTAATTGTATAAGGAAAGTGGTCCCGGAAATCAGTATTGATTATTAAGCAATATTACTAATCGAGTTTGCAAAAGTTTGATATTAAAGAACCAAAGTCTTTATCTTGATTGATTGATCAGTTTGAATGACAGCTGTATGCTATATTGATCCGATATGAACAATATATACGAGGATTGTAGCGTAGGACAGTAATCTATGGCAAATTTCATGAAGATATCTAGTCAAATAAAATGTTTCACATATAAAAGTCTCTTAACCTCCCTCCACTGACCTTTCCTTGAGTATAGCCCTGCTTTTACTGTAATCTTCGCCATCTACACCTAACTCTAGAATAAAATTTGGGAGTAGAAATGGCCGAATGTTGGCTTAAGAGCGACTCAAATTCCCAACCAACAAAACAATTCCAGAAAAATTAATCTCTGCTCTCATAATTACATCATAATGGGCATATATAAACCCATTACATATTTCCTTTCCATAATTTTGTTATTATTTATTTGTTTAACCCAAATATACTTTTGCAGTTTAGAGGTCACTCAACTTTTGCGCCCAAAAGACGAAAGCTACTGTTTGGTTGACAAGCAATCAACTCGTCAAATATTTAATTTCATAGCATATAATAAAATTTACTTGATTAAAGCAATTATCTGAATTGATTTTGCTGAAAATTTTTGCAATAAAAAAGCGAATTGAAAGCCAAAAATGGACTGAGAATAGAATACAATGGAAATGGAAGGAAGTCAATAGCTCGTCATAATAACTGAGCTGATCTGATGAAAAGCAATTTCCTGTTTTTTTTACAAATTATTATATAATATAAATAAATAATAAATATCTGAGTGAGAATATAAGCAAAAGAATAATTTGTTTTAGGAAGCAGCGACAAAAATCTGGAATTTAACTTAGTCATAACAAGGTTGAAAAATTATTAGTAAGTTGATGGAATCCATTCTGCGAGAGCTACAGTCGCCACATCAATAGACGATTGTTTTGACAGTCATAAAGCATTTATTCCGAACAGCCGAAGCTGAACAAAACTCTTTTCTTTTATTCACGGCCTCACTTTCAAGATGTTAGTGTTTTAACACCCAGCGGCATCTACATGCGAGGTCTCAGTTAAATGATTTTATCGTTTGGCAAAACACAAAAGAGTTTCGCTAGATGTCGCACCGGAGAATAATCAATGACACAAAATATATATTAAGGTGTGTGCCTTCACTACACAAATTGCTGAATTTATATGTAAACAGTGGTTGGCAACGCTTAACGCCAAGCAGAGAACGTATATCAGAGAACGTATATTCAAAGAACGTTTATCCAGAGAACGTTTATCCAGAGAACGTTCATCCAGAGAACGTATAGATAGAGAAGGCAGAGAACGTAAATCTATGATCTGTCATAGAGATATCATGATATACGTTTTGGAAATTTTGAATTGGCACAAAAAAACAATTATTTTGTAAATAAATTCTAAATTTAACTACAAATTTTAAATTATGGTTTATGGGCACTTACCCATTTTGTAAAAGAATCCGCTCCAATCATGTTTCAAAACACTTTTTTCACACAATTTAATTTCACTTTTTGCACTTCACTTTATCACACTTTTCACTTCACATCAACCAAATAGCACTTTCTGAAAAGAAAATAAAAATATAAATTATTAACTAATTTTTAATATTATAATTTTTTATATAAGCTATGTAAATACATATTTTATTTTATTTTATATAATATCGGGTGATTTTTTAAGAGCTTGATAACTTTTTTTAAAAAAAAACGCATAAAATTTGCAAAATCTCATCGGTTCTTTATTTGAAACGTTAGATTGGTTCATGACATTTACTTTTTGAAGATAATTTCATTTAAATGTTGACCGCGGCTGCGTCTTAGGTAGTCCATTAGGAAAGTCCAATTTTGGGCAACTTTTTACGAGCATTTCGGCCAAAAAAGCAATTTCTTTTTGTCTTCCAAAGCTGGAATAGTTGCTGGCTTATTTCTGTAGACTTTAGACTTGACGTAGCCCCACAAAAAAAGTTAAAGGCGTTAAATCGCATGATCTTGGTTTTACGGGTCCATTTCTTTACGGGTCCATTTCTTGAGATGAATTGTTCTCCGAAGTTTTCCCTCAAAATGGCCATAGAATCGCGAGCTGTGTGGCATGTAGCGCCATCTTGTTGAAACAACATAAGTCAACATTTAAATGAAATTATCTTCAAAAAGTAAATGTCATGAACCAATCTAACGTTTCAAATAAAGAACCGATGAGATTTTGCAAATTTTATGCGTTTTTTTTTTTAAAAAAAATCAATTTAAAAAATCACACGATATATGTATATAAGCATAGACCACATACTCCCTGATTTTACATTAAACCCTACATAAATTATTTAAGAGAAGTTTGTTCTTTCGCAACCAAAAAAACATTAATCTCTGCTGCGGCTTTAAGCCGAAAAGGAATATATACCGCCTTTAGATAATTTCTGACTTATGAAGCACTGTTTTGCCGACAAGCAAGAATATAATATCAGGAAGCCTGACTATATAGAGGTCACCGAGGCACTAGATCATGTCCGAGCGAGGCGCTTAATATGTTCTTGCATTAACTGCCCATAAACGCCTTACTCAGAGAGGAACAGTAAGTTCTGCTATCGGAATAACGGAATTAGGAGGTTGGAACTAGAAAGCTTATGAACATGACGCCAACATAAACCAGCTAAACATAAGTAAATCAGACTATATCCCCTCAATATTAGCTTTCAATAGTCTTTGGGATAAAATTACCCTCTAGACGTGAATGGAGAAGATATTTAGTAGGAAAGGAGGATTTTATCTCTATCTATACCGACGTGTTCAAAATGCACTGCGGAGCAGGGGCGGGAAAATTCTACGTCTAGTAAACCTAGCCGGCATCTTTCAAGCAGAAGTACTAGACATAGAGTACGCCGATGGGTTTTAGGTGACAAGAACATTTTCGCCAACGAAAAGGCACACGATTTGGCACAACTAGGAGACGAATTCGAGGCGGAGTTAATGCCTGCACACTATCAAAATAGAGCTTTATACGCATTTTGAGCAAATAGCTCAGAACAGATGGATAATAAGAACAAGCTGCAAGATAACGAATCAGAAAAGGTCCAAGTATGACAGGGCTAGACCAAGCACTCTTTAAATAGGTACAGATATAGCAGACTTACAGATACTAAATGTTATAATTGAGGGCTGGCCTTTTGGAGAGTATGCGCTCCTTATGGTTCTGTCTTATAACAATATTTGCCGCCACTGCAAGCTGGAAGGGAACACAGAAACTATTCGCTAGTTTCTCTGTGAATGCCCAGCACAAACCAGGCATGGAATGCTTGGATCCTATCAGGCATCAAACCTTGAATAGCTGTCCACAATAAGAATAGCGGACATACATAAGTAGTTTCATCGAAAGCACAAAGTGGTTTGAGCGCAAAGATGAAATGAGAAAGCAAGTTTATGGAAGAAGTCCTCTTACCTACCCTACCAAGACTACCGTCTAATTTGCAAAAGTTTCGAAATATAGTCTGAAAGAGATCATTAACAATTGTTATATGTAGTTGTTTCATTGTTTTTCTCTTCATGGCGACATATTAACCGAAAATCATTTGTCACAGTTATTTTTTAATCAATTCAATACAAATATTGCTATTTTTCTTTGTTTTTTTATTAACTTGACGGACAAACTGTTAGGAATATGAAATTGTACAATCTTAAATTAACGAGAAGAGCCTTTACAAGGTGAAACCAACAACAAGAGAGAAAAATATTTTAGAGAAACTTGAAATGTCATTCATAAATCATACAATACGAAATCACTGCGAAGTGTTGTTACAACGAATGCAAATACAAAAAGCGAATACATAAAACATAAATATGAGTTTGAGAGGCGCTGAGCCACAAGAATGACGGCGGCGTCTCGGTGCGTAGACTGTCGGCTGTCCGCTTGACGCTGTTGCTGCAAGGACCGCGTCTGCAAGGTACAAGCCATGCGTTGAATGAATGCGCGGCAAGTTTGGCGGGCGCGCGTTGCAAGGTCTTGTGCACACACAAATCGATTCGCGAACAAATTAAAACATTTCAAGATTTATACGCGAACTGTCAAAAAATGTTAAAGTTCGTTGCGGAATTTGAATTTACATATGTACATATATTTTTTTCGGGGCCGCCACCGCCATCACATCGTCGACAATAACAACAATAATACTTCCTGTGCTTCCACATTCTCTGTTCATATTTTTGCGGTGCGTTCCTTCGGGTTGCTTACCTTGCGGCGGTTCTGGTCACCCTCCATTTTACTACGCCAACTTTTTATTATACATTTTTATTTTTGTAGAGGAGTGTGGTTTAAGTGCGTGAGTGCGTGCGTGTGCCGCCCTCCTCACTGTCTCTTCTGCGAGGAATTAAACGATAATGATGACTTGTTGGTTCGTTTGTAACGCGGAGGGGGCGTTTTATGCGTGAATTGCACTACACTGAGAGAATAACTTTAAAGGTGGAAAGGTTTTCAAATTCGGCTGAGTTCGTTTCAGAAGGACGCAGCAATATTTGTAAGAATGGCATGGACCTATGTATGTATGTATACTAGGTGCAACCACTTCTACATATACCGATACCCAGATGAAGGTGAGAAATGGGAAATGTAACCTACATTAAAAATACTGAATTCGAACATATTAATTGAAATCAGACGTTTTTTTTACCAAATTCTAAGTCCAAATCGATTATTTCTACGAGGACGGTCGGATAAATATTTATTCTAGAATATGACGAATGCATGCCCGACGATTGTAATTTAAGTGTGCTCTGCCCAATTCACCAAAAGACACAATAAGCCTTCTCAACATATTAGTCGAAATCATACCTTCCTTGGCCAAATTCTAAGTACGAATAAAATTTAACCCATTTAGACCTACCGTCTCATATACGATACACCAGAAGTATTAAATTACACCGGTCAACAAAAAAATATTTTTTTTTTTGGGGTTTCTGTTCTCATGCTTTGATTCTGATTCTAGACATTGAAAAACACTTAAATATTAATCTTTAGTTCTTTAAGTTTGCTGATCTACATCGATAAGTATATTTGGGGTTTAATACGAGAGAGCTCATATGAGCATAAAAGAAATACAAAAAATATGCACTTTTAGACAGTAATTTCTTGTTATTTTACATTTATATATTATTGTTTATCACACATCTTGAATAAAAACAACTCTTGTATCTAAAAAAAAGTTTTCTAATTATAATCTATAGTGAAATTGTAGAAAAAATATAAAAATCAGTCATTTCTGCTTAAAAATCGAAAAAATGCTCTAATTTCTACGAAAGCAAACTTTAACCGGAAAAAAAAATTTTTTCCTTATTTTTGTCATAGGAGAAACTAAAATTTAACATGTAGATGTCAGACCCAAAACTCGTGTTGACCTGTGTTATTTTGAAGTACCCTTGATAAGAAATTGTTTTTTGTTGTATTATTGCATATACATATATATGAGCCTACTGTATCACATACGATACCTCCTTTTCTACCTAACCTGTGTAATTCGACCAATTTGAATTCTCTAAGCAGTCGATGTAGATCCCACATGGTCATCCCAAAGAATGGTGTTCATTCTCACTCTTCAGAATCTTCGATCACAGTTTCGACTGAGTCTTGGTCTCTGATATGCACCAGTAGATGCACGTTTCATTAAAATTCACACAATGTAGACATCAAAAGAAAGCGTTTAACACCATCAACGACTGCTGTGAAGTGATCTCCCGGTTGAATTGGTTATCCCCAACGCCCTGATAGCTCTTATGTATATGCCCAATATTTCATGCAGAATATGAAATACGCGATCTTCTGAGATGCCTATGGTCTCCACTATCTCACACACCTCGATTGGATGTCTGCCAATTGAGATCGCGGCTCTTTGCTAGGTAACCCTCTGAGATAGTTGGTTTCGGGTCGAATCGTATAGAATTTCCAAGCACTCTTTGATTCCAACGAAATTATTGTCTGATATTGCTCTTCTTCCATTTTTTTTAAGTCCGTGGACACGGCCGTTTTGACTCACCGTCAAAGTAAGACTACGAGTATATTCTAGCATAAGGTTAGCAGTTTGGGACGCTAACATCGGTGATGATGTGTCAACTTCAGATGTATTCGAAGGTTTGGTTACTGAGATGTGGTTCGAGTCTAGACATTTTTTAGGATTTTTAAGAATTTTACATATTTTAAATTCAATACACATTTTCTCTCAGTGCTCGAAGCAGACAACGCAGCATTTATGAAGTTACTCAGAAGTTAAGTGAGTTCGCGACACGATAGAATTGCCAAATGTGTGAACGCTAAAAGTGGATGTGCAAAACGTGATTGGGTATACGAAATCGAAAAGCAACTTCCGGCGTTAATTTGAACTTTGCTTTGCGAGAGAAAAACACACTTTAGCCAAAAAACTTACGATCTTGAGAACTTGCGTATTTTTCCAGGCGAATGCGCACACACTTTGCTAAACTTTTTCGAACTTCTCTATCACTGGGTGGCAAAAAATGGCGCGGGTAAGAGGGAGGCCCGCGAAATTTGGAAAGCAGTATGACACTGCAGTCAAAGGTCATGACGTGCCGCGGAAGGGCATAACGAGCGGCGGCTGCTACTGTGCTTAGGCGCATATTTTGCATAAAATAATGAAATAATAATTTCATTTCGGCAAGCAGCTGAAAAAGCTAACTAAGTTAAGCAGACAAATCGGCAAGTGTATAATTTCGTCAGTGGAAGTCCCAAAGGCGATTTAGCTTTGCCGGCTCATTTATTGCTGCTCATTAAATTGCAATTGCTTAAGACAACAAAGCCAAATATCAAAGTTTCATTGGAAAAATTTTTTACGATTTGTTGTAGGTATAGGTTTGTTCCTATTGTAGAATGTATAGTTGATATATTCGTAATACGAAATGTAAAAATGAAAGATTTTTCATATTTTACATACAAAACTTTGAAGGGAACACTTCTTCAGCGTGGTAGTGAAAGCATAACACCGGGAAATGGTGAACCCGATTCCCCAATCGATGACGATGGAGCAGTCGTTCCATTGCTCGACTATGAAGAGGGAATTATTGCCGGCCGAGCTATTCAAACACGACGGCGAAGAACTCATAAGGAGCATGCATCAGCTTCTTTGTAGAACATGGTCGGACGAAAGCATGCCCGAGGATTGGAATTTAGGCGTGCTCTGCCCAATCCATAGAAAGGGAGACCCCACATTCTGCGCCAACTATCGTGAGATAAGCGCCCTCAACATCACATCACATATAAGGTTTACCGAGCGTATTGGGTGAAAGATTAAAGTCCACCGCCAACAAACTGATTGGACCTTATCAGTGTGGCTTTAGGCCTGGAAAGTCAACAACTGACTAGATATTCACCATGCGCCAAACCTTAGAAAAGGCTCGTGAAAAGAGAATCGATGTCTGAATTTGGTATCCACGCAAAATTAATACGGCTGTGTATGCTGACGTTGAGCAATACCAAAAGCTCCGTCAGGATCGGGAAGGACCTCTCCGAGCCGTTCGATTCCTAAAAAGGTTTCAGACAAGGTGCCTCCATATCGTACGACTTCTTCAACCTGCTGCTGGAGAAAATAATTCGAACTGCAGAGCTTATTCGAGCAGATACAATATTCTATAAGAGGGTACAGCAGCTGTCGTACGCCGATGATATTGATATCATTGACCTCAACAACCGTTAGTTTAGCTTTCTCCAGAATGG
Source organism: Bactrocera neohumeralis (assembly GCF_024586455.1). Classification (NCBI taxonomy): domain Eukaryota; kingdom Metazoa; phylum Arthropoda; class Insecta; order Diptera; family Tephritidae; genus Bactrocera; species Bactrocera neohumeralis. The sequence goes on from NC_065922.1 coordinate 28,220,929, forward strand.
ATAAAGAAGCGGAGCAAATGTGTCTGGTAGTGAACGAGGGCAAGACGAAATATCTCCCGTTATCAAACAAACAGTCGTCGCATTCGCGACTTGGCTCCCACGTCCCTGTTGACAGTTATAACTTCGAAGTCGTAGATAATTTCGTCCATCTTGGAACCAGCACTAACACCAATAACAACGATAGCCTCGAAATCAGAATAACTCTTGCCAGCAGGTGCTACTTCGGACTGAGTAGACAAGTGAGAAGTGTAGTTTTCTCTGGACGAACAAAGACCAAACTCTACAAGTCAGTCATTACCCTCTCCTGTTATATGGTGCAAAGGCATGAACGCTGACTATAGCTTGATGACTCAACTCCGTTGGAAAGACGATGTGGTTAAGGAACTGGCTACACTTGGAATCTTCAATTGGCGGCAAACAGCGAAAAGAAAGAACGACTACGTCAATATGGAAGAAGAAGACAAGAAATTGAAGGATTGGTGCTTCAAGGTATCGAACTGGGTTGAGAAGAGAAAAAATGAAAAGTATTGTTGTGGATATGATGGATCACAACACACAGCACTTCAACTGTCATTCAGGTATTTCGCAAAAGTAAATAAGACTTCAGTTAATTTCACACGAAAGCGTACGAACGTATCAATTCAGTTCATTAGTACGGTATATACGAGCATTTGCCTTTTTCTATACGCCTCGGCAACAATTTTGGCGTGTGAAATTTTCGCAAAACTTGAATGGGCGGGTCAATGTTGCCTGTGAACACTACTTAAATGAAACGAAGAACAATTCAGTTCCTTATCTGAAATCAGTTACCCAAAGGCGTGACTAAGTACGTAGGTGTACACATTTATGTATGTATGTTTGTGTGTGTGTGAGTTGAAACCTATGTTGTTGTGGGCGTAAATGTGCCGGTCAACCCACTTGACTTCTGCAACCTGCCATGCGGTCATGTCCGTTTGGAGGCTGTCCAAAGTGCCTGGGAACAACTTCCTGCTTCGGCAAGCGTACACTGGTGAAGTGAAGGATACCTATTTGGGGCATATGCCACAGTAAGCATGAATATGGTATTTTTTGTTCATTCTGTTTGTTTACCTAACTGCTGCAGCGATTTGTAAATTTTTTAAGAATATCTTAACCTTCGACAATAAAGACAATTCGAAGGAGAGTTTAGCGATATTTAACCAGAACCTTTAACAGTGTTCAAATTTGGTACCAGTTTTTCGTTGAGAAGGAGAAAGTCCGTGATCTCACGTAACAACCACATTGAAGGCATCATCGTAATATTTTTTGTCAGCGAAAAAGAAATATTTGGCTTTTTAGATAAAGAGGCCATCGTTTCCAGTAAAAATCATGTGATTCCGAGCGATTTTAGATAGCAATTTAAAAAACTAAGACAATCACCAAACTAGCGGATAGTAGGTACTTTCTGTGACTTAAGCCTGATCACAATTTAACACAAAAAAATCTCTATCGGCAAGCTTTATTCACAAGTCAACCGTGGAATCAACGTTCATAAGCCCGTATTGAAGTTCATCTCAGCAAACAATGTAGTCACGTCTTGGCCATCATCACCCTTGGCAGTCTTTCGAAGTTGTTTATTTTTATTTATTTATTTTTTTTTTTATTTTTATTGTCCAGTATTGTTTAGGATTTCGTCATCGAAAGACTTGCGCTTGAACAAAGCTTACAAATCGTTCAACTTTATTACGAAAATTCACGATCTGTAAAGAACGCTTTCGCTCAACTATGGTCAACATAATCGGCCTACTGAGTGTACTATTCGCAACTCCATCTTGAGGCCTAGTGTTCCTTATTACATAATATCCGATCGAATAGGCCACGCCCTACGCGCAGTGAAAAAAATATAGCAGCCTTAGTATACAAGAAGATCGTAGAGAGTCGATTCGGACTGAGATCTTAATTGGCTTGTGCAAGAACTGAAGCCGCTCGACTTTCCCAATCCCAAAGATCCGACGTTTTCGACACAAAGCACAATTGTCGCATTTGGGACGAAGAACAACCTGAAGAGATTCAAGAGCTGCCATTTCATCCAAAAAAACACAACGGTTTGGAGTGGGTTGTCAGCCAGTGGTATTATCTGCATTTCGAAATGCTCGAATGAGTCGTCGAAAATTGGACTCATCGAATGGACCATCTGAGACTAGCCGTGGCCAACATTTGAAAGAGATAATCTTCAAAAAATAAATACCAAAGAATGTTCGTTCGAATAATAATAAACATTCATAATTTTGATGCTGAAAATGCAGCACACTCTGAATGGTAAATTATTGGCAAAATAATGAAAATTATATGTAAGCATTTTTTGGCTTGCCCAGTGGCTAGACATTGCACAAAAACTCATTTGGAATAATTCAAATAAGGCTCTGTGTGGGTGCGACACGAGTTAACGCAAAAAACTTTATTAACCTCGTTTCCACTTGCGAATCGCTGCCAAATAGCAAAGAAATCAATAAATTTTTGAAGCGCATGGTCGCACAGTCGTGATTGAGTCTTGAAGGGCCGATTTAGAAGGTGGACAAGCCAGAATTGGCGACAAAAAAAGTTTTGCTAAATTTTTGGTGGGATTGGCACGGAACTATGAGCTCCTTCCCTTTTGATCACAGTCTTAATTCGGGCCGACAGTGACTCGATGGAAGCTCTGCGACTCGATTTTGGAGTTTCTTATAAATCCACCTTTTAGTCTGGACTCGATACCGAGTAATTACTACCTGTTCCTGTCTATGGTGAATGATTTTTCTGGTGAAAAATGTACCTCAAGAGAAACTTTTGACAATGTAATGGCACAGTTTTCTTGTTTATATGGACGAAGGTTTCTGTGAGAGATAATTTTTCATAATTTTTATAACATTTCAATATTGAAGTAAAGGTTCGTTTCTAATTTTATTATAAAAACAAATAAGAAGCAAATTTTTATAGGAAATTATCGATAGAACCAATTACACAACATAATAACATATCTTCACATAAATATCTTTTGATAATAAGTAATATTTAAAGCTCGGAAGAGTGTAGGCTATACATTTTCGAAGATCATTGATTAGAACACACAGAAGGAAGGCTTAGTTGACAAAGTTAAGAAAAGAAGGCAAGAACCAATTCTCTTTAATAATAGCAGCGTTCGAAAGAGCTTTTCAATTGCTGGCCATGTATATGCATATAAGTGTATATAGGGAGACCCAGGTTTAAATATAAAAAATGTAAGCTGAAAAACTCAGGCTGCTCAAAAGTGTGACATTCAATTCTTCCCTCAAATTGTCATTGCTAACGTCAACAGTTTATCTACTACCAAAAAGAAATAAAGTTAACAAATTGAACTACAAAGCAACATACATACGGCAAAACATACATATATGTATGTATAGTAGATGTTAATCACCCTGAATACAACAACAATGTGAAAAGTGTGAATTGAAGGCATTCAATAAGTTTGCTCTGCCTTTTCGAGCTCCAGCCAGAGGTATCGATATGTGCTTATGCGCTTACTTAACTAAGTTCTCGAGTATCTACAAGAAGATGTGTATGCAGAGCTGAGTAGTTGCCGCTTTGCCCGACATTCAGTGCATTAATTTTCAGCCACAATAAATGAGGCTACATTGCTCTACAGCGCTGCCTATTCACCGTTTATGAGCTGCCTTCCTTCAGAGTCGCATTCACCATTGCCATCATCATAGACGTTTACTGATATTATGATGCTGATGGATTTGCCTCAATGACTGCTCCCATATTTTTACTACCGCAACTCTTACTCGTTCATTGCTCGCCTCGTCTCATTCACTGCATTTTGCGAAGATTTTAATCGTCGTTCCAACCATAGCTTATGCTCGTAACTCTTGTGTTGCTGTTGTTGCTTCATTTGTGTTGTTTAATCTTCTTCGTTTTCTTCATCATCGTCGTCTTTTGCTCTGCTTAATGGTACGTCTGTTGCTACCTCTGTTGATGTTAGCTTTAATGTTGTTGCCTTTGTTGTTGTTGTCTGTGGTGATCAACGATTTTCTGCACTTTAAAAAATGAGCTCGCATTAGTCTTTTTCGAAATTTCGTATTTGCATTGCTTTTCATGAATGAATATTGTCTGTTTCCTTGTTGTTGTTGTTATTATTGGCGATTTGATTCATTGACTGCAGTTCTTTGGTGATTTAAGATTTCTTGAAGTTAAATGAATGTAGCGAAGTCTTTCTGCTTTCGAATGGCAATATTGACTAGTAGCAAAATAAAATAATTTTGGATGATTTTGGGTTTCTAAAAAATATTTTTCAAACAAGTGTATGTAAATGGATTGACTTTAAATTTCGAGAATGTACTCTTCAATTACTAATATATGGAGTTAATTTAGCCCTTAGATCTCTGAATACCTTTGATTCTTCTCATATTGCTACTAGTTACAAGAGATTCCTCTGATAAGATCAGCTCATGAGAGCAGATTTTTGCATCGAGACTTTTGTGGAATTTTTTTGAAGCTAAAAGTTGTCGGAAAGATTCTAGCATACACTTAGCTATTTAAGATAATATATAAGTATCTAAGTAAAGTTTTTAATTTTTATTATTTAATTACAAACTATGAAATGGGAACCTTCATTGATTATCCAAAACTAGCAAATTTAAGAAAAAAATGCTGGAGATAATGAAAAATACATTTCCTACAAATTTTTATTGTAGAATTGGCATTGACGAACGTTCTTTTTAATTTGAGAAAGCATTAGTTTAGGTGAACTTTTTTAATGGGTTATATATACTGCTTATAGGAAAATTCCCCGGAACTGAAATTTTTCAGAGAAAAATTTGGAACACTCAAGAGTTTTAGTATTTGCACGAATTGAACACCCAATTACCTGTCACTCAGAAAAAAGTGGTCAGAATATGAAGTATCCAAGCGCAAAATAAACTTCTTTACTAAAGATAGAAATTTTGAAAAAATAGTAAGTGGTACAAAAAAAAACTTTCGCTTGATGTAACTTTGAACTTCACTTCTTTGATCTTGACTTCTTTGATCACGGATGGTAACTTAATGGGATTGTATGATGGGTTAGGTTGGATCTATTCTGTTATAAAAGTCAATAAGGATTTCACTCGGATAATGCGAACGCCGATCCATTTCGATACCTAAATATCAGTACTTATCGTAAAGACCCTCATAAGTCGACATAGCGCGTTGAATTTGAAATTTACAGATATGACTGCTGAGATGTTTGAAACTCAGTCTTGCAAAAGCAAAGGAGAAAGTATCTGGATCTTTCCACCTCCATACAACTTTGATAATTTGCGTCCGACAAGATTTTTAGCCTTATCGCATGTATGCCTATTGGAGTATGTCCAGGTAAAACTTTTCAGGCTGCGGCTAGATGAATCTTGCTAAGATCAAGTAGTTTAGTGAATCTCGTGTGTTTTACTTTGGGCTAAAAGAATCTGGCAGTCGCACAATAGGTAATTGGTGACCACCGCTTGCTAAGCTCAAGCGAAGTTCAACGCTAGATAAGCACAACGGAGACTTAGCTCGTAACCAATCTCATGAACTCGGGACAAGAGTGGTCTCACTTGGCTGATGGGGTATATTCGTAACTGTGTGCTTTAGAGAATAGAAATCTTTGTAAAGTCCTCTTTAGACGAATTGATATCGATTCTAGGAAATTATTGGTAAAAATAAACAATTGCCTTGCAAATCTTCTTTTATCTCATATCCATAAGGGAAAAACAGGACAACTCGAACTAAATGGCGTGAGAGTTGAAGTTTTTGTTTTATTCAGCTTATGGCTTTGAAAAGCACACACCACCTCTTCGTCGATTTCAAAGCTGCTTTTGACAGCACGAGAAGGAGTTGCCTTTATCTTTCTATGTACGAGTTTGGTATCCCCGCAAAAGTAATATGGCTGTGGAAAATGACAATGACCAACACCAAAAGCTCCGTCAGGATCTGGAAGGACCTCCCCAAGCCGTTCGATACTAAAAAGGGTTTCAGATAAGGCGACTCCTTATCGTGCGACTTCTGCCTGTTGACAGTCATAACTTCGAAATCGTAGATAACTTCGTCTATCTTGGAAACAGCAACGAAATCCAACGCAGCATACCTTTTGCCAACAGATGCTAAACTACGAAGCTTCTGCGGAAGATTTATGGTCCTTTGAACTTTGGCAACAGCGAGTACAACAGTCGATGGAACGTTGGGATGTACGAGATATACGACGACATTGACATAGTTCAGCGAATTAAAAGACAGCGGCTATGCTGGCTAGGTCATGTCGTACGTATGGACGAAAACACTCCAGCTCTGAAAGTATTCGGCGCAGTAGCCGCCGGGGGAAGCAGAGGAAGAGGAAGACCTCCACTTCGTTGGAAACACCAGGTGGAGAAGAACCTGGCCACACATGGCATCTCCAATTGGCGCCAAACAGCGAAAAATAAGAACGACTGGCGCGCTTTTGTAAACTCCACGTAAGCGGTGTTTATGACAATAAAGAAGAAGAAGAAATATAAATAGTTACGAAAGACTTTTTAGTGATAATATGAGTTGTGAGGCAAGCTTTATCAAATTAACCGTAAAGGTTTTAAATGCCTGAAAAAATATTTATTTTTTTGAAGCTCACCATAAGCAGCTTCTAATATCCGATCATCATCAATAGTAAGGAAATATCATATTTGAATTAGGCCTTTTTGGTTGGCAAATCAAATACCACAAAAGAGTTCGCACTGTAATGTAGAAAACATGCGTTTGAAGTGCATAAACAACGACAACAACAAAGAATCACATTTAAAAAATACTAAAAAAGCGAGCCAAACAGCCAAACACATGTCAAAATATTTAGGATTTCAATTTCCGGTGCTGCCACTCGAATCTTTTCGCGCGCATTCGCACAAATCTGCGTAAATCTGAATGCATTAGCGGAGTCAAAGGGAATTAAATTATATTTCCATTTTGCATTTCGACTTAATTAACGAAAAGAACACGAGCATTTATTTTTTTAATAAACAAAGTGAGCAAACGGCGGGACGAAGGGGCATACAAGATTAATGCTGCTTTGACTAAAGTAGAGTAAACATGCAAAGGAAGGAAAGGATGGCGACGTGGAGAGCAAATGCAAGAAGCGCTTTTGAATGAGAAATGGAAGCAAAGAGAAAGAAAACAAGACACAAGCACATTAATTAAAAAACAAAGGACGTATTGGTTAGAAGAAATAAAAACGAAGTGAATTCGAAATGAAAATGAAATGAAACGCACAGACTTAGGTGAAGGCTAAAGCAAGGAGGAAGCAGTCATCGCTGCGTAGGCATCAGCTCCAGGTACGCAGGGGCAGGTACGTATAATAAGAGGTTCCGGTCAAGACGAATTGCAATGAGAGGATCTCGCTTTTGATAGGCCAACGGCAGGTTGAAGGCTGAATCTTTCGCAACAACAAAAATACAAAAACATGCTGCAAGTGCATAAAGTGAAGATGTATGGCAACAACAGCAGCAACACAAAGCATTTTAGGCAAGCAAACGCAATGCACAAAACACAACTGACAACCGGCCGAAAATGTACAGACAGACAAACAGCGATACAAAGAAACCAAAAAAAAAAAATTAAGAAAGCATTGCAATGCGGCAACAAAGCGTCTAAAAGCATGAATGAGTAGTGGAAATGTGAATGTGGCAGTAACAAGTATAAACGCATTTAACGCTCGTTGAGAAGAGGCTGCATGCATATTCATATACGACACATCGTAAAGTGTTTGTTGTTATTGTGCATGTGCATATGTGCTTATTTTGTATTTGCATTTATTAAAAATTAATCAAAACATTTTTTTGTGATTTGTGATTTCCTGCTGTGTCTGGCGATTTGTTGCGCTTAGCTGTTGATGCCACTAATGTTGCTGGTGTTGTTGTTTTTGGGCAACCATTCAAGAATTAAAGTCTTCCTTCTTCGCTCACACAATTTTAGTTGGTGGCACAGCATGTTGCAACATTTGTTTTAGCATCCACACACACATTTGCATACCCACCTGTGGCATAAAGTGTACGTGTGTGTGAGTATGTGCAGCAATGTGTACCATAGAAACAGAAATTAACGCGTTCTATTCTTCGAATGTCTGCGAGACTGAGTGGAAGTTGCGAAGAATTGCTGCGAAAAGGTTGCATGGCTATCAACACCGACAGCGCGTCAATGTTGCAGCATCTAAGCAAGAGGTTTCTGAGCTTTGCTGGTGATAGCGCGGTGATTTTTCAGTGGGTTAGTTAGATTATTCATATTTTTTGGACGTCAGAACGATTTCTATAAGTCTGCTATCGAAATTCAAGCCCAATCAAGGTCATTTAATAAGAAAAATATCTTTTATAAAGAAAAGTCAAATTTTGTGAAATAAAAAAAAAACTGTTCCATACAAGGACATAACTCTGATCGTTGAGTTTGAATGGCAGTTATATACTATAACGTCCGATAGCGGCAAATGATTAGCTTCTTGGGGAGAAAAAGACGCATGCAAAATTTTAGATCGATATTTCAAAAATTCAATGTATGGCTAATCTACTCAGATCGTCATGCTAACCATTTTTTTAGAGTATTGAGACTCTTAGTTCACTTCTGCGAAGCCTTTCAGAGATATTTGTAATGGAATCATAATTTTGATGATGTGTAGATTCTGTAATCTACAAAAAATTCACTCAAACTTCGCTCCATTAATTATTTTATTGAATGGTTTGAAGAAAGAGCCGACGTGAAAATTGAGCTGCTTAAAATGAGAGCTATATGAATATTTAGCTATGTATTTATACCGGGGTTTCCAATAGAGATAATATGATTTCTAAGTGTCTTTTTGGCAATTTTTAATAAGTCAAGATCTGTATTTTCTCCTTGTGTTCTGTGATATTTACAATATTTTCAGTTTCACAAATGAGACAAAGAACCGCTCGCGTTCAGGCCAGTGTTGCTGAAGACAACAATTTGTCGATACCAAGCCATTCTCAAGAATTGGGACCACAACCTGACGGATTTTGAGAAAAAATTTGAGCTTGGATCCCTATAAAATTATCACTCAAGAACTTATCACTGGACCACCGTAAACGTCGTGAATTTTCTCATTTTGCCTTGGAGCAACTTGAAAACGATAACGATTTGTTTACGAAAATCATCTTCTCCGATGAAGCTCACTTTCATCTGAGTGGTGCTGTAAATAAACAAAACTGTCGCTTCTGTTGCGTAGAAAATCCACAAATTTTTTATGAACAACCATTACATTCACCTAAATTGACAATTTGGTGTGTTTTTTGGTCTGGTGGAATCATCGGTCGGAACTTCTTTCGACATAAAGCAGGTGATACAGTTACTGTTAGTGGCGAACGACATAGATCGATGATAACCAACCTTTGCGAATTATTGCGAGAAAAGTTTGGAGATTCGATTACTTCAAGAAATTGTGATTTAACACCAAAAGACTATTTTTTGTGGGTTTGTTTGAAATTATTGGTCCTTAGCAATAAACCAGACTCTCTCTAAGCTTTAAAAGTCAATATTGAACATGCGATTCAGCGATTCATGGCATACGACACATTACATAAAAACATTTAAATTTCCTTAACAATGTGTGTGTGTTTTTTTAAAATCATGTCACTCTTTTTGGAAAACTCTGCGTATACAACCTTCCAAGCGACATCGCTTCACTCTATGGGCTCCAGAAAAGTTCCAAGAAGATCCGACATTTTCGAGCCAGGTCTTGTTCAACGATGAGACCCATTTCTGACTCAATGGGTATGTAAACAAGCAAAATGACAGCATATGGGACGAAGAGCAACCTGAAGAGATTCAAGATCTGCCATTTCATCCAGAAAAAACAACGATTTGGTGTAGTTTGTGGGCCGGTGGAATCATCGGTTTCAAGTTATTCATTTCATCAATCAATCGATTTATAGAGAGAAAACTACGGTGAGCAGATAATTTCACGTTAAAAAATATATATTTTTTAGCATATATGTATAAAACAAATGAGCATATACATATGTATATATATATTTGAGAATATTCCTTTAAAATTTTAAGTTGATCCGGCAGTTAGTTTAGGAGATATGAGGATCTTTTAACGTGGTTTTGGGAGTCGTTTACCAAAAACTTCAAAACTTCTTTTTCTCAAAACGCTGTTATCAGCGTCGGTGAGGTAAATTTTTCAGAAACGACCCGGCCAATCGATTTTCAGAGTCGGTGAAAATATTTATCAGGTAAAGATTGAGAGAATAAGATTTTGAGAATAATTTAAATTATTTTATTTTTTTGGGTGAAAATCGCAATTTTGTCAAAAATCAAAAAAAGTAGTACAATTTTTAGATTTTTCGTTTTAAATTCATTTAAGTCGAAACATCTTTTTCAGACATCCTTTTTCGGAAGTCCTCTTGAAGAGAGAACAAGGAAATCCATAATAACTTGCAACCAACAATCATTTATTTCTAGCTTAGCAAGAAAGAAATATTCTATTTAATATTTTAAAGTGAAATGTAATTAATTTTGTTCTACACACTTTTGAAAAAAGCAATATTTATGTGTTTTTGAGTACCTTTGAAAAGCCAAATAATAATTACTTTCGCCGGTAAAGTCACATAAAGTGACCAAAACATGTGTACGCGAAGCTATTAAAAATATAATTCAATCACAGATAATCAAATTTTAAATGTTTTTTGTTTTATTTTTAAAGCGCTAATATGCTACATGTCGGGATTTACTTTGTTAATTAAAGCTTTGAGCTTTTTTAGGGTAAATAAAGCTCGGCAAAAAAGCATGAAAAGAAATATGTGTGTGTGTGAAAAAGTGCAGTAATTCGCGGAAAAAACGTAACATTTGTGATCCTATTAATTTTTAAAATCTACTACTAATCCGCAAGTAAAACACATGTTCAAATAACTGAGTTTTATGTATGTGTGAGTGATGAGTGTTTTTTAAGTGGCGCCATGAAATTTATAATGCAAATTGCAGCTTTGCTTGACGTTTTACGCAATTACATTTACGCAAGCGCTGTGTGGGTGTGGGTGTGACTGAGCATTTTTTTTATTTTTATTATTTTTGGAATCTATTTTTTATACCCTGAACAGGATATATTAAGCTTGCCAGGAAGATTGTGGTATTCACTGGGAAACGTCTGATACCTTATAAAATATACTTATATAAATGATGTTCGATCTGAAATTTTAGATACGCCTTTTTCTCCGCAAGTAGCTTTTCATTTGTCGGAACCGCCGATATCTGACGACTATAGCATATAGCTGTCACACAAATTGAACGATCGGATTTAAGTGTTTGTATGGAAAACTTTTTCATTTGTGGTGATATCGTCACGAAATTTGGTAGGTACTAAGAAATTGTTTCGATCGAATCACTGTGGCACGTAGCTGCCATACAAACTGAACGTTTGGAATCAAGTGTTTGCATGGACCACTTTTTCATTTGTGGAGATATCTTCATGAAATTTGGAAAAAATATATAGCCCAAGGCAACGCTATAATCTCTCAAGAAATGTTTTATATCGGACTACTTTAGGATATACATAGCTGTCATTCAAACTGATCGATGAAAATTGAGTCCTTGTATGGAAAACTTTTGTGTTTGACGAAATATGTTTATGAAAATTGGTATGAACCATTATCTAAGATAATAATACAATCTCTGAAGAAATTTTTCAGATCTGATGAATATAGCATATAGCTGCCAAACAAACTGATCGATCCAAATTGAGTCCTTGCATGGAAAACGTGTGTATTTGACGAGACATCTTTACGAGAATTGGCATTGATTATTTTTTGAGGCAACTCTAAAATTTCTGAACAAACTCTTCGGATCGGCCCACTATCGCATATAGCTGTCATACAAAATATGCTTTCAAAATTGAGCTGAAGCTCTTTTTATACCCTTTTAAGCTATAAAAATACACCTGTATAGGGTATTATGGCTTTGCTGCAGCCGAAGTTAACGTTATTTTTTGTTTTTGTTATTTTCTTAGTCCATTTTTTTATTTATTTGTGCAAACCAACGCAGTAAAAATCACAATTTCACAAAGCGAATGCAAACGCCATTTTTTCATAGGGAAATACTTTTATATGTAATATAGTACATTTTATTGCCTATGTGTATGGTTTTATGTGCATGGATTTGTATGTGAGTGTGTTGAATTTTTTATGCGACTTTTTATGGTTTCTGTTTTCAAGGTGCCTTTTGCTTAACTGCAATTGACACATTATTGACATCATTGACATCGAAGGCGGGCCAACACACACATACACACATAAAATACAGAAAAAAACGTACACTTACACGTACACACACATGTGGCTGAAAATTGACGCAAAGCAGCGCTTCCTGTGGGAAGCAATACGTTTCCGGTACGAGTTGCGCAGTGGGGACTCAGGGGGCGTGCCGGGGTGTGGAAAAATTGACGCATCTATTTGTGGTTGTGTGTCAACATATTTACATACATATGTATGTATGTGGTTTGGTGTGTTTGCTGCCTTTGCCACTCGCATCGCTGCGCCGCAAACAAATTCAAATATGTTGATTACAAAATATTTATTTTAATCTTTTTTTTGCATAATTCAGTGCGCACAGTTTGTACAAAAAATAAACAGCCAGCGGAAAGCAAATAGAAATAACACGCACACATACATACAGACAAGCACACATAGTGTGGCAGCAGAGCATATGCGCGCATCGTGGTATTTGCATTTTTATTGAAAATTAAAATAATTTTCACCGCAGACATCAATTTAATAAAATATTTAAATTTTAATATAAAATAATAGAAAATAATATTGGAAAGCATTTGTGTAAAACAACAACACACAACAACCAAGCGAAATTATGTCACATCGTCCGCACCCACACACACAAAAACACACGTAGGCACACACACACGAATATACACACATTGTTGCTACCGTTACATTGTCGTACTTGTTGTTTTTGCTTGTGTTAGTTGCTGCCGCCAATCACAAAGGTTTGCGTTAATTTTCTAAATATACGAAATGACATTGTCAGCCGGCCTTTGGCGCCACTTCCGCGCTTTAGCCACCCAATTCCATTCGAATACTGCCTCACCTCCCCCCCCAAGCGGCGAAAAAATAATGCAAATCGCAACAACTATAGCTGAGGCTGAAAACACCAGCAATGAAGTGTTGTCAATGATGTGACAGAGAATAGAAATCATTGAAAAAGCAATAATAATAAAAAACAACAATGCAACAGTAGCCACTAAAAATAGATAAGTAAGTACAAATATTTTGTAACAAATTTTGTAATAAACTAAAATTGAAATGAAACGAAACGAAACAACACAATTTCGAAGTTAATTATTAAAATTCCACAATGCACAATAAGTGACAGCCACAAAGCAATGTGGAAATATGGAAAAAACAAAACCCAGCAGTAAAGCGAGAGGTTACTAGTGTCTAATGGGGATACGCCAAAAGCCAAGACTTTAATTGAGTTTTGGGAAAATCGTATGTTAGCTAAACTACCGTAGAAGCAGAAAGAAAAACTTTTTAAAATGAGATAATGGAGAGAAATCTCCAAGTAGTTCATAATAGTTATTAAATTTAAACCAAAGTTCCGTAAAGGTTTCTCGAAGACACATTTTTTCTTCGGAACCTCATATGATATCGCCCAAGCAGTTTAGAGAAAATTTCTCTATGTTCTTACAAACATATCGTTTCCATATTACGATTTGTAATCCATAGGAAAGTTCTGTTGGTACACTCTTCACATGAACGTAAGTGAAGTTTCATTTCAATCTGTCAGTTCATTCTTTGTTTACAAGCTATTTACAGTATATGTATTTTTTTCCAATGGAAAAAATTGAATTTCGTGCAGTGATAAAATTCCTATTTTTGGAAGGTGTAGGTAGGTGTTTTAGGAATGTGTATAATGATTATTCACCTACAATTAGAACAGTAGAAAGATACACGCATTCGCTAACAAGGGAACAAAAACAAATTCGAATGCGACTTTCTCAGCAACATTTGGAGAGTTTTAAAAAGGATAAAGTGGATTTTGTGCGTCAATTCATCACTATGGATTAGGCTTGGGTCTATCACAATGATTATGAATCAAAAAAAAGAGGCTAAATAGTGGTGTTAACCTCGTGGTTCCGCTTCGAAACGAGTTCGTGTCCGGTCCAAGAAGGTTATGGCATCAGTGTTTTGGGATGCGAGAGAATTTTATTTGTGGATTACATTAAAACTGGTAAATCAATTAATTCTGAATATTATTGCAACCTTTTGGACCAGTTGGAGTAAAAAATTCGTGAGAAAAGACAAGGTTTGCAGAAGAAAAAAACCCTTTTTCATCAGGACAATGCACTGTGCCACAAGAGCATTTTGACAATGGCTAAAATCTGTGAATTAAAGTTCGAATTGTTGGAGCATCTACCGTATTCACCAGATTTGGACCCCAGCGCTTCCATTTTTTCCAGAACTCAAAAAATGTATGCGTGGCAAGCGTTTTGCATGAAATGAAGAGGTTGTTGAAGCGTAGTTTGCAGACCTTCCGGATTCTCACTTCGGGGATGGGATCCACAGATTGGAGGATCGTTGGTGCAAGTGTATTAATGTTGAGGGAGATTATACTTAATAATACAGTGTATTTTGAATCATAAAATTGTGTTTTTTCTTATTAAATTTATTGAACAACCTGGTATGTTGCCCTTACAGGTATGTATAACCTACAGAAATAGATTTTTTTTTTTTAATTTCGCAAAGATGAGACTTCTAATTAATAATGGGTTTTTTTCGGAGTTGGTTTCTTTGACAGTTTTAGACTCAGTTTGGTTTGCCATTTTGTAATGGACAAACTTACATCGAAACAACGTTCGGGGAATGGGAGATGAATCCCGATCCCTATTTTCACAAGAAAAAGAATATTAATAAACAAAATTGTCACATTTGAAGTGATCTTAATACACAAGCCGTCGTTGATACGCAGTTAAATATTGAAAAAGTCCCTATTTGGTATGCTCTATAGACAAAGGGAATTATTGGTCCATCTTTCTTCGAAACGTTGTAGTCAATGCGGAATGCTATAGAGCTATGATTAATGACATTTTCGCGCCTGAATTGAAGAATGTTGATTCCTTGCCATTCAGCCAACGCAGATCACTGAACTATTTTTTGCTCATTCCTTGTTGACTTGCAATGAAAACATACGATTGAGTCAGAACGAGATGAAAAATTTTGCAAAATATTTGAAACATCAAGTGGTAGTATTATTTTCTTTAGGAGAAGAACAGGTAAGAGTTATAAAAAGCACCTTTTCGGTCATCTTTTATAACATTTCTTTCTTATATCCCGTTCTGTCTAATAGTTAGAAGAAAATCAGCTTGACCATCTTTGAAACTAGTCACGAAATCAACAGCAAGACAACTACGTCTTCCATAAAGCGCCCGAAAAGTGTCGATATGTGGTAGACGACATTCATTTGAGTTAGAAAAATCATTTGTTCCCCGAAATGTAAATTACTGCATTTCGACTTTTTTGTCTTTTATCTTGTTGCAATGAGAATTTGTGTACAATGTTTTCCAATTTTTTTCGTCGTTCTCATACATTTGTGTAGTATTGTTATTTGCGTTTGTTCTGACGTCGCCCCAACCACTGCCGCTGCAAGCTGCTGTCATTGCCATGTCGCTTGCTTCGATTGACATTCCGCGCGGCAAGTCAATTTTAGTCACCGCTTATTACTTTTTTCTTCCAATTTTGTCTTTTTCTTTCCCTTCAAAGTAAAAATTGTGATTTTCTTACAGACAGCTAATTTTTGAGTGGCTCATTTTTTAAATTCCTTTCATTTTCCGATTTGCCGTATAACTGTTTTAGTAATTGCACGAACACGTGTACTTTAAATAACTTATTTTAATTAGTTTTTGTATAAGTGGAAATGGCTGCTATAAAAATAGATTTTTCTTAAGATTATCAGGCACAAAAATTTGCCTGAAAAATAATCAGTTTTTCGAGAAAATTTCCTGGAACTAACTCGAAAGCTTAGGCGATTCTCTTGAAGTATTGAAGTATTTGGTAACACCCAGCAGAGAGGCTAAATAAATAATTAGTTCACAAACAAGGGATGTCGCGTCAATGAAAGAAATAATGGAGGGCAGGAGGCTTTACCTTTATAAAAACGAAGCAAGCTGTCGAAGTTTCTAATGAAAGTGAAAGCTCGGAAACATCTACAAGCGAATAATGAAAGAACTCGCTATCAGAATACTACAGTGAACCAGTCTAGGCAGGCGAACCCAATTAGTTACTGTAATTGTAAAGAGCTCATCATTGAACAAAGAGCCATCAAGCGGTTCCAAAATATTATTTTGTCATTGCCATTAATCCAGACACCCCTCGGTAATTGCCTCACACCAGCTCTACGAATGCGACTCTAAAAGGTATCTCTTCTACTTGGACAAAAAATGGCATTAAGAGGTTGAAAATTCCAGAAGCATAGCCTCAAACCGGAATCAAAAGCTTTACAGCTTCTGTCATGTCATCTGCAATCATTTTCCGTTAGTCTCATACAGTTTGTAGGTTACCTCCACTAGAAAGCAATAAGTCAAAGGTTTATAAAAAAATATATTATATTTACATGATATCCATTTCACGAAGTCATTCCTTTGCTTAAATTTGACATAAAATCACACGAAAAGGCAAAAAGCTCAATCTGCTAACTAAAATCTTCTCAAATGACTTGCTCAGTTTAATCACATAACGAAAATCTGAAATTTAAGTGCTGCCAATGCGGGATTACCTTCTCGCTACGGGCGCATAGATCATCATCATCAACAACTGAAACCGAAACAGAAACTACCAGAAGCATAGAGGCAACAACAAAAACAACAGCATTAGAATTCTGATGCAACACGAGCGATGATGATAACAAAATGGCAACTGTGCTAATGTTTTGTACTAATAACAAAACAAGAAATAAGTGTGAGACAACAAAAACAACAGTGAACACACAAAATTGACGTTTTTGTCAATGGCCACTGTGGCTGGCCTAATTGTTGTTGGCTTTGACTTTGACAACACCATCGTCACCACAGTCATCAACGCTGTGGCAGGATTTTTGCGGTTTCTTATAATGGTTTCTTCTTTTCATCTCCATTCCTTTCATGCGGGCGTAACATAAAAGTAGCTTTATATTTGTTGCTGTTTCAGTTGTTGTAGCTGTCGCTGATTGCGTTTTGTGTGTCGTCAACAGCCAGGACTAAGTGAACTATGCCAGCACTTTAGGCTGAGCCGCGTGGCTAATCTGCAGAGTAATTATTACAATGTCTCCGAAAATAAAATTGGGAGCGGAATAGCAGAGAGAGAGACATAAAGAGAACAAGTAAGGAACAGCTGGGTCCGGATATAAACGAATATTTCATACTCTTGCAACTTGCAAGGATTAAAATTACCTTCAGATGCATAAAGGCTGTTAGTTATATGGGGTCAAGAGCGAGGTTTCTAACGATTTTATTCATTCTAAGCGCAAATATGCACCGGAAGTTCGAAAATCTTTATATTAGGTATATGGAGGCTAAGGGAAGTATTAATCCAATTCAACTGATTTGTAGCACACAGATATAGGATACAGGGTTTGTCCGGAAAGTAACGAACGAGTGGCTGGTTTCGGTGGCACCACGCCTTTTTGGAGGGCCGGGAAGAGGTCGCTGATGAAGACCGGAAGAATGGGCAAATCCAAAATGAAAACGTTGCTCATTGTCTTTTTTGACATCGTCCACCATGAATTTGTTCCTTTGTTTTACGTGGAAGCCCTCAAGAGACTCAAACGAAGGGTCAATCGGCCAAACGGTCGACCAAGGCTGGCATTCCAACGCTTCCGCAGCCGCCCTACAGACCAAATGCGGGACAGTTTTTTTTTTTTTGTTTACAGTCTCATACTTTCAAGATATAACAATAATCACAATTTTTACATAAGTTACAGCTTGCACGGACGGACGAACAGACAGTCAGCCAGATTTCAACTCACCTTGCTATTTCGATCATTTATATACATATGTATGTATGTATATATAACCCTATATCTATCTAGATTAGTTTTAGGTGATACATACAACCGTTAGGTGAACAATCGGTACATGGCGCTTGCCACAAGCGGATGCCTTTGCGGTTGTGTCTACGCTTGTTGTGGCTTGGAAGGCGGTGCGGTGAAGTGAAGTGGCATATCCTCATGTGGTTACGACGTGAAATAAGATTTCTCGTCTCCTACTTATATTCAGTAGTGCTTGTTTCTGTTGTTGTAATCGATTTGTTTTAAACAGAAACCGTATGTGACCGTAAATAGCAAAATATATAAATTGCAAAGGGATTTCTATGACTATGTGGTACTTTTTGAATTTTTCGAAGACGTTTACTATGCTTCTAGTATAAGATCTAGTAAATATAAACACATTTTTTAAATGGATGACTTTAGTAATCTGGATCACGCGTTGTATAAGTGCGATCGGGTTACGATACAATGTGTTAGAGAGATAAGATTTCGTACTCAACAAACTTCTTAGACGATTTTCTGACTGCTTTACTCAGTACTGCTTGAGCACGCTTCAAAGACCGGCACCCACCAAGAGAAGTTAAGCCGCATTTTACAGTTTTTCTTCGATAAAGATGAAAACACAATCTAGGATGCTGAAATTGTATAGCCTTTGTGGTTCTGATACTGTAACAACCAGTCACGCGGAGACGAAGTTTCGTTGATTCCGTTCCGGTAATTTAGATGCCATAGATAGACAATACTCTTGTAGGCTAAGTGACGAAAATATCAATAAAATATTGGAAATTTTCGAATTCAATCAATAAGAAACTCAGTGTTTAGGTTTCACACGAGCTAAAGTAGAGAAAATTTCATGGACCGAATTTCCATCTGCCAATGACACCAAATCGATCCATTTATAAGGAGGATGGTTTCTGGTTGGTTACGACAACGTCAAGCGGAAACTTTTGTGGTCGAAACAAGGAATGAATAGGAAGGCTTTATTATGTGTTTGGTGGAATTAAAAAAAAAAATCATTTACCAAACGCTTAATTCCGATCCACAAAATCAACAATTGTACCATCGGAAGGAATCAATCGCTCAGAAGCGGCTAGCTTTGGTCAATAGGAGAGGAAATGTGTTCTATCAGGACTACGCCAGGCCAAACACACCCATAGTGACTCGTACTGCAGGAGCTTGAGGGGGAAGTTTTATGCATCCATCGATAACGAGTGATTTTGCTGGTGAAAAAAAAGCTTGTAAAAATCGATCGTCCCGAAAGCTACAGGCAATAGAATATAGACTAGTGAGTTATTGAAGGCAGAAAGGCATGTCAAGACATATGTTAGGATATCATAATTTTCTATGAAGTCGAAATTTCTTCAAAGAATTTAGATGATATAAGGTCTCAATTATTGAAGAAACGCGTGGGCAACGAAAATTTAATTATATCATCTGAACTCTCATATTCGAATATGACTTTATTTTCTGTTCAGCGTTGTACCGCTCAATGAAATATTGCAAAAAAGGCTAAATTTCCATATTCTACCACCCAGCAGAGCTTGAAAATCCTTCACTTTTACTTTTTGTGGCTTTTATAACTCGACAACTGTTTTCAAGTCTCTTAAAATTATTTTATGGGGTAAATCGTAAATCTCGAATTTCCGGCTGTTTGTAATATTTTATGTATGAATGTACACTTGTTAATTCATTCGCAAATGTACTTCCAAACATGAAATTTGCTCTGGCAAAACAGTTGTGGGTGCTTAAGGTATTAAGAAGCAAGTAGTGTTGGTGATAAACATCAACAGGCTGCTAGAAAACAGCTGAAGATTAAATTGAAGCAAATAGAAGCAGCATTAAGTTTATGCAATGAGGGAATACTTTCCGAGTATGAGAGAGAAAGAGTAAATAAATAATTATTTTCATATTTCCATTTGGGTAATTATTGGGCAATAAAACTTGTACCTTGATTTGGCTGATTACGTCATATTTACAATTTTTAAGATTGTATTCCCAAGTAGAGGTCTCATCATAGTTTATAGACATTGAACGAATAAAACTCACGATCCGTCTCTATATAATATATCAAATCTTGTTTAAAGTCTCGGCCGAATTGGTCTTCAGTGCCTTTAGCGAATTTTGTATTTTTCAATGTTTTCTCATTTTTAGAGCGCCATTCGCTAGATTGTTGGACAGTTTTCTTGAAACCCACATCTCATAACTAATAATGATGTATTTGCTGAATGTAGGATCTTCAGCTATATTGTCAAGCATCTCTTTTGTCGCCTCTTTTCGATGGCGTATGCAAATAGTTTCAGATGTTTAGGTATGAGTCTAGCTTTGATACGTTTCATAACCAAAATGTATTGGGTCGATCGTTAAGAGATGTTATACTATCTCTTTGATGCCAACACGAATATTTTTAAGCACTGTTTTTTGACGATTCGCATGAGGCAAATTTTCAAAGATTTCAAGACCTTTATTGAACTCTTTGGGTTCGATTTGCGCGTGAGTTCCAGGTCAAATGAGAGACATCCGTCTGAAACCGGCGCATACAGTCAAATATCTAGATGTCATCCTGGATAGGAAGCTGAATATCGTAGAGAGAGCAAAAAAAAAGCATCGACTGCCTTATACTGCAATAAGGGAGCTATTGGAAAAAGGTGCAGTCCTTCACTGAAAGTGGCGTTCTGGCTCTACGACACCATAGTCAGTCAAGCCCATTATGTTCTATGGAGTCTTTATGTGGTGTAGGGCTCTAGAAAATACATCACTCGAGAGTGTTCAACGAGCGGCGCTCATCAGCATGTCTGGTGCACTAAAGCCCACTCCAACCATGAGACTTAACGTCTTCTGGCACTGTACCCGTAAACATCGTCGGAAGGTGTATGACTACGAATGTTACTATCAGAGCCATAGAATCTGGGTTTCTAAAAGAACACGTGTTTGAAAACTCGGATATCCTCACACACTTTGACTCCATACCGGATCACGCGGATCATGGAGTCACAAAACCGAACTAGATCAGCCATCTAACTTAAACTAATCTAACCTGATCAACATGATATTGTCACTAGACAGTCCAACAGAGAATTATTAAATGTCAAATAGAGCCAAATGCTCACTCATGGATTTCTAAAGCAATCTAAGGGCACATATTTTCAGGGTATATAGTTGAGCTTAGAATCTGTGCTGATCATTCAGTAGAAAAAGCCTCTAAAACTGAAATTTCGGTGAAAACCAAACTCTCTCTTTAAAACAGTATAGAGAACAGCGACGTTTCTTCAAAGTATATATTGGAGTCGGAATAATTTCTGAAGGCTAAAAAAATATGTATCGGAATTAGCCTAATCAATAAACTACCATGGTAATACCCAGTTGTGACATTTTTAAGATCAGTAAGGCAGCTCTTCCCCTCTCCGCGGGAATGTTTGTGTGTATTTAGGTATTACTGTCTCAGAGGTGCTAATCTATTTTACATTTGCCCAAGCAATCTCATTTGTGAATTCTAAGTATTTGGTTGCAACAACAAAAACCAATAGTAACTGCAAGCATTACAATAACACGAAGTGCTTACAACAAACATGTGTTAGCCGACGAAAATCTACCCAAATCTGCTTAAATCAGTCAGCCGCGTATTAAATCCTTTTGTGTACGCCCACAACAGTTAAACACTTTGCAGTTGTTGTTGTTGCTGTGTATCGATAGATAACACCACGGCTACCGTTTTCTCAATGAACAATGCGAAGAAAACCGCAGCGGCAAACGGCGGCAGAATCAACACACAATGCAACTCAACAAATGGATTTGTATTAACCGATTCTAAAGAGAAATTTTGTTTTTGTGGTCATGCGGTGAAAGGATCTTCAACTTGGATGCAGTAGGCGTTTGGCTATGTATGTGTATTTGTGTGACTTGTATGAGTTTGTTTGACTCCAGTTTTCAATGGAAATACGCAATGGACTTGCTTGCCACGCGGCAGAACCATCAGGTGGCCTGTATACCTGCCACTGTTTGGCTCATACAGGTTGGTTGCATTCAGAAATACAGTAATGTATGTAAACGCGTTTCTATTGTATGTAAATAGTTACAGTTGAAATCTTCAAGATTTTGGCTAACAATATTTAGCACCCCCCAGCGTGTGATCTGAATCGTGTTTTCCATAACGATCTGGTTTTGTAGGTACATACATATATGTATACTTATGTAGTATGTATATATGATCTATGCTTCAATGTTGTCCAGTAGAAGGCGGCTTAGTGTAGGTGTCATATTGTCACTTATTGTCAACGATTCGTTAGTTATGCTCGGTGAGTGTTCACACGCGTCACCAATACATGTCACAAGGAGATAAATGGTATACTTTGTACAATGTTATACTTCGGTGGCGGAATTTTATGAAAAAAATAAATGTATGTATGTACGTACGTATGTCATAGTGCAAAACTGGTATAAAAACAAGAAAAAAACGGGAACTAAATTCGGCTGCATCGAAGATAAAATCCGAATGCATTTCTTAAAGCAATTACGTATAAATATGTTGTACATACAAATGTAAGTAAAACGAAATTGGCCAACGGTTTCCATCTAACGGATAACGTTTTTCTAGTTTTTGTAGTTCATAAACAATCTCCAAGTCAAATTTAGGAAATCATAGAAATAAATATTTTATTACGATTTTCCTATGGCAGCTGCATATACACACATGGTCAAAATAATAAGTACATACGCCCGTGTAAAATTCAATGACTAATAAATTTTCTTTTTTTCATGTTTAAAGTGAAATAATATCATATTTCATTTCATATATGTCTAAAATAATAAAAATAAAGATATTTGTGATAATAGTTGAAATAGAAACTTAAATTTCTATCAAATAATAAAAAGACTAAAAAAATGGTTGGACAAAATAATAAGTACATCAGCAATCAGTGAAAGAAAAAATATATTAGTTTGAGTTTTCTGTCTCCTATTTGATTTTAATTTACTTCTTTCATCAGTATCTAGTATATCTGTCATTATTTTCAATTCCTTTTGAGATTCGTTTTGGCATACTGGAGATTAGTTTGCGGCACCTATCAATTGTAATCTCATACCAGGTTTTTTCAACAAAATTCTCTGATTTGATCCTTATTTTGGAACGATTGCTACCCAATCTGTTGCTTTGTTCCCCCCCAAAGGTTTTCAATTAGATTCAAGTCGGGAGATTGACATAGTCATATAAGAGAACTCACACCATTGTCCTGGGACCAACCTTTTACCAACGTCGAAGTATGATTAGGATCATTATCCTGCTGAAATTTCCATATTAGTGGCATACTTTCCTCAGTATATGGCAGCATTGTGTTTTCAAAGCCATCTTTATATTGAAACCTATTCATGGTGCCTGATATAATATGTATTGGTCCTACACCATACCACGAAAGGCAGCCCCAGACCATTATGTTGCCGCCACCGTGTTTAACGGTCTTTTTTGCAGATGTGAATGCAATTATTTGCCTTTCGGACGACGAACATTTCGTCAGGTATCATTTCCGAACAAATTAATTTTTGTTTCGTCGTTCCACAAGATATTTCGCCCACTTTTTCTGACCACTTGGGCCGGACCAATTTGCATGATTTTTCGCGAAATGTAATCTTATCTCAAATTTTTTTTATGCAATTATGGTATTCCTCTGGCTATCCGGTCAGGTAAATTAGCTCGATATAGTATTCGTCGGGCCATTCAGGAAAATATTATGTTACCAATATCGGCTAATATTATCCTTGAAGATACCAAGGGGTCCTTTTTACTAGAGCTACGATACGGTTGTCCTATGTCTTTTTTAATCAACCGCGAGTTTCAACATTCTTTTTCATCCTTAAGGCATTCTGCGCACGAAACACAATGAACGACCTAATGTTTTAGCGATATTCCTAAGACTTTTGCCCTGTTTTATGAGGATTAAGACGATGTCCATTTCCTCCGCCCTGCAATGCTTTTTTCTATCCATATATACACTTTTTTAGTTTTTAATTAGTCTTAAACATGGAGCTATACAACCTAAAGAGCAAACCATTAAAATAAATCACTCGATTTGATGAAAAGCTGAAAATAATTAACAATGTACTTATTATTTTGACCACTTAGAAAACGAACATCAACAATCAATTGCCACGCCCACTACAAAGAGTTGATTCAGCATTTTCTTTTTACTATAAAAAGTACTACCATATCGAATTTAATAAAATCCACCCATGGTTGCATTCGTGTACTTCACTAAACATTCAAAATTCAATCATGACTGCAAGGAATGTACTTATTATTTTGACCATATGTGTATGTAGGTATGCTTTAGTAGACCGATCTGAAGAATTTCTTCAGAGATTGTAGCGTTATTTTGGCCAATTATCTGCACCAAAATTTCAAATCGATAGGGCAAAAAATTTAAGTCAAAAGAAGTGTAAGTGTAGTGACCGAAAAACCATAGGTAGTTATATTCTGACATATAGTAGGAGCAGAAAACTATTGATACCGAGACGAAAATTTTATTGGTGTTAACTGGACTTTGAAACAAGTGAGCCAACCATTCGTAAATGATTTGCTAAATTCCATAAAAGAAATTTGAGAATCGAAGACGGTGAACGCAATAGACACCATGAAGAGACTCGCATAGACAAAAACACGAATAAATCGATAAAATAATTTTATATGACTATAAAATGATCGAGATTTAAATATACAAAATATATGTTTTAAACACATTGTTCATTAACATTTTTGTAAGCGATAATTCACAATAGGCATACAAATCGAAGTACGAGCAGTATTTAAAGCTTTCCATTGTAAGAAACCCTATTTTTTACCTTATGGTACATAAATATTAGGTGCGCATCTAAGTTTTCGCAGTTTGTCAATAGATGGCTCCAGCTGTTAGTTGTGATCGATTTTGATATATCCAAAACGTGATAAATTTAACCTATGCATTTGAAAAACTGCGTTTCCATATTAATGACTTTGTTTGTGTGTTTTATATTTTTGGTTCCATTTTTCTGTCAAATAATCGCCATTTTTGGAAAAGTTCCAAAAAGTTAAGGGAGATCTGCACCAAGTGAAACATGATTGGTTTCATCGCTTCAAAGATGCGATTTCGATATTAACAGCCGCCCGGTGAAAGGAAGTACAAAAACATGGTGAATTGGAGACGTTGCTCGATGAGGATACGTGTAAAACGCAAGAAGAGCCATTTTTTGGTTAACTTCGTTTCTTTATGACCTCAATACCAGGAGAGGCATGAAAAAGAGATCCTGCTGCATGACAATGCCACTTAACTGGGAAGTCTTACCCCACCCGCTATGTTCTCCAAATATTACACCGTTCGATGATTATTTGTTCTATTGAATAGCACATGGTCTGGCTCACAAGCAGTTCCACTTACAAGACGACATCGAAAAATAACTAGATTCTTGGATAGCATCACAAGATGAACAGGTTTACCGTAATGGTATCTGAGCTTTGCCAGAAAGATGGGAAAAAGTTTGACCAGCGATGGGCAATACTTCGAATAATTCCATTGTAACCATTTCTTTACAAAAACATTACATTTTCATTAAAAAGCAGAGAATTTAGTTGCACACCTAATAAACTGAATACAACACGGTTCTACTTATTCAATCGTTTGGAAAAGCACAGCTGTCAGCTGCCAAAGTCAAAACATCTGCATTTTCGGATATGTATGACATACGTAAGAACATATATGTATGGTGGGTCAAAAAATCGAATGTTTTTTTTCGCCTGGTACTCTGAAAAATTGGTTGATAAACACCAAAGGCTCTGGCATGAATTCTGAATTGAAAAGAGAAGATCCTCCGCCTAACAGTTTTCTATTTTCTTCTCATTTTCAGATTGAAAAATTTGTATCGCACTTCCAACTACATGGAAAATTATTTCGTTTAACGAAAAATAGAAAAATGTAAGAAGAAATTGATGTTTCATTAAGATTATGCATTGAAAAGAAAGGAAAATTGCTTCGGGTCTGAACCACATCGTTTTATTCGGTTCTCAAACCTTCTGAGAATGCTAGGTGGCAAGGTTGGCTTGGCGATCATATAGAGCCAAACACCGAAAATGTATCCAATTTAGAAAGAAAGGACAAATCGTGAGCACCGAAATCATATTTAGCGAAAAATTAATATACAAGGTCGGTCGCAAAAGAAACAGGACTGTTAAAAAAAAACAACAAAAAATTAATATTTTTCAAAAGTTATATTTTTTTATTCAAAGTAGTTTCCCTTGTGCTTAGATACAGCGTTTAGCCCGGTCAATTAGCATTTCAAATGAGTGTTTAAGGTCATTTTTCGAAATGCTCTTGAGAATATCGGTCGTCGCCTTTTGGATAGCAGAAATGTACTGAAACAAGTGTCCTTTCATGGGCAAATGAAGTTTTCCAATTAGGTAAAAATCACAGGGTACCAGATCAGGTGAGTAGGGTGAGTGATTAATGGTTAATATGAAGTTTTTTGTCAAAAAATCAGTGACAAGCGTCGATCGATGACACGGCGCATTATCGTGCAACAGGCGCCAGGACCCTGTCTCACGGTATTGTGGTCGAGCACGACGAATGCGTGACAAAAGACGCTTCATAACACCAAGGTAAAACACAGCATTAATCGTTTGGCCAGGTGGGACGAACTCTCGGTGTACAATACCCTCGGAATCGTAAAAACAAATCAGCATTGTCTTTATTTTTGACTTCTGAAGACGACCGACTTCTGATCGTCACAGAGGTCCTCACGACCTTCTTGGAATCGCTTAAACCACTCATGCACATTACTACGGGATGGGCAGTGATCACCATAAACTTTTTCATCATTTGAAATGTTTCAGTAAACGTTTTCCCAAGCTTAAAACAAAATTTAATATTTGCTTTTTGTTCAAAATGCATTTTACGACCGATGACCAAAAGCTGCTGTCACTTTTTGATCGATAACATCGATTGTAGTTATCCAATTGTCTTAAAAGTTTTTACGAAATGTCAACAAGAGATCAAACTTTTTATTTCATATACCCACCAATAGGTGGCGCCACCAGGAAAAAGTTATATTTAAAAAGTTCTGTTTCTTTTGCGAAAGACCTTGTATGTACGTATGTAGGTGGCCTTTTATATTTCGTGATGTGGCAACCTTAGTTTTGCAATTTGGCAACTCACAATTTTATCGTAATATTTATTTTATACATATTCAGAAAGTTTTGACTTTCGAGCGCTATTTGTGATGATAACAGTAACTTAAAATATTCATTTTGGCCCCAATGTATCGATGATCTTATTTCAAGTTTTGGCGAGTGTTTATCGATGGTATGGTGAATTTAATCAAACTCAAGGCCAATTTCGTAAAGCTTGTACAAAATCAGTTGTTTCTCCGGAAGTTATTGATGCTGTGCGCAAACTGATATTGCAAGATCGTCATTTGACCTACTTATAGTTGAGACCACAATACACATTATGGTACGAATGGAAAAGTGTATAGTCGTAATGAATCGATTATTAATATTTATTTTTGTTCTCTAATAGCGAAATATAAAAGGCAATCTTCACAACTGTTTTTCTTTTATAAATTCAAGATATAGTTTTACACTTTCGCAAGCAAACGGTTCCAAAAATTTTTGTAGAAGAATTAATTACTATATTTAATCTCAGAATATGTATTCGATTTTTGTAGTTAATAATTTTAAATAGTTTCGCTCGAAAACTTGCCTTAAACACTGCCTGACACTCATTACAAATAATCAGCGTATCAGCGTGCATTTTTGCAGCAAATTTTCCACATTAAATAGACAATTTATGCTTTTTTAAATTACAACAAATACAAATATAAAAAAATGCGCAACGGTCGTCGCAGCTATTAGCCACATCACTTGAAATATGTGGACTTTAATGGTTATGTGTCATACTTAAATATGTGTATGTATGTGTGTGTGTGTGGATGCACTGTGCATATTGTAGTTATCTGAGCATTAAGAAAATCCACTGCGAAAACGAAATATTGCCAATTGACTGAGTCATCGGGAAAATATGCGCCAACGAATAAACAAACAAGGGCGAAAGTGAGGCAACACACACACACACACACACATGCATATTAACAAATATTTATATGAATATGAATATGTATGTTAAGCACACAATATGGCAAAATGAACGCATATTAAAGAGATTTCTGCTATTGCTGGCTTTGTTGTTGCTTTTAAATATGCTGCAGCCTTTATATACATACACTTTTTCACACATACATACAAACATACAAGTGTACATATGTACGAATGTGCGTTTTTCATAAAGCATTCGCAATTATTTTTAATCACAATGATTAAAAATTTAACAACTTCAGCAGCAATTTCGTGCAGAAATAATTTGTAATATAGGTAATGAAATAATTACACGCTACGCTTGCGCACATATGGATGACTGAGGATGAAAGCCCATCATCAATATGCGGCAATATTATCAACATATTTATACTTATGTATGTATGTTTGTATATGTGTATAGTATAAATAGTATATTGTATGTGTGTTTGTGCAAATACATGCATATGTATGTATGTACTTAGTTTAATCCAAATAGGCTTTTCCGTTATGCGGCTTTAACATTTTTAGTTTTGTTATTGTTTTTGGTTTTGAAATATTAAAAATTTTGAATTAAATGCATAAAAACAAACAATTGATACAGATTTGCTGACTTGTGCGAGATTTTAATAGAAGTACTATGTGATCAAATTTGACCCGGATAGGTCCATTTCAAGTGCGTTCGCAAACGGAATTGATAAACAAAATTTTCTACATCAATTCAACTATTTTGTTTGTTCTTTTTGAGCCAGAAAACGATTTTTTTTTAAAGTTCATAGTTTTTGCCTTTTTAGTTTTCTGCTTCGCTCTAATACCACGGAAGTGGAAAAATCTACAAATTAAGTAGCTATTTTTTGATTATGACTTGCACAATAGGAGTTCATCGTTTTACTTAGTTTACTTTCCGAGAAAAAGATTCCAGAAAAAAACAACAGGTTTTTTGAACCAACAAGGAAAACCCTCATAAATCCCTCAAGGACCAAAGCGCGAAGTCATCGAAAACTTGTCTCATCTGAGGCGACGATTTCATGGATTTTCGAACATCCGGCTGATTTTGCTGTATAGTATGTGAGGTACCTTAATGAAACCCAGAGAACATTTTTTTTGGTAAATGACATGTAAATAGTATGTGGTATTGGCAAAAATAAAATGTATAATGATTTTTCGTTTTTCTAACATGTTTTGGAAATCGCCCGGTTGGCATCTGATAGATATGAGACGATAAGTTATACAAAATGG
Organism: Bactrocera neohumeralis; assembly: GCF_024586455.1. Classification (NCBI taxonomy): domain Eukaryota; kingdom Metazoa; phylum Arthropoda; class Insecta; order Diptera; family Tephritidae; genus Bactrocera; species Bactrocera neohumeralis. Next base: position 28,250,243 of record NC_065922.1, read on the forward strand.
TGCTAATTAGCCAAAACCGAAAAAACCGCTGAGGCCGTTGCTTAGATCAAGTAACTTAGACGTTGCCGGCGGCATTCTTGCATTATTTAAATTAGGTGATAGTAAAGAAATGTATTAAAATTCGAGAAAATATAGTTTTTAGTACCAATCCGCGTCATATTTGATCGTATGTGCCAACTATGTTAATACGAAAGGCCAGTATACGATTCCCAAAAAATTGGTAATTAATCGGCTTAACAGTACATCTTAGGGCCCAGGGCATACTAAAATTATGGAGGCTATACAGTCAATGACAGTGAAAACACCAGGAAATGGCGATGTCTGACATTGGTATCCTTGCAAAACTAATAGGGCTGTGTAAACTGACGTTGAGCAATACCAAAAGCACCGTCAGGATCGGGAAGGACCTCTCTGAGCTATTCGATACCAAAAGAGGTTTCAGACAAATCGCCTCCCTATCGTGCGACTTCTTCAATCTACCGCTGGAAGAAGAGCTTAATCGAGCAGGTACAATCTTCTATAAGAATGTAAAGCTGTTGGCGTACGCCGATAATATTTATATCAATGGCTTCAACATCCGCGCCGTTAGTTCTGCTTTCTCCAGACTGGATAAGGAAGAGAAGCAAATGGGTCTGGTAGTGAACGACATATTTTCTGTCATCAAACAAAAAGTTGTCGCACTCGCGACTAGGCTCCCATGTCACTGTTAATCGTCATAACTTCGAAATCGTAGATAATTTCGTCTATCTTGGAACCAGTATTAACACCAACAACAATGTTAGCCTCGAAATCCAACGCAGAATAACTCTTAACAACAGGTGCTACTTCGGATTGAGTAGGCAATTGAGAAATAAACAACAAAGACCAAATCGCTCATCATCCCCGTCCTGATATATGGTGCAAAAGCATGGACGACAACATCTGAAAACTCGGCATTACGAGTTTGCGAGAGAAAGATTTTGCGGATGAGATATACGACGATATTGACATAGTTCAGCGAAGTTATGTTATACGTATGGATGAAAACACTCCAGCTCTGAAAGTATTTGACGCAGTACCCACCGGGGAAAGCAGAAAAAGGGGAAGACCTCTACTTCGTTGGAAAGATCAGGTGGAGATGGACTTGGAATCTCCAAGTGGCGCCAAACAGCGGGAAGGAAGAACGATTGGCGCGCTTTTGTAATCTCGGCTATAACCGCGTAAGCGCTGTCTATACCAATGATACAAAAAAAAAATAAAGGGTCTTTAAATATTACTCAAATAGTACAATATAAGACTTTTCGAAAAACCAGCTTTCGAAATTTGGCCCAGTAACCGCCATTTCACTACCAGAATATATTGTTCAAATTAAGCCGTTTTAGGGCTCTGGACATACTGTTCCTTTACTAACCATGGATATTTATTCAAAATTCAAGGTTTGGAAATTTGACAATGGGCGTGGTACCGCCCACTATTTGGTGAAATTACATATCTCGGAACCCGATTGTTCGGCTAAATTTAGTATGCAGAATTCTTCTCATATTCCTTTGTCACATTGCGAAAATGGATGAAATCTGACTACATCGACGCCTACTTTCCAAGCTCTATTTGATTCGTTCACTTTCCAATACACAAATCAAAAAGTAGTTAATATAACGCAGAAATTTTTAAAGCTTGAAAAGTAAACTTTCTGAATATGTGATGGTTATTTTTGAGAAACGAGAATTAATTGGTGAAAATTTAGTTTGAATGAAAAAACGAAAATTCCTATGTTAAATGTATGGGAACCTAAAAAAAAATAGCGACCCCTTAGAGTTAAGCTACAGCGCCTGGCTTGTGGGAGGATTTTTTGTTTGCCAATCACTAACATTTGAGGGGGTAAGAGTTGAAAAAAAAACTCAAAAAAAATTTTTTAAGCACCTTAATGTACACACACAGCCTTATTTTAGACGGTTTTAAAAATAAATAAACGGAAGACCTTGAGAAGGAAGCTGGTTATAAACCGCGTATTATTAAATTTACATTCGATAAATATGGTCATGTATTGCGAGTGACATTGCAGTACATTATTCAAAAAGAGGTTATGATTGAACACCTCCAAAATATAAATCACAGCCTTACAAAAGTGAGTGAATAGTATTGATTTTTATGTGAATTTCTGGTATATAACATACATTTTCGTAACATAACTCTTTTTTATTGAGAATTTTACAAAAATATACAAGCAAAACCCCTTACTAAAGTCACGGTACCGATATTAAAGGGTTAATGAGGATTTACGCACTTTATGTGGAATTTGTGGCTTGTAACAACAAAAACGAAAAAATTCACAACAAATGCAATGAAACACAACAACAAACGAAATGCAAAGAATTCCATTAGATAAAAAATGCAGTTGTTTTTCAGTAACAAAAATGTGACCTCCTAACAAGCGCGACAAGGATCAGCAAAAAGGGTTCAGCGCGCGCTAATGGAGGTCAGAGGGCGCACATGCGTATTTGTGACCCCAAATATTTACACGCGCTGGCCGCAGTAAAAGCAAACACTGAAAATATAGTAATTAAAAAAGTGCAACAACAACAAACAGCTGGGACGACACTTTTGCACAACGCCAGCAATTAGACTGCCGCGCAAACACCGGGTAATCGATAATATTTTGCATTAACAAATGTTTATGAAAAAATTGCTGCTGGTTAAAAGATAAACAGCAACAACAACAATGGCAGCAATGGTAAAAAAGCAAAACAACTGCAATTTCAGCAATAATATGCGAATGGGTGGGAAAACATGTGCACACGTTGTAAAAATAATAAAACCAACAGCAATAAAAACTATAAGAGAAATGCAAATGTGCAAAGCGTAATGCAAAATGCGAAAATTTACATATGTTTACATGCGCTTTGGCAATTTAAATATTTATTTATGAAAATGACGCAACTTTTTTATTATTTACTTGCTGCAACATCTATGTACTTACACCCACATATTGATTGTGTTTTTAACTATACATTGTATCGGCAATTTTTCGAAAATTCAGCAAAAATATATAATGAATTTAAAGAAGTAAGGAAGGGCTAAGTATGTATGTATGTGGTATAACCGAACTTGAAACTTGCAAGGATTAAAACCGAGGTAATAATGCTTGTTAGTTATGTGGGATCTGGGGCGAGTTTTCACCCGATTTTATTCATTCTAAGCACAAAAATGCACCGTTTTAAAAAAAAAATACGCTCTCTCAATTTTATTCAGATAACACAGATATTGGCCGATATATGCGGTATAAATTCACCTGGAAGTTCGAAAATCTTTTTATTAGGTATATGGCTCAGGGAAGTATTGACCTGCTTCAACTCTTTTTTGATTTTCTCTGAATTTCAATTGTATAACTCACACATTGATAGATATTTTCGGTAAAGGTCGACTATAGATACTGGGGTCCACATATTCGGTACCCTGAGGATTGAACAGTTTTGGATCCATTTATACAATTTTTGGTCATAAGATGGCATACTTCAAAGGCATTATTCGTACAAAGCTGTATCCCGTTATATTAGTTGCTTCTTGATTTGTACGCAGGAAAGTGAAAGAATCCAGACGAATTTGAATTTTGTTATATGGGAAGTAAGCGTGGATGTAGCCCGATTTAACTCATATTTACACTGAAACATAGGAATGTCAGTAGAAAATCACATACCCATTTGGTTGAAATCGATTGGGTGGGTCTTGAAATATGTATTTTCACCCAAAAGTGCGCGGTGAATCGTCCATCGTCCAATTTTGACCAAATAAGCCCAGTCATACGGCCTCGAAGGTAAAACTTAATGTCTCTGGCGTATTTAGTTATTGATTTAAGTAGTTTTTAACAGTACCATTATATGGGGAGTGAGAGGGGTTAATATTTGATTTCATTCATTTTTACACTGTCGGTAGAAATTCTTATAAGATTTGTACTCAGCAAATTTGGTTGTTGTGCATTAGTGGTTTAGGAAATATGAACTTATTAGAGGGCGGGACCGCGTCCACTTTGTTAAAAATTGCTATCCACACGTGCCCTTGCTACTCCAATCCCCTGTAGAAAATTACGCATTTACATCTTAATTTAGTGCTTAGTTATGGCATTTATAAGTTTTCGGTTAATGGCGTTTTGTGGACGTGGCAGTGGTCTGATTACGCTCATCTACGAACTCGTAATTTTTTTGTACTAAGGAATCGGCAACTAAGTTTCATCAAGATATCTCAATTTTTACTCCAGTTACAGCTTGCACGAACGGTCGGACGGACAAACAGACAGTCACGCGGATTTCAACCTGTCTCTTCATCCAATTTCGGAATCATCGACTCCGTTTTTTGAATTCTCATGTTAAAGGCATGGGCCATACTCTGTAGGTCCATTTTCGAAAGTATCCATAATGTAATGGAAATCTTCGAGTCCGAACGTCAACAGTTTGGGACAATTTAAATATGGCTACTTACAAAATAAAGCTCGATGCTTGAATATGACACCAGTTAACGCCAAACGTTCTTATGGACGAAATCCAATATTATAACGGATGGTTACTGGTTAAGAAGGCAAGGTTGAAAATGTAAAAAAAAGGGGGCCAAGCTAGGATTGGCTGTGAGGAGAGAGTGATCATGTACATATATGGTGAGACTGGCAAGGAAACGTTTCATATGAGCAGGAACTGTACTGCCAACAACTTTATCGTCTGAAGGAACTTTATCGTGAAGGAAGAAGCCACTAATGAGAGGAAATGTACGAGGTGTGTTCAAAAAGTATCGCGAATTTTGTGTTTTTTCAAAAATTATTTATTTATTCATTAATATCTATTTTGTTCCCTTCAATGTAATCCCCATGAGATATTATACACTTGTGCCAACGGTTTTTCCAATCTTCGAAGCACTTCAAAAAATCATTTTTTTTATCTTCTTCAGCTCCTCCTTCGATGCTGTCTTTATCTCGTCAAGAGAAGCGTAACGTCGTCCTTTCATGGGCCTCTTCAGTTTAGGGAACAAGAAAAAGTCACAGGGGGCCAGATCTGGGGAATACGGTGGCTGCGGCATCATTAGTGTGTTGTTTTTGGCCAAAAAGTCGCGCACAAGCAACGATGTGTGAGCAGGGGCGTTATCGTGGTGCAAAAGCCAATTTTTGTTCTTCCACAAATTCGGCCGTTTCTGGCGGATTGCTTCGCGCAAATTGCGCCTAACTTGCCAATCGATATGTTTACGTCCTCAGCAACTTCTCTAACGGTGATTCGACGATTAGCCAATACCATTTTCTCCACTTCATTAATTTTTTCGTTTGTTGTTGAAGTGCTCGGGCGTCCGGCACGCTCTTCGTCGTTCACATCTTCTCGGCCTTCTGAGAACATTTTGTACCACCGATAAACGTTGCTTCGGTCCAAGGTAGCTTCTCCGTATGCTACAGTCAACGTTCGGAATGCATTAATTTCGTTTTTCACATAAAATTTAATACAGGTTCTTTGATCCATTTTTTTGAATAGGTAAAAATCGATTTATGGTCCTTTGCGCATTGGCCACGACGAATATCGCATTCGATGGAACGATGAGCTGTACGAGATATACGACGACATGGACATAGTTCAGCGAATTAAAAGACAGCGGCTAAGCTGGCTAGGTCATGCTGTCCGGATGGATGAAAACACTCCAGCTCTGAAAGTTTTCGACGCAATACCCGCCGGGGGAAGCAGAGGAAGAGGAAGACCTCCACTCCATTGGAAGGACCAAGTGGAGAAGGACCTGGCTTCGCCTGGAATATCCAATTGGCGCGCTGTTATTAACTCGGCTATAATCGCGTAAGCGGTGTCTACGCCAATTAAGAAGAAGAAGAAAAATCGAAATCCAAAACACGTGCAAGCAAAGCAGCTGTCAACAATTAAATGAACATTCAAAATGGCCGAGCTTGTCGGCATAAGTGAGAGACATGAGTACCAACATAACGCCACAAAAAATTCGAAATTCGAATATACGTAACCCGCGAAAATTCAAAATTCGCGATATTTTTTTGAACACACCTCGTATGCCATCATCATCCTATTCATCCATTTTATAGGACGGACCTGGCACAAAGTGATTATTATTTGTTCCTGCTATGGGAATTAATTTTTTTGGTGAAAAAAGTGAAGCTTTTAAAATCGACTTGACAGTATCTCCTAGATCTAACATACATACGTCCTACTACTAGGGGTTTCAAGCCTAACTTGCTTATAATAGTTCCAAGGAAGATCTTCATTCACTTTTAATTAAGTGTGTTTTGTTATAGTAACCTTGAGGAAAAATTCATAAATTGCCCTCATTCATAATCGAAAAAAATTTTAGTTATGAGAATATTTTACAATTTCAACTCAGAAATTTATAGTGATAGATGGTATTGTGAAGTCTTTGATAAAGAGAGGAAGGCACTCTGGACCTTAGTTCACACATAGTCATACTTCTTTGATATTCTTCAAGAAGTTTACGAACCATAGAATTATTGAGTATGTACTTAGAACTTAAAGGGTGCTGGTAATTCTATACTAAATCGTTATCCGTTTCCGGTTTTGAATTGAATACTTGAAATTTTTAATTAAATTCAAACCGATAAAATAAAATCTGTAAATGTTGACCTCCATAGTCGGGAGAGAACTTCAAACAAAAAAAAAAACTTTTTACTAAAACATGTAACATGCAACTAAATCCCATTAAAATGCTTTATTTTGAATTCTGTTTTTATGTAAAAGACCACCATTGTTGCATTGTCAACGCTCTCAAATAGTTATAGTTTGTCACATTGCTAATAGTTATTGCTACATTATGATAATAAAAACTTCAATAACACTTGGGATTACACGGTTGTTACAATTACAGAAAAAAAAATTAAAAAAATAATATAAAGTAGAATTGCAATAAATGTTGCTGCAAAAAAACATATTGTCGATACAACATGTTTCGGAGCTGAAAGGATTGTTGCAATTTAATTATTTATGGTTATTAAATGAGATTTTCTGTAATTTCATAATACTTTTGTAAACTTGTGTAGTTCTTTTTTTATTGGTGGTGGACATAAGCAACTTTTTATTGGATGTAAAATATATGAATAAATACACCTACTTACATATACATATGTATGTAAGCATGACAAATTTATATGTATGTATGTATACAGGGATATTGGCTTGACATAATTAAATGAGCTTTTTGTATGTGTATATGGTATATGTATGTATAATTATTTAGTCTCACAAAACAAACTTAATGGATTGGAAAACTTTTGTTGCCGAAAATCTAAAAAGGCCTTCAATATTTTAGCGTAATGTATTATATTTACTTACCCTATGTCTCTCTACTTAATAATCTTGTGTTAAAATGTCGATTTGCAGCGTAATGTATTATATTTACTAACCCTTTCCTCTTTACTTAATAGTCTTGTGTTAAAATGTGGATTCGCAGTTTCATTACCAAATTATATAATCGTAAAAACAAATGATTTTCTTTAGTCAGTTTTCCCGGTATGAATTTGCACAACTAAGTACACTTAATCACCGATTTCATTTTAAATGTTTCACAAACGTTTTCTCAAGTTTAAAACAAAATTTAATATTTGCTCTTTGTTCAAAATGCATTTTACGACCGTTTTTGATCGATAACTCGATTGTGGTTATCAATTGTCTTAAAATTTTTACAATAAGAGAAATATGATTTATTAAAAAAAAAAAACTTGCAATTGTTAAGGAAATTTAGATGTAACTTTTTTCGTATTTTTCCCGTGAATATGACTAAAAGTTTCTATTTTCACATTCGTAACCCAAGATTTAGTTATCAACTTTTATACAGGATTTTTCAATAAGATAAATATGATTTATTACCAAAAAAAACTTGCAATTGTTAAGGAAATTTAGATGTTTTTTAATTTGTAGGAACGAATGCGTTGAACCCAATTTTCGAGTACTTTATCCACTACATCAAGACGTATGTCATAAATAGTATGTTCAATATTGACTTCTAAAGCTTGAAAAGACTCTGGTTTATTGCTAAAGACAAATGACTTCAAATAATATTTCAAGAAGAAGTGTACTGGGGTTAAATCAAAACTTCTTGGGAGACCTCAATTTATTGAAATAATCGAATCTCCAAACTTTTCTCGCAACTATTCGGTAGTTGCAAGTCTTGTGAGAACCAGATGTTGTCAAGATCAACTTCTTCCAATTGCGGCCATAAAAAGTTGGTTATCATCGACAGCGGTATGCTGTCAATTGACAGTAAGTGAATGTAGTGGTTGTCTATGATTAATTTGTGGATTTTCTTCGCACCAGAATCGACAGTTTTGTTTATTTAGCGCACCACTCAGATTAAAGTGAGCCCCATTGAAGAAGATGAATTTCTAAAAAGAATCGTTATCGTTTGCAAGTTGTTCCAAGGTAAAATGAGCAAATTCACGACGTTTATGGTGGTGCAATGGCTTCAGTTTTTGAGTGAGAACCATTTTATACGGATGCAAGCAATAATCCAATATCCGAAACCGGCAGGTTGTGGTTTAAGACAGCCTAAATTAAAAGACAGCCTAAGAAAAAAGCTCTTTTGCGTTACAAAAAACAAATTGAGAAGAATTTTCCTTCCTTTCTTAAATTATAAATACATAAAAAGCTTCGAATTGATGATTACTGTATATTAAGTTCGAAAGAAAAAAATGTTAATTTTTAAAATAACCAAAGCAGAAAGAAGTGATCCATTTCGAGGAAACTTCAAATTTAGTGGGGAATGTTTATTATCATTCTAAAGAAAGTGATGACGATGATTCCAGGCTCACAAACCACTATGAAATGGTAGCTCTTGAATCTCTTAAGTTTGCTCTTCGTCTCAAATGCGGCAATTTCACTTGTTTACATACCCACTTAGCCAGAAATGGGCCTCATCGCTGAACAAAATTTTTCTTCGTAAAATGCGTCAAGTCATGGAACGTTCCATAGTCCGAGTTGCGGTGAACGGCGCCGAATCGACTCTCCACGGTCTTCGTGTACACTCTCAGCTACGGCTGTTTTTTTTTCTTCACTGCTTGCTGGACGTGGTCTATTCGGTCGAATATTATCCAATGATCAATGCTGAGTCTCCAGATGGGTGATGGTGTTGCGAATAGTGCGCTCAGTAGGCAGATTCCTTACAGAAATTGAATTTTCGTAATAAAATTGAACGATTTCAGGCTTTAGTCTTTCCATGATAAAATACTACACAATACTGGACAAAAATGACGTGACAGCTTGGCACGTTGGAGATATAGGGTATTTGTAAGAACCATTTAACTTAAGGCCGTTTTATCATGAAAAAAAATCTAAGAAGGTCGTATGAAATTTTCATCACCGATTTTGAAACCGGCGTTTCGAGAAAAACGCGTTTAAAATTTTGGATGCCGATAACACTAAGGACCGTTTTCTCAATTTCTGGTTAGCAGCCATCTGCTAGTTAAGTTCTGGCTTAAAAAAAGGTTGTTTGCCGAAAGTAAGAGTTTGGGTTAAGTTAGCCAGATCGTCTACGGAATCAAAAGAATCCAAAAAGTTTCAAATAATGGGTTGTCAAAAAAGTCTTGCGGTATTTTTAATGAATTTTTTTTTATTGAAATTGAAATGAATTTTTGATGACTCATGCCCAGCTCTTGACCGATGCTACGGCTGCTAATATGCCGGTCTCTTTCGACCAATTCAGTGATTTTATCGCAATTTTCGACGACAGGCCTTCCGGAGCGTGGCGCATCTTCGACCACCTCTACACCATAACGAAAACGCTGAAACCATCGTTGTGCGGTGGAAATGGAAACTGTATCGGGTCCATAAACTGCACAAATTTTATTGGCGGCTTTAGATGCATTTTTGCCTTTATCCTAGTAGTACTGTAAAATATGCCGTATTTTCTCTTTATTTTGCTTCATGTTTGCGACGCTATAACTCACGAACGAATTAAAAGAAACAACAATCAATCCAACACGTGTTAGCGTCTGAAATGAGCTTTCCAAAAAGGTATAGCATGACCCGATGTGACGAATAAAACTAGAACTACGCGCTTTCAGCGCCAACTAGCGAAAATACCGCAAGACTTTTTTGACAAACTAATATAATCAACGTTCTGCAATTGTAAATTTTTAAATTGCTTAATAAAAAAATGCCTTTTCAAACAAAAAATCCCAAAATACTCGTTTTTACTGACTGCTAAGTGGATATAACCCTTATGGCAGGTATCTCAGTCTATAAATGACGTCGATAAGTGTTGAAAACGTCAAATTTCTGGAGTCTTACTTGACGATTTTGGGCCGATGCCAATTTTAGACTAATAATAATCTTTATGACAGAACAAATGCTGACAGCTTTCAGGAAAACAATTTGATGTTAGTTCGAAACTGTGTTTGAATTCAGAAACAACAAACAAGCATTCAATCTCAAACTACATAACAAACAACGTGCAAAAACGCAAACTGAAAAATGTGAATCAATAAAAAATAATGTCGAACTAATGTCAATAATTGAATTTTTAATTGAAAAAATATAACCAACAATATATATGTAAGTATATCACCCGTTAATCATCGCAAATTAATAAAACAATTTATGAAAATTTTTTCCACAAACAATGTGACTTAATAAATGCGAACAAAAACTCCCAAAAACACAAAAAATATAAAATTTGCAACAAAATAAATGTGTGTCTGTTGGTGAGGTGTTCACTGGTGATTAGAAACCGGTAAAGCTATTCAAAATCATTTAGTAGCGCCACCAGCGCCGCGAAAGCACGGTGGCGCCACACAGCCAGTTGCAACTAAGTGCGAGAGTGATTAATTCGCAGCTAATTGCAGTCAGCCGCAACGCGCGCCCGAATAAATATTTATTTACTCTATAGTCAGTCTCTCAACGAGCGATTAAAATGATGTGATAAATGACAAAATTCATAGACGGTTGAGGATTTTTTGCAAATTGTTACATAAACAGTTATAAACTAATGGCGCTGGGCATAGCAACAATGTATGGTGTCTGTCTGAATGTTACAATAAATTTGAAAATACTTTATTTCATTTATTTAGATTTATTTTCAACTTCTTTTGTTGGAAAAATCCACTTCCCAGAGATTTATGCGTTCGAATTTTAATTGAGTGCGACATTTGATTAGTGATGTGGCGTATAGGAAGGTGGGTTTGTGCCGGAAAATACGTGAGTTTTGTATGCAAACATAGTTATGGTACCAAAATAAGCAATAAATTTATTATATAATCAGTTAATAAGATCTAGATTTACAATTAATTGTTAAGCAATTGAACAACATTTACTTTTGCGAGATATCAAAGCTTGTTGGAAGCTTTAATGTGTAGGAGCATTCATTAGCTTCTCTGTAGAATAAGGTCGGGCGAAAGCATGTCCGATGATTGGAATTTAAGTATGCTCTCCCCAATCCACAAAACGGGAGACTTCACTATCTGCGCCAACTACCGTGGGATAAGGGTCCTCAACATCGCATGTAATATTACATATATCGAGCGTACTGTGTGATCAAAGCCCATCGTCAACAAACTGATTGGATCTTATCAGTGCGACTTTAGGCCTGGAAAATCAACAACCGACCAGATATTCACCATGCGTCAAATCTTGGAAAGGACCCGTGAAAAGAGGATTGACACACCCTACCTCTTCAAAGCTGATTTTGACAGCACGAAAAAGAGCTGGCTTTATGCCGCGCTGTCTGAATTTGCTATCCACGCAAAACTAATAAAGCTGTATAAACTGACGTTAAGCAACACTAAAAGCTCCGTCAAGATCGGGAAGGACCTCCCCGAGCCAAACGAGATATCAGAAAAGGCGGCTAACTTTCGTGCGACTTCCTCATTCTACACCTGAAGAAAATAATTCGAGCTGCAGAGCTGATTCGAGAAGGTACAATCTTTTATAAGGGTGCACATCTGCTTGAAGCAAATTAGGCGCAACAGAAGCAAGCGGCTTCTTTAGTGGCATGCGGTCAACTGTCGTGAAAGTTTCTTTTTAACTGATGAAGAAATTTTTAGTACAAAATAATTAAGCAAAACGACAAAATCAAACTTCCAAAGATAAGAAAAATGTTATTCCAAGGATGCAGTGCGGTCACTATACAGCTGCTGTAATGTTTTAGTGTGGAGTCCTTTGTAAAGGCGTTACACCTCTTCACTGCTATGAAAAAGGGGTTAAAACTGCGCAAAAGTAAGATATTTTAGAAAGTGCGTAAGGCAGTTAAACAATACTATCTTCGATGGATAGAATTGGATCTTCCAGCGGGACTCTGTTCCAGCACACAGAGCAGTGCTTTTAAAGCAATATTCTTGGTTTCATAGCTGCAGGTGGTTGGCCCTATAGAAGCCGAGGTTTGAATCCGTTGGACTATAGTTTGAGGTCAGAGTTAGAGAACTTGGACTGACGAATATCTCATATAATTTTGCAGAGCCTCATTGATCAATGGTCAAATCCTTTGTGGGCTTGTGTGAAAGCAAAAACTGACCATTTCGAATACAATTTTGTACATATCTTCTATAATTTATGCAGTTAGCTTTATTATAAAATGTATTATTATTTCATTTTCTTAACGGCATGAACTTGTAACAGAACTTATGGCAGAACTGAGTGTTTAAGCCATAGATGATTCTTTCATGAAGATTATAGGGCGAATATAAACTTAGCTTGGGTTGAGGAATCACCTTGCGAGATCAGAAACCGTCTGAACAACTGCCAAAATTAGTATTTACTTTATACAAATACATATTTATCATTTTAGATGGCTTCAAAATGGTTTGCTTGGATTGATGTAAGACTATACATAACAATTTAAGTGTTTTAAAATCATCCACAGTACTTTTTCAGGTCTCAATTTTTTATAATATACCTCTAGGGCTAAAATAAAACAAATGGCTTTTATCAAGTTAATTTAAAGTGAGCCAAATTCTACAAAATTGTTCTTTCTTAAAAACCTTTACTGGCTCTGTAGCTACGGAGGAAAGCAAATTCTGAAAATTTAATATTCTGGAAAGCAAAAAGGATGTTTAGCCCGAACCGGTGGCTTTCGCAGATCCTAAATCCATTTACTCCAAGAGATCTCCAGCGAGCAAGTGAATTTCCATTGATAATAACAAACAAGCAATTCTTCATAGTATTTAAGTCTTTGTATATGTGTTGCTAAGCTACCAATATTGATTTCATTGAATTGGCTCCTTAACTTTACGATTACGTCATTAGTCCAACTTAACCTCAAACATGTCAAAACAAATGGGTATGAAAACTATAAAAATACACCGATAAATGACTGTAAATGGCATTATAACTGATTGGAAAAAGTAAGCGAAATCGAAATAGTGCCAGTGCTTTACAGTTACAAACGATATTTATGTGCCGCAAAAGCTTTAACTGTATGTGAGAGCTTAAATTGTAACAAGCAAATATGCTTTACAGACAGCATTACAAAAAAAAAAAATGTTTGTCTTTACAACAAAACGAGAAACCTTGAAGCCAAAGCGACAATACCGAGCGCTTTCCGTATGCATTTGCCTGCTGCATATTTTTGGCAAGATTATTTTCACAATTTTCCACAACTTCAAGTTGCAGATACTTTTCTGGCATTTCAGTGTTGCCAGGCAAAGTTTTGTCAATTTCCTCTTTCAACTGCAAAATAAGCATTTTTTCAAGTTTTTTTTTTGTGATATGAAATAGTGTTTCATTTTTGGACTGAGTTTACTTGCTGAACACTTTTTCTTGGATTATTATACCCTGAAGACACGGAAGAAAATGTTGGAGACCGTTTAAAAAAAAATATATATGAATGGAAAACTTTTTTATTTGATAAGATATCTTAAAAAAATTTGGACTTTTTCTTGGATTATTATACCCTGAAGACACGGAAAAAATGTTGGAGATATTTTCCGTTTAAAAACATTTTTCAAAAATATATATAACGATCGGAGTAAAGTTTGTATGGAAAACTTTTTTTGACGCGATATCTTCTCGATTTGATAAGATAATCTTAAAAAAATTTGGCGATCAAAATTGAGTCCTTTCATGGAAAACTTTGTATTTGAAGAGGTGGATCATTATCTAAGACAATAAAACTATCCCTGAAGAAATTGTTCAAATCGGTTCTTATAAGGAAACTTCTTTATTTGTGAATGGTATGCTAGCTTCGGAGCAACCAAAATTAAATTTTTTTTCGTTTTCTTTATTTTTGGATTTTATTTTTTGTTTTTCTTCTCCGAGTGGCTTATGACGTGCGCAGAGCTTCAGCTTCGCAGTTGTGTACATTCGTACGTAAGTATGTTTGTTTGTGGCAATAGGTACGTATGCAAACATGAAGTAACATTGAGATAAATTCAGTATTATTTTTCCTTTTCCATTTTTCTGCGAGCACTCACAAGCCACAGCCAAAGTGACTTGGCGGCGATGTGGACGCCAATGGCTACAACAGCCATTTCAAAGGCGAATGCTAAGTTGCATTTTAAATTTGATTTTTTTCACCTTATCTTCTGAATGATTTTTCATTTTCTATTTTTTCGTTTCTTTTATCAATGTGTACTCTTTTCCACGCCACTTGTATGTCTGCTCCTTGGCATGAGTTGCAGCATGCACACATTCATACACACACACATGCATCTGTATTCATGTATTTACATGCCAAACTCATCCTTGGATTGGATGGCAATCGCACCGAACGAAAGGCAATGAATGGTGGCGTAACAGTGCAAAAGCATGCAAAATTCTTACCCGGTGCAAGCATGTGGCACAGACCACACGCCACAAACGCACAAACTGCATTGTGCGGAATAATAAAATTGCAAAAAACACAAAGAAAAGTAGCAAAAAAAAAGAGTTATATAGTATATCATGAGGCGCGCAGACAAGAATGCAAAATAAATGATCATGCAGGAGCAATGGAGGATATCAAAATCACGTACCGGCCACTTTTTGCACAACTGATAGGCACGTCTCGCGCTCAGCGAAGACTTTGTGCTGCAGCGGAAGCGCAAAATGAAAAAGAAGAAAAATAACCAAAGAAATATCAAGTAGTGTTTCAACAAAAAAAAAAGAGAAAAATCATAAAAGGGAAAAAATTCATAAAAAAAATAAAATCGCGATAGTCTTGCGTAGTTCGGTGCATCTACCGTGGCACGCACTCATTCTTTTGGTCATTCAAGATACTCGCACACATACAAAAATACACGCATTGCAGTACATTCTTCGCACATTGGATGGACTGTGGCAGCCATAGTGCCAGTTGCAACAAACTGTGGTGCGAAACTTTATTGGAAATATCTGTGGTTTAAAGAAAAATGCTTGGGTATTGGTATTGAAGCTTAAAAACAGCAAAGAAGTACAAAGCACAAGTGCAATGTGATAATTGTAAAGTGAGTCCCCTTCCTAACTTTTTATACAATTTAGAGTCTAGCCCAACATAGAGAACTTCATCTCTCTAAACTTTTGTAAACTATATTTCAATATGCTTAAGAACTATAATTTATCTTGAACTCCCGTACAGAACAAATAACCCGAGCCTTTCTGGTAAATTAGAGAATTCTCTAAACGAAATAAAAAAATAATTTCGAAACGAACTCATGTATAATATTTTAGAAATGGGTACAAGGTTCAAACCTGTTCAAACTGTCTTCGAATCATTTGTACTAAGAAAAGAGGCTTAAAGAGCGGATAAGGTACTCGTATCGAAGACAATGAAATTTTTTTATGAAAAAAGCCTTGTGAAAATGCTTAGGGATGTTATGAAAAGCTATTTTGCCTTAAGGATTTATATGGACCATAATAAGTCATTTAAAAGTTTTCAACTCATATTTCTCCCTGCATTTTTTACTAAAATTTTGGAAGATCTAGAAAATCTTTTTGCACATCATAAATGGGCAGTGATGCCGACAAAAACATTCAATTACTCAAATATTCCAATGCGATAGTTGCTATAAGGCTTTTTTCCTCGTGAGACGAAATAGTCAAGAAATGTGAAATCTTTGCCTTGAGATAAAAAAAAAACATTTGAGAAGTCTAAGAAAGCGGATAACATGATCTATAAGGTCTGATAAGTTTATAACCGCATCCAAGTCAGAAGAAATGCGCTTTCTTCTGGATACTTTATAAAAAGCATTTAGTAATTAAAAAAATAATGTGCATTTACAGAATCTAAAATACTTTTTAATCAATTATTTATTTTGAAAAATTTTGGATATCTTGATCCCGTAAACAAGCTCAAAGAAGACCGAAAAATTCCGAAAATAAGTGTCTGGCTATCTATGAGGAAGATTTTTCTGCATGAAACTGTGTTAAATCCAAAAACAAAAACAAAAAAAAAACTATAGACAAAGACAATGATAAAAGGCTTTCAAAAAAAAATCAAACACTAAGTTAAAAAACAAGCATATTTTAAAAACCTAAATTTTCATGGTTAAAATCTTATATTCGATCGGTCGTTTTTTACAAACTTTAAAAAAATAAAATTTGCAAAATTTCGGTTCAAATTTACTTCAATCAGATAATTTCAACTGCTGACCGCGGCTGCGTCTTTTTCCATTCGGAAAGTCCAATTTTGGGCAACTTTTTCGAGATTTCGGCCGGAATAAATTTCTTCGGAAATGTTGTCTTCCAAAGCTGGAATAGTTGCTGGCTTATTTCTGTAGAAGAACGTAGCCCCACAAAAAATAGTCTAAAGGCGTTAAATCGCATTCTTGGTGGCCAAATCCATTTCTTGAGATTTAAAGTTTTCCCTCAAAATGGCCATAGAATCGCGAGCTGTGTGGCAAATATTTTGAAACCACATGAGTCAACATTTATGAAATTATCTTCAAAAAGTAAATGTCATATTCGTTTCAAATAAAGAACCGATGAATTTTTGCAAATTTTATGCGTTTTTTTTTTTTTTATTTGATTAAAAATAGATACATGAAAGTAAAAATCGATTATTTGATGTACCTCCTTCAACCAAAAATACAAATAGATGATTTCAATGACTCTAAGACAGTTTTTTCGCGAAATTGATTAAGAGAAGGAAGCTGCCACTGTGAAAAAAACATTCTGACAATTGATTTTGAGGTTATAAACGAATTAAGATAATTAATCTTGACAATCTTTCTATTGCCTAGTTCTAGACTCTTCCCTGAAATTCTTTTAAACAACTAAAAAACAACGAATGAGTTATAAAATGTTATTAGAATTTTGAAGAAAACAATACTGAAAAAAATAACATGACAGCGCTTCTTTCTAAAAAATTCCAAGGAGATCCGACGTTTTCGAGCGATGAGGCCCATTTTTGGCTCAATGTGTATGTAAACAAGCAAAATTACCGCATTTGGGACGAAGAGCAACCTGAAGAGATTCAAGAGCTGCCATTTATTCCAGAAAAAACAACGGTTTGGTGTGGTTTGTGGGCCCGTGGAATCATCGATCAATATTTCGTTAAAAATGATGCCGGTGAGAACGTAACCGTCAATGGCGACTAGCTATTTGATGCGGATATGATTTCGGAGAGCAGATTGGCCACCAAGATCGTGTGATATCAGACTTTTCCTGTGGGGATATGTAAAGTCTAAAGTCTATGCGGACAATCCCGCTTCGATTCTGACTTTGGAGTAAAACATCACGCGTCTCATTCGCCAGTTACTAGTCGAAATGCTCGAACGAGTCTTCGAAAATTGGCTCAATGGGTGGACCATCTGAGATGCTTTCTGAATTTCCTTATGAAACCTCACATGGTTGCAAACAGAAGTATTACTCTGATTTCATCGATTTCAGGCAAGAGGAAAAACTGTTATTAAAAGGAGTTTAAAGGAAAAGGATTAGAGTCAACCAGAAGTTCTAAATTATTTGTATTAGATATATATGAGCTAAGGGAAGTATTAAGCGACTTGATCCATTTTTGGGACAAGAGCTGTCATCACATAAATATTGTCATATGGGAAATAGGCGCTATTGTCATCTGATTTGGCCCGCTTCCATAATATATGATAAAAATGTGTGGACTACTTCACACTCCAAATTTGAGTAGTTACCGATATATAGGATTGCACTTAAAGTGAGGTGTGCGTGGTCATTATTTGAATTTATCTATTTTCACAACGTATGAAAAAGTATCAAAGAGATTTCTTCTCAGCAAGTTTGGTTAAGTTAGCTTTAGCGGTTAACCATTTAAGTGGCAGGCCTCACCTACTTTAAAAAAATTTTAACACAATCTCTCATCTCATGATATAAAAAATATTGTAATTATGCAAAAAAAAATTAAATTCTGGAAAACCATTTTGAACATGTTTAATCAATGCTTAACAAAGGTAATTGTTTTTCTTCTCTGATAGCGTTTCTCCCTATAATCATCATGATCTTACATTGTTGTGAGAATCAAACTTAAATTATCTAATAAGAATTCTTCACAGAAGTCCAACCGCATAATAGAAAATTCTCACCACTTACTACCCAATAATGCACGAAGAATAAATTATGCAACACTTTGTTGCACCAACTGAAATTCAATGCAGAGCGAAAATACAAAAGAAATATTAAAGAACATATTTTCAGAAACGTTGGAGTTGGCATGAATAAAGGGAAAGTAAACGAAATATTTGAATGAGCGAGGTGCGAGCAAATACGAAGTAAGAAAAATGTGCTTCCATTTCATATTCGCTAGCAACAAGCAACATCTCCACAAAGTACAACACAAGCTGCGGCTCCTGCGGCGGTGTGGAGGCAACTTTGTGGCACAACTACGACTAACTAGTATGTGCGTATGTATATTTCTATGTGTGTGTGTTTATGTTCATAGAACAAATGTATTGCGCGATCCGTTCACCTTTGGCTTTAATACCTGTTAATATTGTTGCGTACTTTTGTAATTTATTTCTGCTTCAATAAGAACTACAACAATAACAAATTAAATTTCAAGAAAAATGAGATGATATGTAATAATCAAGAATGGATGGGAGTTCAAAAAAAACAGAGTAACTTATTCGCTATGGCAACTCATAGTTTTAGACCGGGTGGTTATATATAGAGTTCTTCAATGGAAAAAAAGAGGACAACAAAATTATAAAGGCGTGGCAACTTGTGTTTTTTAAAAGCTTTTCATATGAGTTGCCCATCTTTCTGCTTCTTCCTTGTGTGACGTTAAGACAATTGCCATGTATAGTATGTGAAACACCTTACTAAAAGTAATCCTTAAAGCTTTCTAAAGATCCAGAAATGTCATTAGTAGGGCTCACATATCTTAAAACTATTTTCAATTGAATTAAAATATCATTAAAAAATCTGGATAAAGCCCCTTGCATTCACTACTGATATTGAGCTTTTAGAGTTCTAAGTCCTTGAAGCTTTCTAAAGATCCAGATATGTCATTAGTAGGGCTCACATATCTTAAAACTATTTTCAATTGAATTAAAATATCATTAAAATCTAGATAAAGCCCCCTTGCATTACTAATGATTTTGAGCTTTTAAAGTTCTAAGCCCTTGAAGCTTTCTAAAGATCCAAAAATGTGATTAGCAGGGCTTACAGATCTAGAAACCACTTCGATTGAATAAAATATTATTTAAAACTTAGATAAAGCTTCCTTGCATTCACTACTGATATTAAGCTTTTAAAGTTCTAAGTCCTTGAAGCTTTCTAAAGATCCAAAAATGTGATTAGCAGGGTTTACAGATCTAGAAACCACTTCGATTGAATATAATATTATTTAAAACCTAGATAAAGCCTCCTTGCATTAACTAATAATTTTGAGCTTTTAAAGTTCTAAGTCCTTGAAGCTTTCTAAAGATCCAAAAATGTGATTAGCAGGACTTACGGATCTAGAAACCATTTCGGAGATAAAGCCCCTTGCATTCACTATTGATTTTGTATTTTTAAAGTTCTACATAAAAGCTCTCAAAAACTCGATGAGTTCACAGCAAAAAAAAATCGTTATTAATATTTTAGGATTAAATCGAAAGTGTCAGATTTCTGGGAGGTAAAAATATCCTTGATCTTATGGTTCGTGAAGAAAAATTATACTTTCAGAATGAGATACGCTCCAACACATTAGGACAACCCTGAGCAGATTTCTTGCCTTTAAACTTCAACCGAGCTTTTTGATCACCTTCGCGACAATATACGCGAAGCTCAAAAAAAGTCCGCAGAAGTGCGTAAAATGGCAGAAGTGCCACAAAGCACAACAAGAACGAAGACATTTTGCACAAAATACACTGAAGTCGATTTTCAGACATTTCTTCGCTAGCGTAAGGAGCCGTAATCTTTGCTGCTACGCTATGCTATTGGCCCTTGCCGCCTTTGTTCAACGTCACATTGTCGTGGCGCGTTTCCATGAGTCCCAAAAGTGCAATTTCATCTTTTCGGAGACTTCGAAGTGTGTTCCATAAGCAGCCCGGTAAGTAGTGTATGCCAAGTTGGAGGTAAGACTATCGGATATGTTCATGCCAACAGAAGCAGGAACGCACAAAAACAACACTAACAGCTGAAACAACAGCGACAATGTAACAACAATGGTAGCGGCAATACGGTTCAAGCGCAGAGGCAACTATTTATTCTGCACACCACCATCTGCACAAACACTACACCACCGACCGCAATCACCAACAATCTTTCAACATTACTTCTTAGCTGCTCCACACTAGGTAAGTTCGTTTGGTCTTCATCGCCACAACCAGCCAACATTGCGGAGTGCTGGCCATTTCCACTTGCAACTTGACTGCTGCCGCCTCCCACCCCAATACCCGTACACTGGCTTATAAAGCGTATCAATGTTGATGTTGTTACAGTGCTTGTTGTTCTTGTGGTTGGTTTTCTTCTACTCGTACTCCTCGCAGTGGCTTTCGACGGTTACGACGCTGTGGCCTTGTCTTTGGCTTAAACGGCACCGTTGCGGTTCAGTGTTGTCGTTGTGGCCTTTGTGGCATGTTGGCTGGTGGTTCTGGTAGCTAGCGCATTGGTGGACTGCGGTACTCCTTACATTGTCGTTTTTTTTTTGTTCTTGGTACTTGCTACTTGCGCGTTTACCGCAATAGAGGTGAGCGTCGTGTGTCGGTTGATGACTGTGTCGGCCGCTAACGTTGGCTTCGGCCCGGCCACAATAATTTCATATCAGTCCAAAAGTGGGCGTTTATCGTTTGACGAAGCAACAACTTCTGGTTGTTTGCCAATTTTTCTTCTTTTTTTTTGCTCACATTCTGCTGCTACATTTACTACCTTCGTTTTCAACATTCTTTTGTTCGGATTTTTATTTTTGTTTTTGCTTTTCTCAACCTATTCAAAGCAACCGTTTATTACATGCACGATATTGAGTATTTTTCCGCGGTTTTCACATACTCATTTATTTTCGATTGCGCTTTATTGTTGTGCATTGTCGGGTTTTCTCCATATTTTTCTTATTTATGCATTTCTGTGGCTTTTGACAATGTTTATGTTTTTGTTGTTTTGATTTTAGATAAATACGGACATTTTTTTAGCAACAAAGTAGGCGACAAAACTGGGAAAATAATATTGTATATGGTAGAATTCCGCCTCAAAGGCATGACTAAACTTCGTTGTGATTTCTGCTTTAGCTAGTAAGACGACACTTGAGTGAGAAATTCTAAGCCTCATAGGAGATATCCAAGCTGTAACCTTCCATCACAATACTTAAAAATGTCCCGAAATATTTTCCAGAAACTCTTCTCTAACTGTTTAACTACTTTTCAAGGAAAACTACCAGCACCATTTTCTCCCTTGGAAATTATAGGACAATTGTCTATTGAACTTCTCTTAAGAATATTAGTCAAAAGTGCCAATTAATTATTTTACGTGAGGTTTAAAAACTGAAACTGAAACACTCTAATTGATTCTTTCCCCTTCAAACTAACTATATATATGATCAAATTTGAACCAGACTGGTCTATTTAAATTGTGCGAGTGGAGCTTGAAAATCGTCGAGTTGGCGTCAGAGGGATAAGACAGAAGATCTCAATATCTCGATACATATTTTGGTTGAAGTTTAGGGTATTGAACGTGTAAATTTTAAACTTGTGCCAAAAGTATGGTCGCAAAATAGAAGTCAAGCAAGTAATTTAGGACCCACATTCATCAAACACATCCAAACTGGTGGTATGGCGTCGAACTGTCCAACAATCTAGGAAATTGCGCTCCAAAAATCAGCCACAATTTAAGCCGATCTCGGCAGAGCCAATGGAATCGAAGGTCCGTTGAATTACGAAGGGCGTTCTATGTAATATTGAAAGAAAACTTTGGTCGCACTATTTCACTTCTATCTAGAAGATCGGTATGATAAAAAATAAAATAATATTACACAATTCCACATTGTTGACATTGTAAAAATCCTTTTTATTTTGTACCGTCCATCGCGGCTCTTGGATGACGACCTCACGTGAACAGTTTCAACTGAGCCACTCCCCTCTAAAGCGTTACATATACTACCATGTGTGTGCCGCCTTCAATTGACAAAAGAACAACTTAATAAAAAAAGAAGGCCTGAAGATTGCAGTTCTCTCTTTCAGTGTCGTGGTTCAATTTGGAGTATTAAGCTAACGATTAAAATCAGGCCACCATCATTAGAATAAAATGGAAATAGACTTGATCGCAGATAGACGATTTTTCAATCTCACTTGTCACTCATTTTTGTTGGAAAAAATTTGGGGAAAATTCTGATAACAGTCTTAAAACAAGGCCGGCCGGAGACATGACCCTGAATATTATTTTCTTTTATGGGTTATTGTGTTTTAGAAAACAAAAGCCTAGAAACGATCAGCATGGCGAGCTGAATCGATTTAACCATGTTCGAACGACCGAAATCAAGCTCTTGTATGGAAAACTTTTTTATTTCGTGAGATATCCGTCAGGATTGGGAAGGACCTCTCCGAGCCATTCGATACCAAACGAGGTTTCAGACAAGGCGACTCCCTATGATGCGACTTCTTCAATCTATTTTTGGAGAACATAATTCGAGTTGCAGGTCTGAATAGAGAGGGTACAATCTTCTACAAGAGTGTACAACTGCTGGCATACGCCGATGATATTGATATCATTGGCCATAACAGCCGCGCCGTTACTCCAGATTGGACAAAGAATGGGTATGGTAGTGAACGAGGGCAAGACGAAAGATTTCTTGTCATCAAACAAACAGTCGTCGCATTCGCGACTTGGCTCCCACTTCAGCTTCGAAATCCAATGACGATTAACTCTTTCTAACAGGTGCTACTCTTTTCTCACGACGAACAAAGACAAAATTCTACAAATCACTCATCATCCGCTACATGAGGCATGGACGATGACAACATCCGATGAGTCGGCGTTACGACTTTTCGACAGAAAGGGTTTACGGATTTATAGTTCTTTGCGCATTAGCAACGGCGAATACCTCAGTCGATAGAACGATGAGTTATATGAGACATACGACGACATTGACATAGTTCAGCGAATTAAAAGACAGTGGCTACGCTGGCTAGGTCATGTCGTCGGAATGGATGAAAACCAGGAAGGACCTGCTTACATTCAATTAAGATCTATATACTTTTGCATGTGTTTGAACCAATAGCCGAAACACTTTAGCCACTTTGATTGAGGAATCTCCAAAACATGCAATTTGAATACATCAACCGCCCATTCGAAAAACGTTGACTTCTTAGTTTATTTCATATGGATGAGAAGAAAAGGAAGTCATTCGGTGCTAAGTCATGACTATACGGTGAATGACTCATCATGTGAGAACTGGCATTATCGTGGTGAAGAGTGATCCGTCTTCGGTTAGTGGGTTTCCTGATTTCTTGAAAAACCACTGGAAAGCAAACGATTATGTACCACTCAGAACTTACTGCTCTGTACTGTTCTAGTGGTATTGTTAAATCTTATTAAGTTTTTCTAAAAAAAAATAGGTTTGGAAATTCTTCGTACGCGAAAAGCTTTTTTTGGAGTCGGCTCAATTTGAAACCCCCATATAGTCGACTGTTGCTTACTATCAGGATCGTTCCGAAAAAAAACTAATTCTGAACGACCTTTACGAAATTCGTCTTGGAGTGATCTACGACCACGATTGGATAAGGCATAACATCAATAAACACAGGTCAATGATAGCGCTTCTTCGGCAAAAATTTGGTTAAGTTTAAGTCGATTCACAGTTGCTGAGTCAATCCACGCCGAAAGTTGTATTAAATAATCGCGCGAAAATGTTCGTGAGCTAATTTCATTTTTTATGCGAGATGAATATTTTAAGTTAGTATAAGCCACAGAAATAGCGCTCGAACTAACAACTGAACAAACAGCGGGGATATACATACATATGTACATATGTCCAAGCATCTGAGTATGTAAATATAACAACAAAAATGTCGAACTTTACGATACATTTGTGAATTGCCAGATTGTAACTCTAGGGTTGCCAAATCACGAAATATAAAAGGCAACCCACTTATACATACATCGATTAGAATAAGTGTTTAGTCAGTTGTAAATTAACTGGACAGTTATAAGTTCAAGTGAAATGAGTGATCCAGGGAATATATTCGGGTGAAGTGGACAAAACACGATTTTTTTTTCGAACTTAGATTTAATGAAAATGTGTCTAAGCCCTTGGAGACTAACAAGAAATAATATACCGACGTATTTCTGCTACAAATTTTCTCAAAATAAAAGCAGAGAAAACAACAAAGAGATTATCAAATCTTATGCACAAACATACAATACATACAAATGTACCAACTTAGTTGCCACTGTGGGAGCAACAACAGCAAAAGACCTCTGCACCCGAACAGAATTTAAGCGATTAGGTTAAATTGCATGCGAGAACGAATTCGAAAAGCTACAAAGCCTGTTAAGCCAGCAGAGACAGAAGCCAAAAAGCGAACATAAAAGGGGAGGATGCGGTCATGCTAAAATTGAGGCTACAATTTTATGAAGATACTACAAAAAAAACCACAAAGAACTCAAACTTATGATGGCAAAAGACGCAATAAATAAAGAAATAAAAAGAAAATGCGAATAAGCAACAAACAGAAACAACAGAAACAAGTAATGAACGAAATCACTGTTATGTGCTGCGCGCTGCATTGTAGTTGTTGTCGTACAATAAGATAATGTATCTGCGCGAACGGCCGGCCGCGTAGTTGCCCATCCAAGCGGGATGATATTAACGTAACTACAACAAATGGCATAAAATGAAAATGAAAATGGCAAGGAATGAAACGTGCGAACAACAGCGCGGACCAACAGACGGCCGATGGGCCATTACAACAAAGGCGACAAGGCCCGCGCGAGGCGAGAATGAATGTGCGCAAGTGTGTGTATAGACGACGGCCGAGTCCAACAATGGCTTCTGCTGGTAGCAAGTGCCAAGTGGCAAGTGGCAGTGACCAACGGTGGCAGTGTGGCAGGCAATTTTGCAACTACAAATAATTGGTAATCTCACAGATACACAATGATAATCGCAAATGCGAGTACGCGGCGGCCATCGCCATTCACTCACTCACTCATCTCGGCCGCAGACAGCCAGGCAGTGGCAGGCAGCATTTATTCCGCTCATTCAGCGCGCAACGCGGTCACCACCGATTGAAGTGTGGTGTGGCGGCGGGCCATTGAGCAATGCGAGCAAGAAAGCAAAGCAAAAAATACACAAAAACAAAAACAAAATATATAATAACAGTAATACAAGGTATCAATTTAGTAGGTTGGCAGTCGCGACGACTGGTCATTGAACGAAATCGAGCTGCTAGCGTTAAGTTAAAGCGGGGGGAGGCAGGTAGAGTGTCGCTCTGGTAATAACTGTTCCAGCCATTACAACGTCGCTTGATAGTATATGGTATGTATGTATATATATAACAGTGATTATTTCAGATATGTATAGTAGTACTTACTTGATTATTGTTGCTCGCAACTGTCAGCAACAACTGCTGATGATCACCATCATTTAGGCTAGTAATAAGCGGCAAATGTAGTGAACAGCAATAACTGAAAATAACAAAATAGAATTAAAAATCAGACTTATTTAGTAATATATGTCAGTACGATACTCTATGATTACTTATATAACTAACTAAGTCGCTGGTGGTTGGATACTGCGAAGGAAAATATTGGGTTATTTTAAAATATATTCTACATATTGGCTATTTGCATTTCGGTATATTCAAAAATATATACGAATTCGTATCGTTTCTTTGAAGAGGCACTGCTAGAATTGAATCTACCGTTTTTAATTAGAAATATGGATTTTGTATCAACCATAATACCCTTCAGAATTGCACTTCTTATAGCAACTAATGGGTTTTTCAAATAAATCAAAAACGGTTTGAAATATCAATGAAACTCTTTATTCCTGTGAAAGTAAATTCGATGCTATTATCTATGGAACTCGATCACGGGCACGTTTGCAGTAGTCCAGGCGCGGAACCCACTGCGTCACTGGCTTGTTAGCATGGACCATAGACTTGACCTACCCCCACAGGAAATAGTCTAACGGCGTCAAATCGCACGACCGAGGCGGCCAATTGGCTGGGCCATTTCGTGAGATAACACATTCACCAAACTTGGTTTTCAATAAATCGATTGCGACATTCGCTGTGTGGCTTATAGCGCCGTCCTGTTGGTACCACATATTGTGCAAGTCCACATCATCCAATTCCGGCCAAAAATGCAATGGTAACTCATGGAGTACGTGTGGATTGCTGCCTGACCAATAACACACATTTTGGTCATTGATGAAGCGATTCAGCCAGAAATGAGCCTCATCGCTGAAGATGATTTTTCGATGAAAATCCGTATCATTTTCAAGTTCTTGCTCAGCCCAATTCACGAACATACGACGATTCTGGTGGTCAAGCGGCGTCAGGGCTTGCGTCAATTTGATTTTGTAAGGATGTAGGCCAAGATCTTTTCGCAAAATTCTCCGATTCAACGACGTCACAGAGATGCTCAACGCTTGAGAACGACGCGTGACTGATTTGGGTCTTCCTAAATTAATGCGCTAGCGGCAGCAATATTCTCGACAACACGGGTAATTCTCATTGGCACGGGAACATTTTGTACTGTGCCTATGGATTTAAATTTTTCCACTAGACGCTCAATTGTTGATCTGACAGGACGATTTTGATGATCATAAATTGTAAGTAGCGCTCTTAAAGTTGAGGCCACTGACTCCGAATTTCGGTAATAAATTTCAATAATTTTGATTCGTTGTTAGAACGATGCCATTTCCATGATAATGGCAGACCTTACTCTAGAGAAATGTCAAAAGAGAAAAACCCGATGTTTCGCAGACGTTAAAGCGACGCTGTATTCCTTAGGTCCAAAAGATCTTTCGAAAAGGTTTTCACTGATCCTTCCGATATTCCAACGATGCCAGTAAGCTTTCTATCTGCTAGTCGTCGATTCTCAATCATTTGAATAATTTTTACTAATCAAAAACACTTGCTCGCGATCAACAATTATCACCGAAGGCTTTTCCAACATTCTGAACAGTTCGGCACCAGAAATTTGATTCCACACACAAAATTTAATGGAACTTCTTTGTTGTAAGAAAAAATATTTCTGCCAACGAGTTTTCGCGCGTAATAAATGTTCTCCATACAAAGGCTTAATTTTCATCGATCAGTATACGAGAGGTCTGATATCGGTTCTTCCGACAATCTGGCATAATCGGTTTATAGCCTCTATAGCAAGATTATTAAACCCAATTTTGCCAAAAAGTTGGTATTTTCAGCCCGCCTGGTATACATAAGAATAAAGTATTTAGTCCACCACAGTTTGGAGTCCCTTACAATATCTGCTGATGTCTACTGTTAGAACAAGATTAAACTAGTTTGGTAAAGAAAATTTAAGAATAGAATATGTCCTCCTTGACGGCGAGCAGAAATAAATCTTATGACAGAAAACTTCTTTAGCGTTGCTTGCCAACTGGGAACGCTCATTTCTCTAACGAACTAAAGGGGATACCTCATAAATAACAATATGAGGATAGATGAACGTTTTTTGGAAAGTGTGAGGATGCCCGCTCCAAAACCACCATATGCCAAGCTGACTAGGTACCCATGCTGATGGTTGAATGGTCAGCAAAGAACAATTTAAGAGATGTTTGCGAACGGTCGCCTCCGATGGCCGGGAAAGGTCGAAGGTAACAAAGGCCTTCTCTATGCGTACTGGCTCTGAAGGGCCAAGCCTCTCCGGCTGACTCGGGAGACCAAACAACAACAACTGACACCTTGACGACTACTGCCACGGCTACATGGACATCAGCAAAAATGAATACTTATCGGAATCTTATAACGAATATAAGATTCAAGAAGCTGGTATCTCAGGTGACGTAGAGAAGAAGCGCTAAGCACAGATTGCAGGAGTAGAACAAAACTTTCTTGAAAAGGAAGCAATCGGAACCTTTCGCGGGGACCGCCAAAACAAACTCCCAGTAAAGAAATCGCTCTCACAGATAAACGTTCAAAACTCTACCCAAAAGACTTA
Source organism: Bactrocera neohumeralis (assembly GCF_024586455.1). Taxonomy (NCBI): domain Eukaryota; kingdom Metazoa; phylum Arthropoda; class Insecta; order Diptera; family Tephritidae; genus Bactrocera; species Bactrocera neohumeralis. The sequence continues at coordinate 28,278,670 of NC_065922.1, forward strand.
AGCCACGAAAAAGCAGACGAGTTGGCCAAGTCAGGAGCCTTTCTAGACGAGTCTGAGGCGGACACAATACCGCCCTTGCTAGGGACGGCTCAAAAGAAAGGTGGGAACAGAAGGAAAGGACTTACTAAATAAGTCCAAGAAAAATTTATTTAGGCTTACAGTTACCATAATGCAATGGAGTGCCACATAACAATATTTGCTACAGCGCCAAACTCGAAGGGAGTAAGGAAACGGTTGTACATTTACTCTGCATGTGCTGAGCTCTATCAAAAAAATCATAACATAGATAAATAGTTTCTTTGAGAACACCTAATGGTTTGAAGACAACCCTGAAACGAGATAGTTTATTACTCTTTGAAGGGCGAGAAACCTTCTGAGGTTCTAGTTGGTTTTTTTCAGGACGAAATCCTTTCCTCAATCTCTTAGTTCGTTTATAATTTCGTATTACCTAAGAGTTACAGTTCAAGTGATAACTTGTGAATACCTTTAAAAACTTCAGACAGATCCGTTGGCTTTTGTAATTATTATAGAAATTAAACTCCCACACATTCAACCCCGTTAGAGGAAAATGTAGCCTTAACTTTAGTAATAATCAACTCTCCACCTCTTCATTTCAGCACATCTTTCACATCGCTTTTGAGTTTGTTATTACGTCAAAGCATACATAATATATACATACATTGTATATCTATATTTCTAAACAAAAAAAAAAACAAAATTTATGGGCACTCAAATTTCAAACTTTAGACTAAACTCTCCGTTTTATTTTAAAATTGCCTTAAAATAGGCAAAATAAAAACGAAACCAGTAGCTTTGAGTAGTAAAATTCGTCAGAAAGTGCAAATACGAATGGCAATAAGAAATGTGGTAAATTATATTGCTATGTCTACATGCATGCAACACCCAGTAGCAGGGCATTATGCAACAATTTCAGCACAGGGGAAATACGAAATACAAAATATTATCATTTAATGTGCCGTCAAAGTGAAGTCTAACCATTTATTGACAATTATTTTGGTCACAAAACAACAATAAATGTTACAACACAAGGCAAAGTTGCACAAATAGCAAACGTATAGCCATTAACTATGAGAATGTTGCAACACCGACTTTAAAACACTTAAATATTTGCATACACATTATTCATGGAAGGCTACAGTGTGGCTAAATTGAGTTGACATTTCGCAAAACTTTTTAATTCGCATATTTGGGCACACAGGTTGACAATACTGCCGGCATTTATCAGAATGCTGATTAAAGATAAAAATATAAAACGGTATTAATTTTAGTTACTCAATTTTTACGGCAGCTACATGTTTGCTATGCTGGTCCAAATTGAACAATATATTCGAAGATTGTAGAATTGTCTTTGACAACAACCCACGCCATATTTCATGAAGATATCTCGCGTCAAGTAAAAAAGGTTTTCATGCAGGGACTTGACTTTACATCCTAAAGTTGTCTGACATCAGCGGTTCCGACAAAAAACCTTCTCGAAAAAAAAAGAAGTTTTCGATCGATATTTCAAAAACTGAAGGATTAAAGGACCGGACCTTATTTATTTCGAAATGAGGCACAAAATGTCTTGATGAAATCGAGGCGGACGATCTCTATTTCCAACAAGACGGTACTCCACCTTATGTTTCACGTCTAAACAAGGAGACAATAGGGCAAAGTTTGGCGACTCATTAATTTCGGGAAATGGCTCAGTCAAATTACCGTCAAGATCAAGCGATTTAACGTCTTCCTTCAGATTTTCTCTGGAGATTATTTTAAATCAAAGATTTGCGTCAATCAACTAGCAATTCTCGAGAAGCTCGAAGACAACATTCAGCGCACTATAGTCTAAATTCCAACCGAAATGCTGCACCAAGTCATCGATTATTGGCGTAAATTAATGCATATATACAAACGAAGCCGTGGTTGCCATTTCGCCTACACTTTGTTCAAACCATAAATGGCTTAAAATCTACATAACAAGAAACAAACAGGACCTATTTTGACCAAATTTGTGTATTTTATTTCATTTTAACATCACGTCATGCTTGTTGGTAGATCCTTTATATAGATGGAGACGGAAAATATTGGAAACATCTATACGAAGTATTCTCCGATCTCTAGAATAATTATTATTAAACTAAGTTAGGTGGAACAGCTTATCCTTGCATCAAAGGTAATGTAGGATTCCACATGGACAGCTGTGGACACTGGGCTTTGTGATTCCCAAACCTCCTAGACATGGATCACCAGACCTTATCTGCCGATGAATCGTTTTGAGCGTACCATATTAGGGCGACTAATATTAATCTATGGAGGATGGAGTCATGTGTAGAAGTTCATGCAAGTGAGGAAAGTTCTCTGATTGCCATTCACTTGGGAAAGGCCAGAAACGATTCCTTTACATATGGCTCAAGCAGCTCAAGACTTCCGGTCTTTGACCAAGTATCCTCTGGGTAGCCTAAGAACATCCGTTTGAAGGCGAGCTAAAGTGAGAAGGCGAAAACATCCGATACATAGGGTTATGCGCTGGGTTTGGGACCCGCCACGTAAAAAAACCCCCAATGAAAATTAGCAATCAGCCTCGGATGAGAGACCCCCCTTTTGATGACGACCATGGCAAACGAAATAAGGACTACGAATTGAGGGCATGCACCTGGAATGTCCGGTCCCTTAATTGAGAAGGTGCCGCTGTCCAGCTGGTTGATGTCCTCGTGAAAATAAAGGCTGACATCACCGCCGTCCAAGAAATGCGATGGACGGGACAAGGACTGAAAGTAATAGGTCCTTGTGGCATTTACTACAGTAACCAGCGAGAACTCATTGAAAATTACATTAAAACAAAAATTTGATTTTACAGTGTAATTAGAAATGGTCATCTATATCCTTGTGTTTATTTTAGTTGGCTAAGTAAAAGCCAACAGGTGTTATTTCGGACTGATTAAGCAATTGAGAACATTTTGACAACATCTGATGAGGCGGCGTTACGAGTTTTCGAAAGAAAGGTCTGCAGAAGATTTATGGTCTTTTGCGCATTGGCAACTGCAAATACCGCGGTCGAAGGAACGATGAGCTGGACGAGATATACGACGAAATTGACATAGTTCAGCGAATTAAGAAACAGCGGCTACGCTGGCTAGGTCATGTCGTTCGAATGGACGAAAACACTCCAGCTCTGAAAGTATTCAACGTAGTACTCGCCGGGGAGAAGCAGATGAAGAGGAACCCCTCCACTCCGTTGGAAAGACCAAGTGGAGACAAAGAAATTTTCACTTTACCTATAAATGACCTACTCTGTCCGAAAACCCGACATAGTATACTTGGAATTCACCAAGCCCAAAACTTGAATGGTTGTCTACAAAAATGCATAAAGGATGTACATAAGTAGTTTCATTGAAAGCTAAATCGAAAACTTGTAGTTAACCGTACCACCATAAAGGTTGAGGCCCAAAGAGAAACTGAGGTTGCTTAGGTGTATATCTCTAATCTGACTATGGATCAGTTTTAGGTATCACGATTTCAAAAGCAAGGAAACAGTAATAATGGAAACACTAAAATTAAACAATAATTTAAGTTCAAAACCTGGAGCGTTGGTATACTATACAGTCACACTGTATTCCAGCCATCGCAAAACAACAAGAAAACGCCAGCGACTGCCATTGGTAATGATTGTCCTATGAAATTGCGGAAAAAAATCGGAAATAATTCTCGCTATATTATGCTCTGCGGTGAAAGACAGTTGAGTGGCGCCACAAATCTTATAACATACCAGCCGTGCAACAATGCAACGCGAACGTGGCTTATTAGTCATAAATTTCATGAAAAATAACTATGCGACGGATAAATGGTGTGGCCGAGTGCTGCTGCACGGCTACTGGTTGCGATGCTGATGGTGGCAGCAATAACAAACCCATACATATAAACAATAGGCTGCATCATTGAAATGTAAAAGAGTATGTGCGTAGTTGCCACCGAATGATTGCGGCAGCTGCACCGAACGGCGACGCAACGCAATACGTGATGCCGCAACATGTGGCGGGCCATCGTCGAATGACTTCGGTTGCTCAGCTTCGATGTGGCATCATGCAAATTTGCACTTCCTTTCATAATAACCAAATGCCATGGCGCAGCAAGTGGCATGCCCCAGCATAAGCACGGCATAGCACATAAATCAGACATGGTCAGTTCATCAGCGTGTCGTCAATGAATGTCTTCGTAGAATATACAAAAGCAAGTAGAAATATGTAGCAGAAAAAAAATCACTTCATCACACAGCGGCTTACAACATGCGCTGCGCTCTTTCAACTCTGCACGAAACCGCATGTTGCACTTTCAACTCCAGCTGCATTGGCGGTCAGCACGCGCTGTCTTGTATTTTTGTTGTTGTTGTTCGTGATTTTTTCGCTTTTTTTTGTATACAATGCCAAGGCAGTATATCAGCTAGCTGGCTGAGCAGTCAGCAAGTGAGTCAATCATGTGGCAACCGTTGCTGTTGCTGCCACATTACGCTTGCCACTTGTTTGCGGCTGTTGGCTGTTGCCCGTTGGCTATCATTGCGCGGTATTTATGACTTTTTTTGTGCGTTGATGTACGCGACTTACATTTATGTACATTTAGAGATATTCTAGACACTTGTTGTAGTGTGCGGCTGATAGATGTGCGGCCAGGTTCTGCGCAGTCGCTCATCAATGATATTTGTGCTTCGACCATCATCAAATGTAATTCATATCATCACTAATCGATTCTTTTCATATCTCATTATTTTCAATTAAAATATTTTCAATTCAAACTTCCTTCAGAAGAGCCATTGCCCCAAAGTGGGCACATGTTCTATTGGCTCTACACAAGTGTCATCTGTACTTAGCTAAGACATGGTTCGGCGGTGTGGTCGATGGAATTATTGAAAAATCATTGCATTACACCCCTGGAACAGCGGGCCTCCTTGCTGGGGAGTACGGGCGCAATGAAAACTAAATCAACAAAGGCAATGAAGGTTATCCACGCAATCCAGCCGATAAGTATTCAAAAAATATGAATCAATGCTCAAGGTCAGCCTGCTCAATATTTTAGGCCATTAGAGGCAGACCCGGCCGGCATAGTAAGCTTCGAGCTTGTTACCGATCCCTGACTAAATTGGCAACGCGACCGAGGAAAAGAAATTCATAAAGAACTAAACATAATATTTTCACTCCCCAGAAGAGAAGAATAAACCAATGGTTCTGTGATAAGACAGTTCCATCGAAGATCTAAATATGCACCAAAGGATTAAAAGGTGAAATAGGCTTCTTCAGTAGTAATTGATATGTAAAAGCATTATCCATATAAATCACTAAATCAGCAAATGGACAGGCCAAGTCTCACTGCGTTAAGTTATGTAAGCAGGTAATAATTACACTCCCAGTAAGTGACTCGGTCCGAGTCATATAGGAATAGAAGGAAACGAAAACGACGATAAGTAGACTCGCTCCGGGGCCTAAGCTGCTCCAGACCATAGGCGATCTTTCAAGGGCTGTTAGAAGCAATTGGCCCTAGAGGAACAGCTCAATACATACCACCAAGAAAATTTCTACTTCTAGGCAAAAGTGAACTTAGCAATAGTGCAGTTTCCTTAAATCTCACCTTCAGAAAAATGGGAAAACTAGATTCGGCGGATTGAAAAGCATATGCAAAGGATGATGACACGCTGGAAGATTTTTTTGGGAATGACAGCCTACAGCCGAATGAGATGGAATATATTTTATAGCACCCAATGTCCCAACTTAAGAGACACTGGGCAGCTGGGGTAGAAGAACGTCATGGTTTTCACCAAATCGCGTAAGTTTCTGGGATTTTGGTTACTGCCCGAGGTCTAAATACGGCCACCTGAACTCAACTAACCAACCAACATGTCAAAAGTTTGTCATGTGGCTGCTATCAGTTAGAGCTGGCAACTTCTGATTTTCCATAACAGTATGAGGAAGATAAACTTAGGTTAAGACTTACATACATATATGAACCACTTAATTCAAGATAATCTATGCACAAGCAATCTAGTCATTAAAAACTCGGAAAATTGGATTGCAGGTTGGAATTATATCTTCATTGAGGTATTTTGCAACAAAAACCTAGGACGCGGTTGAAAGAGACAATTTCTCTACGATCTTAAGGACATAAACTACTCTAGAACCTTCAAAAAAGGAATAACTTTAAGAACTCTTGGAAGTATATGGAACGCGTAATCGAACTACTCTCTTCCTCCCAGTCTTTATTAAACATATCTTGGAATGTGGAAAAAAAAATTTCAAACCTTGAACTGGATATATAGGATAGGTGTCGTATGCAGTCGTATATCTCCAGTGCTACCAATCATATTGTGTTACACCATATAGTGTTGAAAAGGTGAGATTTAACAAAAAAAAATGAAATTAGGAGAAGTTGAAAAAAAGTTACATCGGTTCAAAAAAAAGTGAAAATAATGAAGAAATGCGCTATATTTTGAAATTTTTGTATCAAAAGGCAAGAATGCCATGCAAGCCACCAATGGAATTTGTGAGGTTTACGGAGACGATGATGTATCAGTTCGTGTAGTACAACAATGGTTCGCCCGCTTCCGTTCTGGAAGCTTTCGCTCTGGTCGACCGACCGTTGAAAAAGTCGATGAAATTATGGAAAAGATTGACCAGGACCGTCACATAAGCAGCCATGACATCACTAAGGGACTTAACATTCATCATCAAACGGTTTTGAACAATTTAAAAAAGGCTGGCTACAAAAGGCCGCTCGATGTTTGGTACCGCATGAATTGTCTTTGAAAAATTTAATGGACTGAATTATAATAACATCTGCGATTATTTGCTGAAACGAATTCGATTTCTAAAGTGAATGGTAACAGGAGACGAAAATTGAATAAAATACGACAATAATGTGCGAAAAAGGTCATGGTCCAATCGTGGTGAAGCTCAACAAATGGTCGCAAAGCCAGGACTGACGCCTCGAAAGGTTATGCTGAGTGTTTGATGGGATTGGAAAGGAATCATTCACTATGAGCTACTCCAGCCTAGTTGAACAATTGATTCTACATTTTACTGTCACCAACTGATGAGATTGAAGCAAGCAATGAAAAAAACGTCCAGAACTGATCAACAGAAAGGGCTTCGTCTTCCATCAGGACAACGCTGGACCACACACATCTTTGATGACTTGGCAAAAGCTGGAAGAGTTTTGCTGGGAAGTTTTGCCCTGACCTTGCACCATCAGACTACCATTTGTTTCGGTAAAATCAGAACTTCCTTAATGGAGTAAAGTTGGCTTATATTCCAAAGTTACTGTACAATTTGCAAAGAAACTGTTCAGATCAGATCACTATAGCATATACATATGTAGCTGTCATACAAACTGAACGATCAAATGAATTATAGTAAATTACGAATTATAGTTACGGTGCAACCGGAGTTAACGTTTTTTCTTGTGTTTAATTCAGTTCTTGCAAAACTACAATGAGAGCAACTGCACGAGTTCTTACCGGTTGCTTTTATCGAGGGCGTACTGTACATAAATTTATAGATGTAAGTACTCGAATTGTTGGCCAACTCCATCTTAATTGAGGATATTGAGTAGGTGGCAAGAATAACAGTTCTTGAGAGCACATAAACACACGCATAAGTATGTGGTTACTAAAAAGCTACATTATCAGAAAGCTCCACACACACACACACACCTTCATCTCTGTGTCTGTTTGGTCATATTAAATTCCTAGTTATTTTGATATCTTGTCGCACTTTCAAATTAATGAGCAATTCATGGCCCACCAAGTGCCTGCGCCTGTAGATATGCTACATTTAACGTTAAGCATGGAAGCTGATGATGACATGCAAACAACTAAGCACGTATGTATGTGTGTGTGTGTGTATTTACTTGTAATTCTAGTTAATTTTATACTGTTATTGCGCAAGCAATGCAACAGTCGCCACATGGCCAAGTAAGTGAAGTGACTAAAAGGCATGTAATGTATGGATGTAAATACATATGAGCATATGTACATATGTATGTGTTGCATGGATATCGTGTCAGAATTTAGTTTTAACTGCCACCGCTTCAGGTAAGTAAGCTTTTTTAAGTGGAAAAGTTTGCACTTGCACGCACACACACATATGTACATACATATGTACATGGCTGCCACACATGTGTACATTTAAAATATTTACACTTGGCCCTTTTGTACGCAAGTGTGTGTTGTCTCTTAATTTTTGAGAAAACAACACTAATTGCGCAACACATATAGTATATTAGCTGACTGCCATTTTGGCCGCTAGTCAAGTCAGTCAATTTTCACATACAAGACGTCCTTCTGGCACTTACAGCTACTTGCAACATTTTGTGGCATGCAACATGCAGCGTTTTAATGGCAACTTTCCACATTTGTGTGAACAATGTGTAAACAATACTTGTGTATGAGAGGATAAAGTTGCACTTGCAACAATAATAACAACAAACGAAGCACATAGCCACATATAATGAAATATGTTTGAATGTGTGTGTGTTAAAAGTTTTGCGCACGCCTAATTTGCCTGGTAATTTATTAAAATTTCCACAGCTCTGCACCAATATTTTGCTGGTATTCAAATGCTTTAAGCAGTTTTGTAAATTTATTGCAAGCAAATCAACAGCAGTCCGCCCAATGTGGCAGCCACTTAATGTCCAGTTTGGCTAATCAAGCGTGCGATGATTTTCATGCAACCAAATTGGTCTGCACATCCATCCATGCACATATATACATACATATATAATATGTGTATATATGTACTATATATGTGTGTATTTGCTTGGTGGGCAACTTCTAAAACCCTCTGCTCAAATGACTAACGGTAAAAATGGCTTGTGAAGCAAAGGAATACTGCGAAAATACATCACACTTTGGCTGGCAACGTTCATTTGTATGTGTGTGTGTTTGGATAGCGGTTTATTCGAAAGTGCGTGTTGTGTGGTCCGAATCAGAAATCGAATGACACGAAAGCAAGCATCACTTTTTCGCAATAGCTGCGAGGTGCCGCGAAATGGAGTTTAAATGAAATGAGTAGTGGTTGCCGGGCAAACCAGGAGCGATGCGTGAAATTGGCAAGCTACTTAAAAATAGTACCAGTTCCTAACATCTATCCTCTTCTTTCGATTACCTTTTATGATTACCTAATTTTTTATCATACATTTTCAGCTCTTTTGATATTTCTCTTTAGGATATACGATACAACAACGAGTCGAAATTATTAAAATTTACTACCGAAATTTGGAGTCAGCGACCTCAATTTTAAAAGCGCTACGTCCAAGTTATGATCGTCATAGTCATCCTGTTAGATAAACAATTGAGTTTCTAGTGGAAAGATTTGAACTTCAGGCACAGTACAAAATATTCCCGTGTCAGTAAAATAAAGAAGTGCCTTTAATTTAGCAATGAGGCTCATTTATGGCTGAATGACTTCGTCAATAATCAAAATATGAGTTATTGGTCAGGCATCAATCCACACGTATTCTATGAGTCACCATTGCATCCCAAAAAAATTACGATTCGGTGCGGTTTATGGGCCAGCGGCCCGAATTGGATGGTACGGACTTGGACAATATGTGGTTCCAACAAGACAAGATTTATTGAAAACCAGGTTTGGTGATCTTGTTATCTCACGAAATGGCCTAGTCAATTGGCCTCCTCGGTCGAGCGATTTGACGCTGTTAGACTATTTCCTGAGGGGCTACGTCCAGTCTGTGGTATATGGCAACAAGCCAGCGATATGAGTCACCATTGCATCCCAAAAAAATTACGGTTCGGTGTGGTTTATGGGCCAGCGGCGTCATTCCGTGATTTGATAGGGGCGTGATACCGCTCACATTTAGATGAAAAACCGTATCTCGTGACCTACTAGACCGATTGCAATCAAATTCGACTTTGCGTTGCGAAAATGGGCGAAATCAGACAAAACCCTAATGAGCATATAACACAATTTTAAATTTCTTCATATTTTTTTCATTTTCCAGTATACAAATCAAGAAGCAATCAATGTATCCGGATAAAACTTTGAACGAATAGTGCCTTTGAGATTTGCCACCTTATAACCAAAAATTGTCCAAGTTGTATTGCGAACTTTTTATCGAAAATATCGGAGAGACTGCCAGATAGTCGGTTATTGAAATTCGAAAAGGCTTTCTCCCGGCTTTGATCTTGGCTAGTTGCAAGAGTATAAAATGTACGGTTACATCCGAACATAAGTAGCTCTTCCTTACTTGTTTTCTTCGGACTTTATTTTGTATGGGCGTAGCATTCGAGTCAGACAATTTCAACAAGAATATACACGAAGAATCCCAAGTGAAAACAAGGACTATTATCATTGCCTGGAGAAGAATTGTTCTCATAAGTGCAACTCATCGAAAAAATGGTTAGAAGATAATACATTTTTGAGTAATGAGAATGTGTCTTCAAGTCCATTAAACTGACACTTGAACAAAGAAACTAACTACGGCCCCCGTGTTTGCCTCAGTGGAGTTTTAGCGAAACGAAAATCGCGTTACAAAATCGAGTTCGACCAAGTGTAATTTTCTTTATCAATGCTTTTGCTTGCAACTTCATCGGATATTTGCTGCGTGACAACAACAACAACAAAAACTATATTTTCCATCTTATCAGAGAAGTGGTTGCGTTAACACTTCATTTTTCTTACGAAATTCTTTCGCTGTCTTATTTGATAAGTTTTATTCTTGCTTTACACCGCTATGTGTGATTGTGTGCCGTTATAAGGTATTTTTTATTTTTACTTTCAAACTTTGCTCTTTCACCGCGTTCACGTTGCTTAACTAACTAACGGCGCGGTTGGAGAACTCGTTAGCCATTTTTGCTGAAATCTGAAATATTTGTGACTCCTCGTCGCTGTTGTTGCTAGTGTTGTTTTTGTTGTTGTGGTGGTCGTTGTCAGCGGCGACAACATCAACGGGCACAGCGGCACAATGGCAACGATGTCACCTACTGGCCCTGCCCCATCGACGCATGGCGAATCAGAAACGCACTAAACGGACTCTGCCACAGCTGCCGGTGTTGCAAGTGCCTTCTTCAGTTCTGGTGTTGACTGCCGCCCGCCCCTCTGACTCTTCAACAATCAAGCATGGAGTATTGTGCAACCGGGAATCGTTGTGTTGGGCAGCTACTTTGATCAGTGTTGCTTTTGTTTTTGCTTTGCTATGCTTGGCTGTTTTTATGCCAGTGTCTTCCTTGCTCCATAGTTGTCATTTGTGTCACGTTCGTCGGGGACTTTTGGATTTTATTGCACTTGTGTTGCTACCATTCAGTGTACTAGTTCGATGTTGGTGGCTTTGGTTGATGGTGCTCGTTGGTGCGACCTCAAAAATTTTCCACATTGCATTTGCTCCGCTTTTCTAGGAGTCCAGTTAGTTTATATGCGCTGCTTTATTGTTGTTGCCATGGTGGCTGCGCAGCGTTGATGATGTTGATGTTTTCGAATGTACGGATCACACATGTCACACGGAGTGCGCAAATATGGGTGTTCCATATACGGAATCTAGGGTCCGACGTGGAAATCTGTCAAATGTCTTCCTTCAGAGTTTGGATTTGGATCTCACTTATTTCCATGCATTTTAGCACAAGTATGTTGGTTCCATATTCCATATATAGGACTAGGGTCCGACGTGGAAGTTCTGTCCACAGGAAAGAACTAATATTTTGGATTTTAAATCGATTTAGAATGAGGTATTCTCCCCGGCTTCATTGGATTTGGCAATGAGATCTAATTTATTTTCACAAACTTGAGCACAAATATGGGCATTCCTTATATGGATCCAGCGTGGAAATTCATCAAATGTGCTCCTTCAGAGTTTGGGTCTGGTTCACAATTATTTCCACACACTTTAGCGGAAGTAGGAGGGTCCCATATTCCGTATATAGGACTAGGGTCCGCAGTGGAAATTCTGTCCTCAGGAAGGAGCAAATATTTTGGATTGTAGAATGAGGTATTCCCTTCGGTTCCGTTAGATTTTGGGTGTGGATCTACTTCATTTCACATACTTGTGCACAAATGTGTGATTTTCATAAACGGAATCCAGGGTTCGACGTAGTAAACACTTTTTTGAACCTGAAGATCAGTATATTGGCTTAGTTTTTTTAAGGACAAAATGGCATACGATCAACTATACGTATAAACCAATACCTGTTCTACCAACTTGTAAAATTTTCTACAGGGTATGAACCCATCAATTCCGTTATACATATATGCGGATGTGCTGCGGTTGGCCATGTATCACATCCTAAAAATGGCACGTACCAACACACAACATTACACCTATCACATCGCACCGCAACGCAACGCAACACAAATACAAATACCATGGCAACAACAACAACACCGCCACAGCGGGAATCAAACATTTTTTGCTTGCGTATTTCTGGTTATTTGCTCGCCTCGATGTGACATTTCTGCCATACATTGTACACCATTTTCCTTTCGTTTTTACGTTACGTTCATGTTGTTGGTGTTGTTGTTGTTGTCCGCGTTCGTGCAAGCGCCATTGCAGTGAACCGTAATTCGTACGTGACTTTTTACACTGCAATATTTCTTTAGCCCCCAAGAGTGAATTTGCAGTCGGGCATTGTAGCGATCTCTCTGGATTTAGTGGGTGTATATATGTATATGTACATAGGTATTATGTGCATAGGATATGCACGTGGACGTAATGTTCACCAGCGGCACTCGGTTATAGCAACACTGTGTTATTTAAATGACATATTTCAAATTTTTTGATTTAATATTTTGTTTCATAATTTAGAGCTTTTTCTAAGGCAACTCAACTGAATATGAATATAGGAGTATCTAGGATACTTATCTGATTAGTATGCATGAAAATTGGTGTCATCTACGAGAAACATGTATATCCGTATAAGTAAAGAATTGGATTTGATATGAATTTTTAAAGTTCAATCTGCGCTGACATTTTTGTCAAGATAATTTCTCACATTTTTTTACAAAAACAATTTTAAAGTAATGAACTTATTGAAAATATATACTTTTTCTAATAAGTGCAGTTCTAGAAACTTGGTAAACCGGGCCGAAAGGTAAGATATAAGGTAACTTATAGGAGAATTATATAAGCAATAACTAGATTCTCAGGAGTTAAAAATCATCTGGGTGCCCAGTAAAAATAGGAATAGAGAGAAATGTAAATAGAGGGAGCAGCTGAGAATACAATTTCCCATACATCTCCTTCAAAGGTTAATTGAAGCAATGGACCCTAGAAGAAAATCTCGGGTCTTGGAACACTAGCAACACCGCTTACCGAAAAGTTACTTTGAGGTATTATGGGTTGATGGTGAGCACACCAAAAGCTTCTACTTCCAGGCAAAAGAGAATTTAGAAATATTGTAGGGGACATCACAGCGCACCTATCCTTAAAATGTCACCTTCAGAAAACTAGAAAAGTGGATTCGGCGAAAAGTAGAGCATGCGCGGAAGATAATAACCCGCTGCAACATTATCTATGCGGATGAGGCGGGAAGTATTACGCGGTTACCAAATAAGAGACATTGGGCCACTGGTGTAGGAAATACTCAGGGTTTTTATTAAATTCAATGAATTGATGAAGAGTACTTACTTTGAATAGCACACAGTAGCACAATGGTCTTAACGATGACTAAGTGCGGGCGCTTGCGGTCTAGCGCTCCTAAAATATATGGAATCATGGAAATTCTACTTAAGAAATTGAATAGGATATAACAAAGATCAGCTAGTACTTTGCGGCATTCCTCATGCCGTGCCGTGACAATTGGCCACAACACGTGCGGATTGGAATAGATACCGAAAGTAGAAGAGAGAAGCAAGACGCATTTGCAGAAAAACAGAGAGAGGCGGAAATGCACGAGTATGGGAAGCTTGACAACCTGGCCGACAGGAGTTATGCCCGAAAAATCTACGAAAAGAAGCGACGACTAACAGAATAAACAGATGAAGACCGGAGCATATTCTTGTAGAACTTCCAGAGGTGATCTAGTCTGGAGAAAGCATTCCATAACATTTGAATTAAGGCACTGCCTATCCACAAAAAGCATAACAACACTGCAGAACGTATTGTGTTAAAGAGTAAAGCCTAAAAACTGACTGGACAGTGCATGAAAGTCAACAACTGACCAAATATTCACCATGTGCCAAATCTTGAAAAAATACCCGTAAAAAGAGGATCGCAACACACCACCTCCTCGTCGATTTCAAAGCTCCTTTTGACAGCATGAAAGCGAGCTGCTAAAGGCATGTCTGAATTTGGTATCGCCGCAAAAATAATACGGCTGTGTAAACTGACGTTGAGCAATCCATAAAAAGGACATCTGCGAGATCCAAACGAGGTTTCTGCGCCAACTGCAATATACTTCTGGGAACATAAGAGCTGTAGACCTTAACATATAAAGAGTGTACAACTGCTAGCGTACGCCGATGACATCGATATCATTAGCCATGACAACCACGCTGTTAGTTCTGCTTTCTCCAGGTTGACGAAAGGGTAAGACGAAATATCTTCTGTAATCAAACAGTTCTCGCGCGACTTGGCTCTCACGTCACTGTTGACAGTCATAACTTCGAAATAGTAGATAATTTCGTCTATCTTGGAACCAACATTAACACCAACGCAGAATAACTCTTGCCAACAGGTTCGAATTCGGCCTGAGTAGGCAATTGAGAAGTAAAGTCCTCTCTCGACGAACAAAGACCAAATTCTACAAATCATTCATCATCTCCGACCTGCTATATGGTTCAGAAGCACGGACGATGACAATATCTGATGAGTCGGCGTTAGATGAGTGTTCAAAGTAAAGGTTCTGCAGAAGATTTATGGTCCTTTGCGCATTGGCAACGGCAAATACCGCAGTCGATGGAAAGATGAGCTGCACGCCCTTAGCTCTGAGAGTATTCGACCCCGGGGAAAGCAGAGGAAGAGGAAGACCTCCACTCCGTTGGAAAGACTAGGTGGAGAAGGACCTGACTACACTTAGAATCTTCAATTAGCGCCAAACAGCGAAACGGAAGATCGACTGGCGCTCTGTTGTAAACTCGGCTATAACCGTGTAAGTGGTGACTACGCCAATAAAGTAGAAGAAGATAAGTAGCCCCTTAGCTGCACAAGATTGGCGACACACTATTATAAATTTCTTTGCTTCGAACTGTCATTTCATCTCACGAATTTGGTGATTTTTAGCAAAATTCAAGGAAAACTTTAAATAATTCACGCTACATACACTTTATACTATATACATATGTATGTACATAATATTATATTGTACATGAAACCCCGTTTTCATGTACTTTTTTCTCCACAGTTAAGCTTTCTTTATGGTGAATTTTAACAGTTTTCCCTCTACTCGAATTGTCATATTTGATTTCTGATTTTTTGTAGCTTTCACATACACACAATACTCTGTGAAAAAGAACTTATTACCCAGCAAAGGGGGCGCCGATATTTGTGAGTTTGTCATTTTCGTTGTTTTGTACTCTTTTTTTTGGCAGTGTTCTTTTAGCGGTTTTTGTCTTCTTTTATGCAGAAAGTAACAAAGGTATATATTTATGTATGTATGGGCGTGTATCTTTGACGTTGTGGTTAACATTACATTGGTGTCCTTGGCAAACGAAAAGGCTGCTCTAATTTATGACAAACGTAAGCGTGGCAAGCCGCCGGGATTTTATTTTATTTTACACCCAATATAAAAGTGAATTATGAACTGGGGACACATGTAAGTCAGGTATAAGACAAACGTATAGTATAGGCACACACACAAATTATAAAATATATATAAAGAAAAACATATTGCAAAAACATTAGCGATAGGTGTGAGTTGTATTTTATGACAAAGTGAATATCAAAAAATATAACAAAACATAACTTTAACATACATATGTATATGGTAAAAAGTGAGACCTTTATTTTTTCGAATTTACAGTTAAATACCAAGGCAATATATCAACCAATCATTTAGCACCAATTGGTTCCATTCCCTTCATTCTTCGTAAGCTTATTGATCATTATGGAATACCCGGTGGAATCATCGGTCCATATTTCTTCAAAAATTATGAGAACGTACCCGTCTATTGCGACCGTTATCGCGCCACGATAACCGACTATTTAATGCCTGAAACTGAAGCTCGTGATCTCGACGACATTTTGCTTCAACAAAACAGCGCCACTACACAGACATCGCATCAATCTTTAGAGAACACTTCGATGAGCAGATAATTTCATGTTTTATGCCGGTCGCCTAGATAGTGTGATAGCACACCGCTAGACTTTTTCCTGTTAGGATATGTAAAGTCTAAAGTCTATGCGGACAACCCCGCTTCGATTCAGTCCTTGGAGCAAAACATCACACCTATCATTCGCTTAAATTAACCATCTGAGACGCAGCCGCGGAAAACATTTCAAAGAGATAGTCTTCAAAAATTAAGTGCCGAAGAATATTCTTTGAATAATAATAAACATTCCCCATTAAATATAAAGTTTCTGTGATGTTTCTTTAAAAAAGTAAGGAATTTAAAAATGGATCACCCTTATATTCAAAGTTTTTTTTGAATCTCATAACTTTGCTTTCCTTCGTAGTTTATACTTAGCATCAAATTTGACCCAGACTAGTTACCGAATAATACTTAACGATTCGGGTTTCGATATGATCTTGAATCTATAGGAGCCTAAAAATTTTAAACGTCACAAGATTATGTAAAAAGTAATAGTAAGACTAAAAGTATTTCAAATTGACGACAATTATATCATATATAATAACAATAACTCTTGCCAACAGCTGCTACTTTGGACTGTGTCGACAATTGAAAAGTAAAGTCCTTTCTCGATGAACAAAGATGAAACTCTACAAGTATTTCATCATTCCTGTTCTGCTATATGATGCGGAGGCATGGGCAATGACATCATCTGATGAGTTGGCCTTAGAAGTGTTCGAGAGAAAGGTTCTCCAGAAACTGCGCATTGGCAACCACGAGTATCGCAGTCGATGGAACGGTGAGCTGTACGAGATGTACGGCGACATTGGCATATGTAGGTCAGCGAATGAAGAGACAGCGGCTGCGCTAGTTAGGTCAAATTGTTCGGATAGACGAGAACGCTTCAGTTTTTAAGGTTTTCGATTCAAAAACCGTCGGTAGAAGCAGAGGAAGACCTTCACTGCGTTGGAGAGATAAGGCGGAGAAGAACCTTCTCCCATTACTTTTCAATATTTTTGAGTTATTTTGGAAAAATTTAATGAATGTAATTGCTTAGAGTAACGGATATATACCATATGAAAAAAAAAACAATTCATTTTCTATTTTGAATTGAAGACTAAATTCCAACCCAACAAACTTCGCTTAAAATCTCTTCAAGCACTTTCGAGAGTCAACAAATGTGCGAACAAGCATATTTGCCACAACACATGTACGTACACTCACACATACGCACGCAAGTCATCTTCACGCCTATATGCATGTAAATTTGCTGCATATTAAACTTTTCACATTAAATGAATGAGTACCAAATTCATGGCAAAAATTTGCATAAAGCCGGTAGCTTCTGCTGTGACCCCCGCAATTTTGTGCACACGACGAACAGGAGGACGTATGCATGTGTTATTGTATACTTAAATGTGTGTGTGTGTGTGTTGCATATCCTTTGCTGTTTCACCATTTTATGTTTGCACTACCTAATCGCCGGTACACATCTTAATACGCACACTTGCCTACACACACACATACAAAACGTACTCGAACACACATTTTGCAAGCACTGTTGTGCCGTGCGAAAGCAACTTTGCCAGACCACACTAATCGCCGACAGAATTTGTTGTATTATTTTCATTATTTTTTCCCTCAACCATGTGTTTGTTGTAGTGATAGAGCGCTAAAGGCTGATGTGAGCGGAGGTCTGCTTGAAAATTGCAACATTTCTTGCTCGTCTCTAAGCCTACAAATTGTTGTGATAACATAATTTCCATTTAACCGACAAAGTAGCTACCATTTTATGGTTCTAATACTCCTACGAAATTCAAATTTCGGTTCCACCACAAGCAAAATGAGTGTGTACACTGGAAAATATTTAGAGTATGAATTAAAAAGAAAAATAAATTATTCATTTGAACCGTTTGAATTGTCACAATCTGTCTCTCTTTCTTTCTCCCTCCCTCTTTTTCTCTTTCTCTCTCAGTTCTTCAAGAGAATACTATAAAGTTTTGTAGTGATCCCATACAGTTTTGTAAAGTGCTTTGAATCGTTTGAGTTGTCACAATCTCTCTTTCTCTCTCACACAAGCTGTTTCTTTCTATTTTTCAGTTCTTTAATGTGAAGTCCATAAATTCCGGTAGGGAATTTTTTTACAGGAACCTCTTAAAGCGGTTTAGTTGATCCATTTATTTGTCCAAGAATTTTTTTTCGCCGGATTTGACACCTATCACGAATTAATTAATCTCTTATCCCACTAATAGAGGGCTCTGAAAAAAATATACCGAAATTCTTCCCCCTAAAACAAAAAACAATTTTGTAGGTCTCGGCAAATACAATGTGGAAAGAAGTCTAAGTTGCTTGAAACGTGTAGAATCTTTTGTTCGATTTCAGTCTATACTTATGTACAATATTGAAGTTGACACTTTCCAGCCCCTCACAACATACCAACTGAATTGCAAATCTGAATTAACCAATATGCTCTAAGTAAGGGTTACAGTCAGAAAAACTAATGATATTATAAGAAACATCAATACCTTTCACTTTACAATAAAATATTCTCATATATTATTCATTGGAAATATTATATTGAGTGAAGAAAATAGAAGTTACGGTGAAGATTATAAAATCCGATAATAGTATAATATAGACTATTTGAGGTATTATCGTTGGTTTGTTACTACATTTCCTATGAGGAATTCATTTTTACATTTTAATCAATGAAGATTTTTCTGGAAAAAATGTTCAGAGTTCAGATTAGAGATCAATTATCTTATCTCAGCAATGAGAACTTAAATCTGGTTGATATCGCCGAAAGAAGAGTCTTTTGGTAACAGAATATTACTCCATACCATGAACTCTATAGTTTCGCTGGGAGAAGCATTTTGAATACAATGTCCTGAAAATTATTGCGTTCTACTGCACCACCTTGGTGGTTCGATAGCTCAGCGAATTTGTATGATTGAATACTATTTCTTTTGTATATCGTGATATACGCTTTAAAATAATTTTAAATAAACTCTCACTACAACAATTCTATGATACATGTTAAAATCTACTGAGACAGTTGCCTTATAATTCACGGCAAAGGAAAGAAAAAATAGATTCCAAATGGACATGAGTAATAGGATGTTGCAGATATGGGCAACATTAAAGGATACTTCAAATCTGATAATCACGAATAATATGTATGTATACGAAGAAAAAAGTTTCAATATAGTCTGATCAAATTTTACGTGAACTTTTTGCCTTTATTATTGAAATAATAAAATAGGTTTCTGAGTTAATACAAGTATGCCAACGCTTAATCCATTTTTTCAAACACTTGTAGTAAATCTCGGCTGGGATGAATTTCATTTTGAATTTGGGTTATTTCGGTTTCGGTTCATTTTTAGAGTAACATGCGCTACATTTTTGAACAGTTCCGATGATAAATTCATAAACTTTTAGGTTGCCGGTTTAGTACAAGTCTCACCAGCAGTAAGAATGCGTTACATACACATTACTACATTGCTAAATTGTGAAGCATTTTTTGCGACCTCTACACAACTTCGATTTTCAAAAAAGATTCAGGTCTTTTGGTACGAGTTTAACATCGACAAGCTTCATACCCAAAACACTAACCAAAGTATGTTGAGGCGATCCATAAGAGATGTTCAAGATCCCCTGCTATTTTACAGCTGTCAAAACAACGATTTTCAAGCACTGTTTGATTAGCTGTTTCGATGTTATCGGCATTAACAGATGTGGATGAACGACTCGCACGAGGCAAGTTTTTAATTTCACGTTTTGGGCCGGTCGATTGGCCACCAAGATCGTGTGATATCACGCCTTTAGACTTTTTTCTGTGGGGTTATGTTAAGTCTAAAGTCTATGCGGACAATCCCGCTTCGGTTCAGGCCTTGGGGCACAACATCACGTGTGTCTTTCGCCAGTTAGAAATGCTCGAATGAGTCATCGAAAATTGGACTCAAATGATGAACCATCTGAGATGTAGCCGCAGCCAACAGTTGAAAAAGATAATCTTTAAAAAATAAATGCCAAAGAATTTTCTTTCGAATGATAATAAAAATTCCTCATTTAGTTTGACGTTTCTGTGTTTTTTCTTGACAAAAGTAGGGAACCTCGATATGGATCACCCTTAATAAGCTTAGTTGTCACTTTTTCTATATATAGAACTCAGTTTCATCTCCTTATGGAAGGCCGCAATGGGTTTTAAGCACTTAGCTAAAACTGTGGTCCTGTGAATTTGCCACAACAAAGTCCCGGATATCCCTTCTCTTAACTTGCTTATTCTAAGCCGATACACCACAGTGGAACACTTCGTTAATATCTCCTGAAAATTTTCTATTTTTTAGAAGAGATCCTATGTGTTAAGAATTTTTATCCGTGTACTCGCTGCCACCTGCAACGTGCGACTACTACGGCAGCAAACGCACAGGTACACCTTTTGCTTATTACACTTTATTGGACTCGGAGATAGAGACCACAAATTTCAACTAAAATAAAATGCACAACAGGATTAACCGCAAATACCAACGTAAATACACTTGAAATGTGTAAGATAAATATGCATGTGCATGTGTGTGCGTGTGAGTAGATATATCTGGCTCGGTAAAATATTGGAAAAACCCTGAAGTAGAGAACTAACATGGAAAGTGGTGGACAAAAAGCCAGGATATGCTGGTGGGAGCTGGCACTCAAAAGGTCAAGTGTCCTACACGTGTATGCGTATGTGAGTGCAAGAGTGTGTGTGTGTTTAAACGCATGACGAACGATCTACGAGCGCGCATGTGAAAAAGTTGTGGCAACCATGAACGTGCAACACATGCGTTGCTTTAGTGGTAAGGTGTATTAACGCTTACACACATTACCAACAAAGTGGAAAAGTTCCATTTTTATTACATTGTTAATACACGAACACACACACTTGCAACATTTTTTTGCTCAAAGCTATACCTTTGAAATATATGCAACGATAAACCGAAGAGTTGTGTGGCACTTACGCTTTACCGTGTAGAGGTGATATGCTGCGGATAGTGGTGCTAGACGACGGGTGTGGCCAGTAAGCGGGTGTAATGTGTGGCAAAGTTTGTTGCAAAAGTAATTGTATAACCGCAAAAACCACCAAAGCCAAGTTTAACCACAACAAAAATAACAATAACAATGTTGAATGATGGCAACGATGATGCAACCGATATGCAGAGCAATAATGAAAACAACAACAACAACAATGCACACGGTTACAATAGTCAAGTGCTGCTCGTTGCATGTGTGTGGGTGTGTGTGTGGCAGGTGTTTGTTGTTTTGCCTCAAACTGTCAAAAGTTTTGATGGACGTCATGAACAACAACAACAATAACATTATAACAAAAACAATAACAAAAACAAAAACAACAGCAACAACAAAACCAATACTAACAACACCAAGCAGCACAAAATGTAAAACAACAACAATAATGTGCACCGGCAGCAAAAGTTACATAAACAACAACAACAATGTACAATATGCATGCATGTTGCAACAACAGAAAATATGATCAACCATTAGAATACCAGCAGGACAGCAGTCAAGGACCATGCATGAGCACTCGTATTTAGATGCTGCGACATGACAACGACGCCAACAACAACAACAACACAGCATGCATAACCATCGTGCATTCTGACAGCATGACACATGTGACAAAGCAACACATTTACATGCACAAATCGCAACAAGTAAACAAACATAGCAAATGGTGAGTGTAAGTGTATGTGTGTATGTATTTGCATATCGCTAGGAACACAATTTAAATTTGCTGATGGATGCCCTAACCAGAGGCGATGGCGCACATGCATAAATGCCGAAGGTTTGTGATGTGGCAAAGCAAAGCAAAGCACAGCAAAGCCACAGTCAGCCAGTTGCAGCGAGCGAGGCCGACGTCGAGACAAAGACAGCGCCCAAGTCCGGAACCAATGCGGCCGAAATGTTGCATATAAATGCATTTGGCAACAAACTAGGCAAAAGTAACCAGAAAAATATTTTACCATAATGCATTATCGCTTGGGGCACTTAGCATACAGTCGCCAACATAAATTGCAAAAACTACTTAATCACACACATACATGCTGCTATAATAAATGTATATGTTTTGTGGCAAGAACCAATTCGAAATTATAATTTTTAAAAGAATTTAAGTGGAGACTTGATATAATATTTTCTGATAAAAAAAGGAAAGTTATGCAGTATATAGGAATTCTGAGAAGATACAGGGTTTGTCCGGAAAGTAATACGACTGATTTTCTTCCGCCGCTACTGTACTTCGGAGCGTGCGTGTACCGACTGGATTCGGTAGAGGGCGTTCCTAGTTAACGAACGAGCAGCTGGTCAGTTGTCCCCGAGCACCTGGAGAGTCAGGACAAACATTTTCGCGCGACGTGTTTCTGTGAGTGGTGCAAACCAAAAATGCAGCGTTCGTTAGAAAGAGGTGCGTGATTAAATTCTGTGTGAAACTCGGTAAATCTGCGACAGAGACGCTTGATATGATCAAAATCCAAAGTGAAAACGATGCTCATTGTCTTTGACTTCAAAGGCATCGTCAATCATGAATTTGTTCCTACTGGACAAACCGTCAACGTCAGGTTTTATGTGGAAGTCCTCAAGAGACTCAAACGAAGGGTCAATCGTGTCGCACAAGACATCGCTGCCGATAGGAAGTTACACCACAACAACGCCCAGGCTCACACCGCCTTTCTTGTAAACAGCTACCTAACCAAGGCCGACATCCCAACGCTTCCGCAGCCGCCCTTTTTTTGTTTCCTTGCCTGAAAAGACCGATGAAAGGCAAGCATTTTGAGACGACAGAGGGGATCCAAGCAGCATGCACCTCGGCTCTCAAGGCTATTCCGGAGAATGCCTTCCGTGACGCCTTGAATGATTCGAAATCGCGCTGGCTGGGTTTTAAAGAATTGTAACGATTGGTTAAAAAAAATTTTTAAAACGACTCAGTCTTATTACTTTCCGGACAAACCTGTAAAACTCAACAAACAGGTCGCTGATTGCTGACGTGGAGAATATTTCGCCGTGAAGTATTCGATTTGAAAAACTTATTTTTATTCAAGGCCTTAAAAAGGAACACACTTTTTGTTATTGTTTTTGTAACGACGGAAAACATATCCTGAATAATTTTGAAAAATACAATAGAATTTTGCTTTGTCAAACATCCGGGTTCGCTTCCGTTACGTAGACTCAACTTGACTCATGGGCTAATCGACAGGATGAGAAACAAAAGATCGTTCAGAATTAAAGAAAACCAATTTTTTTTTTTTGTTTTTAAGGAACTCACTCTCTGACTTACTTGTTTCACTTACCTCATCATGTTTCATGCGTACTTCAATGTATCGCTAAATATTATATATTTGGTTGAGTTATGTTTGTAGCTATAAAGACACACCTAGCTGCTTCAAGTCGAAAGGATATTCAGATATTCAAACAACAACAACACTAAATCACCGAACTACGTAATGTAATATAATGCTTGACCATAAGATGGCTACAGAAAATGGCTACTAAAGCTTATGGCTACTGTGAGTTGTTGTCGAAAGACAAGGCAACAGGACCTAAGCGTGATCACTATGTGGACATTCACAAGCGTAGCCAAAGCAAGCAGTAGAGTAAGCAACGTCAACCGAAGTCGAAGAACAACATGTCAGAATTTATGAGTGGACATAAAATATGACCACACATTTACACACTAAATACTGCTACCAGTTATGGGTGGACACGCAATCAAAATAACCAAAACGCCAACAAGCACAACATGACGACAATCTGCGTTTTGGGACAAGATGCTAAGCCAGAAGGAACAGTGAACAGTGTTCAATGAAGGAATTGTGAATCAAGGTAATTTTTGAAATTAATATAGTATTCATTATATTTAATAAAGACAAAAAATATAGTAAATTTTCAGAAGTTAATAGACTTGATTAATCGGCAATTGGATGAAGTCATATGTAGAAGTTCACTCAAGTGAGGAAGCTTCTCTGAGCGCCATTTACTTGGGAGCGGCCAGAAACTTTTCTCACGATTTACGGTCTTCGACCAGGTATCTTCTGGGTAGCCGAAGAGCATCCGTTTGAAGACGAGTTAAAAAATTATCCTTCTCAGGGTTGTGCGCTGGATTTCGGGCCCGCCACGTAAAAAACGCTCCGCATGAAATCGAAACAACAGCCTCGGATGATAGACCCCCCTTTAGCTGATGACCATGGCAAACGCATTAAAGATTACGATTTAAGGGCATACACTTGGAATGTCCGGTCCCTTAATTGGGAAGATGCCGTTGCCCAGCTGGCTGACATCATCCCGTCCATGAAATGCGATGGACGGGACAAGGACTTAGACGAGTAGGTCCTTGCGGCATTTACTACAGTGGAAATATAAAAGAGCGCAAGTTCCCTGTGGTATTCGTGGTGGGAGAGAAACCCCGTCGCCGGGTCTTGGCATTCGCCCCGGTGGATGAACGAAGAACGAAGCGAAGTTCTTCAACATACCGCAGATTTGCGCCCACGACAAGTCGGAAGAGAAGGAAAATATGACCAAAGATGTCCACTATGAGCGCTTGGAGCGCACCTATGAGAGTTGCCCCCGTTACAATGTTAAAAGAGTGCTTGGCGACTTTAACGCCAGGGTGGACAAAGAAGGTATCTTTGGCACAACGGTCGATCATGTTGTGATAGACGGAAGACACGTCTCCAATATTTTAGACATGCGTACGGTCCGAGGTTCTAAGATCAACTCGTATCACCATCTTGTTGCAGCCAAGATACGCACCTGCCTCTGTGCAGCAAAAAATGACAGCCGAACGATTTTCTACTCGACTTGCACTCCTGCTTTCTGAAAGCACTAATCACTAACTCGGAAAAAGGGAACTGTGGGCCGGAATCTCAAGCTCTTTACGTACAGCTTCAAACGAAACCATTGCTTTACGGAAAATGCAAAAGAACAGCTGGTACGATGAGGAGTGCGGTGTCGCAGTGGAGAGAAAACCGACAGCCTACCTCGCGACGTTACAATCGACCACAACACCTGCGGAATGGGATAGATACCGAGAGTTGAAGAGGGAAGCGAGACACATTTGCAGACCAAAAGAAAAAGAGACCGACATACGTGAGTACGAAAAGCTTGACAACTGGCCGACAAGGGTAATGCTGCAAAATTCTGAGAAAAGATGCAGCGACTAACAGAAGGAGACCGGAGCATGCTCTTATAGGATCCCCAGAGGTGATCTAGTGACTGATGTCCAGGGCATACTGAAAATTATGGAAGGAATCATTTTTCCAGCCTGCTGAATGGTAGTGAAAGCATAACACCAGGAGATGGTGAACCCGATTCTCCAATCGATGACTATAGAGTGGATGTTCCATTGCCCCAGCATGAAGAAGTTCGAATATCAATTACTCCTCTGAGGAACAACAAAGCGGTGGGGACCGAAGGATTGCCGGCCGAGCTATTCAAATATGGCGGCGAAGAACTGATAAGGAGCATGCATCAGCTTTTTTGTAAAACATGGTCGGACGAAAGCATGCCCAACGATTGAAATTTAAGTGTGCTCTGCCCAATCCACAAAAAGTGAGACCCCACAATCTGCGCCAACTACCGTGGGATAAGCCTCCTCAGCATCGAATAATAAGGTTCTATCGAGCGTACTGTGTGAAAGTTTAAAGCACACCGTCAACAAACTGATTGGACCTTATCAGTTTGGATTCAGACCTGGAAAATCAACAACTGACCAGATATTCACCATGCGCCAAATCCTGGAAAAGACCCGTGAAAAGAGATTCGACACACACCATCTCCGCTCTGTTGAAAACTCGGCTTTAACTGCGCAACCGATGTCAACGCCAATGAAGAAGAAGAATGTACATACATAAATTTAAAATCTCTGCCATGAATCTTTGCTTGATTCCTTTGGTCCGAATTAGAATCCGACTACCAACATCGGTTTGATTTCATTCCTTTGCATGAACTATTGGCCTAAAATGCTTCAGTGTCTTCTTTTTCTAAAACCCACCAATTGAGAGAGAAGCAGACATTGAATTTTTTGGGGCACTTCTAATATAAAATAATAATAAACAATATTTTTTTCATTTTCTCCACACTGTGCAACATTGTCGCACCGACTAAGAAACGGTTAACTAAACCAATACACGTACATGATATGCATATGTATGTACCGATGTAAGAGAATATATTTATGTAAACTGTGCTCCTTTGATGCATGATGTTTGTATATGAAAACGTTGCTGACAACAACGCCGGCAAGTGTAGTGCAGCAAAACAACAATAATAATACTAACAACAATAGCCGGAATTGCAATGGGAAAGCCATATTATGCATGCTTGCATACATGCAAAGTACAAACAACAATAAAGTTGCAAACAAGTGACAGTTTTGCCAACCAAACAACGGTGCCAACAAGCCAAACAACAATAGCAACAATATATGAAGCATGAAACAGCAAGCGAATGCAGTAGCAGTAGCAGTGGCAACAGTAACGACAACTAGCAAAAACAACAAGAACAACAAAGAATAATGTGAGCCAACTCACTAGGCTGGGTGGAACAAGAAACTACAAGGACAAGTAAACTTCATTGGATATCAGCGCAGAAATCAGTTGCATGCAACAAAAGCAAGTGGCATGACACGCGATATTTCATATACATACATATGTATGTATATATGTATGTATATATAAGTACATAAATGCTGGCAATGGTATTGGGAATTCATACATATGTATGTGTGTGTTGCTAATCCTCAAGCCAAAGGCTGGTGCAAATACAAAGCTTAAAGGACAAAAGAATATAAACAACAACTTGCTATATGCAACTTGCAACAAAGCAGTTTCAAGAAAACGCAGCAACGAAAACAACTAAAGAAAGTGTTTGAGCAAAGAAAAAGCACACAAAAACTTAAAAAATCAAATAAAAAACAAAAAAAAACATACATATACGAAAGTTTCGCTGTTGCACGTAGCAAGAAAAAATCTCTTGCGGCGCAATAAGTAGCAGCCGACGGACCAGTCAAGGAAGCAAACAGCCGTCCTAAGCCGCAGTTAGACTCTGCTGGCCGGTAAAGTGGGTGGATACATAGCGACGCAACAACAACAACAACGAAAGGTGAGTTTCATCGATCTGCGAGTCGGCGTATGGTAGTTGGCGTTCATGCAGCAAAACAACAACATATAACAGTCCCTAAGCTTTGTAGTAGTTGCATAACGTTAACAACAACGACCATGTCGAAATGCCTGAACGTCTTGTTCAGCATGCCACATGTGGCACAATGATGGACAAGCCATAGTGACACATAGCAGTTGGCAGCATGCTAGCAACTGTCAACTTCTTCATATGTACTTAAATTCATATGTACAAGTATGTATGTATGTGCATATCACTCCAAAACGTCAGTAGCAGCTATAACAAAAACTACTACAAACACATGAATAGTGTTTTATTTGAATAATTATTTGTTTGTTTTTATTGTGATTGATTGTGATATGGTGGAGCGTTCAATAGTCTTTGTAAAAGGCACCAACGGTGAATTGGATAGCAAGTGTAGACAAAGTTCTGTATTCAAAAACAAAATTCTAAGCATTTTACACAGCGGACCTTTGATAACGTGGACGTGCAGATTAAGGCCGCAGCGTATCTAGAAGCTTGTCCAAAGCGCAACACGCCTATACGAAAAGCAGAACAGTAGAAACTGAACTCTATAAACTAGTATTTAATATCAAAAGGGCTCTTGAATATAAGGAATACCCTTTTGAAGCATTCCTGTACATTTCTGAAGCGGTCAGCAACGTCTCTACGGAATCTATTCTGAATGGCATCCAGTCAAAAGGTGTTGATTCTGTTATACGAGGTTGAATCGGAAGCCGTTTTACCTTCTAGAAGGATAAATAGAACGACGCTAAAATGGCCAAGGAAGTGTGTAGAGGTACTCCGCAATATGGTGTACTGTCACCGCTTCTATGGACAATAGACGGCAAAGCCCCTTAAATAGTGGCATATGCGGACGACATTGCCATCTTAATAACGGTTAGGTGTCTACAGACCATTGGACATCGCAAGCGGGCCTGGGGTTGAACCCGGAGAAAACGGATCTTCTTGTGTTTACAATAAAGCATACAATTCCTCTATGGAGGTTCCCTTCGATAAATGAGACACAACTCTCTCAAGGACCGCACCAAGTACTTTGGGTTAGTCTTAAATAGCAAACTGCTGTCGAAGAAAGAGTGAGTGAGTGGGTCACAAAAGTATCGAGAATAATAAAATAGAGGACGATATTGCCAAGAATGATGTACGACTAACACCCGAAAACGTGATTAATATTGGGAGCCCATGCATTGTCTATACGACGATCCGAACAGAAGCATGGTAAAGAAAATCAAAACCCGATGGAACGAGCTACCTGGGTGCAAGACTGCAAAAATCATGTGTAAAACGGTAGATCAGAAGTACCCGAAATTCCTATTGGCACTCGATAGAAGAGACTGTAGAAACACGATCGGATACTAACTGGTCACTGTCTGGTGGCAACACACGCTCGCAGGATGGGGCTGACAGAACGAGAAGGCTGCAGGAATTGTCTAGAGCGGGCACCAGAGAAACAGTGGAGAGACTATTACTAATAAGTAGCTGGGGTCCCCACTGTATGATACAGTAAAAGAGAATTATTGGAGCTCTTAATAAGCTTTATTCTCCTTCGCCACGGCACTTCTGAAAATAGATAGGAGCTCCTTCAAGTTAATATCTTTTGGTGTTATTGAAACAATTTAAGGAACGAGGCTATGGTGGGGGAGGCTCCATTCTTCAAACGGTAGACTGTTATACTTGGGCCTTCTCCCTGAAAGGAAGATTTCATGGCAGGGAAACATTGAAGAGAGAGTGAAGATGATATCTGTCGCCATGTATTGCTGATCGATTGGGAAGATCAGGGTCATCTCACCGAAAGTGACGTGCTGGCTCTAAGAAACCATAGTTAAGCCAAAAATGTTTTGTGGTGTCGTGTCTGGTGGAAGGCGCTCAGAAAAATTTCACTATCCAAACAGTTGGAGAGTGTTCAAAGGTCAAAGGTCCTTATTGGCATCAGTGGACATAGTTGATAAGTGCTTCGCAGCGAATATTTTTATTAGGCTCAGCGAAGCTTGGTGTATAAAGCGCCCGAGGCAAGGACTACTGCGAAGAATTTGTGAGCGAGAGCGAAGCCGTAGGAGAAAAGTTGCAGTGAGATTTTTGACGGGTATATTAAAGTTAAGGGGAGAGTAAGAAGTTGAGTCTTCTGTCGGGTGCTCAAGCGGAATGGCTATCATCTAACTAACAGTACATGTAACGCTTTGAAGTGATCCTACTTAATACAGATTTGCATTCAATACAATAGCAGAGCGGTAAAACTGGCTTTAAGTTCGCTGACCGTGCGCTCAAAACTAGTCAAGAAGTGCATGACTTCATTAGCAATAGCTTCAAGCTTCTTCATGTGTGGGTGCAGGATTACAACGAAATAGCCGAAAACTGCAAAGCTGATCAGGTTGCTAGGAAGATACTCTTATCCCAATTTCATCCGATTGGCGAGAAGGTAACTTGATGTACTCTTAGATGATGAGCTTCCTTTTGAGCTTTTTGTCAAAACTGTATGGAAGGAGGAAGGCGTGATGGGTTTTAAAACTTCTATTTTCCGGCTTTTGCCAGACCAAGATTTAAAAACATACATCGGTAGACCCTAAGCGAACGTAATGGTTGGGAATTATATTAGCCGCCCTAATAAATGTGTGTTAAGCTCACAAAGCTTCATCCATCTGGTGATCCAATTTTATGAATAACATTAAGGATCAACAGCTGTCAAAATGAGATTCATTGATAGGATCAACCCTCTGACCTAATCCAGAACCAATTGGAATATTTCCTGTTTGCTACTTATTTTCATTAGAAAGGTTACAATTTTTTAGTTATTAAATTATGTTTTTCCTGAAGAATTTGTTATTTAAAAATTTTTTCTTGGTTACACAAAGACTCTGATCAATTTTTAAACGCATAGCGCCCATATAAATTCGCTATAACCTGACAAAAACTGTCGAATCAATCGTAAAGAACGCAACTTTCACTCTTCCGCTAAACTTTGTTCGACGACACAACACGCTGCAGCGCTTAGAATTCGGCGAACAAAAGCTACAATGGAAATATACGCTCGCTTATGTACGCATACATATATACACAAGTATATTTGCAAAGTATTTGTGTGTGTGTGTGTGTGTGTGTATGCGAGGGAGTATTCATTGTGAGTTGTTGCGTTTGTGAGGACATAACAGTAGCACCAGTGGCAGTTGACATTAACACCAACACCATTAAACACAATCACACGCCTACCCAAAGCATATACTATACATTCACACATAAATACAGATATGTATACATATGTAGGTATGTACGTACATTCATACATATGTAGAAGTGTTCCCACACAAAGCGCATTTATGCTGCGCGACAGACAAATATGCGGACGAAATGTGAAATCGCACAAGCTATAAACAAAAAAAACAACTACAACAAATGGTGAAGCAGTGGAGCGCTGGGGCAGCGCAACAAAAACTTGGAGCAAACACTTCACAGCTTAACACCCTAATGTGCAATATATATTTTTTTCTTACCCTGCTGCGCTTTCGTCTCTTTGTTTCCTTTTTCGTTAAGCAACCAACAACAATTGCTGCCCCACACACACACTTTAAAAACATTTCCACGCATATAAGTATGTACATATATATATATGTTTCTAGCAAAAAAAAAAAAATGGAAAGAATTGACAGCATATATATGTAGATATTTGCATTTGTTCGCTTGTGTGTGTGTACGTATCGTGCTGTGTTTGTTTATGTATTTGTATTCCCGGTGGCGTGGAAGGTAGCTGGTTGACGCAAATAGACAAGAGACAAATACTGACAGCAGACGAACGAATGTTGAACGAAGCAGAAAACACGCCTGCCTACAACAACAATAGCAACAACAGCGAGAGCCGAAACAACAATCATAAAAGTCGCGAATGCGCAACGCTCATGACGATGGCGCTGTTGCTGCTGTTAGTGCCACAGAGGGGCCGCCCCCGCCCACTCACGCGTTCACACGCAAACATACACACACTTACAGTTCTCAGTAGGTAAAGCCAACAACAAATGAGAAGGCAAAAAAATATTAAAAATATTGCTTAAAAAACACATATCTCAAAACAATAAAATTAAATATAAAAAATTACAAAGAAAATTATAAAAAAAAATAAAAATAAATAAAAAAATAAAAAAAGAACAAAATATGAGTAAAAAATGTAATGTGTAAAAACCAAAACTTCAAAATATGTATGTTGAAAAAATATATTACACAAATATATTAAACTAAAAAAAAAAACAAAAGAAGAAATAAAAAATATGGTAACCTTAACAGCAAAAGTCATTGTAAACGAAATGGAAAAAATTCCCTTAAAAAAATAGATAAAAAAAAAACAAATAATTAACAAAATAACAAATAAAAAATATGGCAACTTTAATAATAAAAAATATTAAAAACGAAAGGTGAAAATTTGCTTAAAATTCAAAACAACAGAATTAAGTAAAAAAAAAACAATTCATAAAAACATTATAAAAAAAATAGATAAAAAATAAAAAAATGTAATTTGGCAACTTTCAAACTTAAAATATAAAAATCGAAATTTGAAAATTTGTTGAAAAAATTTATTACAAAAAAATATTAAATGAATAAATATGGCAACTTTAACAACCAAATACTTTGAAAACAAAAAGTAAAAAAAAATAGAACACAAAAAAGTAAAATAATATAAAAAATATGGCAATATTACACAAATTCCAAAAAAATAATAATAAAATTAAGATTAAAAGCAAATAATGAAAAATGAACAAAATAAGTAGATATATATTAAAAACATATGGCAACTTTAAAAACCATAAAAATAAAAACAAAATAAAATGAAATAAAAAAAATTTTGAAAATAAATTCAATTATTGTGTAAAACAAAAACATATGTATGTATATACATATGTATGCACGCAATTGTCCCCTCAAATCCTCACACCGCATCGTAGCGCAGCAAACCATGCCCACCACATTACCACTTGGCAACATTTAACCGTCACTATGAAGTTTTCTACGCTTGCTTCGCCAATAAACTCAGCGTTTTTTTACAATTCATTACATTTTCTTTTATTTTACTTGCCGTTGCCACCTTTTCTTATTTTTAATGCTTCTTTTTAAAAATTTGTATGCCTCTTTGATCTTTGGCTTATTACCGTGTCATGTTAAGCATTGAAAACTTGGCGAAACAAAAACTGGCGCAGCAAAAAAGACCAAAAAAAAACTGAACTTGGTAACAACAACAACACAAGCAAATATGCATATATAGTATGCATGGAGAATGGCGACAAGCGCGCCTGGACAGCGCAGCGTTGAGTTGAAGCATCCTTTAAAGATAAAAGTTGCGAGAAAACCAAAGTATGTTTGTACATGTATCTATGTATGTTATGTATATGCAGCGCCAAAAGCTCGAGCAAGTGTATTCGTGACAGTTGTCGACTTCTGCGCCAGCAATAGCTGTAACAGCGACAGCGCCAACGGCGACACAGTCAAGTTGCTGTCGCTACAATACGCTCACTCGAAAAGTCAAAGGGGCGGATATTTTTGCTTTACTTTGAATTTTGTTTTTGTTTCTGTATTTTATTATTCTTTTCGTTTTTTTTGGTTTTTTGTTTTTTGATTTGCTCGAGTTCAGTTTGTTGGGGCATAACACTGGCGTAACCAACAAAAAACAATAAAAATAAATGCAAGAAAAATATAGTTGAGAACTTCCATGTTACTCTTACACATTTATGCGACAGAGGCGGCGCATGGAATATGTTATTGAAAAGTTTATATGAATGCTATGGTGATAATTTGAATGCAGTAAAATTGTAGAAAACATTAAAATTTTTACTATATATTTTAATTAAAGTGAAGACAGTGATAGTTGCTTGTAAAAAAATTGAAATATTGGACCTACTGAAAACCATTCCATTTCGATGATTGTTGACTTGTTTGCATGTCAAACTCAAAAACCCATGTTTCATCGGCAATTATAATGCTCTCCATGAGTACGGGATAGTAATTCGCACGATTAAGCATGTTCAAGGAGACCTGTTCATACCCAAAATGTCCACCAAAATCATTCGAACGGACTCGCGAGAGATGTCGAGCTCTCTTGCCATCTCTCTAACCCTTTACCTGACGATTTTCAAGCAGCATATTCACTTTTTTAATATTTTCTTTAACGAAAAGGTCGAAGATCGTCCAGAACGAGGCAACAAGTATAAAAATCCAAAAATCTTTAATTTTTTTTTATCAAAAAATTGATACGACTAGTGCAAAAAAATGCTTCTCTGTTCAATTCGCTGTACTGTCGAAGAACTTCTACATGAAAAACTTTAAAAGCTTTTTTTTCGAAACTACATTTTCCAAATGATGTCCATGGTACTCAGAGATTATAAACGTTATCCATTTGAAATTATGTCTACAGTTTCACAGTAAATTTTGCTAGTAAACCATGCAACTTCTTTTATAAAAAACTACTTTTTTCGGTAAAATTGAACGATTTCATCAATCTATCAATCAATCAATACTAGCAAAGCTTAAGACCCAGTTTTTTATTCAGGGACAAACGAATTGATGAAAAACGTTTGTGAAAAAGTTTTTGGGAATTTCATAAGCCGGGTGATTTACACGATCTAAAAATGGTCCTTAAAATTTAAATGAAGACTTACGTCAAGTCGTCCAGAAGCAAGTAATTATGTATGCTGAACTTGTGGAAAAAGTCCGTGAAATTATTTATAAAGATAAAAATTTTATTACGAGAATGCTAGCTGAGGGATTAAATACGATAAAATCATTATTTTAAAAATTTTTAACTGAATATTTGGATAAAAAAAGGTCTGTTCCACATGAACTAAATAAAGGCAGAACAGGAAATGAGTTCTTGCTGAAAAATGTATTTATCTCATCAACAACTCCGTATTCGCCTGATTTATCAGCATCACGTGATTATATTTTATTTCTTAAACTGAAAACCAACGTGAAAGGAGCTTTTTTTTTGATGATATCTCAGCTTTGGAAGCAGTCCCAACCGAGGTACTGAAAAAGATTTCTATAAATGGCATGGATGATCGCTCTAAACGTTGTATTGAATCAAATTTTGAATAAATAGTAACTAATAATAGTGTGCATTTTATTCTGTATCCAAAAAGTTCGGTTATTTTTACGATACGTTATGGTAGAAATTGGAATATTTTCTCTCAGAATAGAATGTTAAAGATAGGACTGCTTCGGCAGAGTAAAAGAAAACGAATTTGATTTTAATGGCATAAAAAATTTACATAGAAATATACTAACCGTCACAGAACTTCGAAAGATGCTTTTAAATAACGTTGAACATTCCTAACTCCATTCACTATAGTCCACAAAAAAACTCCGAGTTGGAGAAACTTCGTGTTATAAAAAGAAATTTAACCTCTTTTACTAACTCAATAGTTCGAGTTATGAAAACTCCAAGTTTTGTTATAATAGAGTTTCTGGAATGAAAAATCTCAACTTATTTCACTTAGTGCTTTCAACAAGGGAAAAACCTGATGGAGCTTATAAAATTTCAAGATATGTTGGGATTGCCAGCACTGAAGGAAATTATTCCATAAGACAAATTTATTATGTTAATAAAAATTAATAACGACAGGTAAAAAATAATAGGAATACAATA
Organism: Bactrocera neohumeralis; assembly: GCF_024586455.1. Taxonomy (NCBI): domain Eukaryota; kingdom Metazoa; phylum Arthropoda; class Insecta; order Diptera; family Tephritidae; genus Bactrocera; species Bactrocera neohumeralis. The sequence continues at coordinate 28,313,689 of NC_065922.1, forward strand.
AGATTCCTCTTTTCGATCAGATTTCATGAATAGACAGTATTAAATTATCCCTAATAAACGGACAAATTTTATTAAATTGTGTAAATAACCCCAATACAACACACAATACTCCCATTCATTTTAATTCGTGCAACACCACTGATATCTGCCTTGGAGCACTACGGAGAGTAACCAACGAACTAACCGCCACGAATGACAGTGCGCAGCGTATTTGACATTTTACCTTGGAAAATGACTATGAAAGTACCAACCGCAACAACAATATAAAAACACAAAAATAACAACAATAAAAATACACACAACAACAAAAATTACCAACTACACAGCTAACAAAAATAAGCGTATAGCAACAAAAACAACAAAAGGCGATAGTTGATAAGCCGAAGTTGAGCTTACAATAAAACACAAACACATTGAACAATAACAAAACCAACAACATAAGTAAATACAACAGCAACCAGTTGAGAAACATAAAAGCAGAGCAAAGAGAAAACAAACACAAAACACACAAAAAAAACGAAAAACAAGAAAAGGCAAAGACTTGTTGGGCAAGGAAGAAAAAGCACACAGCCAACAGCAGTCAACTACAATAACAATGGCAACAAGCCGAGAACAACAACAACAGCGGCATGTGGTAGCGCCTGTCGACAATAAGAAGCGCAAAGAGCAAAATGTCACTTTGAAAAATGCCATTGGTTCGACAAACTCCTCCGACAGGAGACAGCGCACGCACACCTACTCATATACACACACTTGCACGTGCCTGCAAACACCGTCAGGCAGTCATAAAACAAAAGTTGAAGAAAAAAACTCTTGCTGAGTGTCAGCGCGTCCTTCGTGCCGCCTTTTAATGCTTACGCTGAGCGTAACCAGTTGCTTAGCAACGCCCCCTTACCACACAAAACGCTGCTACTCACTGCAGAACGCTCTCCAAGTCACTTTGCTTTTACTACACTAACGGCGCGCAGTTGTTGTATTTGCACATTGTTGTTGCTTTTGGCTGGCGGCAACGGGGCTGTCGTTAGCACTCGCGCTCTGTGCCGGCAACACACATCCCAGAAGTGTCAGCAACAGACTCCATTGCGATTTTCGTGTGAGCGAGTGCGCAATAGTGCCCCACTCAGCATAAGACAGTGTTGCACCGCTCACACGCAGGCAGCACGCTGACAATGAGTAGCATAAGAGCGCGCAGCACTTATAATTGAGCGCTACACACCAGCAGGTACTCATTTGTGAACGCAGGGGAAATAACTGCCTGCTTTGGTGCACTCTCTCTTGCGCGCATGCTAACGAATACGCCCAATTTCCAACAAGCGAGTGAGCGCGCGTCTGTTTGCGCGAGTGCACGGCCCGTTAGGCGCTCAGAGAGTGCTTTGTTCGTACTTTTGTTGCTTTTTGGGGTGGCGCGACCTGCCAGCGTTTACATGTGCATGTGAGTGAATATGAGTGGTTGAGGAGGCTGGCAAACCGGTTGCGCGTTATTGCTCTTTGCTGGCAGCAGCAGCTGTTCGCAGGCTATTTATATGCATACAGCAGTAATACATATGTATGTATTTAGGAAAATTTCTTATTGCTTACTGGCCGCTAGTGGTTGGTGCGCTCCGCTCGCCATGCTGTTGAATTGCTAGTGCGCGCATGTGATTTTGTGTGTGTGTGTGCTACTGCCAGCGCATCGTGTCTGATTCGGTCGGTGGTCGTGGCTGTTACCGTCATCGTCGTCGTCGCCGTCGCTGCCGTTGAGTGTGCTCCGCGCGGTATAGGCTTCAGTTTCTTCTCGACGTTCGCGTTGTACGCTCGTTGGTTTGGTTTAGCGTCTGTTCAATACGGATTATTTACGTGCGCTAAACGATTTCAGTTAAACGGTACGTTCCGCCGCGCAGCAAATAGCACATATAGCGCGTTAAGCCTTTTTGGGAATATTACGCGCGCGTTTCGTGTAAAAGCAACAATAAGTGATTCGTGAATAATAGAAATTAGCGCAAATGAAATATTATTGTTTCTAAGCGAAAAGCAGCTGGTCTTGCTCACACTGTGGGTTGGCACTGTGCCAAAAAAAAAGAGCTGTCAATGTTACTGTTAGCCGCCTCTGACAGTTGACACATTATCTGCAGGTGATATCGCGCGCAATGCGCTTCAAGTGACGAAGATTGTAAAACGAATGGTGCGGAAAATTTACGAAAAAGTTTTACAGCCATTCAATAAGATTTGCAAGAAAGCTGGCCTTTGCTGTGACAGCGCGTGAACGCTAACAACTACAAAGAGCAGTCAATAGCAAATTATAGAAAAGTTATATGGTCACAGTTAAAAAATATTTAAAATTCTCAATTTCCATAAAAATTTATAACTTAAAATCGCAACTCACACAGAACAACCTTGCAGATATCAAGGCGCTTTGAATCCCATCCATCAGCAGCTGCGCGCACGCCTACAAACGCGGCGCGTCCATCACAACTGTCAAGTGCCAAAAGTGAGTTTCACACCGACAAAAGGCTCGAAGCCGTGCGAAGATAAGACAACCGCGACACCGGGAAAAATCAACACTGCATACGCAGCTACTGGCACACACGATAACAGCCTGCCTTCCTGCCTGTCTGTCAGTCCGCCTTGAGCCTTTGCTTCCGCGTCTCTATGTAGGTGCGTGTTGTAGAGCGGCGCGTGGACGAAAGTGCAAGTGTACCCATTGAAATTAACTAAAGTGCCTGTGCGCGCGTGTGTTTGTGTGTGATTGCGCGGGTTAAGGCGCTCGCAAAAAGGCCTGCAGCAACCAAAAGTCAAGTCATTATTAAACCCTTTTTCGTGTAAAAAACAGCATCCGCGGCGCCTCCTTTTGCTCACGCGCACTAATTAACACCATTAAACAAAGCCTTTGTCGTCGCCGCAGTCGCGTGTGTATGTTATTATAATTGTTGGTGTAAAGTAAACATTCGGTGTATATATGTGTATGTTTTAAGTTGCAGTAGCAGCTGTTGCTTCAACACTCCTATTTGCAATTGCCACAACAGTTGAAGTGTGTCGCCCAACCGCGGTAGTGTGGCGCCGAAAAACACAACAAAAATTACAACACACATTCATGGTCAGCGCTGTCAGCCAGTGTCGCTTAATTAGCGTATACTTGGCTCATCGCCTAAAAGTAGGCTATTAATTGCCTGCACTTGCGCGTCAACGCGCGCGCACGCCCCACGCGGCAGCATACAGCGTCGGCTGTTGTGCCAACATAATTTACAACAAATTCGCGACTTCAACAACAACAACGTGCTTGTGTGGCAAATACATTGTTTCTCAGTTATATAAGTGTGTGTGATTTTCTTTGTTCCCAAAGTGTTTCATGTGCAACGCCGTCGGCAACAACAACACAGCCACTAACTTACAGTTAACTAAGTTATAGTGTAGCTTACAGCAGCGACAGGCGTAACAACAAGAGTGACAAGTGCATTAAGCGTCAAAAACAACAACAACAGCGGCATACTAAGCGTCAGCAGTAGCTACAAACAAGTGTTTAAGTGTAGCAAGTATCGCACGGCAAATTTGCCTTGCCACAGCGGCGGCGTGTTAAGCGAAAGCTACAAAATTTTAACCGAATTATCGAAAACGCCCCTTAGGGCTGTCGCGCTGGCGTCATTTCTGGGCGACGGTTTTGCCGCGCTCGGTTCAAGAACACCATCGGTTAAGGATCTAATGGCGTTCGGATCGGTTTTACACAATAATCAACATAATATCGGTGAGTACGAGGAATTTGTTAATATTTTGTTATATGAATGGGTGTCTGATTAAGGGTCTTTAATATGAATATAAAAATAATAATAATTTAAAAATAAAAAATAGAAAATAAATAAAATGACGAATATTATGAAATATTAATTTTCGGCTATCAAAAACATTTTAAGGCAATCATTTGAACATATTTACGAAAAAAGGTTTTACTACAATTCTATTCAAAGGATCGATCTCATCTGTTGACAATTACCAAAAAAACTTTAATGCAGCTTGCTGTCAGGCAGGAAATTCAAATATACGAGGTGCACCCTTTTGTTAAGAAAACTTAAAAAAATCCATCAGCTCCACTCAGGCGGGTTTTAACACGGTAGGGTTCTTTAAATATCGAAAAACAACATGGATTTTCCAATCCTTAGATGATACAGCAAATAAACTAGCCTTTGATCAAGTTTGATTCCAGTTTTTTTTTTGTATACTTATATAGCAAATAAACTTCAAGAATCTTTTATTTAAATATCTTTCTTGAAATTTTTTTACTTATTGCTGCTATAACTTTTATGGCAGATCCTGAAAATTTGTGTCGGTAAGCTGATAAAAATCAGAGCAAACTGCTTTAAAAAAATTTTGTTATTGTTTGCAGTTTTCCAAATTCGAAAGCGCTTTAAAATAGACCTTCCACCTCAATTTAATCTCTAAATTTTTTCAGAGGTACTATCAAAATTCAAGATTAACTCTGGAGTATGTTCAGAAAATAACGGAAATTTTAAAATTTGGCGAGATGGAGATTCCAATTGTCACTTTTTTAGCTGGCATAAGTGCATAATAATGAATGAGCACTATTTTTGAAGGGGAAAAACATTAAGGTAGAGTAGAGAAATTAAAAATCCTTATCTGAAATCGTCTCATAACTCGGACATTTTCCATTTCCAAAAGTAAAGAGAACCTTAAACAGCCGTAATTTTAGAAGATAGAAGAAAATCCTGCCCTATATATGTTTCGGATTGGAGGAAACGCTGGTATAAGGCAAAAATGAATGTTTTTGAAAATGGGATTTAAAAAAAAAAAAAAGTGAAATCGCTCATAACCTGACATCCACCGTCGCAGTGTCCGGCTAAGGGACCAATATCAGGCAGGAGTGTTTGAAATGACAAAAGTTAAGTCACAAGCTTTTCTTTTCCTTTGAGCCACTGCGAACCAGACGGCAGCAGCGCAAGATAATTTGTTTTATGTGCTCAATTTACATATTGTTCTTAAAAAAATCTCCTAAAACACCAAAAATCAATAATAATTTAATAAAACAGATATAGAAATTGTACACAATTTTCTTCACAAATTATATGAAATCTTGTCCGTTTATCAAAGACAATTTAGACAAAATATTACGAAACTAGAGTCCGTATCCGATCATTTGTCATTGGAACCTATTCATTCGGCTATAGAAATTGCCTTTGAATGAAAATAGTAATGAAATAGTAAGGACTGCCCGTAATGGAGAATTTCACTGTAAATATTTCATTTTAACCTTAAATTTACGATTTATGTCCAAATCAATTTAAGAAATATTTTTTATTGCCAACATCAGAGATTCTAACCTAAATAAAAATAGTTTACGGGTTATTTTCTACCATTTTTATATATGAAATAAAGTTTCTTTTAAAAATAAAATTGAATACCTCTGGTGAGGATGATTTTCTTTCAAATATTTCACTTCCAAGCACTTACAAGAAGAAGATTTTAAAAATTACAGTGGAAAGTTATTTAAAAGTCAAGAGATATTTTGCTTTACGAATATAAATAGAAGGAGCCGACTCACTTTGGCGAATCTTAGGTAGGCTCAAAAGCAACGATTTTCTGATAGAATATATGTATAAACATACAAAACTTTACCAAATTTTCTTACCAAAAATTAAATAGACAAAAAACAATAATCAAATTGAGAAGAAACAGTGACTCACTCAAACTGAAAAACTTAAACTTCATATAAACTCTACGAATCAAAAAAAAAATAATTCATAAAAAACAAAAACAAAACTAATAATAATTATGCAACAGTAAACCTAAAGATATAAAAATTATTTAAATCTACTTCAATGACAATTATTTTACAATGATAAATTCTTCATCAAAATTAAAAAAAAAAATACAAGAAAATATGTCCCGTTATTGCAATAAATGCCACAAATAAACTTTGAGCTTGTTGTATTTGCAAACAGCAAGAACAACAAAAATAACAGCAATAAAAAATCACAACAAATTACAACGACAATATTTTGTTATAAAAACAACAACAACAAAAGTAAATAACAAAAACAACAACGTGCATTGCGAAAAAGTTTTTAAGAAAAGTTTTTCCAACTTTTGAACTTGGTCCTCCTTTACCAACATTTTGCTCCGTTCCGTTCTGCCCGCTGCATGGCGAACAGCCAGTGTGGCACAAGCATGTTTGCTGCGGTGTTTTCATGTATTTTATTGTGTTTGAGGAATTTCATTGTTTTTGTTTTAATTTTCGGCAAACAGACACACGCACCACTGTTGTGGTATAAATTTTGCTCGTTGTTTTTCCAACTTTTTCCTAAATAGTTTTGTGCGAACTTTTTTAGTCTCAAACGAAAGTTTTTGGTTAAGTAAGAAGAAACAAAAAAATGCTTGTGTCAGCAGTTGGTCGTAGGATGTTTGCTAGATTTGACATTTTATTATGATTAGTATGCATGTATTATAAATTTTGGATTATATGACGAATGTTGCGGTAAATACATAAACGCAAAAGAGGTGTAAATTTCGGATTTCATTGTGGCAGATGTTAAAATGTTGCATGGTTATTTTGAAAAGCGTGTTTAATACAATTTTTTAACATAAATTTTGTGCTCAACAGGATATAAAACCACCTGTTGGTAAACTTTGGAATCCAACAATTTGAAAAAGGTGGTAAGTTAAAGCTAAAAGTACTCGTAATTCTTTGAAATTTTAGAAAAACTAACTTAAAAAAAGTATTTATCTTTGGCTCTAAACGCAATTTTTATTTACCAAAGCTTCTGCAAAAATATTATCAAATACATCATAATCATTTTATGAATCTCCCTGTGGCGAGAAAAAGATTACTCTCTTAATTTTGATCGGCCAGCTATATGCGACAATAGTCAATCATTTCGATTATCTCGTCAAATAAAAAAGTTTTACATACAAAGACTTTATTGTGGTTGAACAGTTTGTATGGAAGCTACGTATACATAGTTATAGTGGTCCGATATCGTTTGAACAACTGAACAGCTCTTCGTAAAAGCAAAATTTCAGACCGATATCTCAAAAATTGAAGGGCTATTTCACGAATTTACAGATGCACATCGCAGGGCAAGGTTTGGTTCTGGATGTTACAAAAATTTTCAATATATTCTATGTAATAAAATGTAAAACAAAATGAAATTGGTTAAAAAAATAGTAAAACCTTCAACATTAAATAATTAAAAAATAAACAATAATAAGTTGAACATAATATATAAGGACCATGCACTGTAAAAACTAATTCTTTAAAACTAAAAATAAAAATAAAATAAATAAAAAACTAAAAAAAAATAAAAATAACTATTAATCAAAAACAAAAAATGATGAAAAAATTAAATAATAAAAAAATAAAAATTTTATTAATTAAAAAAATCAAAATTAAATAATCTCATTAAAAATAAATATACAGTAGTAAAAATTAAACATTAACAGTAGCAGTTAATTTTTTCAATTTTGTTGATCAGAGAACAAAATCAGAATTAAAAATTAAACATCAATTAGTAATTAGTAATAATAAAATAAATCATAATAATATTTTTATATATCAAAAAAATAAAGAAAATTATAATTAATAAAAAAATTTAATTAAATATATCAAATATAAATTAAATATCAAATAATTTTTTTCTAAATAATTAAAATAACAGTAATTTTTTTTTAATTTTCTTGATCAGAATTTAGCTACAATTATCACTTCATTAATTTTTTTATGAAACGATTACAAATAATTTCAACGCAACGCGAGTTATTTTCAAGTCTTGCGCCCCCCAAAAGTATTCTTTCAAGAAATTTAATGATTTCTGTCACAAATCAATGACGTAACAGCAACACTAAGCATTATTATGTAAAATGAGTATACGAATGTATCACTGCCTCAGCTGTTTTACTACCATTACAACAACAACACTGCTAAAATAGGTGTTAAATGCTGCCAACAGCATGCAGTCACGTGCATGCAACATAAAACCGCAGTGCAACGCTGCGGTGGCAACCAACAAAAAACACAACCAGTAAGCGGCAGGAGGCACAACAAATGCAGGAGACTGAGCAAGCAAGCCAGGCAGTCAGGCATCCAGTCTTCCAGGCAACAGCAGTAAAATCTCACATTTTTCACTTGAAAAATCGCAAAGGAAATCGACGAAAGGCAACAATTTCATAAGCCGAGCTAATGGCAGTGAAGGAGTTATGGGAAACAGTAGGAAGGGCCATAAAAGTGCAACAGCAAGAACAAATCGAACAAAAACACCGAAAGTAATAACAATGCAAAACGGAGGTTAAGTTGGCGGTGTTGCCACACAACACCACCTTCCATGGAAATGTGAGCACCGATTTTGCTAAGCACTGGTGTGTGTATGTGAATTTGTGTGTGTGGCAGCAAGTGGTTGCATTATGAGAAATGTGGGAAATGTGCGTGTTGATGCCACACTGCCGCATCAATTGCAGCAGCTGACGAGCAATGGCCCAATTGATGGGCCGTGACTTTGCAATTTCAACAGCACTCACGCAACAACACAGCAACAATGGTCACTTGCAATTGCTGTAATTGCTGCCACACGTAGCAAATGTGCAGCAACAAGCAAAAGGGCATTCATTGATTGTTGTTGCACCAGTAGTGCAAAATATCTATTCAGGGCATATTTCAAGTGCTTTTTGTGGCATTGTTGCAAGCGTTGCACAAGTGGCGAAGGTGGTGTGTGTTGACTCATAATTGTTGCCACATTAAACTAGTTGGCCTGCAGCAGCAGCATTGCCGCAAAACACGTTTGAGCACCTACAACATACATGCGTTGCGGTGCAGCATGCGGCAAACGGGTAGGCGGTGGTTGGGACATACAGCGTGGCAGCAGCGCGCATCAATGCACAATGCAGCAATGGCAAATCCATCCATTCTAAAATGCAAGCTGAATTTATGAGTTGTGCAGCGATGTGAGAAGTCATTTTCGTTGAAATTAATAGGCAGTCGGTGGCTTGGTCACTCCGTCAGCTGTGTTGCTGTGTTGCAAACGCAAGTGGCAGCTAAAATGCCAGTTAAGTGTTTGCGTTGACCATTTATTTTATTTTTATTTTAATAGAGGCTTCTATGGCTCGTCACAGTGGTAGCACCAGTGGCAGGTCCTCGCAGTTTTCGCTGAGCAACTCGTCAGTAAAACGCCGCTTTGCATCATGTGGCACAAATGCTGGAACGTTGAGTTGCAGATTAAACGTTCGCGAGGAGGCTTGCAACATTGTAGACGTGCTTTTGGCTGTTGCGCTGAGGGATTAGGCCAAATGTGCAACATCGTGTTGACAGCGTTTATGTGAGACGACAGCAGGCAGCAAGTTTGATGCATCTGCAGCGGCTAAACGTCAGTCGGTCAGCCGATTCGCACGTCACTGCGAATTCAATTGCACTCAATCGGAATTTTGGTTTGCGAAACGGACAGGCTGCAAATGTTGCAATGCATTTGGGATGTGATTGGGGACAGAATGTTTGTGGGTTATGTTGAACCGCAGCTTTACCGGTTTGATCGGGAATTTTGGTTTGGGATGTGGATCTGAAAATTTACGTACGGTTATTTCTCACTAAAAAACTGCTCATTTGGCGGAACCGCCGATATCGGACCACTATAGCATATAGCTGCCAAACAAATTGACTGATCAAAATCAAGTTCTTGTATGGAAAACTTTTTTATTTTACAATATATCTTTACGAATTTTTGACGGGATTATTATTCAAGTCCACCGTACAACCCACGAAAAAATTGTTCTGATCGGTTCTCTATAGCATATAGCTGCCATACAAACTTACCAATCAAAATCAAGTTCTTCACTGACCGTTCAAAATCAGAATGAAAATTCTTTTAAAGCCATTTTTACTACGAAAATTGCACATGTGAAGGATATAGCTGCTGTGCAGCCACAAGTTTGAAGTTGAATTACAAGTTAAGTCCTTAAGTATCAACCATAACCGTGAATCATTCAGAAGAAAACCTCGTTAAAGAAGCTATTGGGATTCAGGCAGGCAGATTTTGGGCCAGATTACATGATTTGCTAATGCGTTTTACTAATTGGGTAACGGACTAAACATCTATCTCAAATCCATCGAAGAATAAATAAGTAAAACTACAAAAAAAGTAGAGACATAAAACTTCGAGTGTATAAAAGTCAGCATAAAATGTGGAAGTCTAGTGAAAATCCATATTGAACAATCTCAAACTCCGATCTCTTGGATATACCCTCGGGTCACTGTGTTGAGAGGTTACCCCTCTAGATAGATATTTACTGTATTTATAAATAACATACAAATTATTTTCTTGCTAATGCCAAGTACAACGAAAAACAAAAATTTTATTAAATCCAAGCTCACAGCTGATTCTGGTTAGACAGATGTGTTTTATGTGGTTACAACAACAATAAGCTATGTCGGATTTCGTAGATATTTTTGAGTCTCCTCTATAATATGGTTTTAAGAAAAATAAAAGAAGGTGACAACCAAGACTTAAAACCAAATAACGGCACCTTAACATTTCCTAATTTTTATGATTTCATAACGAAAGTTATATGAACTAAATTCAACGGTATATATGCAAAACAGAACAACTTAAATACTCAAGCTGTTCTTCCATATGGCCATAACCAAGCCATTTTTTAGACTAAGATTTGCAGAAAAATCCATCCCGCAGAAGAGAGAATCTCCAATTTAGTTCGAAAAATTCCATTACAGTTTCTTAGAACATTTTGCAAAAATACCAATATTTGAGGTTATGAACGATTTGAAATAATTTAATTGAATTTAATAGTACCAAAATAAAATTTCAGAAAATTTAAATCGTATTGACAAAATGAAGGAAAAAATAAAAATATAGCGAAAACCATTAAAAAAAATTAAAAAAAAAATGGAAAATGCAAGAAATGATAAAACATCTGAAATACATGTATAAAATATACAATAAACATATACTATGTATGTACATACATATGTACATATATTCAAGTCGAATAATGGTAAATATAGAATTTTATATACAATTTTTTAAATAACATTTTTTGGGTGAAACAAATTTTGAATTTGAATATTTTGAGAAAAATTTCGAAAATAATTAAAAAAAATATTTTGAAAAAATTTCGAAAGCAATTTAAAGAAAATATTTTGAGAAAAAATTTGAATTTTCTTTCGAGAAAATTTAAAAACAAAAATATTTTCAGTTTGATTATTTTGAGAATAGTTTCGAAAACAATTTCGAAAAAATATTTCCAGAAAACTTTCGAAAAAAAGTTTAAAAAAAGTTGAGAAAAATGTTGAAATTTATTTCGAAATTTCGATGCAGGAATACATTCATTAATGGTAAATGTAAATTTCGAGCAGAGCAAATCATTTTGTAAAAGCATACAATTTCTTCTATACCCAATTTTCGAGTGAAATATTGTTAAAAACATTTTGATATTTTGAAATTGAATATTTTGAGAAAACTTTCGAAAACAATTTTAAAAAAATATTTTGAGAAAAGTTTCGAAAAAAGTTAGAAAAAAATTGAGAAAATATTGAAATTTATTTTGAAAAAAAATTTTGAAATTTGTGGTAAATGTAAATAAATATCGTGCAGAGAAAACAGCTTTGATAAAATATTTTATAATAATGTAGAATGTACTTATACATAAAAAAAAATAGTTTGATACTTTTAATGAATTTCAACCTATTAAAATTTAATTTTTTTTTTTGAAAATATTATCAAAAATCAAGAAATATTTAATAAAGTTATATAGGTACTATGCTCTATATATATAAAAACACGTAAAATTTTAAGTAATTGTTTTCACTCACCTACAAATCCATTAAATTGACTTGCCACTGCTACAACAACACTATAAAAAACACATTTTGCAAACCGCACTTGCAACTTGACTCGAGCTACGGACTCGATTGTGAGCAAATTATGCCCATTTCCTTTACTGATCACTACAAGAACACAACACAACACAGAACACTGAAAATAAACAAAATAATAAAAAATTAGTAACAAATGTAGAAATAGTAACAAAGCAAAATAGATGATATAAATAGAAAATAATAAGTATAAACATGATAAAACATTTGCAATAAATGCAAAACGACAAACATAACCTCAAATAACTGGGCGATGAGAATGATGCTGGTGGTTATAAATGAGGAACAAGCAGACAAAAAAAAAAAAAAAAAAAACATGAACAAGTAGCCAGAATAATAGCGCTGACTTTGGCAACCAGCATTTGAACAAGAACTTGTGAAAACAACAACAAAAAATTAAGCAACATCAACAATTTAAGCAGCAACAACAAAGCAGCAACTTTGCTGAAGCCATTGCAGCAGTTACTATATGTTGCTATGTTTGTGCTGAAGCCATTGCCACTGTTGTGCTTTGCCTGTGTTGTTGTTGTTTTAGCTGCTGTTGCACCTACTTTTCTGTGGCTGCCGCAGTTGCGGCATTATTTTTATGATTCCAATGCAATTACTACGCGAGCCAGCCGCTTGTCGGTTGGAAGCCCACTAAGCTGTTGCCGTGGTCATCGCCGCGCTGCGCATTTCCCAACCTCAATCAAAGGGGAGGCCATAAACGGAGTACGAGTAAAAGGCAGAATCCTTGTATTCGATCGCTTGGAAGAAATCACGCTTCACCAAGCGAATACTCGGCGGCAGAAGCGACTTGCGAATGCGCTGTGAAGGCTGAAGGCTGGGAAACGCGTTGCGGAGAAGTTAAACAGCTGGACATGCAGACAGTCAGTCAGTCAGCCGGTCAGCGTTGAGCGCTTGTTGCAAGTCGTAAAATCATATGGTGACTGACTTTTTGCCCGCTTTGGGGACGCGACGCGCAGACTTTGGAGGCAATTTGTATGTTTTTTGTGTTCAATTTTAGCTACTAAGCTTTTTGTTGAGTGCCTCTGGACTGCTGCACTGCTATTTCTGCCGCTGCTGCTGAACGCCTCAAATGGCAAACTGACAGCCAGTGGTCGTCCGTCAGGGTATCCACCTTCACTTCGACGACTGTCAGCAGCATAAATATGAATAGAAAAATTATTAAAGGAGGAGAGGTTGAGCAGAATTGGTTTCAGAGTGAGAGGTTTAAAAAAAAATTAATAAATTTTAAACTTATAATGAAATTAAAAAAAAAAACAATTTAAGTTTTTGGTTAGTTTTAAAATTATTATCATTATTTATATTATTAGAAATATATCTATCTAATTCGAAATCTTTAGAATGAGCATTCTTCTATCTGAAAATTCTTTAGTAAACTATTTTGTTTTATTTGTTTGATTACATTTTTGTTTAAAAAACGCAATACTATTAAATTATTATTAGTTTAAATTTTTAAATATATAATTTATATTTTTAAAATTTTATTTAATGAAATTTACATTTTTTTATTAGATTAATATTCTAAAATTATATAAAAATTCAAAAACATAAAAAAAATATTAAAATTTATAATCAAATATAAGAATTTTTTTCTTAAATTTTTTTTTCTAAAATTATTTTTTTTAATTTCAAATTTTTTTATTAATTTTTTTTTAAATCAGATAAATTTTAACAATTAAGAAATTGAAAATTTGTGTACTTAATGACCTAAGAAAATTTCTGTTATTTCTGGATCCTTATTTTTAAATTTAATTTTTTAAATTCCAATTTTTTTCATTAATATATGTTATTAAAATCATATAGAAATGCAAAAATATAAAATGCAAAATTTTGCTATTTCTTGCTATTTTTTCTACTTCTTGAATTTTTATTTTAAAAATGATTTATTAATACAAAAATTAAAAAAAAAACGGTTTAAATACCTTAAAATATATTTTTGATTATTAAAAAAAATATATATTTTAATACTTCAGAATACATTTTTGAAAATTTTGAAAAAAAATTATAATTTCCATACTTTAAATTATATTTCTGAAAAATTAAAAAAATCATAATTTTTTATTCTAAAATTTAATTCTCAAACTAAGCCACTTCTACTAGCATCTATTGACCACACTCCTACTTGCACCAACGCTCCAAACACAAAATACTCTGCAAAGTCAATAAGTTCACGGCTTACATCACCTTCTGTCTCATGTTGCAACAAACGACGGCAAATGCATTAAAATTGCCGCAATTGCGAAAACTTATAAATAATAATAAAAAAATAGTAAAGAATTTTGTGGCAAGAAGCGCTTACTTTTTGTAGTAAGTGCATTTGCCACGATCGACAGCGATTGCTGTTATTCAATTGTGCAACAAAAAGCACACAGTAGGCTGGCAACGGCCATAAGGACTCAATAGCGCAGAAGTTGTGCAACAAAGCGACCGCGCTGAGATTTTCGCAGCGCGCACGAATTTGCTGAAACGCTGCTGGAGTTTAATTGCTCGCCCGGATGATCGATGTTTTGAAGTTTGCCGATAAAATAGAAGCGCGCATCTGCGTTGATGGCCGCAATGCAATTTTTTATTAGAGTTTTTTTTTGTTGGGCAATTTTTCTGTTTTTATCTTTACTGAGTGGAAGTAAGCGAAGTTTGCTTGAGTAGGGATAACAGTAGAGTATTCTCAGCTGAGGACTTTTTGGTTTGAAAATAAATGTTTAATATAAATGTATTTTTTATCGGAAGGTAAAAATTAATAAAAATCGAAAATAAATTAATTGAAAATATTCGAAAATTCGAAGTTCAGAAAAGTTAGTAATGCACAATTTTCTTACACAATCAGAAAGTAGAGATTTCAACACAGCAAAATTCTAATACTATCGACTTCAGAAAAAAGTACAGATATTTTGACGTAAGCATTGTTGATTGAAAGTTGAACTTTAATTCTTGAAAGTAAGTATAAATAATGTAGAAAACCTTATTTTAATAATGGTAAAGAGAGCAGAGCAAATAATTTTGAAAAAGTATACAATTTCTTCTATACCCAATTTGTAGTGAAAAAAATTTTGATAAAATGTTGATATTTTGAATTTCAATATTTGGAGAAAAGTTTCGAAAACGATTTAGAAAAACTATTTTGCGAAAAATTTTGAAATTTATTTGAGAAAATTTATGCAAAAATTTTCATATTTTGAATTTGAATATTTTGAGACAAATTTCGAAAGCAATTTAGAAAAAATATTTGGAAAAAACTGTAAAATTTATTTTGAAATTTATATTGAGAAAAGTTTTGAAAAAAAAAATTTTACAAATATTCAAAATTATTTTAAATAAAAAATTTTTTTTGGGACATAAGTTAGAAAAATAGTTGAAAAAACTTTTTTTTTTAAAATATTTGGGTTAAATGAGCAAATGTTCAAACAAAATTTGCAGATCTTTTTATTACCTACAACATTGCTGTATAACGTTTTTCCACAATTTAGAAAAAATATTTTGAGTAGAGTGTTGAAATTTATTTTGAGAAAAAATTTGAAAAAAAAAATTTTTGAAATCATTCGATGCACTAATACATGCAAACTTATTTTAAACAAAAAAATGGCGTGTTTGGGACATAAAAAGACAGTTTTCCAATAATTTCGCGAAAAAAAAAAATTATTTAACTTATAGAAAAAAATCGAAAACTTAAATTTTGGAATTTTTCCCATTTTTGAGGTTATGTGAGAACGCGTTCGAACAAAATTTGCAGATCTTTTTATTATTAACTACAACTTTTTTCCATGGACCTTTCTTCCGGAAATTGTGAAAAAACGTTTTTTACGAAAACACTAAGGGGGACTTTCACTGCCCGAACAGAAATCGCCTGCAAATAATTTTTTTTAATTTTTGTTACATTGTCTTTCTTTTACAATGGGTTTTATCCTAATATTAGTTCTTTCACTTTTTACCACTCTCATAAGTTTCATTCCTGGTCTAAATGCCAAATTTGAAAATAAAAAATATATATAAAGAAATGTCAAGATTTAAGCTTAAACTTTCTTCAAATCATAATAATTTGGAATCACGACAAGCTCTCTGAATATACAACATTAAAAATCGCCTGTAAGATTTTCATTAAATTTTCGAGTGCGATCACCCCCAGCGCCTGTACTTGCAGCTTGCGATTGTCGACAATCTGGCTGCCGTGCCCACTTTTAAACTATCAATATTTACATCTGGCGAAACTGAAGTGACTGCATATCTTCCTTATATTATTCTATATGCTTAGTTTTATTGTTGTAATATCTTTTGCTGAGCTGTCAATAGCGCATGTGCTAGATAATTTATTTAGTCATAAATAAGGCAAAATGTCGTGGCCGCAGCCAGCGAGGCAGAACGCCGCAAAACAGTTGACTGTCTGCCGTTGGAGGCAGACCCTGATCGCCGCCGCAGTAGGAGCGAACTGGGCATGAGCAATACATTTTACAAGTGCCCACACACTCACACACACATGCACCCATATGTGTTTGCATTTGATTGAGTGAATGAATGAATGCATGACTAGTCAGTGATTTTACTGCGCCATATATTCAGCTTACTTGTCAACAGCGTCTTGCCGTCGCTGATGAGCGTGTAAGAGAAACGTCGCCGGGGCAAGTAGCGAAAACTGGCAGCAGCGAAAGTCAGTGACACCGACACGAACACATAACTAGCAGCGCGAACTGACAGTTTGGCAGACAATAATGAGCGGCAGTCGAAATGTTCACACCCTCAGAGCTGGCTCTTCGTGCAACAATTGATTTACAATGCGGAATCTGTCCGCTGCAGACAAGCCAAGAGACACAACAGACCAGCAGTCATTTCGTCATTTGCCCAGTCGAACGGTCTGTCAAGGTCCGGGTACTGCCGTTGCCCACAACTCAATTTTCGTTGGTCGCCAAGCTGACTGCTGATTGCTGATGGACGGCTGTCGCCGCCGGTGTTGCTGCCGCTGTCGCACTCACATACCTCGTGTTGTGTTGTTCGACACCTACAAAATGTATGACAAATGTTTTGTGCTCGGCGCATGACAGCGGCGGCAACTTTGTTGAAATATTCAAAAATTTGCTGCTAATATTGTTTTACATAAGTAGCGCTTGTTGTTGCTACTCCTTATTGCGGCTGATAATGACCTTTTTTGTTGACGACAACAATTAAGCGTCAAGTCGAAAAAAACTGAAAAAAGGTAAAAAAAAACGTGAACAACATTTTGGTGCACTCAAAATATCGAACAGATATTGCCTTCATATGTGTGCGTCATCGGCATGTAAGTGCATCTGAGCATGCGCAAATGACCGCAGCGAATGGCAATTCGTTACACATGCACTCGACATAAAGGCACGTCGTAGCGCAGCCGCACCGCTAAACGCGGCATACTACCGGCCGACCTTAGGTCGGTCTCAGGCTACTACAAAAATAGTCAGCTGTTCGATGAGAAATACATATGTACATATGTATGTATGTATATACATATGTACAAACAATCATACTAATGGCTATCGCAGTGTTTCAAAATAATTCCGATATTTATGCAGTTTGAGCAATATTAATTTTTTTTATAAAGGAATTATGCATTGAAAATTAAAATATAAATTATTATATTATTTAAAAAAATTAAAAAATTAAAAAACAAAAAAATAAAAAGTTTTTTTGTAAAAATTAATAAAAAAATAAAAATCAAAAAACATTTCATAATCTTTTAATACAATTTTTTTAGCAACTGTCCACGGGTAGGGTTGCCAAATGTAAAAAAAAATTAGTTTTATAGAAAACAGCTATAAAATATATTGCATAACTTTTCAATAACATTATATTGTCAATACTGTAAATAACAAAACTTATAAAATAAATTCAATTTAGTAAATGAAATTAATAATTTTTTAGTATTTTTTCTTTGTCAATTACCATAGTGCAAGGTTGCCAGATGTGAAAAAAAAATATTTTTATAAAAAATAACAAAAAAACAAACTAATAAAAAATTAAAAGAAAAATATACAAATAAATAAAAATATTATAAAAAAAATTATATAAATTTATAAAAAAACGCCATATACATATGTATGTACATGGTAAATTGTTTTTTTTATCACCGGGATGGGGTAGATTTGCCAGATGTAGAAAAAAAATGATTTCTTATAAAATAAATATAGAAATTTTTACAAAATAAATTTCATAATTTTTTAGTAAAATTTTTTTTTTGGACAATTATAATGCGATAGGGTAGAAAGCGTTATTGAGGGACGAAAGTTACAGAAAAGTTAGGTATAAATATATTTTAAATTTTATTTAAATTTGAGAAAAATTTTAGAAATGTGCTCATTAGTTCATTTAAAATCTTTGATTTATGAAGTTTTTGTTCAAAAATATTTTTTTTTCTAAAATTTATTAGTTTACTAAATTATAATTATAAAAATATAGAAAAAAATTAAGAAAAACGTGTTTAAATATATGGCAACTTCCTAAAACAATGTCTGCATTACATTTTTATGAAAATATTCTCTGTATTAGTTTACTGTACAGCCTGCACGCCGCACTCAAATCGTTCCCAGTTGCGATGTGGTTAATGGTTTAGTGGTTAATGTAGCCACATTGTCTCTGGTGAAGCTATTATTGGCATTGCACATATCGTCATATGCACCTCTAAAAGCACACATATGTACATATGTATGTATATAAATAAATACATGCCACTGCCGTTGTGGCATCGCGAATGCACAACGCGCATCGAAAGGTGCGGCACTAAAACCCAGCTGAAATGGTCCAGAGCACACACACGGACGTTGAATACACAAACACTTGCACGCCATATACGATTATGCACACACGCAACGCTCATACAAATGTGTGGCATGTGATTGCGCATATGTTGCACGCATCCGTGTCCAGCGCTGTGGCCGCGTGTGACCGTCAAAAAGCGTGTAAATGTTTTGCCGAAACGTTCGACATTGCACCTCAAAAATACATACAGACATATGTATATACTAAGGCTTACAAACAAGCATGCATAGAAAATATGCATCCAACTATCCGTTCAACGCGCCGGCAGTCAACCAACACTGCCGCCGCCGCCGCCGCCGCCGCCACTGCCACTGCCGCTTTTGGTCATGCAGTTGTCATTCTTCACATGTTTAGCGCTCCGCTTTGCCTCCATTCACACTGCAACACGGTATTACCATACCCCCTCTATCCCCCCATCCGACTCAGCTGTTGCCAACGCACCCAGCAAGTGCTTGCCACACTGCTGTGCACATAACAATTTGTTATTCATTTTTATTATGCGATTATTAATAGTTTTTTTTCATATTTTTTTGTTTGAGATTTTTCTTTGCGCCGCTCTCGGCTTCTTTCACTTTTATTTCATAATCCCCCATATTCATTTGTTATTTTTATTATGTTGCACAGCATTTAGTAGCCGGCTGTCTGCCGTTGCATTGTCTCCTTTGTGCTTTCTCCAACTCTTTTTTATTGCCGTCGTCCTCTTCCTTGCTCACCTTATGGCTCTTTTGGTTTACTGGAGTGTGTTGGTATATATGTATGTGTGTGTGTGTTGTTATTATTATTAATTTTTTCTTGCATTTGGTTGCAAGTGATAATGCCACCATTTGACAAGTGGCTACTAATGACAGTGTTGACACTTTCGGTCAGTGTGCATATTATGCGGCATAATAACGGTGTCAACGAGTCTGTTTTGCTCGTACTTGTGTTGACAGTTTGTTTAGTGTCATTTGTAATTTGTTTTGATTAACGGTGAATTGAAAAACATAGCAGAAAGGGAAACAAAAAATAAGTTTGTTGTAGCAAAATGGCAACTTTTATTGAATTTATAGACATTATGGCTCTAAAAACGAAAAAAATTTAGGGGGTACATGAGAGAGTGTTCTCAAGCTATCAAAATTTAGCTTTAAAACGTATAAATTAAAGTTTTTGCATCCCAACAAAGTCTGTCTTATAGAAAAGTCATCACTTCTGATCTATGTGCCGATAGAAAAATCGGCTCTGACTCAAAAAATAACTGCTTTTAACCCTTATAAAGTCTGTTATATATAAAAGTCATACTTATTTTTCTTTGTCGACAGAAGCATCAACCATGAATCATATAATTTCATATTATTATTATTATTATTATTTATAAGAGTAATATGAAATATTAAACTAACTTGAGTAAATACACACTAGCTACCAGGGCCTACGGGCATAATAAATTTTAATTTAATTAAATATCAGTTTTTGTATTTAATTTTGTATAGACTATATCGAAATAGGCTTCAATGCCGAAGATTAACCACTAAAGCACTTTACAGCGAACTTCAAGATCTTCTATAAGCAGTAAAAGTTGCTGTGACTTTTGAGGGTTGAGCCTAACCTGAAAACATACATATATGTTTGTAAGTTCAGTTCTAGTGTTGATCAGGTCTGTTACAGTTGCCTCTCAATGTTGGATGACTAAACGAGCTCTTTTATAGTTTCTCAACCAGAATTTTAGTGGAGCTGCTTCCAATATGTCGAACTTTACCAAACTTAAAAAAATGTGGTCAATGAAAATCGCCTGAACTGGTTTTATTAGCACTTAGAGAACACTAAAACTAAACCTTCACATATTTTGTATTTTCATATCTGATTAGTCAGATTTATTTGATGAGAAGCAAATCAAGAAAGTGTAGACTGGGAGAGCACAGAAGATCTCATATGGATTAGGATAGATTGAATATTCAAATACTCGCTTTTTTCGAGTACGCTCCCCTATACTAGTCCTATTAGCGTTTAAAGAAAACCGAAAATGATGTTCCAGGTTATATGAATCTTTTGGACTGGAAATTTTAGTCACATCTGTTCACTCAGGTTTATTTACAAAGAAAATCAAAAAAGTCTAGTGAGATAACACAAGAGCTCTAGTATGGATTTAAAGAGCTTGGACCGACAAGTATTTAGAATTTTCAAACAAAAAAATAAATAAATGGACTAGTAGCTGCAATTTGCGTCAGAATTTCAAAATATTTTTCTTTTAATGAAGCCTGAAAGAGAGAAATTTGATTTCTTTTTCCATTTCCCTAGAATAAATTATCAAAGATAGACCCTTTTTAGGACTCTAGACTGACTTAACCTCTTAAAATATGGACATCTTTAATTAAATGAACGGTGAAAAGAACTATAAAATGTATTAGAGACTTATCATGTTTAGAAAAAGATACAAAAAAAATGTACGTATGCCAAAAAAGTTACTAATGCATGAACTCTATATTCCATATTATAAGTATAGACTCAATAAAATAAAAAACCTTAAAGGGTACTTTTACCAAAAATGTTCAAACATACTATTTTATGACATTTATTCACGAAAAAAATAAAATAAAATAAAATAAAAAACTTTAATTATATTTTACTCAGATCTATACAACAAATTAAGTTTTAAGAAACAGAAATTACAAAAAAACACACACAAAAAACACTCGTTACCGTTACATTTTTAATGCCTTCCACTAAATTTATAAGATCGCTTCATATAGAGCAACAAAGTTTAGTGTCCATTTAAGTGCATATACATATATCATTCTTACGAAATTTATTTGCCATTAAGCCGGCGAATGAAAAATAAATCAAGCAAATAAAAGTTAGTCCATCAAAAACCCATTTCGGGCGCAAGAGACACTGCGCGGCAGCGCTTAAGCAAAACCAATGTAAAGAACAAAACTTACAAAAAAAATAAATAAAATAAAGCCAAAAAGACAGTAAATGCAGTTAAATTGTCAAATGAAGACAGACTTTAGCTTTTAGCCTACAAACGTAACGCTGATCGATAAACATAAAAAGCGTCAAATTAGCTCAACACCTGAGTATTAATGTTGTGGCACAGCCATTAGCGGCATTTCTGAGATATGCAAAAGGCACTTTTGATTTTTACACACACACACATATGTATATATATATATGTATATGCTTTTCGGTTTACTTTTGTTTTGGTTACTTTTACGGCCGTGGTTTATGGCCAGACGGCGTAGCGCTGAGCGTGGCGCAACAACAATTGCGCGCAACAAAGTTGTTGGCTGTTGCGGGCGCTGCGCAACTCTCAAACGCGTGTAACAAACTGCCAATGTGTAATTAATTAATCAAAATCACATTCTACTGCACGAAAAGACCGCGCTGCGCTGCGTTGAACTGACTTGGACGCAGACGGCGGGTGACGGTGTTTTGAGTTTTTTGTTTGAAAACTTGCTGGTTGTTGCCAACACTTCACAACACTTAAGTTATTTTGACTTGTTATAACATGAAATGCCGTTTTATTTCCACGCTGCATGCGGCGCATTGTTACAGCCGCACAGGGGGTCGGGTCAGCAGCTTTTGTCAGAGTTGCCGCCGCTAATATGATTTCTCCCATATTCGCAAGCTTGCGCTCACATACTCTCAAGCGTTGCCTTGAGTGATTGCCGGTCAAAGTCGCACATGTGTATGATTTATTACAAAATAAATAAAAAAGGAAAAAAAATACTAAAGATATTAAAATATATAAAAATTACAAAAAAAAAAGACAAAAAAAGGTAAATAAAAAAAACTTTTAACTGAAAACATAAAAAAAATAAAATATTATAAAATAAAAATAAGTACATAAAAAATATATATAAATAATAGATATATAAAAAATAAATACAAAAAATAACATTAGAAAAATATTAAATAAAAAATAAAAATATATAGTAAAACGAATAATAATAAAAAATATATAAAAACAAAACAAAAACAAAATTAGAAAAGAAAATAACAAAAAAATAAAATAAAAAATTGAAAATAAAAAATAAAATAAAATATAAAAAAAATAATAAATAACAATAATTTATTTGAAAATTCTTAATTTATTAAGTTGACATTGAAATCTGATTCAAATAAGCCGCTAAGTGGCCTGTTTAGTCAAGCTCTCATCTTAATCTCATAATTTTTTAACTTCTTTTAACCTAAAACTTGCAAATAAAATTAACTACTTCAGTTGATTTAGCTATTTTTTCACTACGGACGAATTTTCTAAATTTTTGACCTCGAAATTTTTGTAGGTTTTTGTAAGCGAAGTTTAGTAACGAGTCTTCAAGCTCGGCTTTAGTTTACTGACAAGTGAAAAAATTAACAAAAATAGGAATTAGATAAGTGAACTAATTTTGGAAATCAGATATTTAGCATTAACAAAAAACTAATAATTTTCGAGAAAATCTTTTTGGTAAAAAAAAATGATAAAAAAAATTTTAGTGAAAAAATAATAAACCCCAAAACAAAAATTAAATTAAAAAAAATTAAATTAAAATAATAAAAAAATTAAATTAAATAAATAAAAAAAAATTAAAATATAATAAAATAAGTTAAAAATAATAAAAATAAAAAATATTTTTTTTTGCGAAAAATAGTTTCAGTGAAAAAATATAGTTTTTTGAGTGGAAAACAAAAAAATTCCGTTAAATCCTTAGTCATTTCTTCACAGAATAGTTTCAGGAGTTTTTTGTTTTATATAATAAACAGCGGATTCAGATCCTGAGATCTAAAACTTCATTTACGACGAAGTGATCGTCGAAATTGGCATAAGTCTTTTAAATCGGCCTCGAAAGTGAGAATAAAGTACAATTTCTTTAAAGTTTCGCTCTACGAAAAAGTGTAAAACCACACGTAAAACATAAACAACAAACGAAACTTAAACATTCGGTATTGACTGACCAGTAAACAACTAGTTAACCTTCCCTGGGGACTCTTTAAGGTTTCGAAGGCTCTTCTCAAGCATTATTGATAAGCAAAAGACGGCTGTTTCAGATCTCAAGCAAGACCAAGCAAGATTTTTTCTAACTCAAAGCCGAAGACCACGTGAAAACTTAAGACCTAAAAGAAATTGGATAACAATGCCAGAACCACCTTAAACAAGCGACAACTTACTTTAAATTTCTTAAATATCAAACAAACTGCAAGGCACCCTCTGTCTCCATTCAAGTCCTTGCACTCACTCCAAGCCCAACAATGTCATCGATATTACTTGACGACATCAATACAGCTTGACGCATCAGCGACACTTCAACGACACACAAGCCGCACAATAACGGTAGTGTATGCTGCGTGCAACAACAAAGTGACATTGAAAGACCAGCGGCAAAACTGGCCGTTATTTCAGAAGCGTTGCTGGCGTGACACAAACCGCAGCCGACGAAACGCGCAGCGAACGCACGGCAAATAGCTCAGCACAATCTTCCACACAGCAGCCGAATTCGGGCCACACAAGCGCCCTGTCACTCACAACCAACCAACCATCCATCTATTCATCCAGAGCGGCAGTGAGTCAGGCAGGCAGGCAGTCGGCTATCCATCAGATGCAGATAAGCCGCTTCGCTGGGCAACCATAGCGCACACCAAAGTTGACCGCAACGACGGCGAATGGCAAAGAGGGAAAGTCGCGGGAAAATAGTCACAAAGTTGCACGGGTTAACGGGTCGCGCTGGTGGGTTGATCGAACGCCCGTTTTGACGCAGGCCACGCAACAACACGCAACTATTTTGTGGGCTTTACGCGCCTGATATTGACATTTTTTCTACGAAATTTTGCACAGCAACCGTTGGCGGCGATAGGCGTACGCACACTCACACGCACAGGTGCAAACATAGCTGGCAAGATTGAAGGCGCAACAGCAGCGGCCGCAACCAACGCAACGGGTGTGAAAACATTTCAGCGGCGAAAAGTTAAACAAAAAATCATAAAGTAAAATAAACGCGCATTTTCCTCCGCTGCTGGTGTCGGATTACCACCACGAGCGAGCGAGCGAGTGCGCTGCCGGCGCAAGATTTAGATTTGTCGCCGCTGATAAGACAACCGAAAGCCCGAAAATGTTGACTTTTGTTAGGTCTGCCTGTTGTTGTGGGCCGCTCCCTTTACTGCTTTGTGGCTGTTGGGCTTCTTCTTCTTCTTGTGCATAGCTCGGATGTCTGACTGTCGAGCTGATAACGACGGCAGTCAACAAAGATAGAGCAAAAGTTGCCAAGGTTAATGCTAGCGACAAAATCGGGCATTAGAGCAGATTTGTGTGCCACTTCCGGCGCAAGTGGCGGGCGATAGATGGTAGATACCACTGAAGCTGTGCTCGCTGCTGTACCCCTCCCCGCGCTTGACTGGCTGACACTTGCCACTGCGCGCCGCAACCCGGTCTCGACCGGTCATCATGCCATTGCAGACGTGTGGCCTCTAATGATTTTTATTGTTGTTGAAATTGCTCGTTGCTCTTACAATTCATTTGATATTTTGTTGCTGTTGCAGCAGTCGCTTAAATGTGGCAATGATCTGATAAGAATTTTATGTATATCCAAATGTAACAAAAGGCCTCGAGGGGGAAAAAGGTTGCGATTTCAAGTGAATGATGCTCTCGCACAAAAGTGAAGTTTGCAAGCGACCAAGCGCTTCACCTACAATCGTTAACACATTACCACAACAACAACAAAATGAAGGTCCACAAATAGTAACAGTAAAGGCAATAACATTTAATACGTTTGGTAGAAGAATTTCGATTTAATGTGTGCTGAATTTAACTTCAATTGCCTCCACGACCACCAAGCAACCCTCACCGACGTCCTTCAGCGTGGCGCGAATGGTGTCAGCTGTCGCTTTTCGTTTGCGGCAACTAAAATATCAGATTAACATGCGTAGATTTTTTATATAATTCTTTTTTTATCTTATTTTGGAAAATTATTGTGTGAGAATGCTGTGCATAAAAGCTATTAGATTGCAAATGTATTGCAGATTTGAGTTTTTTTTCGAAGTGAGACCAGCAAAAAATTAAAAAAACTAACTTCGGGTGCATCAAGGCTATATATATAAGTTATAAAACCGTTCACATTTGTATTTCTTAAAACTCAAAAGAATATAAAATCATATTTATTTTGAAAGTGATCGGTTATAGGGGACCGATCTGAACAATGCTTTCGGGGATTATACGGTGGACTTGGGTAATAATCCAGGCAAAATTTCGTAAAGTTATCTTGTCAAATAAAAAAGTTTTCCTTACAAGCACTTGATTTTGATCAGTCAGTTTGTATAACAGCTATGTATTAGGTAGTCGAAAAAGTCTTTTCGTATTTTGTCAATAGATGTCGTTGCAGTCGTCTATCTCCAGTGCTATAAATCACATTGTGTCATACCATACAGTGTTGGAAAGGTGAGATTTTAAGCTTCATTCAACCAAAAAAAAATATTAAATTCGGGGAATTTGAAAAAAGTTACAGCTGCTTAAAAATTAGTGAAAATAATGAAGAAATTCGCTATATTTTAAAATTTTTATATAAAAGAGGGAATAATGCCACGCAAGCCACCAATGAAATTTGTGAAATTTACAGTGACGTTGCTGTATCAGTTCTTGTAGCACAACAATGGTTCGCTCGCTTCCGTTCTGGAAATTTCGATGTGAAAGATGCACTTCGCTCTGATCGACCTATCGTTGAAAAAATCGATGAAATTTTGGGAAAGATTGACCAGGACCGTCACATAAGCAGCCATGGCATCGCTAAGGAACTTAACATTCATCATCAAACGGTTTTGAACCAATTAAAAAAGGCTGGCTACAAAAGGCAGCTCGATGTTTGGTACCGCATGAATTGTCTCTGAAAAATTTAATGGAGCGAATTGACATCTGCGTTTCGCTGAAACGAATTCGATTTCTGAAGCGAATGGTAACAGAAGACGAAAAGTGGATCAAATACGACAATAATGTACGAAAAAGATCATGGTCCAAGCGTGGTGAAGCTCAACAAATGGTCGCAAAGCCAGGATTGACGCCTCGAAAGGTTATGCTGAGTATTTGGTGGGATTGGAAAGGAATCATCCACTATGAGCTGCTCCAGCTTGGTCGAACGATTAATTCTACATTTTACTGTCAACTAATGAGATTGAAGCAAATAATCAGAAAAAACGGCAGAACTGATCAACAGAAAGAGCTATCAGGAACTACGCACATCTTTGATGACTCGGCAAAAACTGGGAGAGCTTGGCTGGGAAGTTTTGTTGCATCCACCATATAGCCCTGACTTTGCACATCGGACTACCATTTGTTTCGGTCAATGCAGAACTCCCTTAATGGAGTAAAGTTGGTTTCAAGAGAAGCCTGTGAAAATTACTTGTCGCAGTCTTTGGTTCATTAAAGTTCATTATAAATATAAAAAAAATATGTTGAAGTTTGATTAGAAATACGAAAAGACTTTTTCGACTGACCAATATTTTACATTTACCAATATGGATTTCATATATTGTCTTTGTTAACACTTAGATTTGACTTACTTTAATATTTATCAAAATTAAATATTTGACTAAAATTAAATTGCCCTCAAGCTTTCGTAAAAATATTTTTCGTTAAATAAATTTTAAAATTTTGGTAAAAATTGTAAAAATTAAACTTCTAACTAAAAAATTAACTTAAATCTCATTCAATAGTGCTATTAAAACTCACTTAGACATTTCCATAACTCATTCGATTAGCAACCAGTCTTGCAAGAATTTAATATGCGCCAAAATCTCAAAGTAGCAACAACAATTTCGGAGCAACAAAACTATGCAAAACTTTAAATTTACGCAAATAACAGATTATTTCTACTCTGACATAGTCACGCATGTATTCACCAACACAGACACATACATGGATATGCAAATGCATACATATGTAAATACACACATATTTGTCTGCACTTTGCGCTTGGCTGTTGCACAAAAATTTCACTTGCTTATAAAATAATAATAAAATTATGTGTGGACAGTTGAGGATTTGACTTTAATCCTATTTAGGCAGCGGCAACGACAGCCGCACACCCACACGCACACGCACGCAGAACACACAAAAGCACAGTAGCGACGAGTTCGCATGCATATTTCATACACGAACTGTGCGAGAGCGACGACGAATGTGTGCGTGACATTGCAGCCATTGGTCGGCCTGTATATGTGTCTGTGCTGCTGCTGCCACTGCATAAACTTTGTCTAGTGTGGCAAGTTCGATGGCGACGGCTGAAAAGCAAACATAGACACCAAAAATAACAACAACAACAACAATAACAAAAACAATTCGAACGATAACACTAAGCAAAATAACCTAAAATGGTTAATTTTGCAGAATTTGCTGTCAATATTTGGTTGGTGTTGTTGTTGCTGCTGTTGCAGTTTTGGTGCTTTAACTGCAGCTTAGTTCGCATGCGTTGACACGGCACTCATGTTGCACTAAATCCCCCAAACAAAATTTTGAATGGCCTTGTGGTGGATAATGGACGCATGTGTGCGAATATAATATGAATATATTTAACTGTTTAGCTATATAACTGTAGGCGTTGCAACTTTTGCTGAGACTTTCTGCACACTAAACAAACTGACCGTTACAATTGGCAAGTTCGAGCTAATAAATCAATATTTCAATGTGGAAACCTGTTGGCGTTAAAAATTTGTGATTTTTAAAAGGCAATATTTTATGTAAAACAGTTAATAATAATTTATCGTTCTTTTTAAGGTATAAATAAGCTGACTATTGTTTACCTTTAACCTTAAACTTAAGCATCGTTTTAGACACTGAGGGTTAGCTAAGACTCCTTCTTTCGGTAAAGAACCTTTTTTTTTTAACCAGAACTTAAATGACATTTCGCGGTTAACCAGATATTGAGAAAGCGATCCTAAGCCTAAAACATAACCACAACTTTAGCCTGAACCATAACTGTAACTTTAAATATAACCAATAGCATAACCATAACTTTAACCGCAATTATAACCATGACATAACTCTTAACCTTACGTTAACGTTAAAGTTAACATTAACCAAAACTTTAACCTGAACAATATATAGTACATACTGTGCACAGACACAATTACTTATTTACCACATTATTGTTGCATAATAAACAATGCAGCAGCATCTTTCATTTGCCGCCAAGGACCTGCTGCTGAGCTTTGCTTATGCCGCTCGCTTGATTTGCGCTTCTCTTTATTTTGCATACTTCATTATCCAACTTTGTTGTTGTGCGCTGTTGCATTATTTTACCCCACGGTACAATGAATTCTCATTTATGTTGGAAATTATTGCAGTGCGCTGCGACAACCAAAGCAACAAAAAAAAATTTAAAAACAAAAAAGTGAATCAAACCCACAACAATAACCTGAATTATGTAAAGCGCTGTGCGGCGTGTGGCAACTGCAGCATTTTTACTCAAATACACACACAAGTAAACATAAGTAAACACATACATTCATGCTCACATTTAGCCGACAAACGTCAACGTCGGTTGGCCCGGTCAATGGCGCCGGTTGGCCACCTTCGCAGCCAGCCATTCATGCAACTGCCACAACAAATGCCGCAATGGCAAAGCAAACACACGAGCTGCAAGCGGCAAAGCCCAAAGTTGCAGCCAAAGCCCATC
This sequence comes from Bactrocera neohumeralis, assembly GCF_024586455.1. Taxonomy (NCBI): domain Eukaryota; kingdom Metazoa; phylum Arthropoda; class Insecta; order Diptera; family Tephritidae; genus Bactrocera; species Bactrocera neohumeralis. The sequence continues at coordinate 28,342,939 of NC_065922.1, forward strand.
CCATGGCACACAGCCGGGGCCGAGACAGGCCGGGCCAGCCAGCCAGCCAGTTCCATTATTCGTTATGCTTTTGATCTGCCCACAGCTATGTAAACACGTATGTTCATGTGTATGTGTGGGTGTTTCGCAACGCCCACTCTACTACATGTACTTGCAACATTGTGTCTCTTGCATGTATATACATATGTATATGCAATTGTATTTATCTGTACAAGCAATTGCTGTTTTTGTTGTTATCATAGGCAGCCACAAAAGAGTTGTGTTTGCCCGCCACCCACAGCGCGCTGGCTTACATTTCGACGTAGGCTTTCAGCTGGCGCTGTCGGTGATTTGTGTTTTTGTTTTATAAATCTTGGGGTTTCTTACAACAATTTGTGGCATGAATCAGCGTTTTGTATGAAATGTGTTATCATAGGTTTAAGAAAAATTTAATGTAGTATTTGTGGGAGAATATTGGAAAAATTTGTACAAAATAGTGTTCGGAAATGGATTTTTTCGCTCGTGTTAATAAAATCGTATATTAAGCATTTCGAACAGAAACCGCCAAAAATGACTTAATCTAGAACCAATTTATGTAAAAATTATTAATTTAATAGTAGAATTATTTTGCTCGCAAATAAAACGTTTTGGATCGCAAATACATTTTTTTTCGTTCTCGAAAATTTGTTTGTTCGCGAATGAATTTTTTTTTTGCTTGCGGATCATTTTTATTTTGAACTAGCAAATACATTTTTTTCGCAAAAAACTATTTTTTTTTCACTCGCGAATAATTTTTTTTTCGTTCTCGAAAAGTTTTTTGTTCGCGAATGAATTTTTTTTTGCTAATCAGTTTTTGTTTTTTTTTAGCAAGGGAATCATTTTTTCATTTCATAAACAACATATTTTTTTTCGGCCGAACAAATTTTTGTTCACTCTTGATAATTTTATTGAACTGAAAAATTTATTTATTGAATTTTACAATGGAATTTTTTTCATATTTTGCCCTCAAATCAATTTTTTTTAATTATTTTGTTCGTGTATTAAAATGATTTTTGGTTTGTAAATAATTCAACTTTACTACACATTCTTGACTCATTATAAAAAGTAGCTTTGTTTACTAGAATTTTCTTTAAGTAAGCACCACAAGAACGCTTCGCAATACATTAAGCGCCCGATAGCTTGCCCCCAATACAACCTCGTCTAAGCAATTTGCACTGAATATTTATGAATGCTTTCTCAAGGATTTACATACATTCTCCAAAAAGCTTAGATTTTAAGACAACGCATTTATTATGATAGCCCATATCTACTTAGCAGAACGTAATAAAAAATCGATCGCGAAGCAAAAGCAAATTTACGGTTGATTTCAGCTGCTCAACACGCTTGTGTGGACAGGAGCATTAACTATTATATACTTCTATTTATATATGTATATATGAAAGTAAATGCTGTGTTTAGCACACATATATATATATATATACAAGTATATATCATGGTTATAAAAACTTAGTATATACATAGATAAATATGTATGTCGTATACTTCAAAGAGGTGTGTGCGCGCCATTTACATAAACAAATTTATGTACAAAATTCGCAGCTGCTCGAGCGTCCTAAAATCTTAAGGAATAACGCTGGTACGTGCTCAATTTTGCTTACTCACGAATTTATATACAAATTTATGTACACTTGTGTGCATATTTATTTCATGCGCTTGATCCCCACAGAGCCATGGTGAAATGGAAAGGAAGCAAGTGGCTTAAAGCAAATGCGTCGGTGTTAGGAAAAACGAAATAACTTAAACAAAAATAATAATATGCATAAGAGAGCTAAACTTATATACGAGAAGAATATTAATGCATATAGTATATTCATAAAAAATCTTCTTTTATGATTTTAATACAGAAGTTGGTTTAAGCTTAGCAAAAAAGAACTAAAATTCAAGAGTAGATGTTCTATCACGCGACTTAATATAAGTAGTTGTAAAGGCTCCGAAAAGCTCTCTGAAGCGTGGAAGTTAGTGCTGCCAGAGCTTAGAATCATAAGATACTTATTGAACGTATTTAATTTGACACTGTTCTGACTTTTATAGCCAGTTTTATATAATTTTCGGATAAGTCACGAAAAACAATTTGAAAAAATTTTCAAAAAGACGGACTGACGTATGGAACCACTTGGCGCATTTTACGTCGAGACCTTCAAATGAAAGCGAACAAAATACAGCTTTTGCAAGAACTAAAGCTTTTCGACCTTCCCAAGAGAGATCGTTTCGCTCTATGGGCTTTATAAAAGTTCCAAAAAGAACCGACGTTTTTGAGCCAAATTTTGTTCAGCGATGAGGTCTATTTCTTGCTCAATGGGTATGTAAACAAGCAAAATTGCTGCATTTGGGATGAAGAGCAACCTGAAGAGATTCAAGAGCTGCCATTTCATCCAGAAAAAACAACGATTTTGTGTAAAAATGATGCCGGTGAGAACGTAACCGTCAATGGTGACCGTTATCGCGCCCTCATAACCGACTATTTGGAGCCCGTGATCTCGACAACAATTGGTTTCACCTAGACGGCCCCACTTCCCACAAATCGCATCAATCAATGAATTTATTGAAAGAACACTTCGGTGAGCAGATAACTACACGCATTAGGCCGGTTTGTTACCACGATCATGTGATATCACACCGTTAGAATTATTTCCGTGGGGATAGGTAAAGTCTAAAGTCTATGTGGACAATTCCGCTTCCATTAAAGGCTTGAAGCAAAACATCACGCACATCATTCGCCAGTTACCAGTTGAAATGCTTAAACGAGTAATCGAAAAGTGGACTCAACGGATGGCCCATCTGAGACGTAGCCACGGCCAACATTTGAATGATAATTAAATTTGATAATGATAAGTAAATTTGAAGTTTAGGGGATTTTTCTTAAAAAAAAGTAGCGAACCTAGGAATGGATCGCCCTTGCTTATTAATATTTCCCTAAAAGAAGAATGTCTTTGATTTTTAAGGCTTTATTACACGAGTATATGGCTAAAAAAGCTAGACTTGAAATAATAAATGAAGTAAATTATCCTATATAGGTATGCAAAAACCTATAATAATTTCGGAGACCCGTATCCGGTCATCTATACACACATATATGTACAGTGTGCGCCAAAACTAATGCACGGAATCTGCCTTGTCGGTATTTAACCGAATAAAATCATAAAGTAGGCATTACGTGATGTTTTATTGATTTGTATTATTAGTTCATGTATTCTTCTTTTAAAAATTAGCAAAAATTAAACAAAATAACTTATTAAAAAAATATATAAAATACCATATATGAAAAACTCCAAAAATTTGGTGCGACAAAACAAAAGCACGAAATGGTTTTATGATTGAAAAATTTATGTCTTTCAACATTTGGTTGCGTATCCCTTATTTTTGAATACAGTTGCACATCGGCTAGGCATGGACTCAATTAATTTATTTGATATGTCCCAGGAAATGCTTTTCCATGCTACCTTCACTTGAATGTATAAAACGGCCTTATTTTTACAATTCTCAAGTCTGATTTTTCGATCTACAATTTACCATTGGTTCTCTATGGGATTGAGATCAGGTGATTGTGCGAGTCGCTTCAAAATCTCATTCCCGTTATCAACAAACCACTGTTTTACACAAATAGCAGTGTGTTTCTGGTCGTTGTCATGTTGATAACTCCATTTTAAAGCCATTTCTTCTGCAACATGTGGCAGCATTAATATTCTGAGAAATATTTTTATGCTTATATTTGTCCATTATACTGTTTATATGATGAATTTATCCTATTGCATTCCCTGGAAAACAACCCCACACTAGTACATTGTCTCCACCATGTTTCACCGCGCTTGTTTTATAACGTTGATTTAGGCGTTGTCCCTTCGGTCTGCCTACCAGCTTCAGCCCATCTCAATCTTTGATATTAAACTTCGATTCGCCAGAAAAAAGTACAGATTGCCATTTGGTAATCGCTCAATTTATGTGCATCCTCACAAATTCCAATCACGCCAGTCTGTTCTTTAAATAAATAATACGGCTTTTTTGCAATAACTTGCTACAGGTAGCATGAAAATTAACCATGGACAGCTCGACGTTGTATGGATCTCTGTAATATATTTAACCGTAATTGTCTTACAATAGATATTGCCGATATAAAAGGGTAATTTTTTATTGCCCCAATGACTCCCTTATCCTCTCGTTCGGTTGCTCTCCACGGCGTCTACCTCTATGCGCTGTAACCAAAGAGCTTGATTTGCCAAATCAGCTAAATGTTCGGGAAACATTAGGATGATTTATTCCAAACTTTTTTGCAATTGTCATAACCGATTCTCTTTTCTTAAAATCCTTAACAAATTTTTTTCTAAAATGAACAGAATACTTATTTCGAGCCATTGAAATATCTTTCTCTTTAACAAACAACCAATCATACTGAATGACGAACTGCAACTGAATATGCATTAATATTTTTCTAATTAGGTAATAACTACACATATCCAACATTTTTGATCATTAAAAACCGTTTGACAAACAATTAATGTGCAATTAATGTAAATTCTTAGTTATGTGCTTTTGTTTTGTCGCACCAGATTTTTGGAGTTGTTCATATATTTAATTTTATATAATATTTTAGTAAGTTAATTTGTTTAATTTTTACTAATTTTAAAAGAAGAATACATGAACTAATAATACAAATCAATAAAACATCACGTAATGCCTACTTTATGATTTTATTCGGTTAAATACCGACAAGGCAGATTCCGTGCTTTAGTTTTGTCGCACACTGCGGCCTGAAATTATGTACACGTCACACGTGATTTCGAATCACTATAGCATATAACAGCAGATTTAATTATACATACAGACGCTATATCATATTATAATATATATAGTATGTATGTATACTTTTATATTATAATTTTTATTTATACTACACACTTTTTCACATGTATTTATCCGTCGTTTATGCCATTCATATTTCCCACTGCACCGCCATCGGAAATGCATACACGGCAAAATTGACAAAAAACACGCAAAAAAACATTGAAAGAAATAACAACAACAACGAAAGTGGTAGCAGCAACAGCAAGTAGCAGTAGCATTCTGCAATGTAGAAATGCTGCAGACATTTCAATGCAAACACACACGCAAATGCAGGCAGTTCATAAGAAACGAAGCAGCGCTAAGGCAACAAAGGACGACTGCGGCAAGTGTGGAGTGGAGCGCCTTCAATGGCTGCAGGATATTCACAACTGGAATGTGTACGCAGCAACACGCGCGCACATAAATAAAAAATAAACATTCAACTTCCTTATCGCAAGACGCTAAAACGACGATGGCGCAGACCCAACAATAACAAACGCACGCAAACACACAGCCATATGAAGGATACACAAACGCTCATACCTGACGCTTCGCCGCTTCGGCGCTTTAGGGGTAGGCAACGTCGCCTTGCGCTGATGTGGCCGATATGATACGGTCGGCAGATACTTTATATGCACGAGGCGAAAGAGAGATAAGCTCGGGCAGACAGCGCCGCTGCCAAACGGAAGGAGTTGCGTGTAGATGTGCAAAAAAAAAAAAACCAACAACAACTACATAGTTGGAAATGGTGGCAAGGCGGGTCGCATGCGCTTAGCATGTAAAATGTACAACAATGGCAAGCAGTTGTGGTTGGAGCAAAGAAACATTCCAACAACAACAACAACAAAGAATGTAAGTGAATACAAGCATGCACAACAACAATGCCAGTATGGCCACAAGAAAAGAGGCGGAATTTCAAAGCATATCGAAGCAAAAAAACGCAAAAAGACATAGAAGGAGTTGAGTGGTTCGGCAAAGAAAAATAAATATGAAATATGAAAGAAAATAAAAAAAGAAAAACAAAAACAAAACAAAAAAAATGTATAAAAAAAATACATACATACATATATGTATGTATATGATAATGCTGACACAAGCAAGCAAGAAAATGGTGGTTCGTAGGAATATTTGAAATATGAAATAGCTGTGTGGAGGGCATAGATATACATACATACATATGTATATTTATGTACGCATGCACATTATTTTATTTAGAAAGGTTTATAAATGTCAATGTTACAACTGCAATATTTTTATACTCTTGCAATCTGTTGCTACAGAATATAATAGTTTTCTTCACCTAACGGTTGTACGTATCAACTAAAACTAATCGAGATAGATATAGAGTAAAATAAATATAAATGATCAGGATGAAGAGAAAAGTTGAAATCCGGGTGACTCTCTGTTTGCCCGTGTATAACAGTACGGTTAAAAACTACTAAAAACGCCATAAAACAATAACTAAATATGCCAGAGACTCTTTGGTGAAATCACTTATCTCGGACCCAACGAACCGATTTTGACAAAATTTAGTACGTGATATTCTTCTTACAAGAATATCATATGTCAAAACGCACTACCACCTCTCCTACTTTTCACATAACAAATTTTTTGATTCCATTTGATTTTTTTACTCTCCAGTGTACAAATCAAGAAATTATTCATTTGTATATAACATATATATGTATATGTATATATGACTATAAACATAAAATGAATGTACATACATATGTATGTACATATATGTACATACATACGCTCATCCTTACCTTTTATTGCCTGCACATATTAAATTGCTTTTAATTAAACATATGTACTGTGAGCGCCAAAAATAAGTAAACAGCAGTTCTATCAATATTAAAGTGTTTTTAACAACGCAGTGTTTAATGCAACAATAAAAAGTTGTATTACAGAACTCAAGGCTTATATTACAAGAGTTTAACTGAGTATAAATAATAAACAAAAATTAAACACAGCCAAAAATAATTCATTTAAAGTAAAAATACTCTCATTTTTTCGCGTCAAAAAAAAGTAAACAGTAGCAACAACCGTTGCTTGTTTTTAATACTTATTTCGGGGAAGCGCCAAATATCCTTTGGAAACAGTTATTATTCAAGAGATTAAGTGCAGTAAAACATATTTTTTATATCATTATGTTTTTTTTTTTGAGGTTAAGTTGCTAAAATATCAATATTTGTAATGGGTAAGCGAACGACCACTGAAACGGTTGAAAACTCATATTAGACTTGCGTGAAAAAGATAAATCTTTGCGCGAAATCGGAGAAATAGATGGAAGACACTATTGCACAAAAAAAAAATATTGATAAACATGGTACACATAAGACTGTTGAAAATTTGTCACGGCCGAGCCGACCAAAGCGTCCTTACTGACACTGAAGCGCGATAAATAGTACGGGAAGTAAAAACAAATCTAGCTTCAAACGCTGCTCAAATATCAAAAGATACAGCGGAGACATCGGGTAAACCAGTAAGTGCCAGTACAATCAGGATAACTTTGCCCAAAAGCGGTTTGCATGGACGAGCACCACGCCGAATGGCCGAAGACGAATAACAGATGAACTTGGAATTTTCAAAAAAGTATACAAATCAGGCTGAAAATTTCTGGGAAAACATTTTTTATGCAGACGAAAGCAAATTCGAAATATTTGAATCGAAAAAGTCTCCCAAAATTTGGAGATCCAAAAATAAAGCCTTTACTGATAAGTGTGTTACCCACACCGTAAAGCACGGTGGAGGATCGCTTATGGTCTGGGGCTGTATGGCAGCATCTGATGTTGCGAATTTGATTTTTATTGAGCCCACGATTAACACATTGGATTATTTCAACATTAAAAAAAAAAATGTTGCTCAAAGCATTGAAAAATTAGGCCTATCAGGAAACTGGATCTTTTAACAGCACAACGATCCTAAACACAAGTCAAAATTTGTTAGTGAGTGGCTGTTATATCAAACACCAAAACTTTGGATAACCCTCCTCAGACCCCAGACATTAATAATATCAAGCATCTGTAGGAGCACCTTGACCGAAAAATCAGGCAGAAGGACATTTCAAGCAAGGACGACCTAAATAAGGCTTTGATTGAAGAATGGAGCAAAATCTCCCCAGAATTTACAAAAAAAAATTTGCAGAATACATGCCCAGAAGAGTAAGTGATGTCCAGAAGTCCAAAGGAAAGTAAACAAAATACTAGAATAAATATTAATTTAGTTTACGTACATAGATTTTAACTTTACAGAACTCTGTTTAACGGGAAAAAATGAGAGAATTTTTAGTTTATTGAATTATTTTTAGCTGTGTTTAGTTTTTGTTTATTATTTATACTTCTTATAATATAAGCCTTGAATTCTGTAATACAACTTTTTATTGTTGCAATAAAGATTGTTATAAACACTTTAATATTGATAAAACTGCTGTTTACTTATTTTTGACGCTCACAGTATGTATGTGAATGTCGGATATAAACGCTATGATCGCACGATAAAAAGAATTTAATATCACCAATATTGATAGATTTCTCACTAAACTTAGATTTACTACTATATATATGTACATATACATATTTGCTGGGTTCATAACGCGCAATTCAGAACCCTAGAGCAAAAGCACATTTTTCAAACAAGCATGTTGAAACATGTTTGCCAAACCAACACATTGTACACTGCTTTGCTAAATTGCATTTGCACACTTCCTCTTCAATTTATTAATACACTTATCACTTCACATTCACAAAATCAAATAATTTTTAAATAATACATAAAAAAAACACCACTAAATGATTAATTTCTTTTTCACAAACTTTGATCGCGATCACGTACCGACGCGTACTTACCGACACACGACTATCAAGCAAAACAGAGACTGTTAACGAACATGAATGATATTGTATTAACATTCGGGCATTCAGTTGCACTTACAATTTTTTGCAGTGCTGCTCTCCTGCTTCGTGATGACAAGACAAGAACTGCGTTTATATGCACAAATATGTAACATTCCTGCACTGTTGTGCATGCCGTAACGAAATTACAGGGAATCACTCGGCGGGTTTGCAGTAACATAAAACGAACACATTACATTGATTGGTTGTTTGCTCGGGATTATAACAGCAATTCCAAATGGTTTGTTAACATTAATGTTAATAAAGAGTATAAAATGTTCGGTTGTGCGCGCATTTAGTCCTTTCTTACTTGATATATCTTACATACATACATACTACATAAAGAATGTTTATGCTTACTTTCTGCACACACTGTCTGTTTGTCAAACGCATTGGCGCAATAAAACTCAACGAAAAGAAAGAAAATATTCTATTCATTACAACAACAGTGACTGTGTGCTAAAACCAATGATTTTCAAGGAAAACTGCTCAGGGTATACAAATATTTAAAAAAGTATATTGACGCATTATTGTTATATTATAAACACAAGCTTATTGTTATAACTGCGTATCCAAAATCACTGAAGAAAATCTAAAATAAACTTCAAGAAAATTTTTTTTTTTTAATTTTCCACAAAAACTACATATTTTCATATTGCCTCAAATTTTGGTGTCATTTGCCGCTTTTTAAAAAGCAATAATCTCCTTAATATTCAATCTCGATGTAAGACACAGTGTGCGCAATAACATAACTTAGGTTTAAAATTAATTAGGAAATTCGTTTCGATGCTTACCAAACACAAAAAACAGCTAACCGTTACGCCCAATTTCCCAATTATATTTTTTCAACTTGCCTAAAAAGCAAAAACTATGAGCACACCGCTATAACCAAATATATACTTATACATATGTACATAAAGCTATGGCATAAGCATAGTCAGCCAATCGCTAACACTTAATATGCTAACAACTTTACACCTGAACCAATTTGAAGGTGTTAAATTGATGCCGCACCGCAAACGCCTTTCTTTCCGCCTCGCCAACAAAATTAATTTCATACTTAATTTCGTTGAAAACTAACAAAATTTTCATAACTCTATTTGGCTTGCCACAAAACGGTGGCAAAGTGGCACACCAGCGCATGCATGTGGATTTGCATGCTAGCGGTTGGGGATGTATGTGATGCACGTGTGCTTTGTGTGCATGTGTGTGTTAGATGGTGTGGACAGCAAGGCAGCTAAGGAAAAGCGCCGCCGCCACGCTGCTGCAATCAAATTGTCAAATCAAGCGCAACGAATTCGGATTTGAAGTTGGAAAAGGCGTAAAACAACAACACAAGGCGCATTAGTTGCGGCCTTTTTAGTGGCAAAATGATATGACGACGATCCCGCGCTCATGGCACACACGCCCCTGATCATCACGGCCAGACACACAGGCGCAGCAGCCAAGGCGATTAGCTGCATTCGGCGCAGCGCTTGCCTGCTACTTGTCTATTTGCCCGCTTCGTTAAGCGCTTGAATATTATTATAAAAATATATAAAATATATATACCGTATATGCATATATTCATATATATGTATGTGCACATACATATATTTAAATATCGGTAAATTGGTATCTATTACTTATATGCTTTGCATGTTGATTGCCTCGTTGGCTTGTTAAGTGAGTTGTTGTATTTAACCACATAACCATTATGGTTATTTTGCTCATTGTTTCTGTTTTTTGTTGTTAGTGTTGTATGTGTTCATCACTTGCCTGCATAAACTTTACAATTTTATTACTTCATTATTTGCCATAAATTAGTTGCTTTTCAAACGCCTTTATGCTTTCTTCAAATGCGCCGTTTTTCAGGCTTATCGAAAGCGTTTCCTATATAGTTAGTGCATAAACACACACACATATACATATGTACATGCGCAGCAGCATGCATGTATACTACAGGTGCGTGCAAATGTGTATATTAGCGTGTTCAGCGCTAATCTGAAAATCTGACAGCCAATAAATTTTTGAGTTTTTTCTTTATAGTACCTATTTATGGGCTGCTAATAGTTTCGTTCTTTTTAGTATTTTATGTTTTTAATATTTACTTTTATTTTTGCTATTTTTATAATAACTTAACCACATTATTGAAATTTTGCGCATATTTTTCACGCTTACTAAGCTTGGTGGCACTAATTTGTTGAAAAAAGTGGTAACTGTATATTAATTAACAGCTTTAAAAAATACTGAGAATGAATAAATAAGTCATTTTGGAACAAAAAAAAATTATCTTTGGTTACATACACTTCACAAATAAAAATTTTTCCATACAAAAACTTGATTTTTATCGTTCGAGTTTGTATGGTAGCTATATGCTATAGTAATTCGATTTGAAAAATTTTTTGGGAATATGTAGTATTGCCTTGGACAATAACCCGTGCCAAATTTCGTGCTGATATCTAGTTAAATAAAAAAGTTTTCCTTACAAGGGAATTTCATCATTCAGTTTGTATGACAGCTATATGCTATAGCGGATTCTGAACAATTTATAGAACAAACTCAAAAAAAATTTTTATCTCGTCAAATGAGACTTGTTTATGATCGTTCAGTTTGTATAGTGTTGTTCGATCTGGACTATTTCTTAAATCACTATAACCAAATTTCGTGAAGATATCTCGTCAAATAAAAAACTTTTCCATACAAGGACTTGATTTTGATTGCTCAGTTTGTATGGCAACTATATGCTATAGTGGTTCGATCTGCACAATTTCTTGGGAGATTGTGGTGCTGCCTTGGACAATAATAAATGCCAAATTTCATGAAGATATCTTGGCAAATAAAAAACATTTCCTTACAAGGACTTGATTTTGATGGTTCAGTTTGTATGGCAACTATATGCTATAGTGGTTCGATCTGCGGAATTTATTGAGAGATAATAGTGCTATCGTGGACTGTACCCTGTGCCAAATTTCGTGAAAATATCTCGTTAAATAAAACAAGTTTTCCATATAAAAACTTGATTTTGATCGGTGAGGTATATTCAGACAGACCGACGGACTGAAGGACATGGCTAAATCGACACCATACGTGCTGCTGAATATTTATATATATACATATATATTTCTTATACGATCTCCCACATTTCCTCCGTTGGCTGAAAACTTCATATCGAATCAAATATACCCTATTCAGAATATAGAAAAAATATTCAAAGGAAAATTCTAAATCCCAACATTCAGCAAAAAATGTCCACACAGCAAATAAAAGGAAAATAACACATACATATGAAGACAACAGCGAGTATCTACTGCCGGCATCAGCGTAAAGCTGTCATATTTGTAAAATCGAGAGCTGCCGAAAGGGGTACACATGGAAATGTGGCGGATATCAAAGTATATGCCACACACAAACACACATACAAAGCTACGCTAGACGGAAAGCTTGCACCACAGAAAAAGAAACTAAGAAGGGCGCACACAAGGCGGGGGATTAAAGAGATTCAGCTGCGGTTGCCAACAATATTGGCATTACAACATGTATTGTTGTTGTTGTTATTGCTGCCACCGCATTCGCGCATGCATTGGCATGACTTGACTTTGGTTGAATGCTTTTTGGCTGAGTTTGCCTTTTATGGCGCAGCACGACTGGTTGGTTGCCTTCAACAGCTCGGCTGCGCCGCAAACGTTTTGCTATGACAACAACAACAAACACATTTTTTTTTATAAATATTTTTTTTTAGTTTTAACGTCGACGCGATGCTGCACGATTGAATGCGTTTGCATTTCGTTGCTGACGATATTGGCAGTCATATCAATAATAGCAACAAAAACAACAAAAGCAATATGCTGTATAGTATGTTGTACAGTAATATCGTGCAACAACAGCAACGACAGTTGGGGCCAAAAGTGCGCACATTGTTCTTCATGTTGCTGAAGTGGTTTCCGCCGTTGCTGTTGTTGTTGTGCTTGCTGATGCTGCAGCATTTGCTTTTGTTTGTAGTTGTTGGTTGTGCGCGCGTCTTCTGCGATTGTATGTTATTACTGCTGCCTTTGATAGCTATTGCAGCATTCGAAATGGGTTTATTTGCCGCTGCACTATTTTTCATTCTTTTGCTTTTGCTTTTTCGGCTTCCATTGCTTCGCTTTTTCACAGCGCGAAATCAGTCAGCAACAAACAACAACAAACGCTCGCTTATAATGTCTGCCATTATGGTTACTTGCTGCAAGTTGTTTCTGCCACTTTGTGTGTGTTTGTGGTAATTTTTATAATTGTTGTTGTTGTTGTTACTATTGTTGTTGCTGCTTACATAAACATGTTTTTATTGTTATTGTATTTCTGATGGTTATTGCCATTACGTTGCTCAAGCTCGCATTACACTCGTAGTCAGTCAGCGTTGCTGCTGTGCATTTTAAGGAGCTCAAGTGAAGCCAATGATAACAACAACAACAATAACAGCAATCGTTATACATGCAAAAAATAATAACTACTGAAAACATTGACCATGCCACAAGCATGGTCTTCTGCATGGTCGATCAGCACATGAACGCCTTTTGTAGTGTTTGTTGTTGCTTGTGGTTGCGGTGGAAAAGCTGCAATTATTACTGCCACAGCCTGCTGCTGCATGCCCGTGCTACGTGCCGCGGTCACTGGGATCGCCGCCAACGAGCATACAGAAGCAGCCAGAGCCATCGTCATGCAACCACCAACAACAACAACAACCGCGCCAACTAAGTAAAATAAGCTTGCTGTTGTTGCCGCTGCCGTCGCCACCGCCACCGTCACAGCTGCTGTCACTAATGGCAGGGGGTGTGGCTCACGACAACAGCAACTAGAAAAAGTGGAGAAAAAATTTACGTAAAATTGCTTACTAGGCTATTGTTGCAAGTGGCATGGTCCAGAGGGAGCTTGTGTGTTGCAGCTAGCAGCTAGAAGAATTGAAAGCCTTAAAGCCACACAAAAAAGCAGGATATAGACAACAATGGTAGCCGCAGCAGCAGCCATTTAGCCAATATGTGGCTGTGTGTTGCACACACAAGCGGTTGCAAGAAAATCGAAAATGTATCTGGCATTGGCAGCAAAGATCATGAACTTTAGATTTTTCAGCGCAATCTCGAGCTGCCAAGTCGCGGATGAATTGCCGTGGAAACGCAGTAGTTGCCAGATAAGGCCACTTTTGTGTGTGTGTGAAACCGTTGTTGGTTAGTCGGAAAAGCGTCGTAGGCAGCAACAGCACACATTATTCTATAAGCTGGTGGTGTGTGTGTGTGGAAATATTGTGAGCTGTAAACGCCTACTCGCTGTGTGTAGCACATGCCGCTACAGGTTCGAAAGGAAGCTATTGTAGCCTGAAAAAATACTTGCCCCAAGTGGCAACCAACCGGTATGTGCGGTAGTTGCAACAATGTTAGCGTTTGTGATGAGTGGAAGAACTAGTGTAAGAGTGTAAGAAAGTATTGATGAGCGTTTTTCTAGCCATTTCCTAATAGATTGTTATTTTTGTAGTTTTTAAATATTTTTTTATTCAACTTTGTAAATGCTTTAATGCTACTTTGAAAGAGGATATCGATCGGAAATCTTGCACATGTTCTCTTCACCGCAAGAAGCTGCTTATTTGTCGGAATCGCCGATATCGGATCACTACACCATATAGCTGTCATACAAACTTAGCGATCTAAATCATGTTTTTGTAGAGAAAACTTTTTTATTTGACGAGATATCTTCACGAAATTTGGCATGAATTGTTGTCTAAGTCAACGGTACAATCTCCGAAGCAATTATTCGGATTTGACAACTATGTCATATAGCTGCCATACAAACAGACCGATCAAAATCTAATACTTATAAGGAAAACTTTTTTATTTGACGAGATATATTCACGAAACTTAGCAAGGAATGTTGGCTGAAATAGTGGTTCAATCTCTGAAAAAATTTTTTAGATCGGACCACTATATGATACATCTGCCATACAAGGTGATTGATCAATATTAGAACCTTGTATGGAACATTTTTTTATTTGACAAAATTTTAACGCGAAGTTTAGCACGGATTAAAGTCAAAAGCAACTGTACAATATCCGAAGAATTTGTTTAGATCCGACCACTACAGCATATATCGGCAATACAAACCGACCGTCAAAAATCAAGAAAAATATCTTTTTATACCTTTTTAAGCTTTGGTGCACCCAAAGAAAACGTTTTCCTAGTTTTTACTTATTTTTCGAATTCGAATTTTTCTTATTTTTCGAGATTGTCGCTACTGCAATCTGCAGTCGCGTATAAATCATAAAACAAAATATTTTGAGAACAAATTAAATGTTCGCTACTGTACTTTACAACACTCGAGCTTGCCACATAAATATGCGTAAAATATATGCTTGCGGCAATGTAGCCGCTGTCAAAAAATTACCCAAATGTTGCTCGTTTATCTTTGATAAACGGCACTTGAGAAGCGTTGAAAATTCCAGAAGCTTGCAACACAAATTTCCGAAAAAATTACTTTCATGCAGTTTGGCTACAACATGCAAATACAAATGTTGAAAATTGTGTGGCAGAAGAAGAATGTTGCAGAAGTTGCAGCAAAAACCAAAAGCAAGAGACTGCAACGGCAAGCGCAGCAGTTAGTTGCAACAGTGAAGCGCTTGTCAGCGTGGCAGAAAATTTATGAGCAGCTTCCTAATGCGCCGCTAGCCAAATAATTTTTAAGGCTGATATAGTGAGCGCCAAAATCTTGCGGATATCAAGATCTTCTGAAGCTAGCCAAAACCAAAAAAAAAAAAAAAAAAATTAAACAAAAAATCATGAAAAAAATTTCCAAAAAAAAAATTATTTCGCGCACATTTGTTTCATACACTCTCACAAGTTGCATCGCAGCATTAAATTCAGCCGAATATTGATTAATGACATCCGTCAAACTCTTTGCCAAAATATGCCGTGCAACACGCCGTCTTCGCCGACAATTATAATTCGCTGCTGCTCTCACTCAATGTCAGCCGCGCTGCATTTGCTGTAATATATTCATTCACAAGCCACGTCCAGTCATCCGTATGTCGCTTGCAGCAATTTGTGGCACATGCAGACAATTTCATGCGGCTAACTCGCTTGACTGCGCTCAATTTTATACGGCAACATTTTAATATTCATTGCATATATTTAACCTGTTGCACTTCCTTCGTCACAGGCAGTCACCGCAAAAGCCCCGTTAACATTATTTTTGTGTGTGTATACGTGTATATGACTGAAGCTTTGTGCTACTGTCTTCAGCTAGCTAGCTGTCTGGCTATCATCCGCATCACCAGTCAATTGATTTGGCCATTTTACCGGTCTGACCTTTAATGCAATTATGCCCGCAGTTATTTTCTTTATTTCAGACAATAACTTGCTGCGCCCTTCACTCGCTCACTCACTCTCTCTCTTTTGCTCGCTCGCTCTACGGCTTCGTCTCTTCCGCACACCCGAAATTGGGATGAGTTTGCTGTCATTGAGTGTTCATTGCCGTTCATTGATAAATTCAAGCACTTTAAGCTTCTTGGTCAGTTGGTGATTGACAAATTTTACGATTTGGCTTGAGTAACTGTTTTATTGCTTTGCTGAGATATTTGCAACTTAGCTGCATTACACACTGATTTTTATGTATTTTTTTTATTTTTTTATTTTTGATTCTGTAAGTTCATTGATTTTTGTTGTATAAACTACATTAATGTTGCAAGTACTGTCTGGTTGCGAAATTTGCGCTTTTTTGCTGGTTTTAGGCACCACTCCCTTTTTTGGAAACTTGTATTTGAAGTAGCAACAAAATATTTTAATTCGTTCTTATGTAGATATTATATTTCTTTGTATATATGTATGTAGAAGAAGCGAAGTTTATTCTGCACTTAGACAGTTCCACTTCAATGCCACAGTTAAGTAAAAGAACCAGTTCGATATAGTATGAGAGTGTAAGTACCGATACATAAGGCATTCATGACATAAATTAAATTTCATATATTATTCCTTCCTGACATTTTTTTATTCGAAACTGATTTTTGGCAGTTTATAGTTCTCCACTTTCGTAAAAATACTTATATCGAACACCGAAGCTATAACACCCTTCACAGGATTATTTGATTTTGGCCGGTCAGTTTATATGACAGCTATATGATTTAGTAGTTCGATTTGAACAATATGTTCAGAGATTGTACACCTCTCTTGTAAAATATAGATTATTTCCAAAATTCGTCAAAATAAGAAGCTTTTCCATACAAGGACTTAATTTTGCTCGAACAGTTTATATGACAGCTATATGCTATAATAAACCGATCTGAAGAATTTGATGATAGATTTAAGGGCTGCCTTGGACAATAACCAATACTAAATTTCGGGAAGATATCTCGTTAAATAAACAAGTTTTCCATACAAGGACTTGATTTTGATCATTCAGTTTGTATGGCGAATATATGCTGTAGCGGTTCGATCTGAACAATTTGATTGCAGATCATGTGGCTGCTTTCGACAATAAGCCATGGCAAATTTCTAGAAGATATCTTGTCAAGTAAAAGATTTTCCATACAAAAGCTTGATTTTGATGGTTGAGTTTGTATGGCAGCTCTATTTTATAGTGCTCCGATATCGGCGGTACTAACAGAAAAGCAGCTTTTTGACGATGAAAGAACGTGTGCAGAACTTTGGATCGATATCTCGACAATTAATGGACAATTTCGTGTATATACAGACATACAGACGGACATTGTGCAGCTCGCCAAGCTGATCTTTCCTACCTTCTCTGAGTGTTACAAACTTTATAACAAGGTTAAAATACTCTATTCAAGGTATGAAAAAACGATGGTATGGTTTACTCCAACCTTTTGCAGCTTGAGGGACCTTCAAAAATCCACTTACTTGCCACTTTTTGTTTTGGAGTCTGTTATCCCGAAAATGGCATGGTAGAAACGCGCCATATGATTACAATTAATTGTAAAAAAACATGAAAGAACGTACTTTATAGTAAAAAAATTTGGAAAAAAAGTAAAAAAGAAATCAGGAAAAATATCTAAGAAATGAAAGAATCAAATAGAAAAAAATACACCAAAAACACAAGAAAAGTAGCACAAAACTTCGCCAAACTCAAACACACCAAAATCGACAGTTTTGACATTAAGGGTTACACAAGCGCAACGCAAGTAAAATAGATACGAAACTTTTTGCATAAAAATAAGTAAATTTCCAAGTTTTCGCACTTTTGCAGCTGCAGCAAAGTTGCCACAGAAAAGAAAACGCTAAAATAAAATAGGAGCATAGAGAAAGAATCACCGAAAGAAGTTCGAAGAACAAAAAAGCTGCAAAGCTACACAGCAAAAAGTTTGCGCAAAACTTTGGCAGCCAACATTTCAAGTGCCAAACCAAAATGCTAGACACACACACACAGCAGCACACACAAACAAAGTTTTCGCACGAAAAGCAGCAAAGTGCTATAGTTGTTGTTGTTGTACTAGTTGTTTAAATTTTCTGCACTTTTGCTCCACTTTTGCGCAATTGCAACGAAATTTATATGTATATGTATGTGTGGCATGCAGCTCAGCATATTCCTGCCACAATTGCGGTTGCTTGCCTGCAGGCCCTATTTCGTGGGGTCCTCCTTTTCTTTTCACTCCCAGTTGCAAACTAAAAAGCGGCAAACAAGCGCTGCTGAACACCTCAACTGCCGTAGACTTTGCTTATAAAATCTTGCAACACTTTTCTTCTTTATTTGAATTTTGGTGCAACATCTTACCTTCCAACTAAATGACTTAGCGGTTACCTTAGTCTTCTCGGTATGCAAAGATATGTCGGTGAATGTGTGTGTGTGTGTAGACTTAATAAATATTTATGCTGCGGTCAGACGCCGGCCGCCACCACCGACACCGTCGACGACGCAAACTACCCTCCGGCTATTTGCTGGCCAAGCAAAAACCAACACAGGCGCAAAAATTCGACTCAAGCACGCTGCGCTCCACGCCAAGCGTAACCGAAACTGAAACCGTATCATTAAACGGTTGCACTTTGGGGTTGGGAATGAGCTCCACCCTTCACAGGCGCAAACGAGCCGAATGCGCGTGTTAAAAACAAAACAAAAGAGTAAATGAGCGGAGTGGAGCGCTGCCCTGCTGCCTGGCGTGGTGGCACCTCTGCCTCAAATTGTCTTGCTACCTGTAAAGCTGGCTCCTATTTAGCCGCGCCACTTTGCTTTTGAAATATTTTGCATAGGTATGTAATTGTGTGTGTGTGTGTGTGTATGCAAATATATATATTTACATTCATTTAGTTATTTATTTATTTAAGGTCTGCCGCCGGTTTTTTATGCGTTCACGGCTTTGTATTTGAATTTTGTTTTACATCAATGCTTGAAGGGCGAAAAATTCTATACACAGACATAGCTATTTGTGTGCGTGTATGCGTGTCCATTTGTTGTAAGGTGTAAAAGTTAGAAACTGCGCAGCTTTTTAGCATTTACAAACACATACAAGTGTATTTATGCAAAGCAAACCGTGCGATTTGCTACTTCATGCATTTATACCTCATAACGGTTGTTATGTAGGCGTAAAAAGCTTTGAAATCATTTCCCCCCAATAGCTTACTCATACACACAGACGCACCTTTATATGCAGGCTTATGTACCATATATTATAATAAAGGTGTTGAAAGTTAAAGCTTCGCTCGGCACATAAAACAAAAATTTATAGGGTTTGTGTGCCTCTGTATTCCATAGGATATTTATAAATACATATATGTACATGAGTATGTACTTCCATAAAACTACATGCGCATTTACTTGTACACTTGAGCACACTTAAGCACGCCATGTATGCGGCATTTTCAGTACGTGCCACAAGGAGGTGCTGACAGCCCCTACAACATCGACAAGCAAGCACATACAATGTGAACTATATTTAGTGAACCCACGTGCACAGTTTCGGCACTTTTAGCAACGAAGAAAGCTTTAAACAATAATAATAACGGTTAATGAATATAATTTATGAATGAAAAGTACCTATTTACTCAAGAGAAATCCATGAAATCTTATATGAAAAACTTTTACTAAAAATTTATATTATTTACGAGTTATATTAATATATTCATTCAAAAATTCCAAGAACAAATTCTAACTGAATATGTTTAGTTGGAAATCTCAATTTAAATCATTGGAGAAAGATAGATATGCTTTTTATGCCCCGAAATGTTGGAGACACTGAAATGGTTGGCGCCACGAAATGTTGGAGACACTGTAAAGTAAATATATAAATGCTCAGCGTGTCTGACTGCCTGTATATACGCAAAATAGTAGCTCAGTTTTTGAAATTTTCTTTTTGTCATTTTCTCCAAAAGAAGCTACATTTATAGGAAGCGCTGATATCAGGGCTATTTGGGATATAGATAAGGGTACGCTGTTTGTTTCTTTCCATGGGGGGTGTGTTTTCAAATGGATGTTTTTTGACTACCCAGAGGATACTTAGTCTAAGACCGGAAGTCGTGAGCTGGTTGAACCATATGTAAAAGAATCGTTTCTGCCCACTCCCAAGTGAATGGCGGTCAGAGAACTTTCCTCACTTCCCTGAACTTCTGCACATGGCCCCATCGTCCAAGAACTGTGAGACGGCATTTCAAGTTACAAACGAAACCATTGGTTTTTAGAAAAAGCAAAAAAAAAAACAGCTGGTACGACGAGGAGGACTTTGTCGCAGTGGAAAGAAAGTGCAGAGGTTTCAAGACCGGAGCATACTCTTGTAGAACCACCAGAGGTGATCTAGTGACTGATGCACAGAGCATACTGAAATTATGGAAGGAACACTTTTCCAGCCTGCTGAATGGCAGTGAAAACATAATACCATGGTTAACCTCACCTCACCTGAATCCTCAATAGATATCGATAGAGCAGATGGTCCATTACCCTACCATGAAGAAGTTCGAATAGCAGTTACCCGTCTGAAGAACAATTAAGCGGCGGGGGCCGATGGATTACCGCCGAGCTATCAAAATACGGTTTGTAGAATGTGGTAAACGAAAGCATATCCAACGATTGGAAATTAAGTGTGCTTTGAACAATCCACAAAAAAGGAGACCCCATAATCTACACCAACTACCGTGAGATAAACCTCTTCAACATCGCATATAAGGTTATATCAAACGTACTGTGTAAAAAACTAAAGACTCACTAGACAATTGAGAAGTAAAGTTCTCTCTCGACGATCAAAGGCATAATTCTATAAGTCAATCATTATCCTCGTTCTGCTATATGGTACAGAGCCATGGACGATTACAACAACTGATGATGAGCCGGAGTTACGAGCTTTCGAGTGAAAGGTTCTGCTAATTTTTTGGATAAGCCTTCGCTCATTAGCTGTATTAACCTTTGTAATAATAAGTGTTTTGGTTTTTAGATTTCAGATAATTTTAGGCCAAAATTCTTCCGCGCTGCCAGGTTCTCCTGGAGATCGGATTCTGGATCAGGGCAATCCAAAATTTTTAAAAATGAATAGCCGAACGCATTTTTTCTGGCTTGCAAGTGGAAAAGGCTCTCTCTATATGGTATATACATATGTATATAGAGACAACTTTGGCTTCTATCTAGGGCTAACTGCACAGTCCACAGTCGATTTCGATATGTCGATAATTTCGTCCTTCGATATTATTATATTTAGGGGCGATTCCGCATAAACCAACGCCTTATGTTCTTCCCAAATAAGTACTTATGCTTGGGTATATTCTTTTAAGTGACTAAAGCTCAAAAAATGATATCCAAAATAAACCTCATCTTTGTAATTTCCAACTTTCAGAAATTTACTTTTCAATCTGAAACCCAAAATAATTTTCTCTCCCACGCTTTCTAATTTCCATACAAAACATTCACTTAAATCCTTTTCCAAATGATTTCCCCAGCAAATTTACCGACTAAATATATCCTTCAACGCTAACTAAGTAGCAACAGCACCGCCTTGACCGTTTAACAAATAATTTGGCTTTGGGGCAAATTAAACGTTTGTGCACTCCGCCCCAGCGACACTCCTGCCAACGCGTGCCACAGCTATGTTGCCACTAAGTATATGTTGCAAGCAAATATACATACAAACATATATGAAAGTGTGCGCTGGTGTTGCGTGCATGCAAAGCAATTATCAACGTAAAATGTTGAAAAGGCGAACAAATGTTGCAACATACATGCAAATAAACACACACACGTACACACGCAAAAACTTAACTGTACAGACTTGATTGCTGGCGAACAAAAAAAGCAGAAGAACCAAAAAATTTGCGTACTTAATGGCAGCAAAGCAATAAAAAGCGATGAAAAGTGGAAGAATCATTGCCAGCGTCGCCGGCAAGAAGATCACCACGGCTGCAGGTGGCTGGTGGCCATTAAGTGTTTAGTGGGGCGCACTTGGACGCTGCTTTAATTGGTGGTGTGCGGCGCAAGCGTGCGTTCAAAGTCAAAAGCTGCTCGGTTGTTGTTGGTATTGTTGTTTTTGTCAGTTGTTATTGTTGTTGTTGCCGGTGAATAGTGTTAATGATGTTGTTTTGGCATCGCAACATTTGCGCATTTTACTGCTCAACTAGTTTTTGTTGTTGTTGTTGTTGTTGTTGTCGTTGTTGCTTTCACTTTTTTACGCTCGTGTGTGAATTTTAGCTATGCTCACCACTAGTTTTTGTTTTTATTGTTCGAGTCCACCAGCGCACAACATACGCTTGTATGTTTGCTCTTCTACACACATGCATGCCAATATATGTGTACGTGTGTGTGTGGCTTTGTTTGACTGTTTGTGCATGGCGTTGCATGCGGAATTAGTTGAATTGTGCAAACTTAATGAGTTTAGGTGCTAAATTTGCCCTCAAAACGTAAAACGGATTTTAAATGTTCATTCGCCTCACTTATTTCACACACACACAAACACACCTATACTCGCACATACTCAAATGCACATCGGCGCACTTTTAAATGGCGCTGCATGAGAATCTTCTGTTAATAGTTTGTTGAATTCGGCTTGTGGGCGGCGGAGTGGGAGTGCAGCATGCTGGCATTCATTCACACATTTGTTAAGCACACACACATGTACATAAGTGTGTAAGTAAGGCAACAGCAAACTTTGCACAATCAACGTCATTCAACTGAATAGTCTGGCATTTAAATGTTTTGGAGTGCAAAATTTCATTAAAGATTTATGATTTAAGGCAAAAGATTTAAGCATTTAAAGCTATTAACGAAAATTGCTTGCTCAAATGAGAAATAAATATAGACAAGTAGATATGTGAGAAAAATATATAATATTTCACTATTTTCAATATCTAATTATTGGAATGCATACGCTGATAAACATAGTTTTGAGAACAAAAAAATAAAAAATAACTGTATTTTTCAACATTATCAGCGTTTTGGAACTAATACTTCAACTTCTTTCTTTTGATATAAGAACATTTTAAAACATTATCTAACATTATCGCATTTTCTTCTCTCTTTGCAGGACGCAGTGAACCGCCCGTTGGTGTTGGTGATCCGTGTGCGGGTTGCAATAAACCAATCTTAGATAAATTTTTATTAAATGTCCTTGAACGCGGATGGCATGCATCCTGCGTACGCTGCTGTGAATGCCTTCAACCGTTAACGGAAAAATGCTTTAGTAGAGAATCGAAATTATATTGTAGGAATGATTTTTTTAGGTGAGTAAGATATTTAAAAATATGCGCATGAAGAGAAAAATTACATAAAAAATAAATATTGTGTATTGAGGACATTTTAAATACACACATACATACATACATTAGATACTAATTTGTAACACATAAAAAACAAAAAAAGGTAAATAAAATATAAAAATAAAGAGAAAAATTATAAAATGTAAGTAAATAAATAATTATAAAATAAAACTAAAGTTTTATATTAATTATTATTAATAAAATTATATAAAAAAAGAAAATTAAATATAAATGAATAAGTAAATTTAAATAAAAAATAAATATTAATGATAATATATGAAATCACAAATTAATTTTCAAATAAAAAAGCTAATAATCAAAAATTAAAAATAGATGCAAATTGTAATATATAACTATAATTAATATATAATTAAATAAAATATAAAACTAAAGAAGAAAAATAAAAATTTTATTAAATTAATACTTTAAAATGAAATAAAAAATTAAAAAAAGAAATATGTATAAAAAAATAATAAACAATATTAAATAAAATAATAAATAAATATTAATGATAATATATTACATCAAAAACCAATTTTCAATTAAAAAACAACAAAAAAGTAATAAAAAAATTTAATAATGCATAAAATAAAATTATTAATAATTATCATTTCAACAAAAATTAAAAAAAAAAAATAATAAAAAAAAAGTCAGTTATTAAAAAATAATCTAAAAATTACATAATAATTGTATAATACAATAAAAGAATTTAATTAAAATTTATAATTAGTTAAAAAATTTGAAAAAAAAAATTAAAAGAAAAAATTTAATTAAACAAAACAATAATTTAATAAAAAATTTAAAAAAAAATCATATTAATTGTAAAATTAAAATTGTAATTAAAAAAAATATATACTTAAAAAAAACCATGTTAATTAATTGTATATATAAAAAAATAATTAAGAAAATAAAAAAAGTTGAAAAAAAAAATAAAAAATTAAAAAAAAAATAAAAACAATAAACAAATCATTAAAAAAATATATAAAGAAAATAGAAAAAAAGTAAAAATGAAATAAGTAAAACAAAATTATGAAAAAGTTTAAAATAAATTTAAGAAAAAATAAATAAAAAGAAAAAAATTCATAATAATTACAATAAAAAAAATTAAAAAAAAAACAAAAATTACATGTTGATTATAAGAAAAAAATTAATACACAAATATAACAAAATTTAAAATAAAAAACACGACAAAATTACGAAAAAAAAATATTTATAAAATATCCAATACACATATTCAAGTCGATGAATGGTAAATATGGAGCTGAGCAAATCATTTTGAAGAAGCAATTTCTTCTACATACATATGTATATCATTAACTATTTATAACATATGTATGTATGTGTGTATATTGTCTGTATGCATAAAAAACGTAGCATCTTAAGTAAATGTTTTCACTCGCTTTCAAAGCCACCAAATTGACTTGCCACTGCAACAACAAAAATACATATATAAAAAAAACACATTTTGCAAACCGCACTTGCAACTTGACTCGAGCTACGGATCTGATTGTGAGCATATTATGCTCATTTCCTTTACTGATCACTACCACTGAAAGAACACAACACAACGCATGCAACTTGCACGAATCGATGCCAGGGAAATACTTTAAAGTGTGAAATGTCAACCAAATGATCGGAATCCAAGGATTTTCATATATACATGGAAATATTCGACATAGGATTTGTTAGAAAAACAAAAATCTTTGTATGTAGTATATTTTTATATATAAGATATGGGAGTTGGCGTAGTATCGACTCGATTTTATCTTTTAACTATTATCATGCCACATACTAAAAATATGTTCCCTGGGTTTCATTAAGGTATCTGACATAAAATCACCAATTTGTTTTATATATTAATTATCAATGTGCCTAAATAATGTAGGCCCCATTTACCTTAGAACTATGCTTTAAAAGTAATTTCTGGACCAATTGCGGACTAAATAGGCATATCGTTCATTTCCTTTTATAACACTCAGTAAAGAACTTACCATTTTATAAATAATATCGAGAAGAAAAAAATAATACCAACTGAAAAGTAGCGAGGGTTGTCTTGAACAAGTTTGACTACGACTCTTTAAGGCAGAAAAAGCAATGAAGAAGTTAAGGAAGTTTAATGCCGGCCTGAATTTGGCACATAAAACGAAGGTGTCGATTTTTATTGACTTTAAAAGTATATGGAATATTGGAAAATATTCAATCAGACTCTGTATTGAATTTAAATAATCAAAATTTTGCGAAACTAAATACTTAATTTCGATAGCGAGAAATTTCTATTTTTGGTTCCTAGACTATTAATTTTTAAACTAGCTTTTTTCACATTTCAATCCGAAATTAATCAATTCGCATTTATAATAACCATTAGTTTATCCCTTTTTGAGGAAATTAGAAGTTAGATCTGTGTTTATACATTGAACTCACCGAAAATTCAAAACTGACAAATAAGTTTATGGGCAAGAAAAATATATATCTTAAAGAAATATACACAAAAATGCAGTTAAACGTGCCACATATGTATATTAATTAAGAGCAAACAAGAGAAAGGAGTAGAAAATATTAGAGTAGCTTATTAAGACAAGAAATTTACAAAAACATAATACCATAATAACATTACAAGAAAACATTACCAGCAACTGTATTCCGAAACTTTATTACCTACTAACGTAATAACAAAAATTAATTTCGAAGAAGCCCATAAAACTGGTGAAAGGTGTGAGAAAAAATTTGCGAATAATGAGTGTAAAGGCGAAATGTAGCGGAAGTAAATTGAGTACAACAAGAGATAGGAATTTTAAATTAAAACTGAAATTCCAAAAAAAAAAATTAAAAAGAGTTAAAAATTTATAAAAAAAAATATTAGAAGAATTTAAAAAACTAATTATAAAATGAAAATAAAAAAAAAATAAAAAAAAAAAAAAAAAATAAAAAAAAAAAAAAAAAAAAAAAAAAAAACAAAAAATAAAGATAAAAAAATTAAACAAAAAATAAAAATTTTATATTAATTTAATTTAACAATTTTTACATTATAACTGAAGTTACAAAAAAACAAATAAAAAAGTTTTAAATTATTAAAAAATCATAAATAAGATAACAAACGTTGTTAAAAGAATATAAAAAAAATAAAAAAATAAAAAAATAAAACAATTAATTTAAAAGAAATAAAATCAAAAAAAGAAATTTAAAAAATAAGTGTAATTGAATAAAAAAAAGTTATTAGAAGAATATAAAAAAATAAAAAATAAACAAAAATTAAACAATACTATTAACCAACAGCTTGCCACTTAAAGAAAAAGTCAAGTAATTCGCGCTGCTTGAAGGCAAACCACGCCAACGCTTCCGCATAGCACTCCCGCTTAGCCGCTACCTTGTACTTTAAATTGGCTGTGATTGCAAAAGTTTTACATCTCCTCTATTGCGCATAAATTGTTGGCTCATGTTTTTGTTTTAAATTCCATTTACTTTGCTTGTTTTTGCAAAACACTCAAGCGGTAATAGCCTGGCACTTCGCGTTAGCCACCATAGGGTTGCAGCAGTCAGTCAGTCACTTAATCAAAACGCGGCAGTCAATCGACATATGGAGCACATACTAATATACAACAACAAATCAGGACACACATTGTACTGTGATTCTGTTGTCATTGTCAGCGGCGAATGGCTTTGTGATAACGTACACACATTGCGATTTGTGGTGGCAGGCAGCGCTGTGAAGTGATTGTGATTTGTGGTGGCATGTAGGCTATGTTGAGAGCATACTAGAGCCCCTCACACTACTTTTTATTATTATTTTTTTTTTTAATTTTTCCTGTCGTAATTGTAATTGAGAGAACAAAGATTCCAATCATTGCTGCTGCTACCGCTTTGACTAGCTTTGTCTAGGCGCTGTACGAGTGCATTTCAAGTGTGATTTTTCCATTAATTCAATTTCATTTGCATTTCGCTTCGATTAAAATGTGCTTTAAGCACACATACATGCATACAAGCATACACTCAGTCATTTTCGTGCTTGAATTATTTTTTCTTTCGCACTTCAGCACTCATTTAGCAGGCAGTCAGGTTTTTTCAACTTTTTTTTGGTTTTTTTTCAACTTTTTTATATTTTTTTCAATTTATTTTTAATTTTTTTCAACCTTTTATACAGATTTTTTGATTTTTTGCATTTCCTCTTTTGTTCCTTTCGCAGCGGTTGCTGTTTTACGACTCAACTGCAGTAGATTTAGCTTTGATTTAGTTGAATTGATGTTTTGATGCTTTGATGTGCTCTACGCGGTGCTCATCAGCGCTGATGTGTTATATACTCGTGTGCACATGAGT
Organism: Bactrocera neohumeralis; assembly: GCF_024586455.1. Taxonomy (NCBI): domain Eukaryota; kingdom Metazoa; phylum Arthropoda; class Insecta; order Diptera; family Tephritidae; genus Bactrocera; species Bactrocera neohumeralis. Next base: position 28,370,681 of record NC_065922.1, read on the forward strand.
ACTTTGTGTTATTTTTGTGTTATTTTTGTGCTTTTTATGAAATTTTCTCATTTTAGTTTTGCCACCTTTTATAACACTGCAAGCGCTAAATAACGGTATAAAGCGATTGGTGAGTGTAGTATTCACCATAAATCAACATTTTTGCATACATGTACAGATAACTGTTATCCTTTGTGGGTCAGCCAATTTCACTGCTTATATACCTTGTGAAAGGCATACTTACATATATACAAATATACATATTTGTACGAGTATAACTACTAGAGATTCCTTGTGTACCAGAAATTTCTACCTCTGTAGCACAATTTTTGATTTATTGTTATTGTATAGGAAAAAGCATTAAAAATAGAAAATAAATTGCTAACAATTGGAAACTTTTCTAATAGTGAGGAACACCAGCATATTTTATCCAAACATTAATTGATTATTTCTTCCCGGTTAGCACTTCTAAATTACTAGGTCAATGGATTTTCGCACTTTTAAGTGCAATGAGAGAACAAAAGGAAAAATGACTTTCCAATTATGCGATTCGCGGTTGCTAATAAAAATTTACATCGTTTTATGCAATAAAAATTGATAATAACAACCATTTGTGCTCCAGCTTTCAAATTAAGCTGTGTTCTCAGGTCGCTATATTTGAGTTCTGCTCTGAAAATACAAAAAACATGCAACCAACAACAAGGTTTAACATACGAACTCAATATAAATATTATACCCTTCACAGGTGCATTTCTTATAGCATACAAGGGTATAAAAAGATCCTTAACTTGAATTAAATCAGTCAGTTTGTATGACAGCTATATGCTATAGTGGTACGATCTGAACAATATACTCGGATATGATAGCATGGCTTTGAAAAATATTCTGGACCAAATTTCGTGAAGAAACTTTAACTAACAAAAAAAGTTTTCCATACAAGGACATGCTTGGATCGGTCAGTTTGTATGACAGCTATATGCTATAATAGTCCGATCTGAACGATTTGTTGGCAGATTGTAGTGCTGCCTTAGGCAATAACCCACGTCAAGTTTCATGAAGATACTTTGTCAAAAAATAAAGTTTTCCATACGAGGACTTGGTTTGGATCGGTCAGTTTGTATGGCAGCTATATGTTATAGTGATTCGATCTGAACAATTTGTTGGAGATTGCAGTTCTGTTTTGGACAGAAACCTATGCCCAATTTCATGAAGATATCTCGTCAAAAAAATAAAAGTTTTCCATACAAGGACTTTTGCATGGATCGGTCAGTTTGTATGACAGCTATATGTTATAGTGATCCGATGTGGGTGATTCCGACAAATGAGTAGCTTCTTAGGGATAGAAGGACCTGTGCAAAATTTCAGATCGATAACTCATAAACTAAGGGACCAGTTCGCGTATATACAGAGGGCATGGCTAAAGCGACTCAGCTTGTCAAAACTTGTAGCACCTACAATTTCACTAAAACCAACAAATGTAGCGTTTTCAAATTGAAAATGTAAGGAGAATGGCGCTGATTATGAAAGTGAGGCAAAATTCGTTGCTTTAATCCTTTAAAAATGTAAGGAGAGTAGCGCTGAATGTGAAAGTAAGGCAATATCCTATGTTTCGAACCTGGAATATGTGCCGAATATATGTAGCATTGGATTGCGAAAGTCAGAAATTCAGTTCAGACTCACATATTTCGCAATCTAATGCTTTGAAATCCCTAAACGTAGATATTATTTAAACTTAAACCTGGATCTCTACTGCACAAAGTACATCATTTCTTCATGAATCAAAAACCTTATTGGTCTCAAGCCAGTATCACTTTACTTTTGTCATTTTTAAGTTCTCCTACAACTTTTGATAATCTGAATCTGAATTTGAATTTCTTTTTTGCATTCACAGGCGCTATGGCACAAAATGCAGTGGCTGCGGTCAAGGCATCGCTCCCTCCGATCTCGTACGTAAGCCGCGCGACAAAGTATTCCACCTCAACTGCTTTACATGTTGCATCTGCCGCAAACAGCTCAGCACTGGCGAACAACTCTACGTGCTGGACGACAATAAATTCATCTGCAAGGACGATTATCTGCTGGGCAAAGCGCCTGGTTGCGGGCATAATTCACTGAGCGGTAAGTGCGTCAATGGAAAATTTATAGAGAAAATTGAGATAGGCGTGCGAAAATCGAAAGACATTTAAGTAAATCAAAAGAAAAAATATTAGTTTTGAAACTTCTTTAACTTTTTTGATGTTAGATGAATGGAACACATATGTATATGAGACAAGTTTACGCTGAATTCCCGACCTTCGAGGAATGGTTTAAAACATATAGACACATGTGTTTGTGGCTGAGTAGACTAACCTAAACACGTCTACAACGATATCGTAGCCGTAATTTCATGAAAAACACAATTTCAACGGAACTCGTTGTAAAATTTTTTTTTCAAGGCAGTTTAAATAGACTAATCCGGGTCAATTTTGATCATGAGTACATACTTAGCGATTATAATAAATAAAATAAATATGTAGTAATGCAACACTGAAGGAAAAGTTATTTGCAACACATGCCACACAGTGTCGCCAGGCAGTTGCACGTCCCTTCCGTTGCCTTTTGCCATCAAATCGTTGCAAATGAGAACTTAAATTCTAAGGCATAAAATTCGAAATGTATTAATGTTATTGTCGTGAAATATTACTGTGCTTTAAAGTGCTACAGATTACAGCTGAAGGCTGCCCCAGCAACGAAAGTGATGGGCACGGGGGAGGGGAGAACATGAGCGGCAACAATATGTATGCTAATTAGCTGACTTACATGTGTTTGTTGGGCATATGCTAATGCATTAACACAGATAGAAACATAAATAGCGGACAACAACAACAATAATAGTTGCAACAACAACAGACATTAACCACAAAGCTGCTGGCTGGCTGGCTGGCGGCAACAAAATTTACAATCACAACATAAGCAATTTAAAGTGCATTGTAAAGTTGTTGTTGTATTTATTGTTATTGTCATATTTCGTTGTTGTTGCATGTATGTTGCAACGCATGCATTTACTAATAATTTTCTATTGTTTTATGTTAATGTCACAACAGACGACACATGCATCTATTGCAAAGTGCATGCATAAGCAAGCAATAAAATACAACAAAAGCAACAACAATTAAGGCAGCTGCAACAGCGACAATGACAACAACAACATCGCTATTTGTTGTGCTTTGTCATTTTGAACTGTATAATGCGCTGTTGCAAATTTACAGTGCAAGCAAAATATGCATTACAACAACAATAACAAAAATTGCAACAGCAACAACAAAAAACCCAACAAACTAACAAACGACAAATGCCACATGGGCGCAGCAACAGCAACAGTATTCACCGGCGACAATGCAAATTATTAGCAACAACAACACCAACAATGCAACAAACATTTAGGCAACAGCTGCTGTTGCTGTCGCTGCATTAATAGTTATTTGTTATTGTTATTGCTGTTATTAACTTTTTGTTGTTGCTATTGTTCTTATTGTATGCCTAATACGTGTTTGTTGTTGTTGTTGTTGTTGTTGCAACTATTGGCATTTTGTCCATTTTGCTTCGGCATTAGTCGTCCGTCCACGCCAGCAGCCACGTGATAAGCACAAATGTTGTCGCATATTACTTCGGCCATTGTTCATACAATTTGTTATCCAACATGGTGTATTTAAATGCAATTTCGTTAAATAATACTTGGGGAATTCGATAATCAAATTTTGTTCGTTCGCCTGCCATTTGCGGCGTGTTCGTTTCGTTAGTTGTCTCTGTGGCGTGTCTAACGCCAATCTTCCAATCTTGTAAATGATTTGTTTGAATTTGATTAAAATATTTGTTTTTTCTTGTTTTTGTGTTTTGGAATTTTTTGTTGTCAGCAATTACTTAATGGCAGCATAATTATTTTGTTGCCACTGTTATTTTGTTGTATTGTTGTAGATGGAAGTCTTGTTAGGTCTGGTAAGAGATTTTGAAGTGGAAAATGGCCTCCGTCTATTATTAAATTATATTTTACAAAGCTATTATTTCCCAATTTGACTTATCTTCATATATTTTACACGGGAAATTTAAAATTTTGCAATACATTTTTTAACTCAAAAGCAAAAACACTCATAATCCTAAAATATTGACATGCTAATACAAAAGTTCCACACTACTGAAAGATCTGATGGTTTTTTTCATAAAACTATTCCTCTAATAGTTATAAGCAGTTAAAGTTCTGCATCGATTCTACTGTATTCATGCAGTACACCATGTCGTATGAGTAACAATTGTGTAAATCACTTATAAGGGCCGACGAAAAAGGTAATCGAATCATAAGGAAATGCTTGCTCAAGATTCTGACGTGTGTGAAACTTCATTTTTTCATCTAGTAGAGACACATACCCCAAGAAGGTCAAACCAGAGACAGATTTTTTAACCAATCTTAGCAATGCTGCGTTGGTTACATATATAAGAAGATTCCGAAAAAGCTAATAACCATCATGGAACCATACTTTCAACTAGATTCTAAGCAATGGAACTACACAAATCATGTTTTTCAGGAATTCCCACTTATTCAAGAATACAATCACTAACTTGATCAGGGTAGATAGTTTTGGTAAGAAAAAAAGATATGAAACACATTGGAAACGAAAGATAAAATAACAAAAATCAAAGAAAAACTAAATTACTTGTAATCAGAGTTTAGGAAGGGATTTAAAACCAATTAAAAATTTTCATTTCAACATAAAATTCTTATGTGAAAACATCAAATTTTTTTGAAAGATCAGTAGGCCTTATGTTTGTCAAAATCTCTAATTTCAAGTGGCATTAAAAACATATACAATATTATAGTAGAATTTCTAAGAAAATGCTAAAACAAAGCATGCTAAACAGCTGCTACCACGAAAAAAGAGATAAACGAAATAAAAAATGCTCCTTTCAATCGTCTTGAACCCGCAGCTTATTTCCAGGCAGGCCTTCGAATTATGTTGCTTGGCATGTGAGGAAGCATTTTCTGCTTAAAATTATCGAAAAAAAATTCAAAAAACAAAAAAAAAATATTATAACAAGAAATGGTTTCAGGTAGTGAGTGTAGAACTAGCTAAAATTTTCATTTTAACTAAGCTAAAATATTCTTGCAACTAGGCTCATATCTCCGAAAATAATTGCCGAATCAACTTTGAATTTTCGGATAATATTTTTAAATATAGTATGTGCATTGTATATACCAATATGTAAAAAATTAGATTTGTTTTGAAAGTCACAATTGGACATAAACCCTTAATAGATAATAAAGTCGGGAGGTTCTGCACGGGGTGTACGCAAAATCTTGCAATAACTCTTATTTCTATTGAAAGATATAGCGAATGAATTTAGAAAAGATTTGCTTTGATATTATCGAAAAAACCCACACCTTCCACAACTGCTTTCCAAGTAGTATCCATTCATAAAAGGGAGCGTTCTAAACTGCTTCAACGTTTTCATTCCAGAATTTCTTTTTACATATACGCAAGCATATAAATTATATATTTTCACATGAAACTATAAAATACTATATATAATAAATTAATATATAAAGTTGATATAGGTATACTATACATACATAAGTATATACATTTAAATAATTGCTTAGTACAGGACACCACTTGAAGCCTTGTTAGCTGCATAAAATATCGTTAATGGCATAAAGCCACAATCCACTGCGATAACTATATTCAAATAAGCGCTATAATATATATTTTTATATTAGCTAATGTGTATATATGCAAGCGATAATATTCATATATCAGATCTGTAAGGGAATAGTCAACCATTTGCATATGATTTATGCTCATACGCGCTGCTTCACATCGATAGTAATGGCACTTGATTTATAAGCCATTAAAATTGTCAGTGTAGGTGTGTGCATATCTGTGTAAAATGTGGCTTTGCTAACTAGGAGGATGTAGGGTTATATGTACATATATAAATACAAAGCGGTATATGTTTTTTATCTGTGGGTGTTATAAATAATATGTAAATTGAGTTTCCGAATTTAACGTTTTGGAAATTTTCGAAATAGATATTTTTAAAAGAAAGTAGTGATTTTGAGCTGTGAGCAAACTGTTAAGGAAACTTTATTTTTAAAATATTTTTTAAATTTCATAAAACAATAAAACAAATTATTTCGAAAATCAGTGAAAATTATGGAATTTTTTTACTATAAAATTTTTTTAAGAATTTTTATTTAAAAAAATATTTCAAAATTTTTTATAAAAAAAAAATTGTTTCAAAAATTTTTATTAAAAATATATATCAACATTTTTTATTAAAAAAATTATGTTTATTATACGTTGACAAAGCAAATATTACAACCCAAATTTGTAGAATGCTGCGGAACACACGTTATGTTGAAATTAAAATATTATATATTTTGATAATTTTTTTTTTTTAATTTGTTATAAAGAAAAACTTTTATAATACATATTTTTTAATAAGCAATTTGTTTATATAACTATTAATTATCAAAAACCTTATTTAAAAAAATTTAACAAAATTATATAAAATTTTAATTTCGATATACCGCGAGTTCGTCGGTCTTCTACAAATATATAAGCTCCCATATTTGCTTTACGTTTATTTCCGCCTCTTTTAAATAGCTGCAGGCGAAATTTGCGCAACTTCACGCGTGAGTACTTGAGTATAAAATGTTGCACATATGTAGAATTATATATACATATATAGGCTCAATAATATTTATATAAGCGTGTGGCAACTTCCTCTTTTTGCGTGCAACATCATTTAAATTTCCACAGCACTACATCTACAGCGTGTCTAGCAACACAAATACGTGCTCGCGCCTTCCGGTATGCTACACACACATATATACATTAAAATATTCTAAACTCTCCTTACTATACTTTCAACAAAAAAATAAAAATGGAAAAGACAGCATCTACAAGCCTCTCCTATACACGTACTCTGCCACAGGCGCTTGTATTTGCGCACCACACACGCACATATCTCACTTATGCCTTATCACTTCAACATGATCAGCTTTAAAATTTATTTGCGCGCGGCTTTAAGGAGCATAGAAATATACATATATATACATACACGTATGTATGTATGTATTCCTACTCCTGCTTGAATTGGAAGGAGTACGCATAAAAACCTTCAAAAAGCATTTACTTAATTTTCCATTCGTGCGTTCGCGTATATTCACATGCGTTACTCCTGCCGCTGAGCTGCCGTTGCAAGCATCTTTACTCCCTCCTTGCTGCCTGCTGACTGCACCCACACTAACATTTCGGCTGCCATTTTCACAATATACATATATTTTACAGCGCGTTTTCGCTGCGTAAAGCAAATATTTGCCAAGCGTTTAACGAAAAATCTGTCTCCCGGGAAGGCAACCAACGCGTTCTGCACTTCATTTGAAACTTTTCCGTATTTTAAAGCGAGTGCTTTTGCGATTTTGTTTCAACATTTTGCTTTTTATCGAATGCTTCTCTTCATATTTCAATGGTTTTTTAGTTTTTTTCCTTTTATGCTTTTTAATTTTCGTTCGTGGAGTTTTTTTCTGTGCGCTTTGTTCTAGCTTTAATCGTTGTGCTGCAACATTTATTTTGTCTTTGTTGCCGGCATGAATTTTCGCTTGCTGCTCTATTTTCCAGTTGTTGCTTGAGGAAAATTCAATGAAACGAAAAATTATGTTGTCGCAGCGGGCAAGTCTTTTTTCTAATTGTAGAAAGTGCGCACGTCGGTGTAAGTGGCTATGCAGTGTTGCAGTGTACGAGTGTGTAGGTAGAGTTGTATAGCGCGGTGTGGAGTCATGCGTCGCGCCTGAGTGAACTCTAAAATTGCCTTGACGAAATGTAAATAATCAAGTTGTCAAACAAAATATCAATTTCGGAGAGAAAATTCATTTCACTAGAAAGGTTTATTTTTGAAAATTGTCTTTGGCATCAAATGATGGTAAAAAAATATATCAACATCTATATATTTGATGCTTGACGAGTGCACAAACGTAACATTTGCAATTTCGGTTCTTTGAGTGGAAATAACACAGAAACAAATACTTAATTAAATTAAGGAAAAAAATAAAAAAATTAAAATAATTAAAAAAGAATTAATAATTAAAAAAAATGAAATAATTAAAAAAAATTTAAATAATTAAAATAATTACAAAATATACAACTGAATAAACAAATTTTAAAAATTAAAAAAAATTTATATACTAAAAAAAATAAATAATTAAAAAAACAATATATTAACAAATAAATAATATGTTTTTTTCAATTATCTCAATTTGTAAAAAATTATTTAAATTAATTTTTTTTTACTAACAATTTTTTTATTAAAAAAAAATAAGCAAAAAAAAATTATAAATAATAAATAAAATTTGCTTAATACAAAACAAATTAAAAAATATAACTTTTTAATAAGGCCAACTTGGGAAAACAGTTGAGATAATTTATTATTTCAATAATTTTAACTTGTAAAATTTATTTTTAATTCAAACAATATTACAAAAACATACAAAACTTACACTACAAAAAATTCAGTAACAACAATTTCTGCAAAACAAGAACAAATTTGAAAGTAAAAAAAATACATGTATGTATATTTATATAATTTTTATTAAAAAACCTCAACTTGTAAAAACCGTTAATATTAAAATAAAATTTAATTAAATAACTATTACAAAACAAAAAAAGAAACAAAATTTATTTTAAAATTAATTTTAAAAAAATTAAAAATATATTTTTAAATTATTAAAATTAATTTTTTTATAGTCTCAATTGGTAAAAATTGGTAACAAAAAAAATTTAAAAAAAAATATGTTTAAATAAAAATATAAAAAATAAATATAAACAGAAAAAAAAAAAAAAATCTTAATCACAATTTCTAAACATTTCAAAGACTTATGTATATACAACAATTTAAGACATTGTAGTTGTGTTGCTTGAAACATTTATTTTTATCTAGTAGGTACTTGGCGTATGAGTAACCTTTTTTCAAGAAGTATTTTGCTGTCGAAAACGTGAAGTTTCTACTCAATTCGTTGGGAATAATACCGAATCAGGATTACAAACTTCTATAAGAAATTATAGTACAATGAAACAACAAATTAATCTTTAAAAAGCGTATTCTTCTTCTTTTTTATAGGCATAGACCCCGCTTATGCGGTTATGGCCTTATTAAGAATTCAAAATCTATAGTATAAGCCAATACTGACACTTTTGAAAAAAAAAAATCCTAAAGTACATAAATATATTAGTTAGGATAACCCATCGCGCCCCTTTAATATAATTCTTCTAGCCTATAGCAATTGCCAGCTAATATTTACCTAACGCCTACACGGATAACACAATTTCTATTTACTTTAAAATTGTGTAAATGACTTTTAAAGTGAAACATGCTTACATACACATCACAAAAATATACTAACGCAAGCGTAAATACACAGTGTGGATACAAATAAATAGAGATTGCCTTTGAAAATTTTCACAGGAAAGGAAAAGAGTATTCAACCGAATTTGCCGCTTTAGTTAGCTACTGCATTTGCGTTCCCTATTTTCCAAGTATTTCTACATTTACATATTTTTCTTTATCTCCTCACATTTCAGCTTCTACCTCTGCTTTACATTTCTGTACTACTACAATTCGTACCACCACCAGCTTATTCGCCTAAAAGTATGCTTTTTTTGCAGCTTCTTTGCTTGCACCACCCACAATTTGTGTCTATGCCTGCATTTATTGGCATATCTACACGTAAGTTGCCTTGCCACTTAGTCCTTTGCTTATATGCTGCCTTCACGCTGTTGCTTCTCCCAGTGTTGGCTTCTCCTTTTGAGCTGCTCGAAATTTCTTATTTTCCATTTCTTGGAATTTATTTTTTCTCAAAACAACTTTCAAGCATCGCTAAGCACCCGCAGCATTTACTTGCGCTTCGATTGGCTTTGAAGACGCCATATTTGTCTGACAGACACCTGCTCTAGCAAGGACACAGGAGCTTGCATGGAGGATATACATACATACATATAAAGAAATATAGTATATCGAAATTCAAATAAGTTCAAGAAATTTGCACTATTCACATTAGATATAGTTCTTTGACAGCAATTTTCCTCTATGGAAATATTTAAATAATTTTTTTTTATCTTGAAATTTACAACTTTTTGACATACTAAAAGTTGGCAGCGATTTTTTCTCGCAAGCAAATAAACACATTTTTTGTAGCATACTTTTCAGAGTTTCTTACACCCACATGTATGCTTCACTTACCCCAAAAAGGCAGTTCAACATATTCATTTTCTCACACAGCAGCGTTTTTGCTCTCTTTCTGACACTCTCACTCACCACTGCTTGCGCTCTTTCTTATACTCTCGCATATGTAACGGTTTAATTAGCATTAAATACTCCCACACAAAATACTGGAGTACTTGTGTAATGTGCACTTTTAGGCGCTTGCGCTGTAGAGAGAATTTATTGGGATTTTTTTGATATTTTATTACTCTATTATTTGAGTTATGCATGACGTAGCTGTCTCTCTCTAACTTCAACTAGAGTGTGGAAAAAATAAAAGAGTGCTTATGTTTCAAGAATATATTTCACATTATATTTTTTCATCATAACGCCAAAAAGTAGGCCATAAAATTTTATTATTATTTTTATTTTGACGATAAATAATAATTCCCAATAAAAATATTCTTTTTTGGCAAAAAAAATTATAAGAAATAAAAAAATGTGCTCCTTCCGGATGTTTTCTTCTACTACCGCGCTACACTCTCTTTCCTTTTATTACTTTTCGTGCAATGTATAAATGCTACGAATTAAATCCTCTCTTTAGAAGTGAGCGAAATCATTTCCTACGTAAGGTTCGACGCTCTTTTAACGAAAAATATGCTCTTAGGTTGCGAAACGCAATATTTTCGTAGCTCCACTGATGCACATGATTTTGTAACTGTATATACACACTGTTCCATATACATATAAGCGCTATATGTACACATACACACACGTGTATATGTGAGTATTCACAATTAACATAATTAGGAGTGGTAGTAGTAGGTGTAAATGTTTGTGTTTTCTTTCGACTGAAGCAGAGGCAAATGTCGGTATGTACTACCATACATACGCACGCATACACACACACATACACAAACTTACTTAGCCAGTACATGTGTGTTGTGGCCGTTTATAAAAGGTCATTAATGTTTTGATTTTAATTGTGTTAATTACGTGCGCGACGGATTTTGCTTTGCTTTGTGCTACGGCAGCGGTAAAAAGGATACAAATTAAACAATTAAAAAGTAGTTACAATGAGATAATCCCTAAATGTCAGCAGGTGTGTGAAAAAAATATTTTTTTTTTAAGAAAATGTGTGTAAAAATAAAACACAACAGCAGCCAAATGACGAGTTAGAAAGCTAAATAGTGAAGTGTGACCGCTTTTGTAATGCGTAAAGTGCCTATAAGACGCTATGGAGTGCAAAATGTACAAAAGAAGTTAATAAAAGGTTGTAAACAAATAAAAAAATAAATAAAAATAATAAAACTAAAAGAGAAAAAAATAAAAATAGGAACCAAAATTTAAGAAATCTGAAAAAAGTTGTAGAAATATAAAAATTTAAAATAAAAAAAATTTAAAATTAAAAAAGAAGTTAAAAAAATATTTTAAAAAAAGTTTTAAAAAAAGTTAAAAAAAAAAAGTTTACAATTTTTATTTAAAAAATGTTAAGCAATTTTTTGTATGATATTCCTGCTGAATTCCTTTGACAATGAAACGCTGCTGCTAAAAAGCTTAACGAATATGCGAGTGAATGCCGACGGTTGTTGCCAAGTAAGACGATATACCGACGGCGGTCGGAATATATTGCCGTCGGAGATTTTTTTCATACAAATTACTTTTTTAGAATAATTCAATTGAAATTAAAAATATTTAATAAAATTGGTTCGAGTGATTTTTTTCATGCAAATAACTACACCTTTATGTAAAATCTCAATTGGAATTAAAAAAAATAAAAATAAAAATATTTGAAATATAAAATAATAACAGAAAATTAACACACACTTGTGTATGTAAATACATATTTGCATACTTGGTTTTCATTTCATTTCATTGTTGTTGCAAGTGTACTGTACGTATTAACATTAATTGCAAAGACCGTACTTAAAGATGACTGTGCTCAGTAAAATAAATGACGGAATATGTACTAAATCATTATTTATTTGTGTGAAGAATATTTCCAGAGAAAAGTTGAAAAGCAGATGTGACGCATGAAATTTTGCGAGAACCGAAGTGACTTGTGTATTTGGTAATAAATTCAAAAAATAATACAAACAATTTAGAGAGTTTATTCTTAGTAACTTTTTGGTATAAAAATTGAAGTGGGAAAGTGTAAGGTTATAAAATAAATAGAAATAATAATTATTTGAAAAATAGATTTGGCGCCTCTGAAAACTGCAAATATTAATAACAATAATAACCAAAAACACTAACCACAATGTGTAATCATCGAGGATTCTGAAAACAACGAATGAGCGACGGCAAATTCGGGGAAACCGCGTTTAGGGCTGGAAGCCAAATGTCACTGTTATAGGCTTTATTGAATATTTATTTGGGCATATAGTAAACTGTGTACTTGTATATCGGCATTATGATACAAAATGGCGTCTAGTGGGGCGATCTTCGGTATCACATTTTTAAAGAAGAAAAAATTACAAGTAAAATAGGGAGTAATAATAAAAAAACGCCGATTATTTGATAAGGTAACTGAGAAGCTACAGTTAAAATTTCAAGCAGATATTTTTATTATCTTCGACTACCACTATCGTCGGCCGAGCTGGAAAGTGCAGTTTCGTGAAAACCCAATTTAATGATTTTACTGAAGTTGATTAGCGTGATAACTTGCGAACCTATAACGAATTGGAAGAAGAAATATTTATATTCTCACAATTCTAATAAATAAAAAATATTTTTAGAACTCTAAAGCGGATTTTAAGGCAAACAAAATTTAAGATTTTTTGAAAATCGTAAGCTGACCTCACACTCTAATCAAAGTAAATTCTGAGAATCTGTATTCAAGTTGTAATCAAAATCTATGTTATATTTGTACTTTTTGTAGCATCAATTTCGCAATATTTTTTCGAACTAACAGGCCTATTCTAGACAGCCGATCAATACGAGTTCGTGCCATTTATGAAAATGCTTTAGGAAGGGAGCGAAACGAAGTGTTTAAGTTTCGACAGTAAAATATAAAATTATTGGCATAATTACTTTTGACAGTTTTCCAGCGGTTACACCTCAGCAAGTCTTGTTTTTACACAAATATCGGGTTTTCATGAATGCTATCAGCTATTGAGGGATAATTGAAGTTAGAAAAACTCCTGTATTCGAAGCCAAAGAGACAAGCAGTCACAAGCCGACTTGTGGCAACCGTCTAGCCTAGAGTCATAGCCTTAAAAATGGCAGCGCTGACAACAACAAATTCAGCAACAACTAAAAAACCAACAACATCAACTTAGTGGCTTGCTGGCCTTTCACAGAAAAGGAAAAATAAGTTTGAAATTGTTTGCAGAAATTTAACAAAAAATGTCATTCATACTTTCACAAATATAACGATTTCTTTTCAGTTTTTCTACAACAGTTTTAGACAATTTTTTAATATAACAGTATATTCCAGCTACTTTTAATTACATATAAAACATATACGCGCCATTATTCGCCTTCAATTCTAAACTGATAAAGAGAAGTTAGTTAAGCAACGTAATAAATCTCATGTTTCGCGCATCATCACGGCTACGTCAAACAACGCACGCACAAAACGCATATTTATACCGAAACTTGCAAATATACGCAATGCTAACTGAGCACCATATCCGCCTCCAGGCAACGAAACAACTACATTACTTGTTTGCGCCGTCGCTTCTCTATTTTTTATGGCCACTAATCAATCATGCTGCTGTTCCACGGTAGCGATAGTAAAGTGGACACAGTGGCATCCTTGCGCACCTGCCGCCGTCGGCTTTGCCTGCCGCCCTCAAGTGCGCGCACTACCAAGCCAGCATGTCGACACTAGCGCGCCCCGACTAACAACCAACCAAGCAGCGGGCAACCGACCGGGCGTACAAAAGCGCAACGATTGTAAAGGTCGCACATTTTAATTGCCATTTTAAATTACAACTGCAATGAGGCAAGCGCGCAGGCTACAGCAAAAGTCCTTTTTTCGCGCTGTTACAGCAACACCTGTAAGCAAACAAAGGCAGAGATGCGCGCTGACGCGAGCGGCGGCTGTCGTTGTCATTGTTGTTTTTTGCTCAGTTGTTGTTACTGTTGTTGTCGTTGCCGTTGACGTGCATTCGCGAAATTGCCAACTCACGCGGCAATTGTGACGGATGAAAATTTACAACTTTCCATAAATTTCCCGAAATGCTGACACCAAGCGACCGACACCGTGTACCGACAAGCGCAGCGTATGCCGACGTGGTGGAGCGCGCAGGAGCTGGGCGGTCGTAAATAGTTGGTAGCTAATGTTTCGAGGCGAAGCGCTTACAGCGGCGGCATATTTACTGCTAAGTACACATGCGGCGGGGCAAGTGTGGGGAAGCGCGCTTGTGGGCGCGTTGGTGATGAGTTCACCCGGCATTTTTAGCGATTTACGTCGAACGCTTAGCTTTCCGTTGAAATGGCGTAGTAGCGCGCACTTGATGGCCGGTGCAGTCGGCTGCTTGGGCTTTGTCGCGCGGCAGCCGTGGCAGCGAACCACACAAATCATCGCCGCGGCGTATGATGGACAATGGTCGAGGCGGGCGTCGTTTTTCTTATTGCTGTGAACATCGTCGGCGGTCATAAATCAAAAAATGTTTAAACGCGCCATGAAAACAATGCCGAACAAGATAACAATAACAATAATTTGTGGCATAGAAAACAGCAGCGAAACAGAAAAAAAAATCAAGTTTATAACTTGGCGGTGAATACTAACAACTTGCAACTGCAACACAGTACAAAAACAGTTTTTTTAGTAAACTCTTTTTCACTCAACACTGGCGCAATCCTTTGCCTATAGACACCACATCAAAGCCAAAGAGACAAGCAGTCACAAGCCGACTTGTGGCAACAGCCTAGCCTAGAGTCACAGCCATAAAGATGGCAGCGCTGACAACAACAACTGCACTACAACTAAAAAAGCAACAAAATCAACTTTTGCGTTTGCTGGCCACTCACGCGCCGCCTTTTTTACATGCCAGCCTTTTTCTATCACCGCCGCTGCTGCTGCTACCAACTGCTGCCGCTCTACCCACCAGCCGCTTCTCGCACTCTCCGCGCCTGTCATGTCTAACATCCTAATGACTTTTCTGACATTTTAGGCGTGAATCTATGTAGTCAAGCAGAGAGTCCGTCACACGCTTAGCACGACCACCATTTGCGGCCGTTAAACGTTTTGAGTTCTTGTAGGAAATTGCAACTGCCACTAGCGTGAGGCATGCGGCAATGGGCGCAAAAAACAGTAGCCGGTTTATGGCACTAGCGAACAACACAAAATGAGGCGAAAAACCCAAAGTGAAGAAATGACAAAAACTCAAAGGAAAAATTTTGCGCGAAAAAACGGAATTTTAAACTGCAAATGGGCTGTTTGTCTACTGTCTGCTGGCACTTGGCGGCTCGCTGACTATTACAGCAGCATGTCATTCGGCTCATCGTTAGCCAATGCATTGTGGTGGCGATGGTGATGGTGCTACTGGTGAAAAAAGAACATCATTTTTTAACAGTCTGCCAATCTGATTGTGCAATTTTTTTCGCTGCTGTTTTTGTAAGCGCGCTCGCAGCAGCAGCGCTTTGAAATGACTCCTGCGTTGAGACTGTCAAAGAAATGTCAGCAGGGGTTGCAGCTTCGCTGTTGTTTGTGTAATAATGATGGAATTTAAAAGTATTTAGAGGTACTTTGACTGCATGGGAAATAATTAAAAACAAAAACCGAATGCTAATTGAATATTACTGCATAATTATGGTGCTGTATTTGTCTTAAGTGTGAGGTTTGGAAAAATACTTTGGAAAATACTATGTTTAAGGCACCATAATGTGTCTAAAATGTGTGTTTACAATCGAAGTATTGATTAAAATGCATTTTTAAACTTCTCTACACAATCATGTCCATAACCAGTAAAGTAATTACCGTAGTTGTCACTTATTTATACTTACAGCATTTTAAGTATGAAGTTTTTGCAATGAATGTATGTAATTTATACATATGCCTATTAGTATAAATGTGTGAGACGAAGGTGGGCCTAATATATTTTTAGTATGCCAAATACCGCAACTTTATGTATTTTTAACAATAATCAATACGGTTGCCTAGATAGGTGTAAAAAAGTGATTATCTGCCTGAAAGGAAGTAAGAAAGCACCTTATATTAATTTTAATATATTTTTATATTCAGATTTTACCTATAGCCTAGGGTAGATAATTTTGAAAAGAAAATAAAGAATTGTCCCCAACAATATTTTTCACAAAAATTTTGAGTTTATGAGATAAAAGTGTTAAGTGGTTACATGGGTTTACGGAATTAAAAAAAAAAATCGAACTTTTTATTGTCTTATTAAATTCTACAACACCTCTCGAATCTTGTCCTAAATTTTCAAGTTGATCCGAATAATAGTTTCGGAGATACAGCCTTGAGAAAGTGTGCGCTGGAGGCTAGCTTCTCGTTTTTCTCGAAACTGTGAAGTCGGTTGGCAAGATTTCTCGAGAACTACTGAATCGATCTTCAAGAAATTTTACACAGCTCTTTGAGATACCATTCTTAAAGATTTGAACGCAGGATTTTTTTCGATAAAAACTATTTGAAAAAAATGTCGCGAAACTGTTACTGAAATTTTAATTTTTTTGTAAAAATTTCTGCAAAAAATTCAATTTTCAGTTTTTTGTCCTTCGTCCAAGTTCGAAGTTAAGGTTTAACTAGAACACGTATTTTTTCACTTTAGATGATCCGATAAGGAGTTAGCCTGCCAACGCAGGCGGATCTTTTTTCCGAGAGGTCACCGGAAATGGCGTCGCAATGGCCGAGTTTAAAATATTTTTTTCCGAAAATTTCATAATTTCTTTGTTTACACTATTAACAAAAAAAACTCGAATCAAATATTTGATTTTTATATGAGAAACAAATTTTTGAAAAAGGTTGTTTTTTACCCGAGGAAATACATGTAACTCTTTAATACTAAAGTTGTAGATGTTTTCATTACCAACAACTCTGTTGAATACCATAACTTTCTTCTATATGACTCGTTGTTTTGTCGGAAATCGAGTTATTTTCCCTTCTTCTTTCCGACCTTTCGATTGTTACTATTTTCAAAGGCTTTCGAACTAGTCTACTAAACAAAAAAACAAGCACATAAATTTTCAAACCTGCAAATCTTTCACTACGAATAATGCGATTTTTGAAAATAATTTCGGTAAAGTTTTGGTTACTAAGCAACTCAAATGTAGGTTTAACGGCCTAAAGTTTCTATGTATTACAAAGTAAAAAAATCGGAAAATTAGATATTTTTCGAACTAAAATAGTACAATAATTAGTATACTTCCACCACTATATTCGAAGAAAACTTTAAAAAAAGTTTAACCTGAAATAAATTTGGAAAATTAGAAAATTTTAAAATATAAAGGAGTTCCTCTAAATTCGCGTTTAGAAAAAATCTATTCATTTGGCATATTTTTAATGTAGATATAACTAAAAGCATGTTCTATAGCGGACGTAAACGAAAACATGTCGGCTCATGAGATATCGAAAGCCAAAGCTGTATACCGCTCTGACTATTCTCGTCGCTTATTCGGCTTGAAAAGCATTTTCGGAAAAGTATTGATTTTTTAACTTTTGGTACGAATCTGATAAAACTGAAAAACATATTTAAAATCTGTAAATTATTGTTGATTCACTAAAGAACGCGCTTTTTGGACATTTTTTCGATTTCATGCTCCTCTTGTTTAGCAATTTTAGACAACGCCTTGAAATAAAAATGTTAGTCTTTGCAGGCACTTTTCACCAGTAAACCACTCATTATCACAAAGGAAACTTTCTTCAGCAATTTCATAATGTTTAATGAGTACACAGTGGCGTATAAAGCTACGATTCTTTAATACTTCCTATCTTCCTCCATAATTCCATAATTTGACCTAGTCCAATCCTTACCACAGACATTTCGGACCAAAAAACTATTGGAGATGTAAATGTAGAAGACATACCTGAAATAAAAAAAGAAAGAAAGTTGTTTCAATATTTTATAATGACTATTACAAATAAATAAAAGATAATTTGTTATTTCATAAGCATATATACAGCTTGTATTATATTTTTAACAATAAATACTTCTAATAAAAATGTGCAAATATTTTTGCAATTTAAGAATTGATTATTCGAAGGTTTTTTTGGACTTTTACACATACACATATATTTAATTGTTTTATTGCTATCAGTACGTAAAGAAGAAGAACCATTAAAGGGGTAACCGAAACATTTAAATGTATTATGTGTGTTTTCGGGTTAAGAAAAATTATTTTATGTGAATATACCCGCATATATTTGACCTCACAACAACATTACTCTAGTTTAAGTATTATATTTTTCTTCAGTACACGTACATATTTATAATATACATATGTATGGAATCAATACATATACATATACATATACGTATAATACACATATGTATGTAATGTATATAAAAACGGATGTGCGCATTTTCGTAAAATATAGCTTAACGAGCACAAAGGGTCAATAAAGCAGCCAACAGGCGGTTGGGAAGGCTCAACAAAGCAGGGTTAGGTATGTAGAGGGCGGTCACAACTTGGCAGTGGTTCGGTTGGGAATGAAAGAACGAAGGGATATAAAATTAAAATATAAAAAAGGGGTCAACATACAAGCAAATAAGGTAAAAGTTATATATTTTCAACTACACTCTTATATACTATACTTATATATATATATATATATATATGTTAATATATGTATATACATATAAAAATTGAGTGTCACACTTTGTCCGGGGTAAACTCCTAAACTACTAAACCAATTTTAGTAATATTTAGCAGATACTGTTAGGGTTGATTCAACTTAAAAGATAGGTTAGTAAAAACAATTCATAAATAAAAAATATAGTAAAAGCTCTATTAAATGGTCGCTCTATTAAGTGGACATCTCCATTAACCATGCACAATGGCCTGTCCCACAATTTGTTGATGTTTATTAAATACAATCTATTAAGTGGGCAACTTAATAAAATTGGGGTATTCTGGTTAAAAGTCCGAATTTTAGGTTTTTTTTTTGGCGCGATAAAAAAAAATCAAAAATTATTTTGACTATCCATTTTTTTACATGCTTTTTATTGATATTCTAAGAATACAAAACATAAATAATATAAGAAAAAAAATTAAATTTAAAAAAAACTGCAGGTCGGCGAAGTAGAGACTGATGAAACAATGGCTTGTCCTGGTGTGCAGGATATAAATCCTTTCCGTGACCTAAAATGAAAATTTATGCGAAATCCGTAAAGAGTAAAAGTGTAGTTATCGCACTACGAAACGTTTTTGAAAAAAAAAAAAAAAAAAAATTTTACAAAATGGTGGAGGTTTGAAAAAAAAGTTTCGTATTTTCCGTTTTTTTGTGGTTCGGAATTTTTTAAAAATAAAAAAAAAATTCTTTCGAAAGCTCTTCGTAGTGCGATACTATAATGTATAAGAAAGCTCTGTGTAAAATTTCATGCGAATCGGTTGAGTAGAACTTGAGATATCATGCACACCGTTTCTAGAAAAGTAGTTATGAGAAAAACGAGTTTAAAGTTTGAGAACTAGTCGCGCGCAGTCGGAGTCGGAGTCACAAAATGAGCTGTAACTCGGAAAATAATTTGAGTTTCGAAAAATCCTTTTAGGGACATTTTCTTGAAGGGTTATACTATAAAAATATGCAAAAAAAAATCGATTTTTTCGAATTTCTAAACCAGAATACCCCCTTAACTGGACAGAAAGGCTGGTAATCAGACATTGAGAAAGTAGACTTAAATTCGTTATTTTTGAAAATATTTGCAAAAAAAAATCGAATTTTCACTAGAATAGTTTAATATATGAATAATAGTATAAAATGTTTACCACAGCAACGCGTAACCGGATCCACTAGTAAATGTGAGCCCTAACATACCAACATACATAAAAGGGTCATATGTACTTTCCAGATATTGGTGTACTTGAAGAAGTATGGATGAGCCGATCTTCCTAGCTGATGGTTATCGTCCTAAAATTACAAAATTGAAGGTTTAAAATAAAATCGTCTTAGATACGAATTTCTTACTTCTCCCTGGTTATATCTTAAGAGATAATATTGCAGGCGAGGACTTTGTAGGAACAACTTAGGTAAGACAAGTGAGAGACTGTAACAATTTTCCGATAAAAAAAAAGTTTGAAAAATATAAAAGGCACACCACATGTTGCAAACACACAACTTTCATCAGTGAAACGGGCTTCCTGAAGCTCCATACAAACTCTCACATGCTCATGACAGTTATTTTGGTCCACTTGCGGCCACTTGGCTGCTTTATGGATTACTTGAGTAACCGAAGAGTTACACTTTTAACGACATCAACTGCTGAGCCAGCAACTGACGGACCAATACAACAACATAGCGTACGAGCCACAAAGTGGTTGCAGAACGTACCGAGACCGAAACCGGACAGTGTTGACCATATTTTATTTTATATGGCGGTTTTTAAGAGATTTTTTTGCTGTTTTTTGTTGTAAAGCGCTTTTTTATTAGTGTCATTTATAGTTGATGCTGCAGCTATTGTTGTTGCGGTGTTAGCCACAACATTAAAGTGAACTTTATTTGCCCTTACAGCCAGAGCATTTATTTTGGTTTGCCTGTGTGTGTGTGTGTGTGTGTGAGTGAGTGGCATGTACAATAACTATAACAACTGTTGGCTTGATGCCGGCAATGATGTTGGCGATGACCAAGGGTCACTTTATGGTTGTTGTTGCCAACTTTATTACCAGCATGTATGTGCGAGCGGAAACACATGTACATACATGCATATTTACATGGGAGTATATATCTTTACATACATGTGCGTGTGTGTGGGTATGCATGTAGTGTAAGTTGAACTTGCGTTTGGGCGATATTTTATTTTTATGACGTGATTCGTTGCTTTTCCTACTTGTTGTTGTTGTTGGAGTTTTTTACTCGCTGTTACCGCTGTGGAAATACATAAATTTCAATGCTATTTTCGGTGCGAAGTTATGTTCGGCAATAAATTTGATACACTTTGCGGTAAAAAGGGCCGCACTCGAGAAAGCACCAACCAACCAACACACACACACACACACACATGCAAACATTCACACTTTGAATGGCACTTTTTACTATCTGCTGGTCTACTTGTTTATTTATCATTATTGTTGTTGTTGTTGGGCGTATGTGAACTTTATATGCTGTTATGCTGTTGTTTGTCGGTTTTCAGTAATGCGATATTTCAAAAAAGATGATAAAAATCATCATCACAATAAAGTAAAGAGTTGAATGTTGCATAAAGTCAGAGGAATTAATTTTTTTTGTTTAAGAAATGCTGCAAAACCCATTTCATACATCGGTTATAGTTGCTTTATGGCGTTTATTTAAGTTCAGCTGCGCATAAATTTAGCTGAAAATGTAGTTCTTACGTAAAAAGATTTTTAGATTGAAGTTATGAGAGTTGCAAAGTGTTTCTAAAGAAACCAAAGAAAAGACACAGAAATCGTTCCAGTACAAGAATCACCAAAAACTCAAAATTTTATATTAAAAAATTAGTAAGCTAGCATTTAAATTGAGAAAAATATAAAACATTGTCATTAAAAGATCGGCTCGAGAGGGAGAACTGATGAGAGTCGTGTCAATGTCGAGTGGAGAGTCAATATAACTGAAACCAAGTCATCAAAAGTTTGGCAACTCGCCAACTTTTCACGAAATTATTTGGGAAATGTTTTCTGTTGCTATAATAATAACAACAACAAACTTTGAGTTAAATGAAATAGCTGTTCTTATCGATAAAAAGACTTAATATTACTTTTTCTTTTGAAACTGCCATGTATGAAAGCTTAAAATCTGTCTGTCACCCAAAACTTGTTAGATAGCCTTAATTCCATGGTTCTTCACCAATCCTGTTTATTACCGTAATAGTTTTTAAAAGAGAGCTAATATTTTCTGATAGCTTTAACTGATGAGAACATGGCTTCTAAAAGGTCTATACTCGAATTTAATTAATAAACTATTACTAATGTTCTTTTAGTTCGAAACATCTACGAAAATCACAAATATTCCCGATGATCTCTAATATTGGCTAGTCGAAAAAGTCTTTTCGTATTATGTGAATAGATGTTGTTGCAATCATATATCCAGTGCTACCAATCACATTGTGTCATAACATATATTGTTAGAAAGGTGAGATTTTAAGCTTCATTTAACCAAATAAATTCGGAGAAGTTGAAAAAAAAAGTTACAGCTGTTTAAAAATGAGTGAAAATAATAAAAATTCGCTGTATTTAAAAATTTTTGTATAAAAAAGGGAAGAATGCCACGCAAGCCACCAATGAAATTTGTGAAGTTTACGGAGACGATGCTGTATCAGTTCGTGTAGCACAACAATGGTTCGCTCGCTTCCGTTCTGGAAATTTCGATGTAAAAGATGCACCTCGCTCTGTTCGACCTATCGATGAAAAAGTCGATAAAATTATGGAAAAGATTGACCAGGACCGTCACATAAACAGCATGATACCGCTAAGGAACTTAACATTCATCATCAACGGTTTTGAAACATTTATAAAAAGGCTCTAAAAAAAGATGTCTGGATACCACATGAATTGTCTGTGCAAAATTTAATGGACCGAAAGGAAATGAAATCGAACCATTTCTGAAGCGAATGGTAACAGAAGACGAAAATTGGATCAAATACGACAATAATGTGCGAAATAGATCATGGTTCAAGCGTGGTAAAGCTCAACAAATGGTCGCAAAGCCAGGATTGACGCCTCGAAAGGTTATGCGGAGTGTTTGGTGGGATTGGAAAGGAATCATCCACTATGAGCTGCTCCAGCCTGTTCGAACGATTGATTCTACATTTTACTGTCAACAACTGATGAGTTTGAAGCAAGCAATCGAAAAAAAAACGGCCAGAACTAATCAACAAAAAGGACTTCGTCCTCCATCAGGACAACGCTAGACCACACACATCTTTGACGACTCGGCAAAAATCATTTGTATCTGTCAATGCAGAACTCTTTAAATGGAGTAAAGTTCACTTCAAGAGAAGTCTGTGAAAATTACTTGTCGCAGTTTTTCGCCGTGGAATATTTAAACAAGAGTGTATCTTCGAATCTAACAGCACATGAAGATCGTGAAACCTGGACGAGGAGTGCTCCTCTGTTTATCTACCCGCTTGCCTGTATATACGCAAACAAGTCCTCCGTTTTTGAGATTTCGATCTGAAATTTTTCAAACGTGATTTTCTTCCCAAGAAGCTGTTCATTTGTCAGAGTCGTCGTTGTCAAACCACTTTAGGATATAGCTGCCATACAAAGTGGACTATCAAAGTCGAGTCCTTGTATGGAAAACTTTCTTAATTGACAAGATATCTTCACGAAATTTGGAAAAGATTATTTTCCAAAATAAAGCTACAATTTCTGAACAAATTGTTCAGATCGGAGCACTATAGCATATAGCTGCCATACAAACTTATCGATCATATTTAAGTTCCTGTAAGGAAAACTTTTTCATTTGACAACACATATTCATGAAATTTCGCACAAATTATTGTCGAACAAAACGAAAATTTTCAGATCGGTTCGCTATAGCATATTGCTGCCACACAAACTGTACGATGAAAATCAAGTTTTTGTGGTATCTTTTGTATTTGTGAAGGGTATTATACCGGCCTGCAGTCGAAGTTAACTTTTTTCCATTTTTTATAACGTTTGTCT
This sequence comes from Bactrocera neohumeralis, assembly GCF_024586455.1. Taxonomy (NCBI): domain Eukaryota; kingdom Metazoa; phylum Arthropoda; class Insecta; order Diptera; family Tephritidae; genus Bactrocera; species Bactrocera neohumeralis. The sequence continues at coordinate 28,394,633 of NC_065922.1, forward strand.
GACATAACCAACAAATCCATTTTGAATAGTTTTTCATATACCCAGCGACCGCTCCTGCCACCGAAGCAACAGTTAAAACATGCGAAAATAGCAATTTTAGCAGAAACTTGCGCAAAACTTGAGCGAAACTTTAAATTTCATGCTTAAATGGACGCCAAAGCAGAGATCCAGTTGTACATATTTTCATAATCCTGCAATGCGCCGCTTGCGCCTTTCTCCCCATTTAAACTGCAAATAACTTTCCACAAATCCGACAAAGTTTTGTACGACAACGAACACATACACGAGCAACCGCAAAAATGTGTGCGTGTGTGTGTGTTCGTAGAATAGCAAAAACTTGGCAAAAAATGTCGACCAAACCCAGCTAAGCCAGCCAACGGCAACGAAGCAGACAGTTATACAAACACACACAAAAAAACAACAACAAATGAGAAAAAAACTACGAAAAACGGTACAGGAAACGCAACACAGAAAAATCCCACAGCGAAATAAAAATGGAAAAAATCCCGTAATCGTGTCATATTTCAAAAACAGCAGAAAAGTTAAAATCCCAATGCAGAAGACGAAGAAAAAGCACACGAAGCGGCGAAGAGGAAGCATAAGTAAAAACTTCGCAAAGCGACGGGCGACCATTTTGAAATATAAATCCCCAACAGTCAGGAACATGCGCTCGCATACCAACACGTGACGCTGCGCACAAACGGCAAACGGAAGTTACCACTGCGAGATGGGTTAAGAGACGATTCAGCAGCGGCGCGAAGGAGGTGAAATGAGCTGAGGTGAGGTGAGGCGATGGAGAGGGCGCGAGAATAAAGCACAATAAAATCCGGTGAGCTTACCGCGTGGCAGCGACGGGTTGTAGAGGGAAGACGCCCCGGAAACTGTAGTTTGAAAATGCCAAAGTTCGAAAACAAGGTAACTCAGACAGTCAGTGGTTGTCGCGGCATGGTTGGGTGGGCAGGACCGGAAAGGGAATGGAATGGAATAAAAGCATCCAACCAAATCAAACCGCTAAAAGCAACCCTGCGAAAGCGAAGTAAGGTCGCTGTCGATAGGCGGGCAGGCAGGTAGGTAGGACGGTGAGGATGACGAAATACTTGGGTTGGCAATTTTTGTAGACTCAAATAAGCCAAGTGTGGCAGTCGTGGCAGCATCAAAAACAACAGAAAAAGTAGTACATACATATTTACTGAGCCAAAAAGACACAAAAGGACAAAGAGCACGGCACTTTGGGGTCGGTGAAAGGTTGGCGGATTGTCGCAAGGCCTCGGTGGGGGCGCAGAGTGATAGGGGGAGAGCGTTAAGCAAAAAAATAAATGCTGCACACGTCACACAATACCAGGCCAGCCCTGAGAATTCAAATCCAACTGTCGAAAACAGCGTAAATACCTATACATTGTTCAACACACACACACACACATACGTATACATATTTATATACACACACACAAAGTCACGAACACTTGTAGAAAAAGGACATTTTTGGGGGCGCTATTGCCACGAGGGATGTGCGCGCCCCGTGATGGCTGAAAAGATGCTGATGTGTAGGTGAGGTGCGGTGAGTTGACGTGAGATGTATGCTTGTATGCATGTGCGTGTGTGTGTTGGAGAAAAGTTGGGGATCAAACACAATAAAAGCGGCACAGCAACTGACGCGCATGGATAAGTTAAACCACTGGGGAGACGAAATATTGGCAGCTGCCACAAAATGTCTGTGGCAAGCTCACACATACAGAAACGAAAGTGTGTGTGTGCACGTGTGTTATCAAGCTCTGTATTTCCTTTTTCTCATATAGAAAACATATAGAGGAAAATATTCTTTTTTCACTTTATTCGTACCTTTTGTGTTTATAGTTGCAATTGTGCGCCATGTCGCACAAAATAAGGTTATGTACACAAAGCAAGCGAAAAAAGCGGAAAAAATAAAAGCAAAAGATAAAATGCTCGCAAAAGCAGTGAGGGGCCGGAAGCAGCTTAAAGGCATAAACCAACACATGCACACAGCCATTGGCCGCACAGAGAAAAGCAAGAGTAGAAAAAATAAAAATATTGCAAGAAATAATAAAATAAAAATGGCGCATATGGCCGGTGGCATCAATGTGCTGGCACTGCTCGTGTGGCAAGGTGGCAAATGGCGGATTGTATTCACATATACATTTATGTATATACATACATATGTAGTACGTGTGTGTGTTAAAACGGTTTGATGTAGTTCAAATTTAATAGAATTGCATGGCAAATTCGAAATCGATTTTTATTTGCCACAAGTAGCAAGTGGCGCGCATTGTAGCACCCTGAGGAAAATATGTATGTTTGTGTTTGTACGACGGCAGGTATTTGTAAGCCTTTGTAACTCTTGATGCCAAATATTTAAGTAAAGCTCGCACAATAGTTGGTACAGCCGTTATATAAAGATGAGGAATTGAGCGAATTATTTCTATAACAAAATAAATTATACAACTTTAATGTATTGGGTTTCAGTAAACTTAAATTTTAAGAAAATCAGAAAATCGAGAAACTCTCTAAAGAAAATTGGTGAAAATTTTAAGAAAACTATATCGAAAGTTTAATTTTTAAATTTTATACCATAAAAAAAGTTAATTTAATTAAAAAAAAAAATAATTAAAAAACAATAATTTAAAAAAATTAGGAAATAAGAAAAATTAAATTAATTTTTGACGAAAAACAATGTGGTAGAAAAAATTAATAAAATTAAATAAATATTAACTAATTTAAATAATTGAAAAAAAAATAAACTTATTAAAAATTTTATAAATTAATTAGTTTATATTTTTGGTATTATACTAAATAAAATTTTTTAATTAAATTAATTTTTTTTTTAATTTTGTAAATTAATTTAACATTATCACAAAAAATGTTTTCTGAGTAAAGAACATAAATTACTTTAATTTTTTAAATTAATTTAATTTTAAAATTAATTAATTTTCAATTATTTTTTTAAATAAATTTTTAGTTTTTTTACCACCAAAAATGGTTTTCGAGTAAAGAATATCGAAAGTTTAATTTTTAAATTTTACCCCTAAGAAAATTACTTTAATTTTTTAAATTGATTAATTTTTATTTAATTTTACTAATTTTTGATACCACAAAAAATGCTGTTTCGAGTACGGTTATTTTATGTTTAAGGTTTTCTCGTAACGCAACAATTTTTAACAAACAAAAATCAAATTAAAAATAAAAATATTTGCAGAGGTTACATTGAGTTTTTTTCCGATAAAGCAACGCAATAAATTAATTTAATATTTAAGCGACTTTTAATATACATACATACATAAGTATACAAGACCATTTTACTCACTATTGCATAAAAGTCCTCAACTATTTCAGAATAACGGGATTTTTTCCAAAAAAAAATTGTCAGCTAAATCTGACCATACGTTCATAGAAGATAATTCAAAATAAAATTATATTTTTACCCTTAAAAATTTTTCACAAATCGTCATTTAATCTATAGGGACAAGTCGTTGTTAATTAGTTGCACGCATCTGTATATTAAAAATTTTCTACTTTTTTTTTTTTTGAAGATTTAAAACAAAATGATGGCTGACAATTGACCACCATTATTTCCCAAAAAAAATTTGGTGAAAAAAATTAATTATTTAGGTGAGCTTACAGATAAAAACAAAAAACAAATGTCCATAATTACCCACACTATATAAAAAATATACAAACAAGTATACATACATATGTATGTACTTACAACACACATATGTACCTATGCTATAAATATATGCACCCAATAAGTCGTACAAAAAAGAGTACAACACATCGTTTGCAAACAAACCCACCATTGAAGTTTCAGCTTATCGCAGCTTGCGATCTCTGCTATTGGCTGTGTCACCGCCACGTGCCCGCATCCGTGTGTAGTAAATCATAAATTTTCTTTGTATCTACAACTTTCGTTGTGAGATTGTGACTGTCGGTAATAGTGTATATGTATGTTATATAAAAAAAAAATCATAAATTGTATGCCGTGTTTTCAGCAATGGTAGTTCGAGTACTAACACCAAAGCCAACATACGGGATGGTATCGGTGTTTGTTTGGATAATGCATTCCTCCTTATTGCAAAGAATCATATAAAAATGTGGTTGGTTTAACATAAAATGATTTAGAATCCTCTTATAAGAAATCAAAGGTGTTTACAATCGCCCTTGCATTTATGGATCTAACAACTTATTACTTCAGCCAAAAGCATGGAAGACATAAATTAGTTTGGAAATTTAAAAAACAAACTTATGCAATGTATGTATTGAAACAAATATTTTCTTTAAAACATGTTTGGATAACAAAAAGCTTAATCCCGAAATTTCGGGATTTTTAAAATATAATTTTCGGGATCCCGAAAATATTTTATTTGAGCTTTAAAACATGTTTATATACAAAAACCACTTAATCTCGAAATTTCGGGTTTTTGAAAATTTTAATTTGAGGATGCCGAAAATATTTTTTATAAAACAGTTTTGCTTATAAAAAGCTATGAATAGAAAATTAGGGATCTTGAAAATATTAACCCCGAAAATAATTTCTTTAAAACAGTATTCCATAATATAAAATCTTAATCTCGAAATTTTGGTATTTTGACAATATTAATTGCGGGATCCCGAAATGTGAACATAAAAACAAATAAAATATCTGCCTAAATATGCGAATCATGCGAAAAATTTTCATATCAGTTCGGGCATAAAAGGAATATAATTAGTATCTTTATTGTACATGCTCGAACCAATGATAGAATTAGTTGTGTATATTTTTGCGTCTGATTCTTTTCTCATTACCGGATTTTAGGCATATAAATTCATATTAAAATATATGCTATGTATTAAATTTATATGACTAAGCTTATTCTGCTCCTTTTTCAATAAATGTGCAACACTTATGTACATACACACATATGTATACGTATGTACTTATGTATACTATTTATACACTATATGTATGTACGTACAACGCTGGAGTCTCCAAAGACCACCCACATGCTTTCATCGAAGCTTTGTGTGCTGTGCTCTGAATTATTATTATTTATTGTCTACTGATGCTTTCAATATGTTTACTTCCACATGCCTTTGCAAGCCAGTATCTGTGACTTACTACCACAAATGATAAACCACATTTATGAATACATATATATTATACATACATATAAGCTTATAAACTATATATGTATGTATGTATATTCAAGTATTTGATTTCTTTCGCCTGCCTTCGATATGTTGGCACTGCATTTATTGCAATTTTTTCTCTGCGGCATAACATTTTTCTTAGCAAATCTTTCATGTTTCTGTTGTCATTTATTTTGGTATAAGCTTCGGGCTGCCATATTCATTATTTACCTTTACTATTCTGCATTTCTCTATTTTTTCTGTGATACACAGATACAAAAATACATCCCTGATTTTTATAAAACTATTTCTTCTCAAACATTGGCAGCATACATATATTTTACATATTTAATTTTATTTATTTTAATCGAGTTTTCATCTAGTCTCAATTTTTTTCTGCTTGTGTGTATATGTGCCAGCACTTTCTGCTGCATTTTTGCACATTTTCGTTGCATATTTTCATATTTTATAATTTTAGCAATATTATTATTATTGTTAGCGTTGTTTTTGTCGCTACTGTTTTCCCTGCACATTATCTGTATATACATGTGACAGTACAGTTATTTGCTTTTATCCTTCGAACTCAATCGCAGGCGCCTCCTCTCCCTCTCTCTCCACTCCTCTTACACCACTTTTATGCAGATTTTTGACTCTACCCATTTTTACGGTGGCGTTTTGAGTCTGTGAATCAGTGTCAAACATGCTGTCACATATGCAGTTATTTTCACAAGCACTGTTATGCAGATATATGTATATCTGCATGTATTTACCAACATCACATTTAAATATATATGAAAACGTGCGCATATCCTTTCATAGCTGCCATTTTATCTCCGCAACGGTTTCGTGCCAAAACACAGACTCACACATCCATAGCTATCTGTGTATGTGTACAATTCATATGAGGAATAGACATGCCAGTGCTTTTGTGTGTTTTTTCGCTTCCCTCTCTTTCCGCTCTCTAAATTTATGCAAAATATTGAATGTTTTTACATAGATTTGTTGTTTGCGATAACGTGGAATATTTTTAAAATAAATATTAAGGTTTCGCATTTACGTATAATTTTGCATAAATGCCGTTGGTTTATGTGTGGCAGCATGCATGTGTATATGTGTGTGTGCGTTGGCATGTGAATAGCACGACTGCAGTGGATATTTTGCTTTTCGGATTTATTTTAGTTTAGATTTTATTGTTTTTGTTGTAGTTGCATATACACATACATGTAAAAATGTGTGCAGCAGTTGACTGCGGCTTTGTTATTTCAAAATGGATTTCAAATGTTTCTGTTTTTGATGCTGTTGCTTGTAATTTTTAGATAAATCATTTTATTCCGTTCTCCATGAACTTCCAACGCTGCGTTGCAGCTTAGAATGCCTATGCGGCATTAACTACACAGGCGATTTAAACCGACAGAGCGCGTGAATTTAAAATATCTTGCTTTTATGGCCTTTAAATAAATCATGAATACGGAAAATAGTGAATAGATGGTTTATAATAAGTAAATAATTCATAATTATGGATATGTTTTGGGTATATTTGGGGTATAGCTTTGGTATATTTTGGGCATAAATTGAGTTAAAGTTAAGGACATGAAAGTAAAAAGATACTTAGAGAAGTGGAAATAAGGAAAATATAAAGGCGAATATTGTAAGGCAGCTAAATCTTATAGTTAAGGTTAGGTTAGGTTAGATGGCTGATCAAAGATCGGACTTGGACTACTTCTGCTTCGTTTCTATCTTATAGTCGTCCGATCTGAATAATATATTCCGAGATTGAAGAGGTCTGATATAGGCGGTTACATCTAATCAGCAGTCTCTCAAGGAGAAAAGGATGAAATTTATGAATGTCTCAAAGGCTAAAAGCATTCCGAAAATATTCAATAATATGAAATATGAAAGCCAAGGAGCTCTAAAATAAGTCTTGTAGATAATTGATGGTTAAAGTCTATTGCAATATGAAAATTTTCGGAATAATAGAAACGCTTCCGATTTCGTCACTCAGCACTTTTACAAGGATTTTATATGGTCATGCAGATCGATCCAATTATTCAGATCCTTTTCTAATGTTACAGAGAAGTCTAAACTGAAGTCGACTGAGGTTCTTTCATATTCTAACGGCTATTTATTGCAAAGGATTGGCACACATTTGTATTACAATTTAATGATTTTATAACAACAACCATATAAAAGAAAACCAACTAATGTCCTCTCTAATTCTTAAACTCAAATAATCGACAAAAGACAGGACATTGTGATGCTTTGCAATTAAACAAGATTTTCGTGTTGTTAAATGGCATTTTAAAATTAATTTATTTTGAGAATCTATAGAGACTTGAAACGTGAAATTTTCTGTATAACATTAAAAATCGGTTTTTATAGTAAAGATGCCACATTGTAGAAAAAAATGGAAAAATATATTTTTGTTAACCTAACAACCCTACGACTCCCCACAATAGAAAAAAAAATATTTTTTTTTATTTTTTACTAACGCTAATGTAACTCCAAGCAACAATGACACTAAAAAACTAATAAACTAGATTTATTTGAAAACACTAGAAAAGCCGCCCATAAAAATTGTAATGGCAATAAAATGAGTTAAGTAGAACAAAAATAAAAGCAGATGAAAGGAAATGCATAAAATCTGGTGTAAAAAAAAAATAAATAAATAAGAAAACAAAAATAAAATAAAATATATAAAAGTAAAATAAAAACAAAAATATATAAATTAAAAAAAGTAAATATAAAAAAATAAAAATAAAAATTAAGAATAAAAATAAAATAAATTAAAAGAACAAGCAAAAATATTTCTAAGACTTAAAAACTAAATTTAAAAAAAAATATATATATATTTTCGATAAAATTCTAAAAATTGTATTTATAGTCAAAAAAATTTGTTAAATAATATTACTTTAAAATCATTAAACCAACAATAATGTGAGAAAAGCATTATAAAGACAAAATTTTGTAACCTTACGTCTGAAAAACATATTATTTTAAGCACAGAAAGCCGAAAGTCGAAACTTTATGCCGAACTTAGTCGTTTACAGTCTTGTATCTTTTCACCGACTTTTCTGGTGAGAGTCTTGTGCAATAAGCTGTGATTTGATTTTCACATAGTTAGCTGGTAGCATAGTTGGCTTCATTACTAGATTATCCACACGTTTAAGATTAAGCTTCCCAAAAAGTAACCTCAATAGTATACGACTATCTTTTGTTAGACTGAGTTCGACTGAGCTGATATTTTACCGAAATCATCTTGCTTGTTGCCCTCTGTGACCATTACTTTATATAAATCCATACATCTGTATGTACTTTAATAAATCCATACATCGAATCAAATATGACCCGGACTGCAAATAATATACTTTTACCTATTTTAATACAAATCGTCTTCAAATATGAAGTTTTCCATACACTTGATCTAAGCCTCGGCTGGGAAACTTGGTTTTCCATACTTCAGTGTTTTCAACGAATTTTATTTTGTTCGGTTTTGGTTTATTTTGTTAGGTTGTTGGACAGTTTCGACGTTATTTTCATAAAAAAGCATCTCAACACTAGTAATGACGTAGGGTCCTCTGCTGAATTGCCATGTATCTCTTTTGCAATTTTCCCTCGACCCTATATTAGCAAAATATGCAATATTTTTGGTACATGTCTAGTTTTGGCACGCTTTATTCCCAAAACAACCAAAATGTGTTTCGATACGTTGAAATCCTCTACCATTTCGCTGATGATTTGATCTGAGTTTTTCAAGCACTGTTTCTTTAACTTTTTCGTGGAGACACCTTTTGCATGAGACACGTTTTCGATAACTTCACAGCTGTAACTGGATGCTTTGTGTAACTAACATATGTACTTGTGTTCATGATAAAGGAGACTTTCAAAACACTTACGCAACAGCTTGAACGATTCCATAAGACACACAACATTTCAAGCAAACTCAAACTTTGTTTTTTTTTTTTTAAGCTAAAAATCATCAGACAAACTTTTTTCGTAACCAAAAAGTAGCCAAGCACACACTAATAGATATATGGAGATCAAACTCCACATAAACATAAAAAGAATGTACCAATCTGAAAGAATTTGTATATCAATTCGGTTAGTGCATAAGTCCGGATTAATTTTGATCACTAGGTAAGGTTGACCATTTCCAGCAGTGCATAAGTGGAAATGAGAGCAATACGTGCCGTTTCGGCAAGTTAAAATGTGTTTAACGGCTACTCTCATTTTCAAAGTATTTAAATAAGTACATAACTATGGCTATATATATACATATGTATGTACATAAATATTTGCAAGCGAGACTTCTAGGGAATCGATTAACCCATTCGTGGTTTCACGTTTGCCTTAAAAAAAACCCCAGAATTGCAAATGGCGTAACTTATAGCTTTTCCTGGATGTAAGTAAGTTAAATAGGGCACATAAAAAATCACAAAAACAACAACAATAACAACAAAAAATGCGATAGTGGTGAAGCAGAGTCATCGCTGTAGTCAATTGTTCTATTAAGCAGTAAAATTTTTGTATTTTTTTCGATTGGTTTTCTCCACGACAAGTGCATGCAACACGAGGACAATGCAACGCCGTCGCTGTATCATGTTGCAAGCGCACATAAAAATTTTATGACGCAACCACGTTTAGAACGCACTCAGCGAAGTCATCAATGTGTCATTCCAGTGCAGGGCAACAAATAAAATCGGTTATGTGGCATGAAGTGGAAGAAAAGCTCAGAAAAAAACAAGCAATACATAGCAACACAAATAGCTAATAAAAGAGCCACAGCAACTAACCGAACAATGAAACAGCGAAACTACACAAATAACAATAACAACAGAAATTTCGAAAAGTCGCCTAGAAAAGCGGGTAATTTTAGACGGAATTTACTTAGCGATAGCGACGCCAAACAGCTAACGCAACATTAACCAAAGCAACAGCAAAAACAACCACAGTTGCAAGCGCGCACATGCGTTGCACATAAAGTGCAATTTTATCGCTTTTTTGCGAGCATTTGTCAGCGATTAGGTTTAGAGCAAGCTTTTTCGCCGCTACGCTTGCAATTTTTGTATTTGTTGTTGTAAGTTGGTGGAAGTTGTCGTTAAAAGTGTGTAAAACACAGAGCGTGGCTGTCATGCAATAGCTGCAGTTTTTGAGTCGCTACAACAACAACTGTTGCCCGATTCCAGACGGAATCAGGGCTATACTTAAAATTCAGTCAAGCGTGCAAAATATCGCAGCAACAAAAGTAACAACGCCGTAACAATAATGGTAAGCGAAAGCTTATTAACAACAAAAAAAAAGTTGTGAAAATAAAAAAAAAGTTTGTTTGAAGACTAAAAATGCATAGAAGTCCAAAGTCAGCGCTCTGTAGGTATAAGTATGTGTGTATGTTATATGACAAAAGAGCGGCAATTAAGACTAGAAGTTAAAAGCTCGAAAAGCATACCTAAATCTGCTTAGAGGCTGAGTAAAAGTGCTAATAATTTCGACAAATTTGGTTTATTTTAAGGTTAGAGTGAAGTATTATCATAAGCTCTCAAAGTACAAGAAAGCGGAAAGTAGAAACTTTAAACCGAACATAATGCAGTCCTGTAAATTCCCATCGGCTATGCTGTGGAGAGACTTCTTGCAATAAGCTGTGACATGAGTTCCACATAACTAGCTGGTATTCATTACTAGAATATTCATACGTTCAAGGTTCTTTTGTTAGACTGAATTTTTCTGTGCTGAAATTCTTCCGATCTTCTTCTAATATTTGTATACATCTGATCAAATTTGACCCGGACTGAAAAAGTCCATTTTCACGTACTTTAATAAAAATCTTTACTGTGACCAATATACAATTGACTTATAATAAATGTATACATCTGATCAAATTTGACCCGGACTTAAAAAAAAAAAAAAAATACATATGTACATATAAGGAATACTTTAACTTCGTCAGCACCGCAGCTACAATATTCTTCACAATACATTTTTTATGGATAAAAATGTTTAAAAAGTTATTTCGTCGATTTTTAGCTGACAGTTTGTGTGGAAGCTACATATGATATGTATATGCTATAGTGGCCCGATCTGAGGAATTTCTTAAGAGATTATAGCGTTGCTTTGGACAATAAGCTGTACTAAATTTCGTAAAGATATATCTTCAAAGAAAAAAGTTTTCAAAAGAAAGGCTAGATTTTGATCGGTCAGTTTGTATGGCAACTATATGCTATAGTGACCCGATCTAAGCAATATGTTTGTAAATTATAGTATAGCTTTAGAATATATATAGAAAATATCTTGTTAAATAAAAAAGAAAATGGCAACTGTTGGATAAGCAAGAAATCACCACTTGACCTACCATCGACAGTTCCATAAAAGCTTGCAACACCAGCCACTAAATAAAAATGTTCGTGAAAATCTTAAAGCATGCGCTTACATTGTATTTGCAATTTGCGATTGTAACATGTACATGTGACACACGCGCGCACACACACATAATAACTAATAGTGCAACCAGCTAACGCCTCACCATTCTTCGCTTATCGCGTTGCCGGCGCTGGCAACGAGTAACGACGACGCCGCCGCTTGTCACTGTCCACAGGCATACACGCCGACACACACAGATACGCGTCAAATATACCGACGGCTTATGAATGCCTGCATCGGTGCGTCTTTTCATGGCCGCCATGTTGCATGCGTGTCACTCACTGATAAGCCGATTGTTGCGCGTGCAACAAAACGCAGCACAGCAATGATAGTCAGCTGACGCGACTCTTATGCAGCCTTTAGACTTTAAGTAGCTCAGCGAAATTTGTTTCCAATGCAAAACGATTTATTTCTGCATTTGTGCAACATGCAGTTCCCCATAGCTGCCACATGGCATATTAACAATTGTATTTGGTATTTAAATACGTGTGAGAATCGCCAAATTGTTGGCCGAGCGCAATTTCAGTATTTTCGTTGCAAAAAAAAAACAACAATAACATTGGAAAAGCAGTTGAATTTGGGGGGGAGGGGGGGGTCGCGTTGAAGGGTTTTATTTGTTTTTCCAAAATTTTCATAAATATTTTTACAGCCGTTATGTGGCGCACACATTCTATTTTGTGTATGTGTGCGTGTTTGCATGGAATTTTTACACTGTTATTTTGTTTTTTTTTTTTACGTTCAACATGCCAAACTTTTGTTTCCCGCGCCGCAATGCCTTTGGCGCTTAGCCACAGTGCGCAACAATGGCAAACCATTCGGGCGGGTTTTGTGGCATATAGGAGTGCGTAGAACTGGGTTTTTTGGCTTTCGCCATTACCTTTGGTGTTGCTATTGTTTGTATTTTTTCGTTTTCGGCGTTGAACTGTAACAAAAACAAATGGGGTACGCGTTGAAATGAAAGGATAATACAAACAAGTCGAAAAAGGGTATTCGCGATGGCCTGTCTTTGATTGGAGTACAACTGAATGTGTAGCATGTTCATGTAATACAAGAGCAATAACAATAAGTACAGTTAAAAAGGAATAGTGAGTGACTTAGACACAGATGAAAAAAGTCTTTACTCAAGTAGTATTCGAAGAAAAAAAAAGAGCTGACATAAAGGTATAAAGCCTTCATTATAGAGAACTTCGTACTTTGTTTAAAAATTGGGTCAAGCAGCTCTCGAAGCATTATCACAGTATCTTTACTGACTGTCTTTCGTTCAAGTTGTGTCAAGAACTGGAGTCTAACTCTTAACACTACTTATAAACACTGAGTTTACAAAGATCTTTGATTGAGGTTAGCCATAAAAAAAATTTAAATTCTTCAATAAACTCAAGTTTAGTGCTTAATTTGGTGTTCAACGTTAAACACCATCATAAACTCGGAGTTTGCCATATATTGCAATATATGTTGCCAAAAACTCGAGTTTAGTAACCATTTCGGTGTTTAACTCAGAACACTACACATAAACACGGAGTTTATCAAAATCTCTTACCCAAATGGTGTTGAAAATAACCTAAACTTATGTTCATTCTAGCAACAAACTCGAGTTTAGTAACCATTTCGGTGTTTAACTCAGAACACTACACATAAACACGGAGTTTATCAAAATCTCTTACCCAAATGGTGTTGAAAATAACCTAAACTTATGTTCATTTTAGCAACAAACTCGAGTTTAGTAACCATTTCGGTGTTTAACGTTAAACACCACTCATAAACATGGAGTTTGCCATATATTGCAATATATTTTCTTTTTAATGTTGCCAAAAACTCAAGTTTAGTAACTAGTGTTAAACACCACTCATAAACACGGAGTTTACCAAATATTGCAAAGCATTTTCCTTTAATTTGGAAAAAACTGGAGTTCAGTGGCTATTTTAGTACTTAGATTTAAACATAATTCATGAGCACAGAGTTTATCATACATTCTAATACATATATATTTATTCCCTCTAAAGTCGAGTTTAAAGACCATTTTGCCATTCAACTCTAAAAACCACCCATAAAAACGAAGGTCATTAAGATTTCTGATTCAAATGGCGTTAAAATTAACCCATAAACTACATTCAATTTCACAAAATACTCGAGTTTAGTGACAATTTTGGTGTTTACTTTATCCTAGGTGAATTTTATAAAGAATACATTAAACTCCGAGTTTCCCAATTATCTTAAAAGAGCAACTCACAGTTAAAGCTAAACACAAAATATTAACTCAAATTTGTGGAACGTGATAGTACTCTTGAACTCGAAGTTCTGTATTTAATGTACCCAATTTTTCACTTTGGAAACAAGTATTTTGATCAGCGGTAGTTGCATATCAACAAAGTTAAGGATATCTGCGTACTTCCTAGGTTGTCAAAAATGCCTATAGATCTATAGAAGTTCATACCCGCACACATTATATATTACATATACAGCTGCCTTACCATTGCTTTCTTTAGAGAAAAAAGTTGAAACAACACAAATCGACATTATTTTCTTTACCGCTTAAGCGGTAAACTTGACAAAAGATATCAATTTCAAAGACAAAGCCTAACTCAGCCTACTGTTACCTTTTCCTACTGAATACACAAAGGTAACAGAGGAAATAATATTTATACGAGTGCGCGCTATAGCGGAAAATAAAACACAAGCATTGCCACTTGCCCATTTATCATACAAGCCCAGTAGGTAAAAATATAATAAAGTTTGAAAAAAATATTAAACAAAAAATTGTCTTAAAAGGTTGCTGAGAAGTGGAAAATGTGATATTTTATATGAGAATTTATCATACAAGCCCTGTAGGAAAAAAATTAGGATTTAAAAAAATTATTATAAAAAACATGTTTCTTTAAAGGTTGGTAAGAAGCGGAAAATGTGATATTTTACATGAAAAAATTTATACGAATAAAACCGTGTATACAAACCCTGTTGGAAAAATTTTGAAAATTTTAAAAATAATGATAAAATGCAAAAAAAATATATATAAATGTACCTTACAGACGGTGAACAGTGAAAACTTTGACATTTTGTATGAAAAAAATCGACGTGAATAAAATTTTGCATAGTATTATTACAATTAATACCAAAGTATATAAAAAAAATTGTATGTTTTCCATGATTTGGTATTTTTTGAGTGCCTTATGCTTATTAGACTATATAAGAGACTATATAATCATAAGCTTTCAAAAGCAAACTACATCTAGCTCACATCAAAAGTAAATAATTTCCTACAGGGCTTCTATAGACTAAAGTAAAGTAGGTTTACTGAGCCGTTATCATAACAACAGAAATTGTTTTCAAATGCCAATCAAAACAATTGCAAACACCAAAAGCGAGTAGAAAAGGTAGCCAACTGAGATAAGCCATAGCCAACACCCAACCATTGACTGACTGTTTGACGAGTGATACGTTGTTATTTAGACGGGTATTGCTCGGGGTGGCTCTTCATACACAATTTACATACATACATACATACAAACTGAGAAAAGCAACCGCATAGCTGACGGACATAATGGCGTACCCAACCACACACACACGCACATAAAGTGATATCTGCATATGAAAAACAAATAAAATAAAACCTTAAATCCATTGTTGCCGCTTCATGTGGCAGAGCAAGGCGCACAACATATCGATTTCAAAGCGATTTTTTTTCGAAATTTTTTATTTTTTGAATATTTTTGCGCCACTGGCAGTCGGCAGCAGTTGTTTCAGCGAAATCATTTATTATTGTTGTTGTTTGTGTACGACCCAACACCCTTTGTTGGTGTTGCTGCTGATGCTACCGCATTTGTCTATGTCCTGGCTGCTCCAATTTCGCTGTTATGTATTGTTATTATACTTTTACCATTTTTTGTCATTTTGTTGTTGTTTTTTGTCATTCAATATTTTGTAATCTTTTTTTCGCATAATACTTATTTGTGTTGCCTATTTTTACTGCAGCTTTGCAACATTGTTTGCACGTTATCTGTCAGTTGGCATTTGGCACGGCTCACCGATGTTGCCACCCAAAAAAAAATTATAGTGTTTTGTGCTCAAATGGCAGCCGGGTCCATTTTTGCAATTCTCACACACACACACACACACACACACATGAATGCTTTTTGGGTTATATAAAGCACTGGAAATTCAATGCGGAAGTTGCAAAGAAAATGTTGCCACACTTATTCGGTCGGCTGCTGACGGTTGTTCATACGCGAGTAGTCAAGTATTACGAGATTATTTTGTGAAAAAACAGGTTAAACGGCAAAAAAATCTTAATTTTTTTATTTATGAATGACTGATTCGATATGAGGATGCGCCATAAAATATCGTGATAAATGCAAACGCTCATTTTTAAATCGAATTTGGAGCTTAGTTTGGTTAGTCTAGAAACAAAAATAGAAAAAAATTTTAACTTTGGCTGCACAGAAGCTTTAATACTACAGAGATGCCTTTGTTATAGCATAAAATGGTATAAAAAGGACTTAACTTGATTTGGATCGTTCAATTTGTATGGCAGCTATGTCCACATATGCTGTAGTGGTCCGATCAGAACACCTTTTTCGGAAATTGGAACGCTGTCTTGGATAATAAACTGTCCCAAATTTCGTATGGATATCTTGTCAAATAAAAAGTTTTCTGTACAAAGACTTGATTTTTAGACATGATTTTTATATGACAGCTGTATCCTGCAGTGACCCGATATTAGTGGTTCCGACAAATATGCAGCTTCTTGGGAAGAAAAGGCTGAGTGCAAAATTTCAGATCGATATCTCTAAAAGTGAGGGGCTAGTTCGCTTAATAAATCCTGTTCAGGGTATAAAAAGGAAGAATTTGTTTCGAGAGTAAAGAAAATATAATCGAATTTTTTCTTTTAGGGCCTCATGAAACATGTTTTTTGAACCCAGAAACACTTTTTCAAGAGTAGCTCTACAGGAGGCAGTGATTCTAGAAACTCGTGCTACCTGAAAAATATTAAAAACGGACACACCTAACCTCTGAAGGCAGATAATTGAGTTTTTTTGTTTTTGTTATTTTTTTTTTGTGCAAACAATTCGTGGATTTCTGCAGAATTTTAATTTTGTTCAAAAATAATTTTAAATATTTTCAAAACTAATTTTAATTATTTTTCAAAAAATATTTGAGTGCACAAAGGTTTCTTCACCAACCAACATTAAACATTCACCCTGTATTATGTATATTTGGCTTTTTATTTTCTGTTTCGCTAAATTCCTCACCATAAACTATAAACCACAGTCACAATGCGCGCGCGACTCACAGCTGACACGCCGACGGCCCACGCCAAAACTAAAAATTGGCAAGAATAATGCTAAAAATAATTCATGCCGCCAAGGACATGTAAAATTGTTTGTTGTCACAGGCTCCATAAAGTTGAGTTGAGTTGAGAGCATGCAGAAGACATGCGTCAACGCGTTTCCCACGCGTAATTGCAAATCTTGACAAAAGCTTTGCAGTGCGCAAGCCATAAAGTACGCTTACGCGGAGACACAAACAAACACACATACACATATGAAAACAAACACATATGTATATATAAAAACACACACGTATCCATGTATAAACACACTTATGCGTTGGCTTGCGCGCATAATTTTCAATATTTTATGAGCGCCAGCGCCATATAAATAAATAAAACGCTGGATTTGCAATGCGCCTATGACAAGCTGCATGATGAAGCGCTTGCCGCCAACCTGCACTTATGCGCCTGCGATTGAGTGTGTGAGTGAATTCAAAACTGCCAATGGGCGGCGGTTTTTAATGCGCTTTTGCACGTCCTCGACCACCAGCTGCCAACAATGACAAACGCCGCGGCCGAACCGCGCTGCGCCGCAACGCGCTGTGTTTGCTGTGGTGTGGCGCAAGCACATGCGTCGCTCTCATGAAAGCTTACCAACTTTTATTGTCATTATTATCACAGCAATCATTTGCTTGTTATTGCTTTTATTGTTGCGTAGCTGCGCCAGGCACCAAGTCATAAACTTGTGAATAATTAAAATACGCGTGCGCGCGCTTCACTTCGAGAGCACCACAACGGCAACAAAAGCGGTGAAAAAAGGCTGACAAAAAATCAGCGCCACAAATTATTGTAATGAAAAGGCGAATAAAAGTCATAAAGTGCCACAATGGCGGGCGCGTAGTAGAGCGCTTATGCGCGCGCGCCCGTGTGTAAATTTGTGGTCAACGGCGCTTGCCGGGCGCTTTCGACTGTCGGTGATTTTATAGAGACTGCGGCTGATGAGCGCAGGAGCACAGCTGAGTTTAAAGCTTTTGGCGCGCTGCAAAAACAGGCCACTTTTTAGTGGCAATAACTTTTGATAGCGCGCACAGGCACACATACACACGCGCAACAACAACAAGTTAACGAATTGCGAATCTTGAATTACGAATTACGGTGGCAATTCACAGCTTTATGGCTTTTTCAGATGATTTGCATGAGTTTAGAAGTGGTGGCTCTAGCCGTTAGCCCTAGGGAGCGCTTGAAGATTATGGCCTGGGATGCAACAGTACAGCTACTTTTTGATATAGATAACTGCATTTGGATAACTTTACGAGCGTTTATACGCTGAGCGCTTTTATATAGCTACACATGTGTGTGTGTGTGCGTTGTGGAATAACTACAATCGCTACAAACGCTTTTAGTGTGTTAAACTACAGTTAAGCGCAGGCGCGGTGTGAAATAGGAGAAAACAAAACTACAAAGCTTATAGACTCGTTTAGCCGCTTTAATTTGACCGCAAATTCGCGCGGAGTTAAAAGCATCCAGTCTTGGGTTCAACAACAAAGTGCCAAATGCTGCAACAACTACAAAAAAAACACAGCGCCTCTCAGCACTAGAGGCAGCTTTGGTATGCGCGCACGAATTTGGCTGCCTTAATCCGCTGCGAAACTAGAGAATCTTCAATTCCGCAACTTTAATTTTTTTTTTTAATTTTTCTTCTACTTTGCTTTTATCGTTATTTTTCGTGGCATTAATTGGTTTATAACGGCTTCTGTTTACGACTCAGCGCTGGGGTACTGTTTTGCAAACCATAAAAGATCTAACAAACATACGAACTGCAAAGCAACAAAAGCAATAACAAAACATTAATTTCTGAATTGCAAAGATATTTTGTTTTTGTGCCTTCAGTCTTTGATTTCGTCTTTGTTTTGCATCGATTACTGATTTTTGGCGCTGCAACTGCAGCGGATTAGCCACGAATTAACCACTTTGGCGCGCTGCAAAGCGCTGTTCGATTCACACAAGGAAATCATGGAATGGAGTTCAGCTTGAGAAAAGATAATTCGGTGTAAAGTCCATTCGTTTTGACAAAATTATTTGCGCATTTTCTTCGAATTCGTCGAAATATGTTTTTAATGTGGAAATTATGGGTTTGTTGGAGGTCAGTGAGTTGTGGGTTATGAAAATGGTGCGTAGTGATTTGATAAGCAGATGAGCAGAATTTACTTAGTCACTGAAGAAGATGCTCTGAATTACTTGCTACAGGTTTTTTTTTAAAGGCGAATATTATATTAGAGGATTGTTACTTATCTGGGATCAGAAAAGAATTATAGCAGCATGACAAGTGTAATATACTAAATTCGAATACAAATTGAAGGATAAGTGTTTCCAGCCTTTATTTGTACATACATATTTGAACGATTGAAGAATGTTATAAGCTGGCTGAGAATTATAAACAACATTGCGTTGCTGAGTGTATCGGCAAGGAATATGTGTATGAGTCGAAGTCGCCGGAAAAGAAATACACTGAGCTTTTTCGCGGATGGATCGCAGGTTAGAAGGAGAGTTTTTCTGCAAGGTGCTCTCCGTCAAAATTAGATTTAGGCTACCGCATTACTGCAATGTCTTTCAGATGTTGTTATCGTTGTAGTGGCAGAAATCTGCTGAATTGACAGTCCTTGGCGGAATATAAATCCGGGTCCGTTCCGGTTACGTTGACACGACTGTCGGGGGAACGGAGTATCTTTCAGACAATAGTGACTGCTATTAAGATAACAAAAGACTAATTGCTACGAAATGCAGCCTCGACCCAGGAAATTAGCATTAACGCCGACAGCAGAGTGGGATTACTAGCTTTGAGTGCGCTCGCTGTGTGCTCAAAATTAGTTGAGAAGTATCTATCCTCACAATCCATAACATCAAGCTATTTCATCTCAGTCTCGTTTTTGGAACTTCGCCATAACGGAATTACTGGAAACCGCAAAGCTGACCCTCGTTTCTGCTGTTGACCTCTTGCGTCTCAGCTCTGGACCTATGGATCCCGCGTTAGCTCAGCAGACCTTGTTTGGCGATCAGCTCTTGTTCGACTGGCTCGCTTCAGGGGTATCTTACAGAAATCATAGGTTCAACCTCAAACTTGAAAAATCTGGATAATAGAAGAGAAAATACTTGGATATTTTTGCCTGGAAAATCTATGTAGTGGGGCTAAACATCTTATTAGACGAAAATTGTCAAAGTTGTAAGGAGGAAAGTGAGGTAAAAACACCCAAGTACTGTCTGCTACATTTACTCCTCTCCTTACAACTTTGAGGTAGAAACATCTCTTCAATCATACTTTCGGCGAACCAGGATAACTAAATCTAATATTCCTGTCTCAAGAAATTTGCAGCAAAAACCACTTTGTCGAATTGTAACGGTATTTATGATATTTATATTGCAGTTTTAGGTATCACAACGGGCCGATATTTTCAACTGCCCAAGTGAAATCCTTGTTGACGATTGCAACAGGATTGACCTTTTCAATCTAACCTCACATAGTGCGTGTTGAAATATGGAGAAGGAAGTTTTACATTAAAACATTTTAGCTATATTATATGCCTTTAAAAATAATTGAAGACTGGAACAGTTTGTTGGCAATCAATAAGAGTAATAAAAGTCGAAACCATTCTTCGCTGCCAGGACTACACTAAAATTTTGGCTCAAAAGAGAGCGAATATTTCCTTAATGCTGTTTAGCTAGCAAAGAAACCCAAAACCCTGTTAGCAAACCGGATAATCTCAGTCGAGGATGTTGCTAAATGTTTTAGTGGATTAGTAGGCATGATTAACCTTCGCATATGCGATTCATACAAACATTTGGAAATATTTTACATATAAATATATGCTAGTAAGACCTCTAATACCTCCAGCAGCTAGCACTGAATGTTTGTATGCATGTAAGTTAACAGCAAAACAACAAATTTCCGGCATAGTAAACACTCTACAACTCCCCATGGGACGACTCTAGATCTTATGGATGAATGCAAATGCACACACATAAGTGTTGTTATTATTGTTGTAGCACCAACCGCCGCTTTTGTGAAAGGATTAAAAATTTAACTAAATCTTATCGCGCAGCAACAAAGTGTATAGCAACAACAACAAGTAGGAAAATATACAAGATTTGTGCCTTTCAGCTAGCTGCTTACACTATGTATGTATGTGTATATGAGAATGTAAATGTGTGTGGGTGCAATTTGTAAATCCCAGCTTAGCAATGATCAGCAATTGATCTCATTCAGATGATTGGCAGCGCATTGGGATGGATCAGAGCGGTTGGCGTGTCGGTTGCATGGCTCACTTTTACCTGCAGGCAACCGGCAACGCGGACGCAAATCGGTAGCGGCGATCAGTGCGTAGGCTGGTAATGCCACGCGAAGGCGCTGCAGACACATATGAGTGTAGAAATTGAGAAGATGCCACAAGGGAGCAGATGTGAGTAGGTGCATGTGTGGCAGCAGCGTTTGTGGGCTCTTGACGTGCCACATGCGACAACTGCATGACAGTTCAAAATTTGTCACTAATCACATGCGCGAGAGCGCTGGGTGAATGTGTAGAAAAATCAACATTGGCGATAAGCATAATTACAAAAATAACAACAAAGTTTTTTTTTTAACATAACAATAACAGCACTTATTGTAGTAACAGAGGCTGAAGCCACACGCAGTTGAAATCAGTCAGCTCTGCATCGCAGCTCTTCGGTGTCTATTTGCAGCAGCCGTTTTGGCCTTATTGCTGTTTTGTTATTGTTGCTCTGCCTCACTGTATGTCACCTTAATCCCAATAGAAAAAGTCAACAAAGCGCATAATTTTAATCTTGATCACATAGGCACACACACATACACATATATGTACATATATGTATAAGCACCTCATAGAGCAGTGAAGTTGAATGGCTGAAGGTTAGCTGTCAGAGGCACAAGCGCTGGGCGCTCTTTGGTTTACCGCTTATGCATTTGAGACAGTCAAACTTCAAAGTGAGCAAATACAAAACAAATAAATATACTGTTACACACAAATATGTATATATACCTGCATATATATATTATATATATATTCGTTCATGCAAATAACCACGCCAGCGTTTGCAGTTGACATTTGCATGTTGCGCCGCAGTTGACAAAAACGAGCTTATGCACACACATATGTATATCATATAGAGTTTTTAAACAATAAAAACAGGATTTAAAGAAATCAATGCGCTTGTGTTGTCTGCCCCGCCGATTGTCCTGTAATCCCTGCCCATACATATGCTCTCACAAACAACAACATTTCCATGCTAAGGAAAATCAAAGCGAAATATTTTTGGTCAAATTCAGCCAAAAGCAACAACAATAGAACACTTTTATTTACATCAGTCTACCTATTTCAAATGATCTGTGGCAGATTAGCAAATTGCTTTATTAGATATTTTTGCAACGTTGACTTTGGCAGGCAAGCTAAGCTACAGATCGCACATTTATATGCACATATACATATATATATATACATACATGCGCACATATGCATATGTACATACATAGGTATATAACGGTTGTTGGATTATGTAGGCAAAATGTATGCAAATCCGCGCAGACTTAGCGAAGCTGCAAAACGAAACTTCAATGACTCAATGTGGAGATTAGTGTGACTACATTAGGCCCTCGACAATTTTTCTGCAGCGAAAAAAATTTTGGAATGAAAAAAAAAAAAAAAAAAAAAAAAAAATAAAAAAAAAATAAAAATAAAAAAAAAAAAAAAAAAAAAAAAAAAAAAAAAAAAATAACATATAAATAAAAATGAACAAAAAAGTACATAAAAAATGAAAAAAGTACATATAAAAATAGAAAAGAGAATATAAAAAAAGAAACCAAAAAAAATTGTAAAAAAATTACAAAATAAATAAAAAAATAAAATAAAAAAAGTTAAAACAATGAAATAATTAAAAAAAATTAATTAATGAAAAAAAATTAATTAATTAATTAAAAAAAAATAAAGTAATAAAAAAAATTAAAAAAATAAAATCATAGAATTAATTTTCCAAAAAACGTAGAGATAACTTTTAACGACTATTAGCACAAACTTTGTAAATATGTTGCAAAAATTAATTTTTGTAGATAAATATTTATTATGTGGCAACGCAATATTCATAATTTTGTCTTAATACAACTTCGAATAGCATTAATTTTGAATACATATTATGATCTTTAAATATGTAAAATCAAAACTTTTGCAAAATTTACCAAGGCTGGCAACCCTAGTAGAACTTGATAACTTAACTCATGCTTTTTAATGTGTAGTAACATTAAAAGGCTAGTGCCAACGAAATCGTGTACAAAATTCTCAAAGAAATTGACATTTATAGTTAGGTGGCAAGTCTGTAAAATAAATTATTTTTAAGTCAGTTGCTTAAAACTACAGTTTACAGTCTACATTTTGAGATTGTAATAAATGTGATAAATTCGAGTTACTTTAATTCATGTTGTGAACTACGGCAACCCTGTTCCTACAAAATCTATTAAACCGAATATATTTTTAGAATTTGATAGATATGAATTTTTCTATCTGACAATAAGAAAAAGAAAAATAGAAAAGTGTATGATGGAGGACCATCCCGTTACAATTAAGATCTCATACTTGGAGAGATTTTCTTTGAGGTGTCTATCAAACCAAAATTTCCGAGTACCAAGCGAAAATATCTTTGATTTTTTACTTGCCCTAATATACTATAAACTTGCGTATCAATGTATAAGTGACCTTATCAATATTTAAATATCTGTGTCCTTTGGAGAAAGGCAGATATTACAATTGAGTAGTCGAAAAAGTCTTTTCGTATTTTGTCAATACCATAGATGTCGCTGCAGTCGTATATGTACATATATCCAGTACTACCAATCACATTGTGTCATACCATATAGTGTTGGAAAGGTGAGATTTTAGCTTCATTTAACCAAAAATAAATAAATTCGGCGAAGTTGAAAAAAGTTATGAAGTTCAAAAGTAATGAAGAAATTCGCTATATTTTGAAATTTTTGTACAAAAAAGGGAAGAATGCCACGCAAGCCACCAACAAAATATGTGAAGATTACGGCGACGGTGCTGTATCAGTTCGTGTAGCACAACAATGGTTAACAAGTAGATTGAAAGTAGAAATACGAAAAGACTTTTTCGACTACCCAATATATCTACAAAAATACTTCCATAACTTTTTATTACAATAAAAAATTGCTTAACTGATAACTTATTTTCCTTCTAGAAACCTGCATGTTCTTATAGGAGCATATACATATGTACATATATATACATATATATTAATATGTCACTCCTGTCGAGCGCTTCATATATTACTTGCAAACACTTGATTATGTTGTTTCATGTTTTCCGCACCTTCAACTATATACATATACATTACACATCTCCCCCTTTACTTTCAGTTACCTTTGACTATCTGCTCGCATATTCATATGTATGTATACCACTCCTGCTACAAAGGCAACCTTGACATAAAAGTTAGCCCAGCGGCTGGGCTGCCAAGCGTGCTGATGCCATACTTCATTGCTGACTGTTCAAGTGTTAAATAAATCGCTTAGTCTAACTGAAAAATGTGACTCCCCTTCCCCAAATTGGCTGAAAAGGCCGGTCTACTGCTTACAAGCGCACATAAATACAAACAAACACATACAGATACATGCACATATATACACATATGCTTGTATAATATGCATAGCGTCAGCGCCTTTAAGCGTTTCGAATTGCTCTGGTATTTTTGTGCCGGTTCATTTTGAGTTGCCCGCGCTGCAACCTGCCACACGGCGTATAATATACTCCACACATATACATATATACATGGATACATACGCAACAGCGAGCATGTTTATCCTTACTCGACTATTTCGCCGTTGCCTCGCCGCTGTTCAGTCAATTTTGCATTTTATTAGTTGCATTTATGCGTTTCATCATTTTAGTTCCGCATTAAATTCCTTCCCTTCAGTTGCGCACCGCGGATACGTAAAGTAATGTAAGTATGGATGTGTGTGTATATGACGTGTACGAGTGAACGTGAGTCGAGTACGCAAGCACTTGTGAAGCATTTGTTAATTTAGTTATCACGCTGACACACCCACTCGCCGTCACTTGCACACTTACGCAGGGCCATTCTGCTCCACCAACACAAGAGAAACACTTGTCACAGGGGAGCATACACAAATACAAGCGCAGTTGTATGGGCGTATAATGTTGGGTATGCATTTTTAGAAAAAGTACCGAAGGGTAGCTTACTTCCTTTGAAGTAAAAGGTATGTTTTTTGGTACAAAAAAATATTGTTTGCGAGGTTTTGAGAAGACTGGAATCAATATAGCAAACTCGACCAACAAAATTTTGATTTTTTTATGCGCCTTATTTAGATTTTTTCTCAAATTTTGGTATACTTTTCAGAAATGACTATTATAGACGAGGTATTAAACTAAATAAAAATTAATAAAACTTAAAAAACAGTAAAAAAAATTTATAATTTAAAAATAAAAAGGTTAAGAAAATTGTTTAAGAGGGTATTCTGGTCTAGAAATAAAAAATCTATTATTTTTTATATTTTCATATTTTAACTCAAGTACATACATATGTGTCTACCAAAGCATTTTTCAAAAATCAAATTATTTTCAGAGATGCAGGTATTGTGCTGTCCCGGCTTCTAAACTGTTTAAGCCGGAACTAAAAGTTGGAACGCGTTTTTCTGGAAACTTTTTTTTCGAAACGATATCCACGTTTTCCCAGGTTCTACTGGATCGATTGACCCGAAAATTTTGGAGAATCTTCTTTATACTCTTGTATATCCTTAAATTTCTATTTATATTATTAAAAAAAGTGTGGTACAAAAATGTTTTTTTTTTCAGACAATCGCCATTTTGTGAAATTTCTTTTTTTATAACTTTTCCGTAGTTCCGGACATTGTGGCATTATTGTAGAATAAATTTTTGTTTGCTTTTAACCTGCGAAAAAATATGAATATTGACATGTGACAATTTTTAAGTCAATCATTTTTAACATAATCAGTTGCTAATTTTTGAAAATTTTAATTTTTTTTATTTTTTGAAATTTTTTTTGCATTCTTGTAACGTTAAGAAATTCCTACTAAAAAATAAATAAAATTTACCCGAAATTCATATCTCTCGACCAGAATACTCTCTTAAATTAAAAGTAAAATTATTATGACAACAAAAACAACAATATTATAAAAAGTCTATACCAACCACATCAAATCCGTATAACTTTTAAATATTTAGTCTCCGGCAACCATTTTCTTTATTACATACATGCTTGCGGTTCTGATTCTTTTGCCATTCTTATAATTTTTTTATAATTGTAAAAAGGTGGCAACTCTGTTTTTTAAATTAATAAAGTATAATGCATTAGATGTCAATGTTATATTATTCCAATGTCAACTTTTTAATTACAAAAATATTTTAAAGCACATATGGCAACACTGCATCAAATTATTATCAGAATTTTTTATGAAAGCCATATAACTTTCAAAACTTTAACCTACGACCTTTTTTTAATGTTTTTTTTTCGTTAAATGCTATCGGCTTTTGATTTTTTTCCATACTTTTATAAGTAAGAAAATGATGGCAACTCTTTTTTGGATTGTTGGGAATTAAAAAAAAATATACCACAATTGTATTACAATTTTAAGGATATATTTCTATGAAATTAAAAAAAAATATATATTTTTTCAAGTTACACGCGATTTCCAACGGCGCTGAACAGAAAATCCTCCACTGCTGCAGTGTTTTGGGCCTTCTCCGTTGGTAAAACCTAAGAAAAAAGTGTTCTTGGAACATATTGTCTGTACAATGATCTGGAGTTGCAAAAACAAATCAAAAATTTACAAAATGTCGCCGTTCTTAAAAAAGTGAAATGTTGGACCCGTCAAAATTCGGGTTTTGAATCAAAAACCGCTTGGTCATTATTTGGAGAGCTACAGAAGATAAAAAATTTTATAGCGATCGGATCATTTGCTACCGAGTATTCAAATAAATCAATTTTTTTCTCAGTACTTTCCTTTGGTATCTGAGCCTTTTTCAAGTCGAAAAAACGCAATAAACACCAAATAACTTGTTCAGCAATTTCGAAGATGAATCATCAATAAGTTGTGTAAAAATCAGATCAAAGCAAAAGTAATAGTAAATCTTGAGCAAAACAACCTTCAAACACATGGCAGACACACATTTTCGAACAGACTTATCTATAGTAGCTCGGAAGTACCTTGCATTTTCCTTTCTACGCCTATCTAACTTCCTTCAATGGAATCCACCTGCGCGCTAAATTAGCTTGTTGTATTTATAAGCAGTGTTTGCATTTCGGTCAACTGATATGCGGACGATTTGTAAAATAAACAAGCTGCTTCTTTTTCCGCCTCCACTATTGCTACTTCGGCTAGAAATGTTGCGAGTTAAGTTTGCGTGTTTGAAGAAAATTTAGAATACTTTTGTCGGAGCTGTCTTTCGAGTGAAATGTGTCTAAGAAAATGTTGAATAGAAAACACGTGTGAACTAGAAACAACTGAACGACAAACAATTGCTATTAAGCGCACACGTGGAGTAGTGCTGGAAGCTACCCAAAGGCAAGTCGAAGTATATATATTTAGGAAAGTAATGACTAGGGTAACTTAATGGGCTTGTAAATGACGGAATGACGGGGTAAATGTGTGTGTATTTTTATGGTGGGAGTGTATTTCTATCAGCTTGCATGCTTACAATGCTTTAGGCGCTTGATGGCAATTTCAAACAAGGCATCGTTATATACCCTAACTCCTTTTTATAAATAATTGATAAAGAGGCAAGCAACATTGTTGTGAGTAAGGAAATCACAATCACGTGTTTATTTTTTAAAGCGTTTGTTCTTTTCGATATTAAAAGTTGAAGGTTTCTACGGTTAATGCTCTTTGAAGTGAATTTTTTGTGAAATAGGGTTGCCACCAATATATAATTTTTTATAAATTATTTTCTACATTATTTTATATTTTTCGAAAAAAAATTGAATATCTTTGAAATCGATTTAAAAAAAAAATAGAGTTGCCACCAGAAAAAATAAATTATTGGGTAGTAAGAAAAGCACAATCACCTGTTTATGTGTTTTTTAAAGCATTTGTTCTGTTCAAAGTTTGAGGTTTCTCCGTTTAAGGCTCTTTGAAATGAGTTTCTTGTGAAATAGGGTTGCCATATTATTATTTTTATAAACTTTTTCACATTATTTAACATTTATCGAAAAAAGTAAAAGCTTCCTTCAGTTAATGATTTTCGAAATCGTTTTTTAAAAACAGCGTTGCCACCAGAAAATATAAGTTATTGGTGAGTAAGGAAATCACAATCACCTGCTTACGCATTTTTTAAAGTGTTTGTGCTTTTCGATATTAAAAGTTGAAGATTTCTGCAATTAACTCTCTTTGAAATGGATTTCTTGTAAAATATGGTTGCCACCAGTATATAATTTTTATAACTTTTTTTATATTATTTAATATTTTTCGGATGAAAAGTTGAAGATTCCTTCGGTTAATGCTATTTGAAATTGATATAAAAGAAAAACAGAGTTTCCACCAGAAAAAAATAAATTTTTTCCTACATTATTTAATATTTTTCGGATGAAAAGTTGAATATTCCTTTGGAATAATTTTGAAATAACTTTTTTGGGAAAAACAAAGTTGCCACCAGAAAAAATGATTTTTTTCTACATTATTTAATATTTTGGGAGAAAAAGCTGAATATTTCTTTGGAATAATTTTGAAAAAATATTTTTTGGAAAAAAACAGAGTTGCCAACATAAAAAAAATAGTTTTTTTTTCAACTTTCTGGAGCAGTTTATTCTATAATTTAATAGTTTTCTCGTGCGAAGGCTACCTATAAATACTTTTTTTAATTAATTAAATTTTAAAGAAAATCTTTAAATTAATTTTAATACATAGGCTTGCCATATTTATGATATTCAGTTTAATGTCAAAATTGAAACCAAATATTAGAAATAAAAATCTTTTTGAAGGCATTTAAAAATATCTCACTAAGAAATTATCTCCAGATAGCACAACTAATACCCCTTCATAGCTCAATTCGCCCCATAACTCATTTAATTCGACAGATTACTTTCATTACAGCTCCAGTTGGCATTTACCATAGTTTCATTTATTTTAAATGTAATTAATTCCAGCACAGTTTTTCATGCATTCCATTTACCTTTCATTTGAAGCCGAATTTAATTGCAGTTCATTGCACAGTTATAATTTAAGTTGCACTTAACGCTCTTTTAAGCTCAGCTTCGAATAAGTTTCAGTTTTAATTTAGTTCAGCATACAAAAATCGATTTCGAATCGATTAAATTCGATTTGCTTTTGTTCAATTCGCTTTAATTTGAGTTTAGCTGCAGTTCGATTTGAATTCAGTGGCAACACGACTTGTGATTCACTTCAAGCTCAGTTTCAGTTCATTTCATCGCAGCCACGGTACTGATACGGCTATAGTCTGATTACGTTTGAGTCAAGTTCCGACGAAGGTTTTTAGCGAAAATGGATTGAGCTGGAGCGGAGTTTAAATTTTTTATGGGTTTGAGATTTTTTTTACAGATTTATGCGTTTAAATTTTAGTTTAATTGATATAACTTTAAAATTATAAAAAAAAAATGGAATTGTATGATAAGTTTTGCCTCCATTTTAAAGCATATTCTAACAACTGTTATTCGACCCCCCTAAACTTCGTTCCTTTTGCCATTCAAGTGATATTTCGATGAATTTCCCACACGCTCACCCCACCCCATCCGCGTCAGCTTTGCTATTGACAGCGTGCAGTCAAGTTGAACTAAATTTTTGCAGACTATCGGTGACTGGCGTTTCGCTTTCCATTTCTTCTTAAATTTTTTTTCCTACACTTTACTTCCACTAGTACATTTAGGGGGCGTTTTGTGGCAAGCTCGTACTTGGTGCAGTTTAGTAGTCGTTCGAATTCAGTCTTGCTACATGCAACTGCCTCAAAATCGCTGACGCGTACAAAACTTCAGCTAACGTGTGGCACTTTCAATGTTGCATGCACCACACACAATAGAGTGTGAGTATGTGTGTGCTATATATTTTTGTTGTTCCCGATATTGTTCCGGTTGGGCTTTGTCAGCTTTGTATTAGAGGCCTGCAGCGGCAGCAGCAATTTGCAGTTTAGCGTGTTTTTGTCTCTGCTTAAACGGAAAGTTTGTGGCATGAATGTTGCACGTGATAGTTTGCGGCAACATATGTGGGTGTGTGTTTGTGCATTCACCTAACTAAATTGTGTTGTGTAATTTTGTTGTCTGTATTTGACATTTAAATGTTTGAAATGAGGATTTTTTTCGCTACAATCGCCTACGGCTCTAAGTCTACCTCTCAAAGCTTTGACAAAATTGGTCGATATTATTCGACTGGTTGGATTAAGGGTGCGTTTGGGGTGGTTTGACTAAGCTAACGTGTGACAAGCAATGAGAAATAGTCAACTGACCTTAAAAATAAATACTGAAACTTTTAATTTAAAAAATTATTTATTTAATTTTTTTTTCAAAAGATTTTGAAGTAATCATTACTCTCACGTTTTCAAGTGAAAACCCGTAGTACCATTATTTTTCAACTTTAAAATAAAAACTAAATATAACCAAAAATTACTAAAGAATTACAAATAATGCTAGCAATAGTTCATTACAATATTATTCAATAATTACAGTAATCATTACTTTTCAAATTATAATGGATTGTAAATATCATTAATAGTATTTAAAATAATGATTACATGTATTTGTAATGATACTTAAAATACATATACCATTAAATGTAATGATTACTTGTAAAATAATTTTTTTTTTATAATTTATTTTTCGTAACTTAACAGGTTTTAACTAAAACCAAAACTCTTGAATTCTATTGTAATTATAAAAAAAAACTAGAGTCGACCAATAATTCTTTTTTAGCTATCATTTTGACATAGCAAGCCACAGGAAATTAGTTCAGAATTATCTCCCAATTTTTACCTTAAAAAAACTAAAGAATTACTAAGAGCGTTAGTAAAGCTTCAATAATCATTACAAAAATATTTAATTAGTAAAGTAATCATTACTAATTACATTATGATTAATTGTGAATATGATTCTAATGATCCGTAGTCTTCAATAGTAATTAATGTATATAGCATATAATAGTAAGGATATTTAAACACCAACATTAAAAGTAATGATTACATAAAAAATATATTTATTTAAATATTTAATATTTTGTAAACAAACAGCATTTTAATAAATTAAAATTGTGCAATACTGTTATAGTCATTAACAAACGGTTAGATCACAATTACCTCCTTTTTTGAACTAAACAAAAACTAAAGATTTATCAAGGATGTTAGTAATGGTCAAAACAAAATACAGTAATATTTCATAATTGCAGTAATCATTACCATTTATTTTATAACGAATTGAAAACATCATAAAAATGTTATGAACTCATTAATAACACTTAAAGTAATGATTACACGTAATTGGAGTGGTCCTTAAAAGTAATGATTACTTTTAAAAATATATATATTTTTTTTAAATCCTTAATTTTTTTAAGTGAAGATTACATGTAATTGTAATGGTACTTAAAAGTAATGATTACTTCTAAAAATATATATGATTTTTAAATCCTTCGGGTTTCTTTAACAAATTACTTTTATAAAATAAAAGTTACTGTTATCCAATCTCACTTTTGTTTAGCTCAACACTTTCGTAAAGCAAGCAACAATAAATTTGACAACAAAACTACTTTCCCATGCAATTAAAGCTTTAAGAGAGCATTACACATATATACTCGTGTTTCAACAACTTGTGGCACTTGCCACCAAATCCATTTTGCTGTTTTTTGTAGCTTTCAATTAACACGCGCAAATCGCAACTGTCAGTTGGACACCAGCGACTAAAAAAAGTAAAACAAAAACGACAAACGCAAAATATTAAAAGATGCAACGAAGAGTGCAACTGCTAAGCAAGGTGCTATATACAGTCTACAGATGCAAGTGACTGCAACTTGCCACAAGTTGGAACTCGCGATTATGCGCACCAGCCGGTATTAACCTAATTTCTACAAACAAATGCGCTCGCAGACAAGTTATGAACGCTAAGCTGATGGACAGTCGGCGAAAGAGCGCACAAATCTGTTGGCGATTGCGAAAACACCGCGTTACAGCACCCATCCATACAGCCAAGCAGGGTATCCATTCGCAAGGCGCGCATTCACGTGGAAAATCCGCCGATCTGTTCCGCATCCATGCGCATGAAACACACGAACACGGCGAAGTAGCAGCGCCTGCCTCAAGTGGCTGACCGAAGGCGCTGAAGGCATTGTAACTGCCACAGGCTTAAGCCACAAGCCAGCTGGTGGCGGCTCAGACACACCACTCAACTCGACTGTGCGAGGTCTTTAATAGTTTCCCATAAAATCGAATTGCCGGCACGCACACACATACACAGTTTTACAGAGACATACATACGTACGTACAATCCAGCTCAAAGGATATGCTCTGGTGTGCATTTCTCGGCAGTCTCAGCTGTGGCTGCGTTCGTCTGCTGGCGGTAACGCGTTTAGACGATTTTTCTGCATGGTGTAGCATATGATGCAAAACTAATTCGAAATTAATGTGTGTGCGTCAAAGCGGGAGAAACATGAAAAAACTGCGATGCACACACATACAAACGCATATAGATACATACTTATGCAGCGCAGTAAGTCTATAATGTGCCACGCATTACACGCGTCGTGTGGCAAGTGTTGAGTTGTGCGTGTAGCAAGCCAGCAAGGAGGCAAGCGAACGTTATCGGTTGAAAGTGAATGGTGGAAGCTGTGACTGAGGCACAAATAGGTGTGCCAAAGGCCAAGTGCAGGCAAATAGCGGGTGGGTAAACAACAACAGCAGCTCAAGAGCAAAAGCAACAACAACAAGAACAACAATTAAAGCAAACAATAAGCGCTCACGAACCACCACAAAGCAACCAACAACAACCAGCAGCAGCGCGGCAGCAACACCAACCAGTCACTCAATTGGGTACCACCGAGATAAACTTTCCAACCAGAAAACCCAAATAAACAAACAAAAGTGAAACAACCGAAATTTTCAACTCACTTGCTGTCAGTCAACGCAAACACTTTGTGCTTTGTTAAGCTTTGGATAAGTTGATGGATGGGTGATGGGTGTGTGGTGTGCGGGCGGGCGGGTGAACTAGTGTTGAAGACTCCTCCCCCACCCACACACCCACAGAGTTTGTGCGATGAGATGTGTTTACCAACGAAACAGATAGCCGGAATACAATAACAACAACAATTCTTGGCGAGCTTCCGCTTTGGTAAATATTGGTAGTTGTTGCAACAACGCTGTCGCAAGTACCGCGCGACACTTGTTCAAGTGGCCACTGGTGACCATGCAAGTGGAGATACATAGAGTTGCGATAAACCGAGAACAGAAGTGGTATATATGTACATAAAAGTATATATGAAACTGAGGGTAACGTTCCACTACCAAGCTTGGGTTGCCGCTCAGCGAATTTAGAGCAATAAGGCCGCAATAGGCGGTTTTGAAGGGATTTCAGTAATTATATACCAACTAAAGCATCTTTTTAAAACTAAATAGTATAATTATAATCCAAAATAATAATAACAAACGTGCTTTTCAAGCATTGTATTAGATAAATAGCCAGTGTTCCACAAGTTCAAAAGCTCTTTGCAAGCTCTTACTGAGTTGAACTATAAAAAATAGTGAACAAATATACTAAAATGCTATTGAATTCAACTAGATTTTCAGTGTTTCACAAGTTCATTAAGTATTTGCAGACCAACAGCTTTCCATAGAGTTGCAATAAACTAAGCACAGAAGTGGTAGTTTAATTATAATCCAAAATTATAACAAAAATCGTGTTTTCAAGCATTGTATTAGGTAAAAATCCGGTGTTCCACGAGTTCAAAAGTTATTTGCAAGCTCAATTATTGTTGCTGCAATTAGTTCGAAGAAGCGCTTACTGAGTTGAACTATAAAAAATAATGAAAAATATATTCGTCTAGATTTTCCTAAGGACAGCTGATACAAATTTAATTGTGGCAATCCCTTGGATAATGATAAATTAGAAACTGAGGAACTGCTTCGCAGAAAGACATGGCTAAATCAGCTTGTTACGCTGATCACTTATACACCTATCTCTTTATGGGGTTTCAGACGTTTCCTTCAGGGTGTTAGAAATTTCGTGGCAACATTTATATACCCTGTTCAGGGTGTAAAAAATAATTCACAATTATAATTGAAACCTGTAACATAACTCTAATCATTCAAGTGTTCCAGAAGTTCACAAGCTGGTCTTTCAAACATAGTACTGTTTACTTTCGTTAAATTTCACAAATAAAAAATATCTCTTAAACTGTTTCAATATTTTTTTCCATTTTCAAACAACTTCTTTACACAAATATACATATGTGTCATACCACCCAAGCATCTCGTCTGCCTCTTTCAAGACCTATGACAGCATGCCTAACCCAAAAATGGAACATGTACACGAACATATGTGACTTTACCGCACTTAAATGTGACCCTGAAGTTTAGTACAAGTCACAGCAAAACGCGTCGATGTTACATTGCGCCAGAGAAGACATAAAAATGTGGCAAGTAAACAAAGTGAAGCACCGGACGCGTCTGGGTAGAGTAACTGAATCAAAGCAAATCGAAAATAAAATTCACACAAAAGGAATCATACAAGGCAAAGAAAGGCTTCTTACATGAGTAAATGTTTCAAAAGCCAGAGCTAGCCAGAAATTCATTGTTGCCGTAAACAGCGAAGCATACATAGGCAAATTATTCAGAAGAAACAAGTAGAAGAAGTCCCCACATAGTTGCAAGTGTATGTACTACTATTAACAATGCTGAACGGAATGGTATAATGAGACAATGACATTTCCGCATATTCGACGCTAGCAAAGTTCAAATAGTTGCAACGAATTGTATTGAAAACGCTTGAAATTCAGCTGTGCATAATTGAAACTTAGCTTGGTCAAATCAATCTATGAGGATTAAGCGAATTGGCTAGGCCTGCTCCTTTGCATATTTTCGCAGTCTTGGCACTAGTGAAGAGTTATTCAGGTATTGATTTTAACTTACGCTAAAAATTGTGTAAATTTCACTAAACAATAGCTCCGGAGATTACGATGTCAGAACCTTTTGTATTTTTAGATGTTTTTATACTTTTTTTACGCTTATTTTTTATGTTTTAAGGCTGATAGCAAAGTCTGTTGGAAGTCAAAATAAGGCATAGGTATAATTTAACTTAGAAAATAAGCAGATTTTGGTCCTTAAGTATTCACGTTTTGTTTATGTGGTTAGGAATAAAAGTGTTTCACAAGTTCAATAATAGATTACAGTGTGTTTCATAAGTCCAATTATAGCTTATAGCTAAACCGAAAAAGGTTTATTCTCTTAGATCAAGCCTCAGGATTCACCAAAGTTGTCTCTCATTAAAAATTAGTGCGGTTATGTTGGCACACAAGTTAAATGCTTAGGTTTAGGCTTCATGTCAAACTAGTATAACTTATTTTTTTATCTTAACTTTTTTATTAAATCTGCAATTATCCAACAAAATAGTTTATATGATAAGAAAAATAAACAAAATAATAAATGTTTAGCTGGTGAGTTGCCAAAACATTTGAATTGAGTTTTAATCGTAACGGCGATAGGTGTTTCAGAAGTTCACATACGTTTCACAAGTTCACATACGTTTCACAAGTTCACATACGTTTCACAAGTTCAACATATGTTTCACAATTTCAGCACATGATTTGAGGTGCATTTTCCATTGAATTTTGTTAAATTTCCAGTACTATTGGCATAATAATGATAAATAGAGAACATCAGTTTTCATATTAAACTTCTCCAATAGCAAATCAGTTAAAACATTGCTTAACCGAGTGTGGGAAAGGCTTCACATATTTTTTAAAATTAATTAATACTTTTAGAGCATCCTGAAACGCTGTTGCAAGCAATCTGTAATGATATAGTACTAAAAAAAACATTTTTTTGTATAGTGCAACCGAACTAATGCCACAATATTTGCGTTCGCAGGTTATCGACTTTTTTTGCTTTCAAACAACCGATTTGATGAACTCTGTGAGGCAATATCTCATTGTTTGCATTGCACTTGCGCCTCATACGCCTTCAAACAGCCGTCCACAAAGCGTTCGCACCAGTTTGAGCTATCCATTGAAGTGCTGGGGTCACGTGTAGCAGCTTTAATCGTTATCGCTGCTGCTGCAGCGCCACCAATATCGCAGAAGTGTTTGCACAAGACAAACACTAGAAGAATTTCTTAAGCGAAAAATAAGTGCATGTTTGAGAATTCACTTTCGAAAATCGTTCGTGTCATAGTTTTTATGGGTTTTTGGGAAAACATTTTACTGTTGCTGCTTTTGTGAGCTTCCTTTTTTTCTATTATTGCTGCGTATTGTTGTCGCTTATCTCAAAACTAACAATTGGGCATGCGAAACGGCAATGTATGCTGGAGAAGCAAACAATGTAGAACGAGGCGTGGCAGAGAGGGTGGTTCGAAGGAGGCGGTTAAGCAGAAAAAAATTGTTCTATTTATTTTGTTGTGAGCTTTTGTTGTCCCAAATATTCAAGTGTGCGAGCCGCATCTGTGCCGGTTTCCTCTTTTTTTGTTTTTTGCTTTTTTCAGTGTTTTGTTGTTTTTGTAACGTTAGCTGCGGCGGGGGGTGCGCTCTACATACATGCTTTGGGTGGGAAAACATGCGAAGCCTTCAATGGCATAATTGCTATTTTACAAGAACAATAACAACAAAATCGTTTGCCACATGGACGAAGAAGTACAACAAGTGCTTTCGGCTACAAGCACAAAAATAACACAAACAATAACTTTGAATGCTTTGTTTCCACCCATGGCTGCGTGTATGTGTGTGTTTACTGTCTACACAGCCCATTATGCACATACACATGTTAACACACGCATGCTTACACCCCAAAATACTTGGTTGGGTAGTGTGTCCTTCAAGCAGAGGGTTGTTTACTTGGATGGCAGGAAGTAAAGGAAATCGTTGTCGCGGTCGTCATAAACGGCGCATTCGATGAGTGAGTGAATGCGTGAAAAGAAATTAAGTTCGAATTTTGTGGCAAACAAAATGAAGTGGCCACTTGCATGTGCCACTTGTATGAAGTGTTGTTGAAGTTAATTGAAGTGTTTTGCTGTTGTTGCCGCTCTTCTTGTTATTGTTGTTGTTACAAGATGTGTTATATTAACACGTGTTTTGAAGCTCTTCAAGTTTGGTGTTGCCATTTAGATTTGTTTATACTTAAGTTGCCTATCAACGTGCGCATTATACGTGCAACTTGCAACATAAGTGATGTAAACAAGAAAGCTTGGCTAGTGTGGGAACTGTATACTAAGAATTTGAAAATTAAATAACAAGATGTTGGTGAGATAAAAAATATGAAACTAAGCGGGGCGAAATATAAAGAAATTTTCAAAATAGAAAAAATGCGAAAGATTCCTTAAAGAAACTTAATTCCGATCGCTCAGTTTGTAGGTCAGCTCTATGCTTTAGTGACCCGATCTGAAAAATGTATTCGAAAATTGTGGTGTTGCCTTAGGATTCTTTACAATTCTTTCAATGCATTCCGATCATTCAGTTTGTATGGCGGCTATATGCTGTAGTGGTCCGATATCGGCGGTTCCGACAACTGATCAGCGTCTTAGAGAGAAAAGGTCGTGTTCATAACTTTAGATCGCTATGTCAAACATTAAGGGATTAGTTCGCGTCTACAACTCGGCTATAACCGAGTAAACGGTATTTTCGCAAATAAAGAAGTTCGAGAGTTTACATACAGACGGACGGACATGGCTAAATCGACTCAAACATGATAATAATTTATATATGTATATGTATATATTATATTATAACATTTTGTTTTTGTATTACAAACTTCGGGGCACACTTAATATACCTTGTCTAAGATACAAAAACAGAATCTAAAAAAATTATATTAAATAAAACAAATTTTATATAATTTAAGTTTTCAAAGTCTTTCAAAAAAGTCGGTTTTATTTCTTAAAAATTGTTCCAGAAGTTCAGTTAACGAATTTAACTGAAAAGTGAAGCTGGAGCCTTTCACAAGTTCAGCAAACGATGTTAGGCGATATAATAAGAAACTCTCAAACTTAGAATCGTAAAACAAGCTTTCTTTGTTACCAAGCTTTTTCAAAAAAGCAAATAAAATTTGTGTGAAACCATTTTTGACTAAATTGTCAACATAATTCTAGGTTATTGACGGCATCGTTTTCTCAAAATTGTTAAAAAAAAACTCTTAGGAAGAAGAAACAATCGAGGTATAGTCATAAACCGCTGAAAATATTTTGTGTTCCACAAGTTCAAATGCTCCCCATTTTCTATTGCTATTAGGCAGTCGAAAAAGTCTTTTCGTATTTTGTCAATAGATGTCGGTGCAGTCGTACGCACTATATCTACAGTGCTACCAATCACAATGTGTCATACCATATAGTGTTGGAAATAAAATTCGGGGAAGTTGAAAAAAAGTTACAGCTGTTCAAAAATGAAGAAATTCGCTATATTTTGGAATTTTTTTTTATAAAAAAGGGAAGAATGCCATGCAAGCCACAAATGAAATTTGTGAAGCTTACGGAGACTTACTGGATCAGTTCGTGTAGCACAACAATTGTTCGCTCGCTTCCGTTGTGGAAATTTCGATTCCGATGAAAGTTTTACACTGATGGTATAATGTCTCTAGCGAAAAAATAGCAAAAAGTGGTGGACCAAAATGGTACATATTTGTTTATTTATATATTAGTATAAATATTAAAAAAAAAGCTGAAGTTTGATTAGAAATACGAAAAGACTTTTTCGACTACTCAATATTTAGTGTTCCACAAGTTCAAATGCTCCCCATTTGTGTATTATTCTGATGGAAAGCATAAAAAAAGCAATACCGAAAGGTCCAAAAAAATAATAAAAATAATCATTTAAACCCTACCAAGTCAACAAGTTCAAACTTATTGATATTCCTAATTGGAACTGGGCCTAAGGCTTTTTCATTTAATATTTAAACCTACGACTGCTTAAAAAAAGTTATTTACTAATGATTTTTAATAACAAAAATATTTGGAGGCCCCCTCAAACTCAAAAGCACTAAAATTTAGAAATATAAAACCTATTTTTTAAGAAAAAATTCCCACTACATTGTTAAAATCACAACTGGCAAGTCCTTTCCTTACCTTAAGTGTCTCCTACTCAATTCCGTTAATTATGGTCACATTTAGACATGTCTACCCACAAAGCACACGCTGACACCGGCTCTCATATCGCTGTTTTTGTTTTTTTTTTTTCATGGCAGCAGTGGCGCATAAATTAAACTTTATTATGCATAATCTAATTCGTAACAGATGAGGCACATCAAGCAGAAGGCAGTCGGTGAAAACCAGTCAAACACCAGCACAAACAATGAAACTCCGCCTGGGCGACAACAACCCCACAAGAAAGGCAGAATCATTGACATAAAAGAGCACTGCTGATACAACTAACCCTGCACAACGACACGCACACATTTACGCAACGGCAATTGGCAATTTATCATAAGCGCGCCGTTTAACATATCCCGTTACACAGCCCATATCCGCACGGCTCCACAATATGCAAGAAATTACTGAACGGAAATGTTAAAGGACATTTCAGTGCCTTCAAGTGTGGCAGCTATACACGTACATATTTACATATATATGTATATGTATGTAGTTATATAACAAACGATAAAATGTTGACAAATCTAATAAAATTTTCAACACCCAACAAAAACAAGCGGACGGGCGGTTTTGATGCGAAGTTAACTATGTTTGACTATCAGTGTGTTGTTGTTGTTGTTGAAAATCTGTGCACTCGAAAAAATTGCACAAATCTGTCTTTCAAAGGCAGTTACATTAATCTCACTTCTCTTTTATGTATGTATGTGAGTATGCGTTTGTACTGTCAAACCGTTAGGTTGAAGTTTATGCGCCACAGACGCTTTACTACCCTGTCTGTAAGGGCAGCAGCCAACGAATTCCCCAAAGGGATTTTAATGCAGCCAAATCATTCCATGTCATTTCGTTTTATATCAATGACGCGTCAGAAGCAGTAAATGTCAGCTTTTGGGATTGAGGTGAATGTGTAGGTTAAGGTGGCAGTAACTTTACGCAAACGGTTGGCCCTTTTAAACGCAAGGAAGGAAAAACTTTAAAACAAAATCAGCAGTTTAAAGAATAAGAATATTTGTTTAGAAAAAAGGAACAGCTATTTTGCATATTTTTTGGACTTTTTCGGAAATTTCTGCTTAACAAGGAATAAAGAAAAAGAAAATTTAACCTGGTTCCTCTAATTTAGTTTCTGTATTGGATGTAGATTGTGATGGTGAAAGATGTACTGGATCCGAAATATTTCAATTACCTGGAAACAATATTTAAATTCAAGAGGCTTTACAAATTGCTAAGGCTTTCAAAAAAATGTTGAGACTTAAAGGAAAAAATCATATCAGATGAAACTATACGGAACAGAGAAAAATAATCACGAAAAAATGGGGCCATGGCATCTTTGATGTCACAAAAATATTTGACTTCATATTAGCCTTAAATGATCATATTAGTATCCTATAAAATGTTGGAATTCTTAAAAAAAAACACAAGCATATCTCGTAAGGTCACCTATAACTCTAATCTCAGTTAGTTTTGGGCTACAGAATGGCAAGAACGCTCTAAAAAAGATATCGACTAAAGACAGTTTGACTGGGTGTGACTGTTTAGGAAACTAAGTGACAGAAAATGGAAGAACTTCAAGCTCTCCTTTTCGAATATTAATGGCGTGACGTGACGTCACGTTAGCGCACGAAGTACAGATATATAAAGATAATTGCCTGTTTTTATTGACTTTCTGTTCAGTTTGAAGGAATTCATACACACTGTGGAAAGAGCATCCAAAAATTGTAATGTAATTCTCCGGGTAAATGATATTTGAAAACAAAGTATTTTGCTAAGTTGGACTGTCCTTAAGTACTATACCAAATATGAGCGCGATCTCTCAACCAGTTTGTTTACAGCAGTTGCTCAAGTCGGTACACCTCAATAGTGTTTTTCGATTTTTACAATGAATATAAATATCGCACAAAGAATTTGTCTCAAATTCTGTATTATTTCTAACCAATTTTCGTGTGCGGAATCGTTGCGAATGTTGGAAAAGTCTTGCAGTGATTCAAAAACACAAGCCTACGAGTGGTACAAAGCCTTCAAAGATGGCCGAGAGATCGTTGAAGACATGCCACGTTCTGGACGACCTGCGACATATTCAACAGATGAAAATATTAAAAAGTGAAGGATATGGTGCTTGAAAATCGTCAGGCAAGTGTCAGGAAAGCTCGACATCTTTCGCGAGTCCGTTCGACTGATTTTGGTGGATATTTTGGGTAAGAAACGTGTTCTTTCTCGACTAATCCCGATATAGCTGAATTTTCTTCAACAAGAGTACCGCAAACAGTTATCTTGGGACTTGCTTGAACATGCAAATTCCGATCTCACATTCATGGAGAGCATTATAACTGCCGATGGGACATGGATTTAAGAATTTGACATGCAAACAAGTCAACAATCATCGGAATGTAGGGAAAAAAACAAGCCGAAACCAAAACAAAATAAAAGCACACCATTTAATGCTAATTGTTTTTTTGATATTCGTTTTTTGGCGCATCATGAAATTGTTCCGGAGAAACAGACGGTCAAAAACGGTTCTATTTGGACGTATTGAGGCGTTTAGGCGAGAACAACCGTCGAAAAAGGCAGGAATTGTGGAAGAAAATTCATGGATTTTACACGATGATAATCACCATCGCATCAAGCTACGATTGTGACCGAATTGAAAGCAAAAACGCTATGAATATCATCGGTCACCACCGTATTCAGATTTGGCTCCGTGCGATTTTTTCTTGTTTTCCAAACTGAAATCTTTGCTCAGTGGAACCCGTTTTCAGTCGTTTGAAGAGATTAAACGAAATTCGTTGAAGGAGCTGAAGGCCATCCCAAAAAGTGCCTATGGAAAGTGTTTCGAGGACTGGAAAAATCGTTGGCATAAGTATATTACATCTGGTGTGGATTACTTAGAAGACTTTTTTGGAACAATGTTTGTAAGAAGTCCTTAGTTCTAGTTTTATCATTCTCAGGTCATATTTGCATAAAAGCGTACAAAGAGATATTTCTCTGAATTTTGAATAGTCAGTTTGTTTGGCAGCTATGCGCTGTGGTGGTCTGATTTGAACAATTTTTTAAGAAATTATAGAATTGAATTGTATAATAATGTATATTATATAAATATTATATATTATATACATATTACATATATAAATTATATACAAGTGTAAAGAAACATAATGAAAGAACTTAATTTTATATCTACTCAAATCAAATTATTTGTCTTGAAGTAGTAGCGTGGAGTATTTTAAATTACTGACAATTAATTGCTCTTTTAAATCAACGGAAACAGAGGACATGAAGTGGTCACCTTACACCTTTACAAGCTTATTTTTCAGTATAATTGCTCAGTTTGTGACAAACAATGCAACAAAGTATCTCTCAAATTCCTTATTTAACGATTTTAATTTGGATTTCAGTTTACTAATTCAATGGCGTTGAGTACTTAATTATTCAAATCTTATTTGCATAACAAATTTCCCAGGAGAGCTTTCTCATGCTGCCACACATATTTTAAAATTCACGTGTTTTTCGCCGAAATATTTACCAGATGGAGACAAGCTGATTTTTTCCTCACTTTTATTGAGTCTATTAACAAACACAGTGATCGTCGTACACGCTTCACTCTTTCTTCATAATATGCTCATTAAAATGTCCTTTGAGGCCGTGCAAGTGCGCGACAACCTACCAGTGTGTCTTTTACTACTAAGCGTAGGTCTCAAGGCACCACATTTTAAAAAGCGATTAATTTTCGAGCACAAAGCGCTTAAGTGCCAAAATGTATGCAACGGTTGTCTGACTACCG
This sequence comes from Bactrocera neohumeralis, assembly GCF_024586455.1. Classification (NCBI taxonomy): domain Eukaryota; kingdom Metazoa; phylum Arthropoda; class Insecta; order Diptera; family Tephritidae; genus Bactrocera; species Bactrocera neohumeralis. The sequence continues at coordinate 28,437,523 of NC_065922.1, forward strand.
ACAACCTGCGTATGGATAGGGCTCAAATATCTGTCGGTCTGTCTGTCGGTGCGCCTGCCACTTGCATGCGTGAGTGTCGCGCGCGTGTCAGCATTTTGCATGGTACGACTTTGATAAGACACAGCCGCCGTTGACGCTGACGTTGGCGTGTGTCGGCAATAGAAATGCAAACGAACCACTTGCAACACCAGCAAGGACAACAACTACACATAAATGCAAATACGAAAACAATGGAGTCGTGTACATACCATATACTGTGTATGTTATATGTGTGGCGTTTGGCGACAAACAATTGCGGCAGTGATTGCAGCGACGGTCGCGGCAGCTTTAATGCCCGCTGATTGTCTGCTGCGGCTACTTATCAGACACATACACATAGACATTCCTTTATTCAGCAACTTTGCTTTGTGTTGCTGTGCGCAGCGGCATTCAATAAGGCACACGCGCGCGGTCACGTGCCGCTGGGCCTCAATTCGTTGGGCATTCAATTCGCATTGGTGTGAGATTAGCTGCGCAAATATTATTTATTGCATTTGTTAAGTTGATTCATCATCTTGTTAAGCAATTTCGGGCACAAATAACTATGGCAATAGGATACATTATGGTTATTGTTGTTGTCGCTGCTGAGTAACCTAAGCTAAGTAACTAATGGGTAAAGTGGCGTTGCATCACTTTATATATATATATATCTATGTGTGTGTGTCAATAAAAGGAAATTGAAAGGATGTGCGCTTATGCGGAGTGCTTAGTCGCGGAAGAGGCGTGCACTCAAGGGTTAAAGTTCACAGACTTGTCAAAAGTAAAGGCTTGCGTAGCATGTCTGATGTGTTGGAGGGTGTGTGACAAGTTCATAATTATGTAAGTATGTATATACAAAAGTTATGTATAGTGAAAGCGATAGATATAGTGGGAAAAAATCCAACCGCTAAATATAGTGGACGGGGTTCGAAAGGATTAAATTTTCAATTTTCGAAATATTCTTAAAAAATTAATTATTTTTTAAATTAAATCAAAATATATATTCCACATAACAATTACAAAAATTTGCCAATCAGCATTAGATCTGTTTAGTACAAAAAAAAATATTTCAAATAATTAACATGAATTACCTTAAAAAATTCCCTGATAAATACCATATAGATTATCAAAAGCTTACCTGCAAAGAAAGAAACATAAAACACTTGCATAAATAATTTAATTTAATTTACTACGAAATTTTATTTTTTGTTGTAGTTTTAAATGCGAAAAATATTAAAATAAGAGAAATAATTTAGAAAATATTAAATACAAAACATTCAACTTAAAAACCTCTTTATTAACCAACATTTAAGATCGGACTAACAACGATATAATAAAAACACAGCAAACAACAGTATAACTGCATATTAAAAAAAAGGTTAAGCAAACCGTTAACTTCGACTGCACCGAAGCTATAATACCATTAACAGGTGCATTAAAAGGGTATTTTTTATGGTAGGAGGAAGTATTGAAAGCCGGAGTGCGGAACTTTAATCCGCCAAACCTAACCTAGTCCCAACTCATATCTCTCCAACCACCGGATTAAGTGTTACGTCAAGGGAGCGAGAAAGACTTTAAGTATTATCTATCATACGGACTGACTGACGCTTATATATACTGTATAAAGCTTAGTTTTGTCTTCATTATTAGAACTGACGCTTCGCTGGCAGCTTTTCATTTACCAGAAGATTGGCAAATATCTGCTGTCAAATTTTCACCTAAAAACTACCGCCAAGTGAATTTTTCCCTTACAATTGAAAAACGAGGCCATTGAAAAAATAAGTGCTCAGGGTCTTCTATACATTCTGTACACATCGGACAGTACGGACTAAGGTCGTGATGGAATCAGAAAAGGTAGCTTCTAAAGCATCCATGTCCACTTAGTATTTGGGTTAGGTGGGAGTCAAGGTCCCCATGTTTCCTATCTATCCACGAATGGATATCCGGGAATAGTCTGTGGGTAGACCGTCCTTTGGTTGAGGTTTGCCACCGTGTGATGCTTTTGGTTCTCTCCTCTTTTTTTATTCCTACAGAAGGTTCTGATACTGATAGCTGGTTCAATCGCGTGAATTCGTCTCCCTGGATGTCAATGAGCAGCATATTAGCTAGAACTTCATCAGCCTCGCTTGATATCGTTCAAAAAGCACTTGTTACTCATATAGCCGTGTGAATTTCGAGTGCCAGTATCCATATTGGTGCTGCATACAATATTATTGAACTCATTGCTTTTGCTATTAAAGCTCGCCGGCTAGAACCCACGCCCCCCTTAATGGCCATCATTCTTGATAAGAGTTTTATATATTTTGCTTGCTTTACCCGAGCTATACACCAGGGGTCCCTAAATTTTAGGTTAGTGATACTCTTTCTTTCACCTTATGATCAAGACTACCGTTTCTGCTCAGCCAAATGTAAACTCATGGTAGCAAAACCATTGGCGCATACCATTTATGCTATCACTACTTTTGAATTGGAGGTCATTCAGATGTTTAGCCACTGCTACCACTATGAGGTCACCCGCATATGCGACTGTTTTCACGTGTTTTGGTTGATCTATTCTTAACACACCGTCGTACATCAAGTTCCATAGTAGACAGCCTAAACCTTGCAGTACTCCACTCGAGACAGTGTAGCACTGAGTGCCCTTTTCCGTGTCGAATAACAGTCTGCTATTTTCAAAATAGCTCAATATAATAGTTACGAGATACTGGAGGACGCGTATTTCATATAGAGCTCAGTATTTGGGTCATGCGGAGTTGAACGCATTCTTCACATATACATAAATATGTAGATAATATGTATGTAATATATGTATACATTATTATAATATTGACGAAAATTTTACTTAATAGAGATAGACACAAACCAAGTTTATTTCAGAATCAAAATTTTTATTTTTACGATTTTTTGAATCATATTTATTATTTGTATTCCCACCTTTTGATAATTGGCCATTGCTGGAAATATTCTAGCACAACTGGTTTAAATTTAGACACGGTTGTTTACCCTATACTTCTCTCTTACTTTCCAAGTTAATATTTTAACACTTTTCATTGAACACAAGGAAAAAACAATAGAAATAATAGTAAAAACAATAAAAAAAATCAAAAACCAAAAATGAAAATCAAAAAACCATAGAGAAAAGTATCAAAAAGCATTGCAAGCAGTTAAACTGAGCAACGCTTTGAGTTCCCAAAACATTTTGCATTAAAAATACATTTTTCATGCCATCAATACGTTTCCATTTATAACAAATAACAAGTAAGCAGCGCGTCGTAGTATTTTTGTGTAATTTTCACATTTACACATTTCCCATTCCGATTTCGTACAACGCTCGTTACGACTGATTTCCTAAGCAGCACAACATGTAATGTGTTTTCTTGTTCTTGTAAATCATTACAGATTCATTAATGGGTTCCGCGAGCGAAGACGAAGACGACGATGATCCGCCACATTTGCGCGGGCCACCGCTCGGCCTAGGCGTATTGGGACCGAATGGGCCCGACTCAGCGGGTGGACCATTGGGAGCATCCGATATCTCAGTACAAAGTATGAGCACGGATAGTAAAAACACGCATGACGATTCCGATCAGGTAATAATCATTAGTAAATGACTAAAGTACTTATATGAAAGGGCGATAAGAAAAATCAAAAATAATAAAAAAAAATATAAAAAAATATAAAAAAAAATATAAAAAAAATATAAAAAAAATATAAAGAAAATGCAAAGCGCGCAACATGTTGCATGCAGCGAGTGTGAATGGCGGCAACAGCTGGTGTAAGCGGCACAGCGGCGCACCAAATATTTAGTCATAACTCATTGTGAGCTGTTATAAGTGTTGTAGTTGTTGTATTGGCATAAAATATTTCCGAAAAAGTTATGTATGTGCGTGTGTATACTTGGCCATTTGACTTGCCGACCGCTTAACGCCGCCAAAATCGATGCTGTGACCGTTCGTTTGATGATTATGCGCGGTGCGCTGCTGATGATGTTGTACGCTGTCGGCCAATCGATTGTGTTAGTAGTGTTACCGCTGATGATTAATGATTTGCAAATGGTTATTCAACAAATATGCGCGGCAAGTATGTATTGCATGCAACGTTGAGCCATTGTGCGGCGGCGCAAATGAAATTGCTCAGCTTTACCAAACCAAAAAAAAAAAAAAAAAAAAAATCAGACACACTTGCCCCACAACTCCTCATTGCATTACATTTCTATATTATTCGCTTTATCTTTCCGTTTACAGGGTTCCTTAGATGGCGATCCTGACGGTCGGGGTGATTCGCAGGCGGAGAACAAGAGTCCTGACGATGCGAACGGCTCGAAGCGACGCGGCCCGCGAACGACGATAAAAGCCAAACAACTGGAAGTACTGAAAACGGCATTTAATCAAACACCGAAACCGACACGGCACATTAGGGAACAATTGGCCAAGGAGACGGGGTTGCCGATGCGTGTGATACAGGTGAGTTTTGCATAAACGAAAATCATAAAAAAAAAATATTGTGATACAAAAGACATTATAAAGGTGTGTGTGTGTGTGTGTGTGAATGTTGGCGCATATTTTCAAAGCCTGCAAACTGTCACAAAGATGAATGAGCGCTTTGCATGTAGGCGGCGCATGGCGAAATCGCAAATAAATGCGCCGTTTAAGAGAGATATCAAGGCGACGGGCATTAATGTAATTGGCATTGGTGAAGGAGGTGTGAACGATTACTCGCATGCTTATTATTATGAAACTAAAATGTGAATTAATTAAAAAATTATCGAAACGCAGAGTTATGTCTCTTTGTTGAGTTAAGGAAGACCAAAAACTAAAAAAAATCGAAACATAATTTTTCGCAATTTTCGAAGCTTTGTTCTTTAACGATTTTTGATCACTCTTCAAATGATAGTCATGTTTTGTCTTTTTTACCAGTTTTTCATAATATTTACTACAAATTTGGTATAAGAGTGTAGTGACATATGTAAGGCCCGAGTTCAAATCAAGTTCAAAATATTTCCTAAAACTGCTTCGAAGACTTCTAAAAAACGTTGCCTTCGTTTCGACGCCTACCTATAAATGAAAAATATCTCGAAACTGCCTAAAAACATATAAAACTGAGAAGTGTTGACAAGGTTTATGGACCCTCCTTGATATAAAATAGATATTTAAAAAACATTGCCTACATTTAGGAGCATTTAAATAAAACTAGAAAATAAAACAATTAGAAGAAACCTGCAAAAATCAAATAATTTAGATGTTTTCGAAAATAGTTTTTCAAGAGAAGGACTGGTACCGACACACAACTTCATAAAAAATACTAGAAAAATAATACAATAATTTTTTTCGAAATATTAAACATTTTAGAAATCGTTGCCTACATTTTAGCATAATTTTAAAATATGAAAAGTTACTAAATTCTTTGCAACAGCAAACGGTTTGGAAGAGTATTAAACAGTTTTTAAAAGCCTCCTTAACATATAACAAATATTAAAATAATAATTTATCAAACTATAAAATAATTCAACCAGAAAAATCTTACAAAAGTTGGACATTTTAGTTGTTTTGGTAGTAATTTTCCTAGAAAAATGCCAGGACCGAGGAAAAATACCATTCAAACTCGAAAAAGTACTGATTTTCCGAGAAAACATTGTCTACATTTCGGGGATTTTATACCAAAGAATGGACAGAATGAATAATTTTGACACATACAATAAAAAATATCACAGTTTTTGTGTAAGAAAATTCTCATTCAAAAATAAATTAATTATATTTTTCGAAAACCAAGTTAATAGAGGGCACTTAATAGATGTTTAGGAAAATATTTACTCCTTTGTCGAGACATACTGTATAACAAATAACTAGTATGACGTCTGGGTGATTGCTACTAATATTCGGCAAAAAAGTATAAACTTTAAATTAGGCCTTAAAAATGAAATTAATATCAAAATCATCATTCCATTGTTCATTATCTGACAAATATATCTTAAAAGACCGCATGCAAATTTCATCGGTCGAATTTTCCAGCGGTTTTGATAACATTTTTCTAACCGACATTGAAAATAGCGTTTCGGGAAAACGCGTTTTAAGTTTAGGAGCCGATTTCATTGAGTTAAAAAATGTCTATAGATGCAATCATACCTTTGAATCAACTAATTTTTTGGAGAACGTTGTCAAATATATGCCAATAGGTCAGTCGATATACCTATGTATATTGAACAAATGGATTTTTTGAAATTCACTATTGAATATCTTAAATACTGAATGAAGAAATTGACAAGATATACATAGTACATATATTTGCTTCCCGGAAAGATGTATTTTTTGCTCACTCATTTTCGAAATAAAATACAAATTTGCCTTTAACTATGCTATAAAACCCAATCAATATAAATTCCAATTTTGGCGACCGGAATAAAAATTAAAATAACTAAATATTCAAAATAGATTAATTTATGCATGAAAGAGGCCTACTAAAACAAAGTCTATAACTGCGAGACACATAATCAACGCCCACAAAAGCTTTGCTGCGCGCATTATCTGCATAAATTTCTGAGATTTTTTTTCTAATTTTTGAATGCAACATTTTAAATATAATATCTATGTATGTGCTGCTGCTGCTTGTCGCTTAACGTTTTCGACGTTATCGGGTCGCACACCATTTGGCAGGGTTGCTGCTGTTGGTTATTTATGAACTTTTTATGCTAATGAGCTGAAAGTATTTGTGCGCTGTAGCGAGTAAATTTTGCACAACAGAACAATAAATAAAAATTAAAAAGTAAAAATTTTAAGTATGGGGAAAAAAAATCAAAGCAAAAAAGAATAAGTAGCGACAATAAAAAAATAGAAACAAGTGAGCAGCCAAATGAGAATGTAGAGATTCGGTCGACTGAGTGACTAATTGCCTATTGGAAGTTCAGGTACAAGACAATATACATATATACATATATTTATTTATAAGTATATATCAATGTATATATACACATGTATATGTATCATATGTAGTCATGCAACTACAATTGAGTAGCCTCTGCGCGTAGCTAGCGCAAACAATCATTTATAGATGGCCAGTTAGTCATGATGACTTCGATTCAGTTTGCTTGTTTATTGTTGTTATTTTTTTATGCAACGCTTGAGACGATAGCAAATCGGTGTATTCTTAAAACGCTGAATCAACGGATGATACCTTTGGTTGTTGCTGTGCTAGCTTGGTACGGCTAGACGACGAAAGGTACCCACCTAGAAAGAATAGAAGTTGCACAAGGTGACTATGAGGGAAGTCCGTTGTAGAGCTTAGTTAAGCTTGTTGTTGTGAAGAAGTGGTAGAGGCACAGACGACGAATATTGAGCAAATCAAAGTGATGTGTTACGCTACAGCGTAACTAACTGACAGATTTTAAGGTCAAGTGAGTTCAGCGTTGCAAAAAGTAAGGAGGAAAGATGCAAAAACAAAAACAATAACATGAAACTGGGATTTAAAATACTGCACAGGGTGGTTAGGAATTTTATAAATATGTTTTTTCTAGAATTTATTTAAAACTTCAATTGCCATGCTCTTGAAATTGTAGAATTGGTTAGTGATAACCGAAGTAAGTTATCTAAAACTGTCAAAGCTATAGAAAATTGTTTAAGTAAATCAAAGGTTTGTTGTCAAATACCTCTCATTTGCTGTCAAATATAAAACAAAATTGAAGAATTTTATTGATTTTAATGCCTTTTTCGAACATGTGGCAACACTGTTGAGGGCATTTTTGGGAGTTGCTTTCAGGCTTCAATTTTATTTATTAAATGTAATTATTCGTTCGCTTATACCTAAATATTTTTGAAATACAAAAAACAAAAAAAACAGGTGGCAACCATCTTCAAAAAATAGTTTGATATAATGTTGGTATTCGCTTGGCGTTTATACCGGAATAATTTGTTCAATTTTTAAATATTTTTGAGTAATAAAATCAAACAACTGGCAACCATCCTCAAAAAATATTTCGAAATAATAATCAAAAATTGGAATAATTCGCTTAATTTTTAAATATTTTTGTATAAAAAATTCAAACATGTGGCAACCATCGACAACAAATTTCTTCAAATAAGTTTGTCCCTTGATTGATGTACAAGTTGGAATACTTCGATGGATTTATATACAATATTTTTAATGAAAAAATACTAAATAGGTGGCAACCATCGTCAACAATTATGTTTGCTGTCCCTATTGAAATAATTTGATGTATTTATAAATATTTTTGAAATAAAAAACGAAACCGATGGCAACCCTTTTAAAAAAATATTTTCAAAAAAAGTTTGTCTTTGGTTTGTTGCCTACATTTAAATTATTCGTTTTATTTGTGAACACTTTCTTAATTAAAACAAAATTAAACAGGTGGCAACGATTCGCAAAATATATTTTAAAACGTGCGTAATTAAATACTCTGCAGTTTTCACAGATTTCCACAATTTTCCAAAAAAAAAATTTGCATTGAATTTTTGAAAAACTGGCAAACTTCTAACTTTCCAAACTAATGGAATTTATTTCCAGAAAGTAGTGAAAGCTATGCATGTTTGCTAACAGAAATATGCGATATCGGAACAACAATATAATAATTGTATGTATGTATGTATGTATGTACGTCATCAAATAAAATATTAAACTCTACCGTTTAACAAGTAATACGTATACAAAAAGAAAAAAAAACAACAACATTCAACCGCAAAAATGCTCACAATTTCATGCAGAAAATTGTTTTGAACTGCAACTGACAGCCACATTTGTCAGTTATGGCTGACCACATTCGGTGCAGCCGCATCAAGACTGCAACAACAACAAAAGCAGCAGCAACAACAAAATCAGTGTGCTCATAAACCAAAGCGCACAGCAAAGAACTACAAAGGTAAACCAAAGCAACGAAATGTCGGCTGTAAACCCACACACAAACAAAAACAAAAATAAAAACAAAAGCAATATGAAATTATATAAATGCGAAGGAAATAAAAAATCCAGCAACATTTTAGCTGCCATTGCAATGTGCATGAAGCAAAAACAAAAACAAATAATGAAAACTATAATAATAAATATGAGTTTGAGTACAAAAAAAAATCCATTGAAAAATTGCGTCTGTTAACCGCAAAAGTACGAAGAACGTAAACCGCACGCTGTCAGCTTGCAACAAGCGCGCTGCGTCGAAGCCACAAACTTGTGCGGTCGCATTGCAAGCAAAATATTGCTGCCACATATTTTTAAGTACACAAACGATTTTTTTCTAGATTTCTTTTTCCATTTTTTGTGTTTGCGGTGCAGTTAAAATGGCGCACTCGGGAGAGCACAAAACGCATTTTGCGCCAGATTTCCGGCTTTGGTGAGCAAAATTGTGGAAAAATGGTGGCGATGGTGAAATATTTAAATTTACAGAAGCACATACACAAACAAATATAGAAGTTTTGGTGAAACCTACTGCAATTTCATGCAATTTTTTTCCATTTAGAAGCTTAAAGCTTTGGGTAAAAACTTTACATGCTAAAGGTTAGTAAAAAAATCTTTAATCGTCCAATTTAGCAGCAAACTAGAAAATCTTACAATAAAAACCATAGTAGTAGTCCTCTCACTGTATTTTATTGATTTATTCTTTTTAAAAATAAAACAAAAATTTAAAATCCCGAATTTTTTTCGGGACCCCGAAATGCAAAAATTCGCAAAATGCTTCAATATTGGTATCTTGGACTCTAGACTTTTTAATAATTTATCAAAAGCAAAGTTTTAAATTTCGAATAGTAGCAAACACAAGTAGCATAATAATCCCGAAAATAATAATTTTTCACAATTTTAGCTTTTATTTTGCAAATATGGTTGAAACTTTACATATCTCAACTCATATGTCTATCTAAGAACAAAATTTAAAATCCCGAAATTTTTTCGGTATCCCAAAAATTAAAAACTGTGAGCTAAAGACTATTTATACCTGCAAAACTTAACAAGAAAATTTTAAATATCGAAATTTTTCGGGATCCCGAAGTTTAAAAAAATTGCTAAATGCTTCAAAATTCTTATAATAATGACTTTATGAAGTAAAATCTTTTCAAAATACCACAAATATATTTCGAAATTTTCGAGTAGTAAAGAAATCCTGAATATAAAAATTCTTAACAATTTTTATTACAGAAATAAAATGGAAATATTAAACCTCTCAATACAAATATCTGAAACTTTAGATATTATACTATACTCTGTTACCTAGGAACTAATAGCTAATATGCCACATAGGATAGCACTTGATTATATAGCAAGAGCTTTATATTTGTATGCTTACTGTAAAATTTATATAACGTTATGTACCTTACTAAGTCATTTAAAACCACATAACTGCATACTTATGTATATATTATATAATAAATAAATGTATGTAATATTGTGCTTAACGCAAATTAAGTTCTCACTTGGCAGTTTCTTAAGCTCGGGAGATCGCAAGTAAGTAAGACAAGTTGATATTTTAATCTGCTTTGCGAATGCCTTGAGACTTCGCGCGCTAAGCGCATTAAGATGTTTATCACCTGTTGGCAAAGCGAAAAGTTGGTACTTGAGAAACTAAACAATAACAACAAAAAAATGTAAAATATTAAAAACAAAATTGAAACAGAAACAGGAACAGAAACAGAATACTGCGAAAAATTCACCAATCACCAAAAAATAAAATGAAATGAATGTGAAAAATACAAAAAAAAAAAAATTAAGGTATGTTGAAATTTTTCGCACACTGAATGAAAACATTAAAGTATGAATGAAGCGATCGAGCTGTAAAGGACTTAACCTGTCGAAGTTATGAAGTGATGAAGTAATAAGATTAAATTTAGCGCAAGAAAGTGTGATGTAGTCAAGCAGGCCACGAATGCCCAGCTAACTATGTACGAGCGTTTGTGTGCGTGCACGAACGCGATATTTTAGTAAGCATACACACGTATGTATGTCTGTAAGTTTGCTGCGGTCAAAACGCCCTTCACTTGCGGATTTTGGCACTCCGCGAAAGCTGCGAGCGCAACGTGTCGCCTTAAGTAGTTGGAGGATATTTACTGACGAAACGTGACAACACAACTGATATGGTAAGGGCGGCGCTGAGCAATAACGAACGTTACACGCTTACACATGCATACATACATACACCGATATGTAAGTTGTGCGCATGTACTTCGCTGCTAAGCAGGTGAAACAACGCGGCTACACAGTTGACGCGGCTTAGATTGATACTGAGTAACAACAGGAAAGCGCGCTAATATGCGCGCAGTGTATTGCATGCTGCGGCCGGCTACTTAACGCGCATACAACGCAGTTGACGCGTAAGTATATTTATAATTGGAAGAGCAGCGCGCGGGCTTGTTTCGCAAGAGGCGTTAAGTCGTGCGTGTTAAACAATGCCCGAAAGCGTTGGGCTTGTTAAAGTGTAACACAGCGCGTATAAGCTAACATATGTAGTACATATATGTGAGATTGCATATGTAAACGTTTACATGTAAGCGCGCGCGATAATTTATACGCTTTAAAGCAGGCGCGTAGTTGTAATATCGCGGCGCCTACCGCGCGCGCTCTGTTATCAACGCGCCGCGGCATTCACAATGTAAAGGGTAAAAGCCGCCGCGCGCGCTGACGCAATGACCCCTGCAGCTGCACATAATTAACACAAAGTAATAAGGTGGGAGCTTGAGCGCTGCAAAAGCTATTTGCTGACAAGTACACGGGTACAACAACAAAAATAACAGCGCCAACAATAATATGCAAATAATAAGTTAACTACAATCAAGTTGGCTGCAGTAATAATAGCCAGCGGTAGCCGCTTGTGACGCACTGTTGTTAAACGCTTGGCAGTCACCTTCGCGGTGCCTGAGGCGTGTCCATTGATAACCGTGACCGTGAGATGTGGATATATTCATTTATATGGAAAAATGTATGTTTGTGTGTGTGTGCGGGAGAATGTGGCGTGATAGTTTGCGAACAATTTCTAAGCATTTTTATTATTATTTCTATAAGCGCGCGTGATAGTTAACAGCCACTCTGCTTTTATTGCATGTTAGATGAAAAACTGCTTTATTAGCAAAACACGCGATTAACTTGAAGTAAAAATTAAGGTATAAATAAAAGCGAATTGGAGTGGTGGTGGTTAAAAAAATTCATAAAATATTTTAAGCGTTAAAATTTGTGAAAAATAAATATAGCATCGGTTTAGAAATTCTAAGAAATGTTAGAGCGTCGCAAGCGCTCTTAGCAAAGAGCAACGAATCGGCTGCAGCGCGCGGTCGGTTGGCGTCTCCCGAAAAGTGCACGCGCGCGCCTCTTCGCTTATCACCGCCTATCAATCTGCTTCTTTTGCTTTAAATAAACCTTTTAAAATTATAAAAATTTATATGCAAGGAAAAAATTGCACAATATTGTGGGGCGTTAACGCTTATTTATAAGCAAAAAGTAATTAAAATGCAAACAAATTTTTTCAGCACACACATACTCTCATATTTCTGTCCAACCGTCATAATAACTTCCGTTTGTGCAACTTTTGCGCCCTTCACATTATATTCTCGTCACTTTTATTTTATTTTCGCTCATTTATTAACCTTTGCTGCCGCCAATATCTTTTGCTGCCGTCAGCTAACCAGCGCGGCAAGCAATGAAGCGTTGAAAAATAAATAGTAACCATAATAAAGCACACACATACACACTCGAATACACAAAGGTGAATAGTAAATGACTGCAGTCCGTCAGTTGCTTGCTTGGCAATCAACGACAACGATCAGTAGCACAGCAGCAGGAGCAGCCGCAACAGGAGCGCTGAAAAGCTTGGCGGCTGCCGTGTGAGTGGCCTGATCGGCCTGTCATGAAGCGAAACGGCGAAATGAGAGTTTAGGTTATTGACTGCTTGCTCGTTGTTGGTCGAAACAACATCAGCGCTAGTTGTGCTGGCGATGGTAATAGGTGGAGAATATGGCGGTAGCTGTTGCCGTCATTTATATGCAACTAATTGATTAGAAAGGCCAAAAAGTTAAATATTTTTCATTACAATTCCATAATTCTTTGAAATGCACTTTTGTTTTACGGCTTAGCTTTGCTTTTGCATTTCAAGCTACCAGAGTGTTCATAGCTAGTGGTCGTTTTAAATAATTGTTTGCATCATAAAAGAATATTACTAATGTACAAGTGTTTGTGAAATATAAAATAAGACAAGTAGCTTTCGCGGACATAAAATTGTAGTAGTTTCGGTAACCAAGCTTACAGATAAGATAGCAAAAAAAATGTTTCAAGTTTAGATGAGAAAATGATTTTGAGTTTGGCTGAAGTTATTGAAAGTAAGTCATGAATTATGGCAAGACATAAAATATGGATAAACATGAATTATAGCCAGACATTAAATCAACGTTTCACGTTTTGATGAGAATGAGATGATCTCGACTTAAGCAAAAGTTATTGAAAGTACATATACATAGTATGAATTATGGCAAGACATGAGATATGGTCAGACATGAATTACGGCAAGACATAAAATATGGTAAGACATGAATTATGGTACGACATGGACAATATAATATGTTAACACATAAAATATGGTAAGACATAATATAGGATATTACATAAAATGAAGGCTAGTTTGCAGTTGCGAAAAAATTTAATACAGTAAAGTCATAAGGAAAGACGAGACATGATTTTCTTTATGTACATAAAAGAAATTATGCAATAATATTTATGATGAACCATAAGGCTTCATTAGAAATAGCTGAACAGACAGACATGAGTAATGAAACATAAATAAAAAAAGGTGATTGGCAGAAAAAATTTTAAATTGTTGCCATAAAACTTGTGAGACATAAATAATGCTTCCTATGAAAAATGGTTATCCTAAAAATAGTATTTACAAAAATATTCAAAATATAATTATCTTAAATATGGATGAACATAAAAACATGGCAAATACAAAACATGGCAGGGCATTAAAATTTGATAATAATGCAAGACATAAAAAATGGCACGACATAATAATGGCAAAGCATAAAAATGTCATGACATAAAAATATCAAGACATTAAAAATGACAGGACATTAAAAATGGCAAGACATTAAAAATATCAAGACATAAAAAATAACAAAACATTAAAAATGGCAAGACATAAAAAATGATTTCCAAAAAACTGCTAGTTGCAAACAATGTTCAACATAGAATATGGCGGAAAGCAACTATTTAGACTTCAATTCTATGAAACAAAAAGTGCTACAATTTCGAAAAGTAATAACAAACCCCTTCGTTTTCTGGCAATTTGGCACTGACCGAATTTGTTTTCTTTCATTTTTAAAGTTGCTGTCTCCTACCACTTGTCACTGCAACTTAATGAAGATGTTAAACTTGACAACATGTGACAGCTACAGCTTAAGACAACACTAGCACACATACAAAGAACGTGTTGCTGCCTCATACCGGCCACTGCTGCTACACATTCCATCTGTGATTTTTCGGAATTTGTCACTTTCATTTCAAAGATACAACTTCGACGGACTGGCAGTCGCATTACGCTTTTGGAAAGTGTGAAGCGATTTTACAGTCACTGCACAACAGCGCTAAGAAGGTGTTGCTCTGAGAAGGCAACAAACATGTCGTGGTGCGCAATTGTTTTAGGCTTGTTGCCCCCGCTGTTCGTTCGCTTTCGATATCCTTTAACTGTATCAAATGACACATCAAAGCGGCCAATGCCGACGCCAGCGCGTTCGATGCTTATGTCATCATATCGGCTGCCGGTGACAAGTAGCGTTGCATGCAGTACATACAAAGGCATACATACATATATAAATGGGCATTGTTGCACGTGTGTATGTTGTGTTGCGCCTGTAACCTGTCAACGTGTCTGTTCTTAAGCTGTTAAATACTTTGTTGATTGGGATTAAACTGGGCGCTCGTCATACACACATGCAAACATATGTACGTATCCATATGCTGATTCACTTGCGTTGCTTCAATCTTTCAAACGCCTGTTTGTGGCGTGTATAATATTAAAAAGTAAATAGTATTGACTTTTCAAATACCAATTTTATTAAATACACAAACTTCTATAAACATATATATGAGGCAAGCTACCTGCTCAACAAATTCGTATTTGTTCTTTTATTTAGTCATTATAACATTTTTTGGTTTAACTTTTCGTTGCTTTGTTTCAGCTAAATGATTTCCTAATAATTTCGAAATATTTTTTTGATTGATATGGAGCGACAGGCCGCCGAGCAGTCATTTCATCTCCGCAGACACATGTTGATTGGTAGCCGCAACATATGTTCGCTTTGTTAGCTTGTGATGGCAGATAATGAAATAGTTTGCGTGTTCTGAAGACACATGTTGACAAGGGTGTTAGATGATCAGTGATCACTTGTGTGGATCAAACATGTGTAGAAAATGTATTAGCGGCAGGAGAATGTATGTTTTTGGAATGAAATGGGTTAATTTGTATTCCTATGAACATTACCCCTTAATATATGGTATAAGAATAAATATTAAGCACTTCGTCAGGTTGTATTAGTGCAATATTTATGAAAATATATTTCATTATAAAAATCATTTTAGGTCTTTAACTCTTGGGTATAGGGAAGCTAGAGGCAGTGCTGATTCCATTTTATTTTTTTTAACATCGAGATACTATACATCATCACCGAAAAAGATGCTCTCTGAGCCTCATAAATATACCTCACAGATTCGTCGATACAATATACGCTACAAAGTTAACATGAAGTTCTAAAATATCTATATTAGCCAGATGAAGGCTAGGGAAAGTATTGACCGATTTTACTATTTTTGACACAAGAGAATGCTATTATCAGAAAAAAATTATCTCCATATTTTAATAATATTTCTCGTAGACAAATTGATTAGATAGAATTTAAAATTAATATACATTATGATAAAAAGTACCCGAAAATTTTGAATAGAATACAAATATATATATATGTATGTATATATTCATCAATATTAATTTTGTCGCCAATGATTTTTCCAGTCCTCGAAGCACTCTTTGGGATTACCTTCAGCTTCTTGTGTGAATTTGGTTTTATCTCTTCGATCGATAAAAATTCACACGGAGCCAAATCCGGTAAATACGGTGGGTGATCAATGGTATATAAAGCATCGGGCGCATAACTAACACAACAACAACAACAGCAACTTTAACATATACACTTTACTCTCTCAGACACTAATTTTCCTGAAACTACTTAAAACGGTAGCGCGACACGTTTCACTCTGATTTTATGAACCTTTCACAGCCTTCAAGAAATTTTTCACACTTTCCTTAAAACCAAAAGTGAGTGAGTACGAAAATGTAGAGCACAAAAAAAAATCAAGCATAGACGAAAATGAAACCGAAGACGAATAAGAGCATGCCCTTATACCTTACATACATATGTAAGTCAGTAAAAGTGCTTGTGGTTACAGTTCAACGCTAAAGGGGTACGAATTGTCACCACTTCAATAGAAAAACACACAACGAAAGAAAAGAAATAAACTAAAAAAAAATAAAATTAAAAATAAAACGAAACCCTGAAAATGCTCTAAAAAATCTATTTCAAAGTACATCTGTTGATTCCCGAAAAGGGCGCTGCAGCGGAGCACAAGAAGAAAACGAAAATGAGCTGAGAAATGGTAATTTGATCTCAAAGGAGGCAGAGCGCAGCGGGTGCAAGCAAAAAGTGTTAGGCAATGCGCCCTCAAAGACATACATACTCATACCTACATATTTACATATATGAATTTAACGAAAGTGAGTATGTTTGCCATCATCACTCATGCGTTGACTGGTGGTTGACTGTTGGAAGGCGAGAAATTTCGAGGGCGCGTACGAAGTTGACGACTGCAAACCGCTGTCTGCTTTTGTCACCAGCAACCAAAAAAAAACATCAAAAGACATCACTTGTCTGCAGCAGCAGTAGCAGATTGCAAAGCGTCTTACGGATGCAGTGACATAATCAACATTTATTGGCGGTGCACCAGGCTTTCTTAAATACATACATATGTACATACGTACATGTATGTATGTCTATGCAATTATATTTACCATATACCCTGCACAGGGTTTGCCACGAAGTTTGTAACGCCGAGAATGCCCGGGACCCTATAAACAAATATAAAAATGATAGAGGAGACGAGTTGAAGCAGTTTTGCAAGCTTCGTCTGCCCCTCAGTTTTTGAGTCATCGATCTGAAATTGTCTCAAGAAGCCACTCATTTATCGGAACTGTCGATATCGGACCACTATAGCATATAGCTGTCATAAAAACTGACCGATCGAAATCAAATCCTTGTATGGAAAACTTTTTTATTTGATAATATATGATATCATCACGAAATTTGGCATAGTTTATTATCCAAGACAGCGTTCTAATTTCCGAAGAAGCTGTTCACCTCGAATCACTATAGCATATAGCTGTCACACAAACTGACCGATCAAAAGCAATATCAAGTCTTTTGGAACCCTTTAAGCTATATGAAATGCACCTGTGAAGGGTATTTAGCTTCGGTATCGCTGAAATTAACGTTTTGACTTGTTTTTGTAATAATTTGAATACTTAGATCTACACCGCCAGCGAACAAACACACACACATGTATAAAAAATATATATCATTAAGCCAACACACGCAGTTCTGTGCAAGACCCAGTGCCAGTAGGTGTCTTCAACAAATTGCTGCTGTTCACCAGCTACACGTACACACACACACACACACCTTTGCATTTAGTGAGCGGAAAACATGCGACACAGTGGCCATAATTTGTCCACATGATTTTTATGAGTCATTTGTAGGCGATTTGCATTTATTTCTGGGGTTTCGTATTTGTTGTTGTTGAGTCTTGGTGTTTTGGTGTTGTTGTTGTTGCTGAATTACCTTTTTCGGCTTGTATTTAACGAGCAATTTGGTACGGTTGGTCACTTTGGTGTCCTTGCCTCACCTTCTTTAGGCTTCTACTTTCGCGTTGCAGTTATTTGTTGTTGTCGTTGTTGTTTTTGGTGATATTCCCGTTTTATCGCACTACCGCTGTGTGTCGTCCAGCTCAGATTTGTCGCATGCATTCGACTTTCATAGTTCCATTTTATGCATTTTTTCGCGTTGCTCCGCACTGCCACCACTGCCGCTATTGCTCCTCAGCGATTAAGTGTTCGCCAACCGTTACAATTTGTTGCCTTTTTACAGGCGCTTTTATCTTATCTGCATGTAGTGCCTTCTTATACGCTCGCTGCAAGTGCAAGTTTGGCACCAGAAAAGGTTTGGCTTCTCTTCTCCAGCCCGAAATCGAATGGCGCACGAAACAATAACAACAGCAAATACAAAAAAAAAACGGTCCACTTGAGCACGCAACGCAAATAATGGCTTTCCTCAACATTTTAATGATCGCATTATGCGCAAACGGCGTAAAATTGTCGCAACGCCGCCGGTGCGCATAAAGGTCCGGTCGGTCGTTTGATTTCTGTGTGTGCTCGCACTTAACGGTATCGGTACAAGTAAGCGTACGGGCAGGCGCTTGACCGGTGCGTCAGTACAGGTGTAAGTCATGACTGTGTGGTTGCTCCGTTGAGTGTGTCACGCACATACATACATACAAATATTCATAAAAATTACGCGGCGCTCACCTTTTGCCCGAACACATTTGGAGGCAGATAACGGTTTGTAGGCTTTTACGACCCATCTTAGCTTTGTTAGTCTATCACAAATATATACGTGTGTGTGTGTGTGTATTTTATCTCTTTTTCTTATCTATTCGTCAGTTTCAAAGGTCGCCTGTTGCAACTTAGCCGTCAACACCTGTCTCGGGTCTGCCATAACGGAAGAGTTTCTTGTCGTTTTGCTCAAATCTTTCTATCTCGTATAAATCATTAGTTTCATCAGCTGTTTTGACGTTTTCGTCTTTTTCTAGCTTTCTGCTAGTTGCCTCCAGAGAGTCTATGGTTTCATTAAAAAACACATATTTGAGAAACTAATTATAATTAGTCCCTGAGATTATGATCTGAAAGCTTCTAAAACCGAAAGTTCAGCTTGGAAGAGATCGATTTACTTCACTCGTTTATGTATTCATTCTTCCAAGATATTGTACACTTGATACAATCAGTTTCCAACATATATGTATTTAGAAGCATTAAAGAGAGTTTTAAGAAACATTTTACTCTTAACTAGATCAAATACATATACATACATATAATAAAAATCTGCTCAAATTAATATTTCAGATTAAGAATAAGCATTAATTTAAAAAAAAAAAATTGCATTGCTGAATGAATTGATTCAATATATGATCTCCAGACAGACCTTTCGAAAGCAGGTGAAAAAGATATTTCTGCTAACATTATCTCAAATTCTAAGCCCAAAAAAATATATTACTATAGATAAATTTAGATAAGGATTAAAGAACTACTAAAAATTTTGATTTCTTACAAAATAGGGCTTCCAAAAACAAAATAGCTTTTTGTGAAAAATTGTACATTTAGAGTGGTTTAAAGGCGACATTATAATCAAAACTTTTCCTTCCAACATTAGTTACAAATATATCTAAGAAAGCCGTGTGAAAATTTCAAATCGATCGTTTCACCCGTTTCGGAGAATTTTCTTCACCTACTCTGGAAACAATGTTTCGAGAAAAACATATTTAAATTTTTGGGGAACGATTACACTAAGTTAAAGTATTCATACAAAAATGCTCATATGTCCGAAACTATATGCCGGATCAACTTTTCAGATAATATTTACATAAAACTATACTTTCTATATATAATTAAAAAATAGTTTTGAAATTACCAAGTGGTTACTATATAACCCCTCAAAAAAAGGCTTTGATGGTGTGTATTTTAGAAGTCAAGCCAAAAATATAACCCTACTTAAAAAAAAAACTTTTAAAATTATTCTGGATGACTTAAATCTGATTTACTGTCAAACTGTATTGTTGTATTCCTAAAGAAATGAGACAGGCCCTAGTTACTTCAAAATATAGTTATAGATACTTAATTTATCTATTAGTATCTCTCTACCTCTAACCCGCTCAGATAATAACTATAATTAGCTTCCTTCACTGCTCCCTGCAACTTCAATGTAATTTATGAGAACAACATTCCTAGAGTGTTTATGAAAGAAAATCCGAAAACTGCAGTTGGAAACCTCTTAGACTACTTCGATTGTATAGTTCACTATGTATTTTATACTTTAACTCTTAAATTAAGCACTTTGGTAAGATATGATGCCGAATAAATTTCTCAGAATCACCTTCTGTGTGAAGAATATTGCTTACAGAACTAAACTAAGTTATCATAACTACGAAAAGCATTGCGCATCTCGTACAAACGCAACTGAAATATAAAATACTAAACTTTATCAGTTGTAAGTGCTATCAAACAAAACCCCACACGAATCTGCTCTTTCGTCAATATCATCGAATATTATAATAACACCACTTGGCGCTTAAAAGCAATACGCGCAACTTAACAGACATTTAATGCAACCAAAGAGCTTCCGTTCGAACAGGTTCACCCGATGTGAGCTTTATCTGACATTTAAAATACCAAATTTGCCACAGATGGCAATAAAGCGAATAAAATGAAGCCAAATTATTTGGAAAGACGCACCGGGACATTTATCATAAGACAACATCCTGCTACATTTTTACGAGACGACGGATGTGTGGCGTCTAAGCTACGCTACACAAGCATAACAACACAAAATATCACATAAAAAAGCCGTTGCGAAACTCCCACGACAAATTGACAAAACCAAAAAATAACATAAAATAAAATAAAAAAAAACGAGCTAAAATAAGACAAAGCGGCATAATAAAAACACGACTTCAAAACACCCACACGAAAAGCGCTTAGAATTGCTCCGCAGCTTAGCCGCAGCACAGACTCATAATCTAAGCTAGCGACAACAGCAAATAATACAAATTGCCGCCGCAAGTGATTAGCAAAAGAAAAACAAACACCGCATGGCAGATATGGTATGAAGAAAACGTGAGTGACGCTGTTGACAAATGACAAAACTGGCGTCAAACTTGTTAATATGCAATTTTTTCGACAAACACAGCTCATTTTTATGCATAACTTCAGCAAAAAAAAAAAATTTTTAATGTTTTTTATTTGAAAAGGAAAGGGAAATCGTTGGCGCATGCGCCACTGAGCCGCTTGACTTGAACTTTAAACTTTTTTCCATCACATATACATATAAGCATATATGTACATACATACATGCATGTAATGCGCCATAACGATCAGCGCCAACGATCATTGATCGCTGAATGTTGGCGCCGGGTCGCCGGTGGCGCATAGTTGTTGTCATCTGTATGTTGCCCCGCTTCAACACGCACCATTTCTGGCTTAATTTTCTGGCAATTATTCGTGTGCAGCGTTGTTATTGTTATTGCCGAGAGTGTTGATTTCTTTTGAATCGTTTTTATATTATTTTGGTTTGGTTGTTGTTAAAGGTTTTGTGGCTTGTTTGCTTTTCTTGCTAAATACATTAGACTAATGTCTTTTGGGATTAATATGCGACGTAAATGGAGCAAATAAACTGCCAGTCAAGCAGTTAATATACGCGCTCGGCCATACGTTGGTGGTAGAAGACTTTACAAAAGCCACAAAAAAAGCAACAAAAAACAGAAAAAAGGTAAATAAAAATGTAAAAACACTTGTAGGCCGATAAATGTGAAACAACAACAACAACAACCGTCGACTGGATATGTTAATGATACAGAAAACGTTTGGTTGCTGATTTATTGTAGCACGATTGTTGTCTGAGCTTTCAACACCGCAGTATTTCATTATCGTTTTTAACTTTTTAATATTTATTTTTTTTTTTTAATATGTCAGCAATCTGTACGAGCTAATGCAAATATTTAGGCACGTTTTAAATAATTTTTTCGAATTAGTTTTGTTTTTGTTAAATTTAGTATTATTACATTTATGTAAGTGTATAAATATAATATATGTATATTGGGTAGTCGAAAAAGTCTTTTCGTATTTCTAATCAAACTTCAACTTATTTTTTTTTTTAAGTATTGTATAAGTATATCTCTTTTTTAAATGCAAACTGCGTAGACATTAGATTAGTTGATATGATACAAGCAGGTTTGTGAAGAAACAGTTACGAGACCTGTGTTCTGAGAAACGCTTGATATATTTAAATACAGAATTAGGTAAATGTCTGAACTGATTTTCCCGTTTATATCTCAGACAATACGAAATCGAAGAAACGATTCTGAAATTTCTTGGACTTGAGCTCAAGTTTTAAAATCAGCAGACCCAGTAAATTATAATATTACTCTAAACAAATTTAATATAATTTTGAGACAGTTAGCAACGGACCTACATATATGTATATCAGATTGCAATTAACTCAACAACAAACATGGTTCAAAAATCAGATTTCCCGAACTAAGAAAAAGAAAACTTCTACAGCAATTGCTTTAAATGTTATATTTATACTAATATTTTAATAACACATAGTAAAGTTTTGGAAGGAAACAATGAAATATTTTTGCAGTTAAACGCGATCCCCGTGAACTCTAAAACAAGAGCGTCCACCGCTGCGGTGATCCCTGCCTGCTCGATAAATGGAACCAAAAAACAAAATATTTTCTAGATTTTTTTTGACCGAATAAACCCCTAGGTCTCAGCGTGACCCTCCGAAAAATAGCTGAATTTCATTTTTAATGTTGAAATTAACTAAACGGTACGGCTTTTTTATAAATAAATACATTTATGACGAATACAAAATGACTTTTTTTTTTATTTATTGGGTGTATAATATAGTTAAACAAATTGTTGAAATGGCACGTAAACAAAGGTCCTGTACGATGACCACGATTGCGGTCGTAATTTTGATGTAAACCAAAAACTTCAAAAAAAAAAATTAACCTGTAGGAAAGTGGCTATATGATGGAGATTTTTTTTTTTGAAATTTTACAAAAAGGCGGCCGTTTCACCAAAAGTATCGAGTTTGGCCCATTTTTCGACAGTTTTTCGTTGAAACAAAATGGAAGATGTCACCAAAAAAACAAACAAAAAAAAAACCTCAAGAGTGCGATAGAGAATGACGTTCAAATGTTCTCTCTAAATTAGAACTAGACATCTTCAAACATTTTTCATAATTAGAACTAAGGCTAAAACTTTTGAAAATTGTTAACAATTAAAAAAAAAATAGTAAAAAATATGAAACCCATTGGAAGAAAAGAGAGTTTGAAAGAGAATATAAGAAAAATTATTTCCGTCAAAATTGAAGTCCTATGAAAAAAAGTTAAAACACAACAAAATAAAATATAATAGAATGAAGGTTCCAAAATATATACATATAGTCTCTGTATAGACCATTTACTCAAATGAAAGAGTAATACTAATTTAAGTAGTTACATGGGTTTACAGGTTTCAAAAAACCGATTTTGATTGTCTTATTAAATTCTACAATACCTCTAGAATATTGCCCTAAATTTTCAAGTTTATCCGAGTAATCGGAGATACAGCCTTACGCCGTCTTGAAACGCTTTTTTCTCGAAACTGTAATTTTAGAGTCGGTTGGCAAGATTTCTAGGGAACTCCTCAACCGAGCTTCATGAAATTTTACACAGGCTTAAAGCTACAATTCTTAAAGACTTAGACGAAGGATTTTTTTTCGATTACAACTATTTGAAAAAAAAATTCGCGAAATTTTCACTGTAATTTTCATTCATTTGTAATAATGTCTGCCAAAAATTTAATTTTCACTTTAGATGATCTCTGATCAATGATTCCGAATCCTGGTAATTTCCTCTAGTAACCTGGGTATAAGGTGTTGTCCTGCCAACGCGAGCGCATCTTTTTCCGAGGGGTCATAGCTATCCAAGTTACTAGAGGAAATTACCAGGATTCGGAATCATTGATTTCAGCGCCGAAAGCATATATAGGTATAGATATGTATGTAGATCCATAAATGATCACAATAAAACAATACGATGCTGTGTGGTATGGCAAATTGGCGCCTGGCACAAAACCAAAAACAAAAAACAACTGTTCATTAGACAAGGCAATCGAAAAACTCAATTGTTTCAAAATTAAGTTTCGATGATTCGGCGATTTTTCTTTTGTTCAGGGCGGCGGCGGCGGCGAGTCGAAAGACCGGCCACCAAATGGCAATTCATGAATGTAACTAAATGAACACGCAGGAAAATAAAATTGTGTATGACCCTTACACAACAGACGCCACGCAGTGTTGCAAGTTGTTGTGCGCTTGCGGTGAAAAGTTATCAAAACTATGCGCAACTGTGGGCGCTGTAATTGTAAACTGAAAACTCATCTAACGCCAATGTGATTTTTTCCTCCGGTTGTACTCTGGCATTTTTGGTTGCACATGTTTTTCGGCGCCTCTTTGTTGTTTCGGCATTGTTTGTTACATACTAGTTGTTGCTAGCAAGCGCCGCACTTGCCCTGTTTTGTTATTTTCATTGATTGGTTGATTTTGGTGGTTCGCCGTGTTTTGTTTGGCTGGCGCTTTTGGTTAGCGGTTTTCCGATTGGTCTGTTTGGTTTATTTTGGCATTTGGTCCATTGGTTACTTTTATGATTTGATTTTGGTTGGTCCATTAGTTGCCCATTGTTGTATGTTGGTACTTTTATGATTATTGTTTGTTGTTTGTGGCACAGTGTGTTTGAAAAAAATGTGCCGTAAGAAATATTTTAGTGTGAAGCAAATTGGTGGAAAAAAATGATAACTTCGTCCGCATCAATGTTTTAATAACATTCATAGGTGTTTTTAAAGGTATAAAAATATTTTTATCCTAATTTTGATCGATTACCTTATAAGAAAGCTGTATTCTATAGTGTTCGGATTTAACAAATATGTTCGAACCTGTTAACGCTGAATTCGACTATAATATACGCCAAATTTACGCCCGCCGTTTGTGAGGAAAATTGGCCAAATAAAAAAGTTTTTCACACAAGGACTTTATTTTGATCGTCCAGTTTGTATGGCAGCTATGCGTTAAGTGATCCGATCTCAACCATTTTTTCGAAGATTGTAGTGTTACCTTGGACAACAATCTTTGCCTGAAAAAGTTTACCATACAAGACTTGATTTTGATTGATCGCTTTGTATAGCAGCTTTATCTTTTACTGGTCCGATATCGGCGGTTCCGACAAATGAGTGCCTTCTTGTGGAGAAAAACGTTTGCAAATTTCACATCGATATCTCAAAAATTAAGGATTATTGATCTATTGGAGCCCAGTTAATATAAAACTTTGAGAACACACTGTATCAGTCAAGAAACACACACAGGCTCGAACTAAAGCCAATTTCAATCGGCGCCGCGCTAATCAAATTTCATTGAAATCTATCGCTACGGAAACAGAGTCTGTTGGTAAAGTTTTGGCGCGGCGTGTGGACTTAATAGAACCTGACTTGATTTTTTTTTTTCAATTTCACGCTTTTCTACTTCCTCCGAAAATATTTGCATGACTTTAAGTAAATTTCAACTTAAATGAAAAAATTAAACAACAACAATAAACACAGCTAATTAACTTCTCTGAAATGCAGCAGCGGCGGGCGTGCTGCAAGCAGTAAGCTAAGCTAAGCTCAACATTGTGTGGCGCTGTGCTTTGCCGCTCACCGACGGCACGATTGCGGTTAAAAGCGGCTGCACGCTCGTGTAGCGCTTAGCTACCGCCGCTCACCTGCGCGCCGTTAAATGCCAAAAAAAAGCGTTTTGAGTTATAGTCATTGTATTTTTTGTTGTTATTGTCATGTAGCTGTCAGCTATTTTTTATTTACTGTAATCGAAACAGAGTTGTACTTGCTACTTGAACACTGGTGATGACTTGCAACTTGTCTCCTCAGCGTATCTTTATACTATATTTAAGTATTTTTTTCCTCCTTCTTACCGATAGCGCCAGCGTTAACGCCTCTTTCCTTCCCAATCTATACAAATATATTATTTCTTTCGCTCACTTGCCGCTTAACGCCAAGTCATCATGCTGCAAGGAAGTAGCGAGTTGCAGGCGTAGGCGTTGTGCGGTAGTTAAGAAATTTGTGTAGACCAAATGAAAAGGCAATAAAATAAGCAATATTATTAAACAAAGCAAGAGCAACAACAATAATGAAAAAATAGAAGTGCCGACGGTATAGCTGCGGCGACCCCCGGCGGCAATATGCGCCATGGAAGTATGGTTATATCAAAGTAATGCCGTCGCTATGTATCACATACATACATCCAAATATACTTAAATTTCATATTCCCTAAATAACCCATTTATTCGAGTACGCACCGCACTGGCCTGGCTAAAAGTACTCTACAAGCTCACTACTTTTCGGTAGGCGATTGGTAGGCAATGACAGCCCAAAAAGGTGGTCAATTCATGAAATTAATCGTCTGTTGATGAGTTGTTGAAATGGAACGCGTGTTTCCATTGTTTCTACTATTAGCCGCAAAGTGGGCTTCTTTTCATCAACATCCAAGCCAAGATGAGGCGCGTTGTCAGTCTGTCCGTGTGCCCATCTGTTTTGCCTACTCTTTCTTTTGTCGGCTACTTGACGCTTGCGTTTTTTCCAACAATTATCCACTATTTGTTGAATAGTAAGAAAAATTGAGCATAAATGCGTTGATTAGTTGCCCTTTGTGCATTTTAATGATTTGTTTTTATTTGTTGCTTATTACATAGGCACACACGCGCGCATACACACACTATATTGTACGCTAACACATCGTCGTTTAAAGGGTCTCTTTTGAATTTCGAAAACGCTCGTGTTGCGGTTAACTTGCGGGTTGAATTGCAGTTAATTGCCGGTTGAGATTACACAGACAATTTTTGTGGCACTTTTTTTTTTGGAGTTACGCAGATCTAGCAAGCGGTACTGGGCTGACTATTTTATAAATATTAACGTAATTTGGTGTTAAACCGTTAAAAATCTGTATATTTTAAGAAAATGGCTATTTTATAAATATTAAATTAGATTAACTTTTTTAGTTGAGTAAAAGGTCATAGGCCTAGTATTTTTTGACACCATTTTATTCCATTTTATTATATTTTATTGTGTCTTAAATTTTTTGAAAGGACTTGAATTTTCTTATTAATTGGCGTAGACACCGCTTACGCGATTATAGCCGAGTTAACAACAGCGCGCCAGTCGTTTCTTCTTTTCGCTACGTGGCGCCTAATGAATAGGACTTTAATTTTGCTTACTCTAAAAAACTCAACAACCCCTACTTTCTGGCACTTCTTGATCACAGTTCACCCGTAAATTATTTTTCCTTTAAGTGGTTACATGGATTTCATTGGTAAAAAAAACAACAAACAATTTGTTTCTCATATAAAAAATAAAATATTTGAGTAGAATTTTTTATTGTTACAAACATACACTATTAACAAAAAACCGAAATTTCGGGAAAAAGATATTTTAAACTTAGCCATTGCGACACCATTTTCGGTGACCTCTTGGAAAAAAGATGCGCTCGCTTTGATACGATGAACCCTTACAGGATCATCTAAAGTGAAAAATACGTGTTTTACTTAAAACCTTAACTTCGTACTTAGACGAAGAAAGAAAAACTGAAAATTGGACTTTTGGCAGACATTTTTATAAAACAAATGAAGGTTAGGTTAGATGGCTGCACTTGGACTAATGTAGTCCTTTGTGAAGCCATTGCAAATAGAACTCCCGTGTTCGGACTTAAAGATCGGCAAACCGTTTAGTAGCCAATACAAATTTACAAAGGCACTTAATTTCTACGCCCGCCAGATCGGTCGGATGTCTGAAGGTATGTGCTCCAAGTGTCTAAGTCTTGATCTCCCAAAAGCAGGGCAGTCAAGAAGGAAGTGCTGGCTAGTTTCTACCGCATCTTCTGCATGCGGCGTCCTGTAAGATTCCCAGTCTCACAGCATGTATGCCAATAGGGCAGTGGCCCGTCAAGAGCCCCAATACTAATGAGAGGCTAGCCTTGCCCTGAGGGCAAAGAAATCACTAGATCTCCTGCGATCTAACTTGGGCCAACAGGCTTTTGCGACCGCGCAGGTAAGCAAATGAAAATTTCCATGAAAATTTCGCGATATTTCTTTTTAAATAGTTGTAAACAAAAAAATCTTCGTCTAAGTCTTTAAGAATTGTATCTCTAAGGCTGTGTAAAATTTCTAAAAGATCGGTTGATTAGTTCTCGAATAATCGACTTCAAAAACACAGTTTCGAGAAAAGTGCGTTTAAAGACAACGCACTTAGCCTAGGCTAGCCTCGAGCGGACAAGTTCACAAGGCTGTATCTCCGGACCTATTACTCGGATCAACTTAAAATTTATGACAATATTGTTAACTGTTGTAGAATTTAATACGACAATAAAAAAATAATTTTTTTGAAACCCGTAAACCCATGTAACCCTCTAAGTAATGGTCAAGATGTGTTTGCCAATTCAATTCCAAATAATTTTTGTATTGGTATGAAGACAAATTTGTAGTTCAATACACGTTCTCCCATTGTTTCTCAAGATTTGCTTTTCATTAAATTTTGAAATTAATTTCCAACAGCTAGTATTATGGTTGTGAAGACAGGGGAAGCTAAATATCTCAATTGAAGTGTGCATCTTTCGTTTCGTGATACTAAAACGTAGTTTGCCTCCTGTGCTTTTACGCTCATGGCAGGGATGAGACGCATTCCTGAGTAGCCTTAATGTAAGTGGTTCTTCTTCTTTATTATCAATGGTCCCGACCTCCTTATTACGTTTCCGTTCA
This sequence comes from Bactrocera neohumeralis, assembly GCF_024586455.1. Classification (NCBI taxonomy): domain Eukaryota; kingdom Metazoa; phylum Arthropoda; class Insecta; order Diptera; family Tephritidae; genus Bactrocera; species Bactrocera neohumeralis. Next base: position 28,466,230 of record NC_065922.1, read on the forward strand.
CCAACTTCAGCTGTATTTACCTGGAATTTCTATAGCCTTCCCTGGCAATAGACCAAAAATGTATAAAGCTGCTGCTCTCTTTATTGTTGAAGGGTCCTATTTTATCAAGAAACACATTTATTTTTATAAAAAAAAGTGCATTGTAATAGGTAAGATTAAACTGGTAAGCCGATAACCCACGCATAGACCAGTTTTGGTCCTTTTCGATAGCAGGAGTTCAGTTCTTAGCTCCAAGCGATGAAGCCATCCTTTAGGATGCCTGCGTCTTCTCGATCTGTCAGCCCCCATTCTGCGGGCCTGGTGGCAGCTTAGTATTTATCATGTTCCTACTGTCTCTATTATCAAGTGTAATAGCTCTTCTACCACTTTTCACTTAAAATGCAAGTGATAATCACAAAACGACACTGCAACCACACGTATATTATCTGTCAATCAGCTTTTCGTTGCGCCCACATCCTCAGCTGTCAATTTGGCTTGCGGAATACTTCAACCCGCTCAACCGTATTATTAATATTTGTAAACCATTTAATTTTACAGCTCTTCTTATTACAAGACAGCGCTTGCCACTTCTAAACGTGGCCACAGCATCTGGTCGATTTGCTTGCACAAAACCATAGCAAAATAGACTTCAAAGCCTTTTGCCTTGATAGCCGCATAATTACTTATGAATCTGCTCTTCGATTTTTATGATTATTGGTTATAAGTTTTGTTGGGTGCTATTATTTGGACTAGAGTTTTAAATGTCAAGCAAGCACAATATTTGACTAGCGAGAGTTAGCTGCCAATAAATGCGACCCATTTGCGCAAATCACATGCACACAGGGTTGCAGTGAACATATTTAGTTGGTGTCGGGCGCAGCAGCCGCGTCGACGGCTGATCAACACAGCTGTCTTAGCTTGCCACTGCGCTTGCGCACGCTCAACGGTGTACGCGATTAGCTAATCATTCATGCTTAGTAATGCTACTAGCATGCGGGGCCAAGTGTTTGCTTGCGGTGTAGCGAATCGCATATATTTTTTCCACACTACACCACTTGTCGACGATTAATTCATGGCATAACTATGAAGCGTAGATGATCGATACAAGTAGCTAAAGCATTAGTAATGATAAATACAAGCAGCAAAATGATAGAGAAATTACAAAAAAAATAAAAAAAATGTTTTATAGACTTCCTTTTTTTCTCATCTATCTTCAACTCATTTTCGCTTGAGCTGAGTCGTTGACGGGCGCATATGCACACACTAATGATGCTATGGTGTAATCAATTACAACTCTTTGCACGTGTACGTGTGTATGTGTGTGTGTGATTAGAAATCGGTTGAAAATCTCATTTCTACACGGTTTATATCTTAACAGATTTGCTGGTGTAGCAGCAAAATAAGACAAATATATATCAAAATATATTGAAGCACTTCAAAGCATTTGCCACGCGAAAGCAAGGAAAATCGCTTCGGGAAACTGCTCTTAATTTTGTTAAAAATGCTTTAAAACTTGTAGAGAGACTCGTGGATGGCCACAAAAAACGAGTCCAAAACTGGAAATGCTGATGATTGTTATGACTGCAAAGTGTTGAGAGATCAACACCGGCGTGGCTATTTATTCACAGAAAGTTGTTGAACCCAACGCGATTGTGGCAAGCAACATACAACAATTAAATAATCGATACGCGCTGACAACAACACTAACTACGTATTAAATTGCCCCGCGAAACCCAGAATTGGCTAAAATGGTGGAGCGCGTTCACTAAATGCAGCGCTGCAGCTGTGCGCTAGCTTGCGCTTCCAAAAGCAACAATAACAATAAAAAAATAATAACCTAATGCACTTTGTGATCGATCATCTGATACTTAGCGCTCGACATAATAAGCATAATCGACGTCATCACTTTAAAAGCTTATGAAAATGTTAAAATTTTCTCTGTTATACATGCCCTTAAACATGACTACAGAACTGTATGTACGCGAGATACATCAATGGCCTACAAATTATTGCTTTCGAGCGCGTTGAAAGCGATTATACGCCCCAATTAGCAAATGCGCTACATAACCTCCAAACAAATAAAAAAAACAACAAAAAGTTGTAAAACAACACAAAAACGCACAACAGCCACAAAAGATCATACAATAACAACAAGAAAGTATACAAACACAAAAAATTCATATACAACAACAACAAATATGTATATAACAACAAGAACAACAAATATTCATACAACAACAACAAGTTATACAACAACAAAAATGATTCGAAAACAACAACAAAATATTCTACAATAAGAAAAGCTTATAAAACAACAAAACATTTAAAAAACAACAACAAAACTGTTACAACAACAACAACAAACCTACTTCTGCAACGGCAACAACAAAAACAAAAGCACTTCTACAACAACAAACCCGCTCCTACAACGACAACAACAAAAAACACTTATACAACAAGGACAAAAATTTACAACAACACATGGTCAGCAGCAATTACATTGCACACACATTCATACAACTGCATAGCCCCGTCGTAGCCTTTCTGAACGCGTCGATCATTACCGACCGATCTTGCCGCCAGCGAACGCGCGTTTGCGGAACAACGGGCACTCATGTTTCATGTCAGCTAATATTTTATTTCCGCACTTTAAGCTTGTTCGACTGCGCATGCAATTTTATTTGCCGCATTGCCACTTCACGCCCCCCGTCTCTCGCTCAACACTCATCAGCAAGCACAGCAATATATTTCAATACATTTTTTTCAAACATCCTTCGACGAAATGTTTGAATTGTGATGATCGCTCGTCGCTTGAGTTTTTGAGTAGCGCGTCTCGCAAAGACAAAGGATCGTTTGCAGAACATCATTTTCGATCATTTAGCCAAATTACAGGTTACGCTTGGCATATTGGCCAATATTATTATTGTTTGGCGCAGCGCAGCGCGGCGACCGGGACAAGCAACACATTGCCAAAGCGACAGCGTTCATAATAATAACAACAACACAAGTAAGAAGTCTGCGTATGTATTTGTGTAATGAACGCATGTTGCGCGAAATTTGTTGTTATTATCTTCTTCTGTTGAAAATTATGGTAAATTATATTTAAACGGAGGCACACACCGTGCGCCGGTGCCGCCAGCTACGTCGCCGACAACCGACAACCGGCAAACGCAAAACAACACACACATTGTTGTTGTTGGTTTGTTGTATGAAGCGTAATAAGCACCTGGTTTGGCGGTAAAAGTAGGCGCTTTCGCAGATGACGTCTGTGCCCCTAAGTTGTCTTAAGCGCAGCCTTCTCGAAACACCCCATACTCACAAGCTAACCAATAATTTGCAAGTTTTTTCGCCAAAGCGGGGCGTTTAAAGTGATCCGCCCGCAAATTGGCCTATAATCAGTTCCACAAAAACAACAATGTCACGTAGCAATGAATAGTAGAGCAGAGAAATGGGATAAACGAGATTCGAGGCTAATTAGGATGTTTCTAAATCTTAGGAAAGTCGCTAAAAGGGGTTCAAACGAATACGAAACGAAAACGAAACTCTTGCTTTTACAAAAATGTTACCGTAGAGTAGGAACATTTGATCGTAGGTAGCAAATATATTGAATGTTATTTTAACTAGCTAGAGACGAAGAACTCACGAATCCAGCTGCTTTAGGAGAGATTGAACAAAGATCTGACTAGCAAAAATGGTTTCAGCGGGGTCGTCATATACTCAGTTGCGTTATTAGTATAACTGCAAAAATGATAAGAAAGAGAAGCTCATAGAGCCTAGATTGCAGCTTTCTAGCTGCTTTGAGAATGGAGATTCTTACACAAAGCATTATAATGGCTTTAAATTGGTTTATTTCTACTCAATCGATTTAGTCAGTTAAGTCAGGTTAGTCACCCACACAAAACGACCAAGTGGCTTAAACCCATCACAGAGAGCTAAAGCTAGGTTAATTTAAAGCCATAAAGAGTGTGACCAAAGGTGTTGTGACTCTTTTCATGACAGTTAAGAAGGAAATCGTTATATCATCGAATTTCATCCATAAAAATAGAAATACTTTCAGAGCTTAGGGATAATACTAGGATGAAACTGTGTCGAAGACGGTGCTTTAACTTTTTATTTTCATCTGATCTACTTACTACATACATCAACTGATCTCTTTGACTATGCAAACAGAATCGATAAAAAAATGTCCTATATTGGTACAACCATGTCTGGCGATTTTTATAAAAAAATTACAAAAATTTAAGAAAAAATATAAAAAAAATATATAAAAAAAAATATAAAAAAATATATAAAAAAATATATAAAAAAATATATAAAAAAAATATATAAAAAAAATATATATATGCGAATGTGTTGGCATCAGAAAGATAGCAGTGGATCTCAACATCTCTTTAGGATCGACTATACACATTTTGGATATGAAACGTGACAATGCCCGACTCGCACAAAAAGTCGTGAATTAAAAAAAAAAAAGTCGAGTAGAGATCGCAAAATAGATGCTTGGCTTAGCTGAAGACCATACCATTAATCTAACGCTTCATTACCGGTGACGAGTCTTGGGTTGATAAATATGCCATTGAAATTCTCAGATAATCTAACGAAAGACGCTACAAAAATTAACCGTTACCGAAAAAACCAAAAATTATTGAAGATACAGGATCCTATTTTGAAGGCGATAATAGAAATTTATATTAATATACTTGAAAATGTATTTTTTGTCAGTCCGGCTCAATTCTGATCAGCTATTATATCCCATTTAATGTTAATAAGTTTTTATAATTTGCCTTCACTTAACGTTTCGAATTGGGGCGCAAGCTACGCTGTAGTTTATCATGACATTGCAACTTAACCTCAAACAGATTTAACTTTTTTAAACTTGCCGTAATATAACACACAAAATCAATTTGGAGCATCTGCAAGTGTCATGCTCTAAATATTATTTCGATTTGCTAAATATTAACTTCTCAAGTTGCCTTGAAATTCCACGTAAAAATATCAAAGTATTTTAAGCTTATGACAGACGTGGTATTGACTTAACAACAACTCAGTTTTGACACTGATTCACAAAAGTATAAAAATTTAAAACATTTTTACGAAGCAAATGCATAAACACACTCGCTGTCCCCATTGCAACATATTAAATACAAACAAAGAGCGAATATAAGCAAATATATAGGTAACGGCAAGCTCGTTTCACTGTTGCACCACTTGGTATATGCCCCAAATTGCAACTATTTTATCACTAAAGCATATAATTTTTACTTTTCGAATTTTATGTAAAGCCATAAATTGAAATATTTTTGATTGCAACAACTAACTGTCCGTAAAGCCTGAAATGTGGATGACACGAACACAAATACAACAAATACAAATACGAAACAGTCAGCCATTCCGGGCTCCGGCACAAAACAAAGTTGGTAAAATGTATTTGAAGCGCTGCACAGCACAGCACTTTGTTGGTGATTTACTTTTGCCACATTTTATGCTGTCAGTCAGTGAGTGAGCTTGCTCGGCACGGCCTGTCGGTCCGTCGTTGGGGCTGCCGCATATTGGCTGGGTAGCTGCAATTCGGCGCAGAGGAGTTATTACCAGTTATTGCTGACATCGTTATATATGTATATACATACATATATACGCCTTTTTTCTCGCAGAATATTCAGCATGTTTAAGTGACGAGTATGCTTTGTGGCAATCAGTTGATTTGGTTGCTGCTGCGACTGCAGCAGGTGCATCTAAACGGGCTGTCACACTGTCATTGCATACAATTTTGCTGGCAACGCTTTTAGCCCACATTTGCCGGGTTGTGGCGCGCTTTGCTTGCAATACACCGTTGCAAACGAGTGAACTGTCAAAAGTGACATTTCACTGCAAACCATATGCGAAACGGGCTAAGTGACAGCTGTTAAAAAATAGAAAAAAATATGAACACAACAACTAAACACGAAGTGAAAAACAAGTCAAATCGAAATTGAAACTGAACATGACAGCTGCATTTCAGCCAGAGTTTTTGAGGTTTACTTTTACAAATAACTGCTCATGAAACATCAAAAGATGTGGTGAATAAATGTGTGTTTATGTTGTTGTTGATGGAAATTAGTACGTATAAGGATTTTATACTTGAAAATTAAAGTTTATTTAAGGGCTTATATGGGTTTCCTCGGGTAAAAAACAGCCTTTTTTTCAAATTTTTTTTTCTCATACGAAAAATTAAATATTTTATTAGAATTTTTATTGTTACAAACATACACTATTAACAAAGAAATACTGAAATTTTTGGAAAAAATATTTTAAACTCGGCCATTGCGACGCCATTTACAGCGACCCCTCGGAAAAATGATGCGCCCATTTCGGCTGGATAACGTGTTTTAGTTAGAACCTTAACTTAGAACTTGGACGAAGGAAAAAATCTTAAAAATTGTTGGCAGACATTTTCACAAAAAAATTAAAATTTCGGGACATTTTTTTCAAATAGTTGTAATCGAAAAAAATCCTTGGTCCAAGTTATTAAAATTTGTATCTCAAAGACCTGTGTAAAAATACATGAAAATCGGTTGAGTAGTTTTCGAGAATCTTGCCAACAGACTTTAAAAACACAGTTTCAAGAAAAACGCACTTAAAAATGGCGATCTTAGCCTAGCTAGCCTCGAACGTACAAGTTCTCAAGGCTTTATCTCCGAAACTATTACTCGGATCAACTTGAAAATTTAGGATAACATTCTAAGGGTGTTGTAGAATCTATTTAGAGAATAAGAAAAATTCGATTTATTTTAAACCGGTAAGCCCCTGTACACCCCTAACAATATTTAAATCAGAGAAGTTCTTTTTCTAGAGAAAAGTTTAGTCTTCGATTAAAGAAGAAAAAGAAATTAAGCAACAGAAAAGTAAAACGATATATTTTTGTTTGAGGTTCGAAGTCTTTTGACTTGTAGCACGTATAAACCTGTCGAGTATTCCAGACGAATTTGGCAGACGAACAAAGTGGTAATACAATTGTGAGCCTAACTTATTTTTTCCACCCCAACTTGATTATAATACCCTAAAAATGATAAATTCAAAAGGAATTAAAAATAGTTGCTTGTATTGTAGAAGCAAGGCAATAAAAAAGAAAGCGTCCGTAAATTAACAGGGGTTTCTTACTCGTATAGTATACTATATAGTTTCTCTAACTAAACTGAACATAATTTTTATTACAAAAAAGTCAAATAGAATAACTACTCATTCGTGAGGTCAAACCCCTTTCTTGACAGCCATCATAACTCATTTTCACACGCTTTAGTAAAGATTCTACATATGTATTTTAAGCTTAATAGTTAGTAAGTAATTATTTTTTACTAGCCGAAAGACTTATTACGAATACAAGTGGAGTACTCAACTTACTTAAATACCAAAATACTAAAAACACCGTTAGCCTGGGTAAAAGAAAAATAAATTAGGTAGCTCAGTTTTGCAAAAAACAAGAGAAACAAAATAAAAATTAAAGACATTTTAGAATACGATTTTTTAGCAATCAGTTTTGCAAAAACAAGAGAAACAAAATAAAATATTAAAGACTTTTAAAGATTATCACATTTTTTACTCTAAACAATAGACTGCATCTAAAAAAGATTTAAAGTTTTATTTTAAATCAGGTTCGTTAAAACAGAATTATAAGATATTCTTTTCCACTTCTCACACATATTTAAGATATTGAAATCTACAATATGGTTCTATTATAAATTAGGTTAAGAGATTATATAATCGTATGTATGGAAGTAACCAGCTTGTCCGTACCTCAAGTGGTGTATATAGTAGGCGTCGTAGGATTTGAACGCGCAATCTATTTCTAAACTGATTTTTTAAGAGCAGGTTTTTTTTTTAAAAAAAACGCATAAAAAAAATTTATACATTTTTATTTACATAAAATTTCAGACATTGGTTAATAGATAATTATAAGATTAGGTTTCTTTTCCATTCTCTCCACGAGCATTTCGGCACATATTTAATAGTTGCTGGCTTATATTGAAATCTTAAATCGCATATGAAAAATCTATTATAAATTAGGTTAACAGAAAAATTATATAATCGTATGTATGGACCAAGATCAACCAGCTTGTCCGTGGGGCTACGTCAAGTGTCTACAGAAATAAGCCAGCAACTATTCCATGAAATATATGTATTCCGGCAAATGCTCGAAAAAGTTGCCCAAAATTGGATTTCTCAATGGACACAAAACTTGTCTGATTTGGAACGCGCAAACCTCTCTTTGGTAATAGATCAGAAACTAACAAAGAGCTTGTCGTTAGTAGAGGATCAGAAAGGCACTTCCTAACTAAACGCCCTTTCGTAGCACTTTTCCTCTTTTTCGCCTATATACATATATTGCGCTAGGGAACCAAAATTAAAAATTTGTGAGAGGTCGAATGCAACATAAAGGACGATTATTTAATTCACGCGAGCCTAAGTTGACAACTTAAAACATGAAGCTCGAAACATGTAAAGGACAACATATGGATCTGTGAAACATTTTCGAAATTATAACGAAAAGAACAGATCTCACAGTGCTACCTCAAAAACTAAATAGCTTCAGGAAAAAAAATTGCCCAATTATGCTCTCCAAGACACTTTTTGAAACGTATATTAGAACTTTAATCAGACAAACCACTTAACCATTGGATTCATTCCTAAATTACCAACAAACTAGTATAGCACTAAAAAGCCGTTACGAGTGTACATCTCAAAAATAATAATTATTCACGGTTTTAAAAACCAAAATAAAATAAAACAAAAACTGCAGCGGAGAACATATTAATACACATCAATCCTGCGCGCACAGCAGGAAGTAGCACAGCTGACAGATAGACAGACAGACCAACTAAGCAGCGAAGCGCAAAAATGCAGACAGACGGTCATTCTCCCACGAAAATAAAAGTGTTGGCAGCACCTTGGCGCGAACAATTATTGTTGCAAGCGCCGAAAGCTGCACACACAAAGGCCGACTCTGACTCTAGCACAATAAAATTCAAATGAACTCCGCAAACATTATATATGGACTGCCAAGTCAGCGCACCATGGAAATATGATCTAATAAAACATAAACTCGGCGAGAGTTTGGTAGAAAAATTGCAAAAATCAAAAACGAAAAACGAAATATAGCGAAAATTTCATTGGAAACTATTTAAACAACAAAATGAAATGCGTTTAGTGGGCACTTTCAAGAAGTCGTTTACCACAAGAACCCTTTGCATATTCATCAAATGTGGACACATTGCGGCTGTGTGAAGAGACTCAAGCAAAACTTAGCAAAAAAATGTTTAAAAATTAAAAAATTGACGCATAAAAATAATGACGTTTTCGCAAGCCAAAAGACATAAATCAAAAAATTTCATTGAGAAAAATTCAAAATTCCACGCAGTGGCGCATATTAAACGCAAAAAAGGTAACCGTATAATAAAAAAGAAGCGAATGAAGGTATAAACTAGCAAAGGCAAAAAGCGAAAACCCAAAAGTACTACGGTGCTTTCGGAGATGCCACTAAAATTTTGATATATGCAATTTTTTGCGCATAAATACGGATTTGGTAGAGTCTTTGGCGCACTGTCGTTAACCAACAAATGTGCGCGTAAAAGGCAAACGTCGTCTCTTTGGATCCTGCGAGAAAACGACGTGGAAAAACAAAACGACAACAGTGAAAGATATAAACAGCGAAAAGCCGACATTAAAGACCACGCTGAACTACATAACACATAAAATGAGCGAACAATAAGAAGTTGTGGCGGCAGCGAACAGCACAGAAACTAAGCCGACATGATCGCTAATTTAGCAGTAAAAAATCGCAAAATATCGGCAGTGGGCTGCTAGGGGTCAAACAGCGGTTTGGTTTATGGTTGGCAGAGAAATGGGGTTGCTAGGAAAAACTATGCGATTTCAAAGAATGAGAAGATCAAACAAAAATATTTAAATGGAGATTTTCTCGTAGGATCTCCAAATAATTTTCTGATACCTAAGCCCTATAACGTGTTAATATTTAAAATAAGTTAAGTAGTGGAAATACCGTAACAAGATAATATACCAAATTGAAAAACTTCAAAATCGGTTTGTTCACAGTCGAACTATTAACAGACTTTTCTTCTCTCTAAATATATCGGGAACCAGGAAAGAACGCATCCAGTGGATAAATTAAAAAATTCAAATTTTGATGGTGCCGCTCTTTGATCCATTATTGTATGGAGAATCTTTTAGACAGTTTATAAAACGAAACTCACAGTAGACTACCTTATTTATATCCTCTGTGGTCCGGTCTTCAGTTTCCTAAGTCTCTAACGGTCTAAAGCAAATAGAAAAGCGTCAAGTTTTCTAAAGAAATAATTCTATGAAAAATTATTTAAAATATTTTCGGTCATCATATAAGACAGTTATAAGTAGCCCTGAATTTTATTAGATTGTGACTTCCATAAAAGTATTTTTAGCTATTATAGTATTGCGCATCGGAGGCATTTGAACAATATAACGGCAAATTATGTCCACAAATTTAGAATTAAATTTTTGAAGAGGGACAGATAACAGTTTGCAAGTGAGAAAGATTTAGAGGTAGAGAGAGAAGGATAATTTCGTTTTAGAAAAAGATCGAGAGAAATAAAGACAGTTTTCGAGATAGAGAGAAAGATAGTTTCCAAGTTAGAAAGAGAAAAAGACAGTTTTTGGGTTAGAGAAAGAGACAGATAATAAGAGACAAAAAATAGTTTTCAGGTCAGAGATATTTTTCGAGTTAGAGAGAAAGATAGCTTTCATGTTAGAGAGAAAGATAGAAAAATCAGTTTTCGGTTTAGAGAGAGAGAATTAAAAAGAGAGTTTTCGGTTTAGAAAAAAAGATGGTGTTCGGCTAGAAAGAAAGTGCAAAATACAGCTTGGGTAAGAGAGAGAATAAAAGAAATTAAGTGAGAAATCTTGAGAGAGAGAAAGATAGCGAGCAAATGAGAGAGATAGAGAGCTAGTATGTGAGTGAGAAGAGGAGAATAATGTCGATGTTTTTCTTTTTTTGTGATTCATGATACGCTTGAAAATAATATTATTTAAGCAATGTGCTTTTAGCACAACCATTTTGTAGAAATATGGAGTAAAAACTTCTATGCGGTACATGAAGCCATTTTGGACTTACTTAGTCTCTTCAAAAAACGTTACGAAAAATATTTGTTCCACGGCGACCTATGCCCAACCAAGCCATACTTACTTAGTCAAAACTGAAGTGCACTTATGGACAAAAAGAAAAAGGTAAACTCAAAAGAAAAACCAAAATGAATCCTTTCTGCGCCAAGTTTACTGTTTGACCGTTTGTTGTTGCTTTGCTGGCGAATGTTGAATGCGAGCAATTATCCAAGTATTTCCTACCGTATAAAATGGACAACAACAAAACAGGCCATAAATGCGAAACAACAGCAGTAATACAAAGGCGAACAACAACAACAACGATACAATAACAACAAATTGCAATAAATACAAAAAGTGTCGAGCGATAAACGCACACATTTATGGCAGCACCGATGCGAACCGATTGGGAAGATCATAAAATTTTATAATCTCACAAGCGTTGATGATGTGGGATCAACATAAGAAACGCTATATGGCCACATTTATAGTTGCTGTTGCTCTTTCCACCGCTGTTGTTATTGTTATTGTTGCTGATGTGTTTGGTGCTTGTTGCCAGCTAGATAGCTGTTGTTAAAACTTTATCGCTTGTAGTTGTTTTTATTGTTGGTCAAGTTCAGCGATTTGGCGCATAAACCTGCCAACACACTTGACTTGACCCGACGCCGTACACACTCGACTCAACGCCAGACAACGAGTGCGACATGGACTTGGCGCGTATGCGCTTGGACTGGACATCGATGTGGCGGGCAGGCGCTCCGCAGCAGTTGGGACGAGTCCGGCTTGTTTGGTTAGTGTGAGCGCTTTGCTGGTGCTTGGCTTTGTGGCGCGCGCAAATAAACAGTCCATAGCGAAATAAAGAAGTGCATAAACAAAAACAGCAACAACACCAACAACAAAGCAAGCCAAGACAAGCTTTATAAAGCTCAGAAACAAAAAACAATATAAGAAGAATGGCAAAAAATAAAGGATCCATAGACATAAATGTTTGCGCTTGAATGTCGAGGTGGGCAAGCATAAAAGACCCACACTCTACACCTCCGTTTAGAGGTTGTAAGCGCGCGTAGTTTAATGTGGTTTCCCATGTCCCGATGTGCCATTACTAATTCATAACAGTCAGGCAGCTAATAGCAGCCGTCCGAGTGCGACCATGTGGCCGTACAGACCGCAAGGACCACATATCCGCCGTATTTTTTATGCAGCAAGTCAACTGCTGCTTATGGGTTTCTTCCAAGTATTTGTGTGTGTGTATGTGTGTCGTTGTCTGCTGCTCTAAGCTCAAGCCTTCACCACCTGCAACCATTTTCATTGACTTAGTTTTTAATTGCTTTCCACTTCTTTTTCTTCTCTTCGCCGCCACAGGTTTGGTTCCAGAACAAACGTTCCAAGGAGCGACGCATGAAACAAATCACCAGCATGGGACGTCCACCGTTCTTTGGCGGTGCGCGTAAAATGCGCGGTTTCCCCATGAATCTCTCACCTGGTGGTCTGGACGATGGTCCTGGTTTCCCGTATTTCGCGGCTGATGGC